>NC_143250.1:43267500-43963333 GCF_984573655.1 Nuphar pumila
AACGGAGGCCGTCTCACAAATTCTAAAAGCCACTCCTTCTAGATTTGGTGTTGCCATCTCCTCTTCTTCTCCTCCGGACAAGTCTTCTTGGATTTTGGATTCGGGAGCCTCTTTTCACATGACTCATAATAAGTCTCTATTATCTGATTGCAGTAATTCATATTTTTCATGTGTGTCAACCGTCGATGGTACTTTTTAAAAGTTAAAAGTATAGAAAACCTCGACAATATTTAAAAAATAATAATTGTTCCAAATATGAGAGTTATTCTAAAATTAGATTTAAACCTTTTTCTTTGGTATCTCAAATTTTTATTATGTGTGTAAAGTATTCTTCTCATCTAAGGCTTATTGGGTACAAGATCTCCAGTCAAGGAAACTGATTGGACAAAGTCATAAAAGAGAAGATCTTTACTATATGGATTCCTTATGTTTACCTAAAAACTCTTTTTATAATCATATCAAAGAAATAAATTTAGATCTTTGGCATAAAAGATTAGGACACCCAAGTATATCAAAATTATCTCATTTTCCATTTTTGAAAAAAAAAATTGTAAGGATAAGGAATTTGTACGTGAAGATTGTACATTTGGAAAAATGCAAATGATGCATTTTGGATCTAGAACTTCCTTGACTAATGAAATCTTGAATTAGTGCATTCGAATGTACGGGGTCCCGCTCCCATTATGTCAAAAGGTGGTTATTCGTATTATTTTACATTCATAGATGATTTTAGTAGACATACTTGGATAAACTTTCTTAAACTCAAATCTGAAGTTTTTTCGTGCTTTAAAAATTTTTATAATCTTGTTAAAAATCAATTTAAAACAAATATTAAAATCTTTCGCTATCATTGAGGGAAGAGTTTCTTTCAAATGAATTTTAATCATATCTAAAAACTCATGATATTTTACACTAAAATCTTGTCCTAAGACCCCCCAACAAAATGGTATTTTCAAAAGAAAGCACCATCGTATTATTGAAACTACTAGGACCCTACTCATTTCAAAAGAAATTTCAAAAAAAAATTGGGCCAAAGCCGATCTCACCGCGATATATTTAATAAATAGAATGTTTTCTCAAACTTTGGAAAGCAAATCTCCAATTGAAAAACTCTCTCTCCTGATTTGAAAAGATTGAGGGTCTTCGGATGTAAATGCTTTGTGCTTCTTGAAAAATGTAACAAGTTCTCTCCTAAAGCTATAAAATGTATTTTTCTTGAATATGCCAAAAATCAAAAAGAATATCGATTCTATGATCCAAAAAAATGATAAACTTTATGTCTCTAGAAATGTAACATTTCTTGAAAATGAAAATAGATTTTTTCTTGAAAAAACCTAAGGAAGAATCCGAGTATGCCTTCTTGTTTAATTTGTTACCTAAGTCCAATAATGAAATTATTGATAATGATGACATTGATAATTTTGAGTCAAATAATGGACCAAGTGAAGAAAGAAAACTAACTCATAACCTTTTACAATACTCCAGGCAAGATAATGGGAAGCATCCATACACTTTTGAGAAGTATAGTCAAGCAACAAATATTGAAAAGTCTAATGTTAGAAGATCTTAACGGATATATAGGCCTCCAAATAGGTTTGCCTCCTATGAATCCTTCCTTCCAAACTACAGGGTATGCCTTCTAACAATTCATTCATATCTAAGTCACACGAACTCGACTAAAAGTTCGGCACACCCGCGTCAACACGCCCCGACACGAGTGCGGACACGGGTGCGGCTTCGAACACCGGGCAGACACGGTCAACTAAGTGTCGGACTCGATCAATGCACCGAGGCCGAGGCCGTCCACATTTTGGACTCGGTCAACTTTGTTCGAGTATATTTTTGTCCATTTATTAAAATTAATTTGGACTCGAGTCGGGTTTGGATCTGAACCCGACCCGGATGTTGACTTGGAGGGAGAACATGATTTGCATACTCTCAGCATGGACTATCTCGATCCTGTTCTTCCCTCTAATTCAGACGATGAAGCTGATTTATGATAAGTTTTGTTGTTATCACACTCACAAGCTTCTTTATGTGTTATATTTTGGTAAGTTTGTGTTGTTACTTCAATAGAAATACTTTTTTAATTTTTACTTTAAAATTTACAATCTTATTATTGTTATATATATATAGTCATGTCCCTGTGTTCAAAATTTTTGAAATTGCTCTGCACTCGTGTCGCACCTGTACCCGCACCCATGTGACAGATTCATATCATGAACCATCTAACTAAAAACAAGCTAAAAACATAAGCCAAATTAGTGATCCTTTGTAAATGAAGCATGATAATGAAATACAAAAAGTCAGTGTAACCCTTTGTAAATATGCTTTTTAAGCATAATAATGAAATACAAAAAGTCACTTATTCTCATTGTGTTCTTTGTGATTTATATCTCTTTTGTAAGGTTGTTATTGATCCTTAGTGATCATATTGTAAGTGTGCACTTGTGTAGCCCTTCGTTGGCATTATAATTGTGCACAACTCGTTTCATTACAATTACTCATGTAGACACGATAGTTATTCCAACCAATAAAGGTTTTATTTCCTTGTCTAATACCTTGTTTGTTCCTAATATTCAGAAAAATCACATCTTTGTTTCCCAGCTTTGTCATGATACTGATTCATGTGTCTACTTTCCTCTGTCATCTATTTCTGAATAGAATTCATAGGAATGAGACGCTCATCGTGGGGAAAAATGTGAAAATTTGTATGTTTTGAATAAAGCTCCAAAACCTTCTTCATCGCCCGTGTTTCATTTGTTGTTTGCGTCATCCGGTCAACAAGTTCATAAAGGAGTTGATGTCTGACATCGTAGATTAGGCCACTGCGATTCTAGCTTTCTTGATGTTTTATGTAATAAAGGTTCTATTGATGTTAAAATAGGATTTTTTCTTCCTCTCGTGTCAATTGTCACATTTGTAAGAGTCATGAACTCTCATTTTCCAAGTCTAATAAAGTAGCTTAATTTCTATTTGAAGTTGTTCACTCTGATATTTGGGGTCCTTCCCATGTTATGTCCTTGTCTAAGTCCAAATATTATGTATTTTTTGCGGATGATTTCACGCGTTTTACTTGGATATATTTTATAAAATCCAAGGACCAAGTTCTTCCTGTTTTTCGTATATTCAAATTTTATTGTGAAACTCAGTTTTGTCCAAAAAATTTAGCCCTATAGAATGATGGTGGAGGTGAATATATATCAAACCAATTCACACAATATTTAAATGATAGTGGGATTCAGCGTCAGTTGAGTTGTCCTAGGAATTCTCAACAAAATAGAGTTGTTGAACATAAACATTGTCAAATAGTGGAGACGGCCCTCTGACAATGATGTATGATGCAAATCTTAATTTTGGATTATGGTCAGAGGCGTTTCAAATTGTAGTCTACTTGATAAATAGGATGCCTATGTCCAATCTTTGAGGAGATTCTTCCTACTTTCTGTTAAAATATGATGTATATTTATATATATATATATACATAGATTACGACACATACACATATATATAATATATATATGTCTATGTGTCTATCTATATATATAAATATATATATATATATACATATATATTTATTTTGTAAAACCCGATAGGGGTATTTCTGTAATTTCACCCTGTACACACATATCTTTGATATGCTTTTCTCCTTTTCTTTTTCCTTTATTCTTTTTCCTTTTTTTTGCTTTTTTCTTTTTTGTTTTTATTCACTTGAGAGGGGTCCACATAGAGTCGTTGGACCCTCCAACGATCATAAATATGACCGTTGGAGGGGCTCCAACGACTCTATGGGAGCCCCTCCTTGGGTCCCTTGCTGTGTATAAATAAGGGGCTCAGCCCCATGTATTTGCTAAGCTTCTCTTGAAGCATTCTATGAAGTGAGATATATTTTTTATCTTCTTTTTGTGCTTGACCACTTTTGTGGTTTATTTTGCCCTTTAGTGACATCTTGTGTATGTGCGTGCTTCCGTGCTTTCGCTTGGAGACGTTGCTCTTTTCATTTGGCACTTCATTACATGGTATCAGAGCCTTGGCTAAGAAGACTTCATTGGATCCTCCATTGACAAGTAATACCTCTCCACTCTCTTGTCTTATAAATTTTTCTTCTAATGGCCAACAAAGATGCAAAAATCGATCTCTCATTCAAATTGGATGGGACCAATTATCGCATGTGGGCGGCCGCTATGGAGAATAATCTCAAAGGTAAAAGGCTTTGGGGTTATGTATGTGGAACCATTCCGGAACCACAACTAAAGTTAACTAAATTTGAAGGAGGTGAAGAAAAAGCCTTGAATGAAGAAGAAAAAGAAAAGGTTATTCTTGATTACTCTTCTAAAATGGAAGATTGGGAAAGTGAACATGCTAAAATCTTGGCATGATTCATGAATAACGTCGAATTGAAGATTTGTGCAAATCTTGCAAAATTCAAGAAGGCTAATGAAGCATGGTTTTTCATGAAAGGTATGTACACTCAAAGAGACCTTGCTAGGCACTTTTTTCTTCAAGAAAAGGTAAGAGCTACCAAGCAAGGTGATATGAGCATTAGGGACTATTATAGTGCTCTATCCTCTTTATGGGATGAACTTGTCCTTCTCGAACCGCAATGGGAAGGAAGTGCTATTGCTATGAGACAAGAGCAAATGGAAAAAGAGAGGTTCTTTCAATTTATTCATGGGCTTCGTCCCGAATTTGAACAACTTAGAGGATCTCTACTTCATAGAGCCTCTACTCCTCTAAGCGATATTTTGGCCGATTTATGTCAAGAAGAAACCTGTTTGGCCTTGAAAAGGGATGTTGATGAAGTACATGCCGTGTCTAGACCCGGCAACAATGTAAGATCATATAAACCACCACATTTTTGGAAGAATAATGGTGGAGGAAGGAAAATCATTTGTCATAATTGTAATGAACCGGGCCATATTCGTCCTGATTGCCCTAAATTCAAGAAGAAGGTAGCTTCCGTGGGAGAAACTCCTCCAATCATCAATGAAGATTCAAACAAGGATGGTGACATAAAGGATTCCATCGCTCATCTAACCGAAACTCTTCAACAATTTATGAAGATGAACGCCTCTACATCATCATCCTCACCTTCCACTTCCGGTGCCGCCATTTCTTCATTCCCAGGTATGTCTTCTTGGATTCTTGATTCGGGTGCCTCTTTCCATATGACTCCAAATGCATCACTTTTGTCAAAACCAAGTCTCAATAAATTTAAATCATATGTATCCACCACCGATGGAACTTCTTTAAATGTTGAGGGTATTGGAAACCTTGAGAAAATTTATGACCAAAACAAAGAATTTTTTGTTCCCAAAATCCGAATCATCCCAAAACTTAATCTAAATCTTTTCTCCGTCTCTCAAATTACCGATTTTGAATATAATGTCTCTTTTTCACCAACCCATTGCTATGTGCAGGATCTCCGGTCCGGGAAGCGGATTGGGCAAGGCCATAGAAGAGGGGACCTTTACTATATGGATTTTTTGTCTTTATCATCCAAATCATTTTGTAATCATGTTCAATCCAAAGATATTGAGACTTGGCATAGGAGACTTGGGCACCCTAGTATTTCTAAATTGTACCTTTTTCCATTTTTGGAAAAATTTTGTAATACAAATACTTTTACATGCAATGATTGTATTCTTGGGAAAATTCACTCTCTTCCATATTCTCATAGCAATTTTGTGTTAAAAAGGCCTTTTGAACTTGTGCATTCCGATGTATGGGGACCGGCACCCGTTATGTCCAAAGGAGGCTTCTCTTACTATGTTTCTTTTATTGATGATTTTACTAGATACACATGGGTTTATATTATCAAGAATAAATCCGATGTCTTCACCAATTTTAAAGAGTTTCACGCTCTTGTTCAAAACCAATTCCAACACAATATAGCCATTTTTAGATCCGACTCCGGAGGAGAATACATGTCTAAAGACTTCCAAAATTATTTTAAAACAAATGGAATTTTGCACCAACGATCTTGTCCTAAAACTCCGCAACAAAATGGTCTTGCGGAAAGGAAACATAGGCATTTAATTGAAACCACAAGAACTCTTCTTGTGTCTAAATGTGTTCCTAAAAACTTTTGGGCTGAAGCTCTTCTTACCGCAACATATCTTGTGAATCGTATGCCCTCTTCCTCTTTGAAAAATGTTTCGCCCTTTGAAAAATTATTTAAAATTACTTCCGATTTTAATAGACTAAGAATCTTTGGATGCAAATGTTTTGTACTTAGTCTAGGACAAGATAAGTTGTCACCTAAAGCTATTGAATGTGTGTTCATTGGCTATGGTGAGAATCAAAAAGGCTATAGATGTTATGATATTCGAAACAATAAATTATATGTGTCGAGAAATGTAAACTTTATTGAAGAACAAAATGGTTTCGATATCCACACATCTAAGGAAGACATCGATTATTCTTTTCTATTTGACTTAGCTCCTAGAATTGAGTCTCCTGAGGCTATTTCTTGTGATACTAGTTGTGATGGGATTTCACATTATAATGATATACAACAACATGATAATACCTCCCAAAATGAAAACCTTAATGATATAAATGTCTATACCCGGCGGATAGGAAATGAACATCAACCTGCTATTGACAGATACTCTCAAGACTTTTCTTTAGAAGAATCTACTGACAACCATCTACCTAGGAGATCTTCTTGTACCAGTAGGCCACCACAAAAGTTTGTGTCCTATGAATCTTTTTCTCCGAAGTATAGGATTTGTCTTATGTTAATACATTCGTATCACGAACCTTCCTCTTTTAAGGAAGCTAAAGATCACCCACATTGGATTGAAGCCATGAAAATCGAATTAGAGGCTCTTAACAAGGCCCAAACCTGGAGCATTATTCCTCAACCTTTAGGGAAGAAGGCAATTGGGTGTAGATGGGTATATAAAGTCAAAACTAAATGTGATGGGTCTCTTGAAAGATACAAAGCTCGTTTGGTAGCAAAAGGCTATGCCCAAGAATATGGGATTGATTATGAAGAAACCTTTGCTCCCGTGGCCAGAATGACTAGTGTACGAACCTTAATTGCCTTAGCATCCATCAAACAATGGCCTATATACCAACTTGATGTTAAAAATGCTTTCTTAAATGGAACTTTATGTGAAGAAGTTCTTATGGATCCTCCGCCGGGTCTTGAAATTGGGAAAGGAAATATTCTAAAATTAAACAAAGCTCTTTATGGGTTAAAACAAGCGCCAAAAGCTTGGTATGATCTTTTTAGCAAAGTAGTTCTTGATAATGGTTTCTCCTCATGTTACACTGATACTGCTTTGTTTGTTAAATCCTCTAATGAATACATAACCATTTTGTTATTATATGTTGATGATATGATTATCACAGGTAATGATAAGAAAGGTATTGATCTTATTAAAAATATTCTTAAGAAAAATTTTGATATGTCTGATCTGGGTTTTTTGAGGTATTTCTTAGGAATTGAAGTTGCATACTCCCCCAAGGGGTATGTCCTATCTCAGATGAAGCTTGCCTCTGATATTATTGCTAGGTCTGGGCTAACAGATGACAAAAGGGTGGAGACTCCAGAAGTGATCAATGCCAAGATGAGAGCCAATGATGGCACTCCTTTAGCAGATCCCACGCCTTATCGTCAATTGATTGGATCCTTAACATATTTATCTATTACCAGGCCTGACATTTCCCATGTTGTTCATAGTGCAAGCCAATTTCAGACTGCTCCTACCACCACTCACATGGCAGCAGTAATGAGGATTATCAGATATCTAAAAGATTCCATAACTAAGGGAGTATTATTATCCTCTTCTTCACCTCTTACTTTACTTGCGTATACTGACTCTGATTGGGGGGGGTAACCCCGATGATCGTATTTCGACCACAGGTTATTGTGTGTTTCTTGGGGAGTCACTTATCTCCTAGAGGTGTAAAAAGCAGCGTAAAGTTTCACTCTCATCTACTGAAGCCGAATATCGGGCGATGGCCACTACCACAACTGAGATTATATGGTTAAGAAGCTTACTTAAAGATATGGGTGTCTCATTCTCAACTCCCTCAAAGCTATGTTGTGACAACAAGAGCTCCATTTATATCGCTAGCAATCACACTTTTCACGAACGAACGAAGCATATTGAGATGGACTGTCATTATGTTCGAGACGAGTTTTTACGAGGCACCATTCAACTTCCATATGTTCCGACCGAATATCAGTTGGCGGACTTCTTCACCAAAGCTTTGCCTTCGCCTCGCTTCTACTTCCTCCTTAGCAAACTCTCGGTGATCTCACCATGTGTTTGAGGGGGGGTGTTAAAATATGATGTATATTTATATATATATATATATATATATATATATATATATATATATATATATATATATACATAGATTACGACATATACACATATATATAATATATATATGTCTATGTGTCTATCTATATATATAAATATATATATATTTATTTTGTAAAACCCGATAAGGGTATTTCTGTAATTTCACCCTGTACACGCATATCTTTGATATGCTTTTCTCCTTCTCTTTTTCCTTTATTCTTTTTTATTTTTTTTGCTTTTTTTCTTTTTTGTTTTTATTCACTTGAGAGGGGTCCACATAGAGTCGTTGGACCCCTCCAACGGTCATAAATATGACCGTTGGAGGGGCTCCAACGACTCTATGGGAGCCCCTCCTTGGGTCCCTTGCTGTGTATAAATAAGGGGCTCAGCCCCATGTATTTGCTAAGCTTCTCTTGAAGCATTCTATGAAGTGAGATATATTTTTTATCTTCTTTTTGTGCTTGACCACTTTTGTGGTTTATTTTGCCCTTTAGTGACATCTTGTGTATGTGCGTGCTTCCGTGCTTTCGCTTGGAGACGTTGCTCTTTTCATTTGGCACTTCATTACACTTTCTACTATATGGAATGCACCTGATTATTCCTTATTGCGGGCCTATGAACGTCGATGTTTTGTTCATATTGATAGTACATTGATAGACATTATCTATCCGGGTTATCATGTGTCAATTCATTGGGTATGATGATGAATACATGGGATAGAGATGTTGTGATCTGCCAACAAAATCATCATTTCATGTCATGTTGTATTCTATGAAGATGTATGTGAGAATTTGTTATCGTCTTCCAATATCGCTTTGTTACAGTTTTTTTGGTGTTCAACACAAAGGACACAACTTGGTGAAAATAACATTGTTGAACCTGAATTACAAAGGCCAGCTAGTATGCCCTTGACCAGTCATGTTCAGCCAAATGCACAGCCACCTTTCCAGTTCTTTAAACAAGTATACAGCAGAAGAAAAGAACTGCAACCTACAATACATAAGTGGACTGTTGTCATGTGTAATGAATCAGTTGACCAGCAGACTGAATCTTCTGCTTATTATCCTGCACGTGATTCCAGCAGTGCTGGAAATCGAATTACTCAAGGTTCCAACTGTGATGCAGTCCAGCCATCAGTTCAGTCCAACAGTCATGATCCGGTTCAGCCACAAGATCTCTTCATTTGTGCATCCAGCAGAATTAGACATCCACCTCAAAGATAGGTCAGTTATGATCTTTGGATTTTCAGGCATATGCTACTGCACTTGATGATGATAAAGAGCAGAAATCCTTTGCTGAAGCCTGCGAAAATCCATGTTGGACAGATGCAATGAATGGCGAATTTGCAACCCCACATGAATACAATACTTGGGAAATGGTTCTCGGACCTGCGAATAAAAATGTGGTTGGATGTCGCCGGGTGTACAAGATTAAACGAAAATCTGATGGCAGCATCGAACACTTTAAAGCCATGTTAGTAGCAAAGGGCTATACTCAGGAACATGGGTTGGATTTCGATGAAACGTTCAGTCTGATTGTTCGGATTGTTTTATCCCTTGTTGTGTCTAATGGATGGGAACTATTTCAACAGGACGTAAAAATTATTTTTTTTATAGTGATTTGTGTTTGATACCTTCCGCATTGTGGTTAGATCCCTTGGGTTTGGGCGAAGTCACTGTGACTATTCTATTTGTGCACTGATAAATTTAATCTTATTATTGTCTTGGTATAAGTGGATGATATAATTATTACCGGGAACAGCGATGCGAAGATTAAACAATTGAAATTCATTCTCCATGGGTGGTTTCCCATGAAGGATTTGGGACCTCTTAGATTCTTTCTTGGAGTTGAAGTGGACCAGCAACCACACTATTTGATTTTATCGTAGCACAAATATGCTCAAGATATCATCCAACGCAGCGGGATGTTGCAATGCAAACCTGTGCACACTTGGGAATGTCTCGCCTGATGATGATTTCATTGAGCCAGAAAAATATAAAAGCATTGTTTGAGCCTTACAATATCTGACTTTTACTCGCCCGGAGTTGGTCTTTTCAGTGAACCAAGTAGGGATGGCAGTAGACCGAGGCGTAGGCAGGGGACAAGGACTCGACCCCCACCCCTCTCAAAATCCTACCCTCCATCCATGCCTTCATCCCCGCACGGGTTTTGATTTTAACGTCCATCCTCGCCTCCATCCCCGTTTATGTCCTCTATATTCAGTCCAAACGGGGCGGGGCGGGGCATCGTTTCTCCCCGATCCATTGACATCCCTAAAGGTATTTTAGTTATTTTACTAATGGAGATTAGGGACGGGGCGGGCGGGGGAAAGTGTAAGTCCATCCCCGACTTCATCCCTGCACAGGTTTTGATTTTAACCTCCATCCCAATAGCATGTCCTCTAACCCCGGTCCAAATGAGCGGGGCAAGGCAAGGCGGGGCCCCATTTTTCCCTAGTCCATTGTCATCCCTAGAACCAAGTGTCAGTTTATGCATAAACCTCAGGTAAAACATATGGCGGATGTGAAGAGAATTCTCTGGCACATTAAAGGAATCCTTTCGGATGGCCTTGTATATGTTAGACCAATCTCGATGAGCTATCATATTTCTATTAAGGTTGTTTCCTACTCCGATGTTGACTGGTCTCACGATTCTTTTGCGAGACGGTCTATCATTGGTTATGCAGTTTATCGGGGTTCTCACCTAGTGTCTTGGGCTAGTAAAAAGCAGAAAATGGTCACACGTTCAAGTACGGAAGCAGAATACCGAGTTATGGCAGTCGTTACATCAGAAATTACATGGATTAAACATATATTATTCAATTTGCATCAATACATATCCAACTCGATATTATATTGAGACAACCGAAGTGTTGCGGTCATCTCTACAAACCTGGTTCAACATGAAAAAATGAAACATGTAGAGATAGATCAGCATTTTGTCAGAGAAAAGGTAGAGGCAAAAGAAATTCAGCCAATGTTTATTAGAGAAGAAGACAAAGTGGCTGATCTATTTACCTAGGCTCTTATTGTAAATCATCATTGAAACTTGAAATCCACGTTGTCCATGGTTCTTAACCACGTTCAGTTTGAGGGGAGTTTTAAGAATATAGCACGTGAATTGGGTTTAGATCCAAATCCAAAACCCGATTCACCATGTACAGTTAACTTGTATTTTATTTATGTACCCAGAGGGCAAATCGTACTTTAGCATAGCTGAGTTATATTTATATATGATGACGCGTCACCCTAGGGTTGTGTTGAGACGTATTCAGTTTCTAGGCATATTCTCTTCTCCCTCTTCTTTCATGTCTGGTTATTGTGCAGGACACGTCTTCCAAGTGAATATTTCACAAGGGCCACTTCCTACAGTTCATTAGAACAATGTAGACTAAATTAATGGAGGAAAGTACCAACATCGTATCCATTGTGGTCTCAAGCTCAGCTGTGAAACCAACAATTTTAAATGCCATCTTGCAGGATCATGTCCCTCTGCATCTTCCAAGTAGTGTTAAGGATGAAGTAGGGGAGTGTTTGTTAATATGTATGTGTGTGTATACATTTTATTTAGAATGTCATTAGAATCTTAATGTATTTTCTTTTATGTTTCTGTGTATTTTCCTTTTTTGTATTTTTTATGTCGCATGCCCTACAAGGGCATTTTTAGTGTTTTAGTTTGCTAAAAGTTAGACCTGGCCTAGTGGCTAGTCATTAGGTCAATCCAACTGCTAGTTGCTCCTCTCTTCTTTGTATATGTATATATATATAGAGAGAGAAACCCCTTTTTTCGGATATGCATTTTAAAGAATAAATAAAATCTCTTTATTTTAGTTGTCAAGTGTGTCCCTCATGACATTGTGATTCCTTTGTGCTTTTCAACACTATAAGTTTATATTATTGAGTATGGTTCATTACAGGTTTCATGAGTACATAAACGAAGGGAGCAAGTTGTATCGCCTACTAAAGAGCCGCAACCTGCAGAGCATGAAAATGAAATTATTATCTCAGATTTCAAGGACGAAAATGACAACCATCCTGGATTCTGAGGATGAAAATGAAATAATCATCCTGGATAACAAATCCAAGTACTAAAAAAATAAAGATCGATAGAAGTCCATCAACATCATCACACTCAATGTCAAAGGATACTTCGAATGTCGCAAATGAACCGTTGAACATCTATCTTCCACAATTAAAGTACTTGTGGCAGTTTAGTCATTACTGACTAGTCTTATATTTAGGGGCAAAACAATGAAGAGCTTTATAAAAACTTAAAGTATTGAAATTTGAAAAACACTTAATGATTTTGTTTTTCTCTGTGCACGAAGAATTTGACATGTTAGCCGAATTTCATTGTTTAATATGCATACTGATCATGCATATATTTTGCAGCTTATACATATATTTGTATGCATGATCCATCGAAAAATTGCATTAAAAACTCATTCTTATCATTGTTTTTGAAAAACTGCTTTGAAATTCAAAATAAAGATAAAATCGCATATTTAAATCCTTCCCTGCATTTTTCAGTGTTTTGATTAGTTTAGGACTTTTTAATTTGTAGCTTAATTAGTTTAGGAATTGTCAAATGATATCTTAGTTGGTTTAGAAGTGTTCTTTTCTGGAAACAAGTTTTTCTAGAAGTTCTGATTTGAAATTTTTGAAAATTAATTGGGGCTTTCAAGAAAAATCGTGTGACCGAATTTTTTAGTATAAAAACATCTTTTTCAGCAGAGAGGAGTATCTCCCTCTTAAGAAAACTCTCTCTCTCTCTCTCTCTCTCTCTCTCTCTCTCTCTCTCTCTCTCTCTCTCTCTCTTTGTTCCCAACCGGTTCTCCCTTTTTGCTCTTCCACTTTCTTCTCTATTCTCTTCTTGCTTCTAATCTCTTTCGGCGCCGGTTCTTCTTGTCCCCATCGTCGAAGGCACGTGCAACTTGGAGGAAAGATCGTTTCTTCTTCTCAACCCCTCCATCGAAAACGGATCGTGAGGTACGTTTCTTATCTCCCGTCTCTCCATAGTTTATTATTTAGATTAGTTTTTTTTTATTTCGTTGAATAGTATTTCATCATTGCATATAGCATAGTTTAATCACTACATATAGTTTAGATGAGTTTTGTTTTTATAAACTGCAAAAAAAAATAAAATAGATTAATTTAGTTTTAACCAATTTTCTCGATTTTCGTGTCTAATTGTATTATTTTAATTGGATCGATGCATGTAGTTAGATGTTTTCCCTTAATCACATTATATTTCATTCAGTTTAGGACAAATTTAATTAAGGTTTTGTTTAAAATAGTTTTTCATATTTAGTTCTTGATTAGAGTTAAAATAGAGTAGTTTAGGTAGCCAATTAGTATAGAGTGTTATCGTTCTTTCTAATTATTTTAAATACCATAGTACAAATTATATTTTAGTTATTTATTTTTGTTAATAGGTTAGAGTATATAATATTTAAAAAACATCTTTGTGTTATTCTATTAGATTAATCAATGTTTTGTTTTTGTTTTAACTAGTTGCTATTTAATTAATTTGTTTTCTTGAAATGGATAAAATAAGGTAGTTGTTTAATTTTAATTAATCATTGAATAGAGTAGGATTGAATTCTGGTTTGATTAGCTAAATTTCAGTTTGGTTTAATTTCAGAAATTTAATTTAAGTAATTAGATTAAGAATAATCATTTTATTCCATTATCGTTCTTTTTGTAGTTAATTAGTTTTAATTTAATTGCTAGTTATCGTTTTGTTTATTAATGTTAATTGATTAAGTCTAAATTTGATTAGATCTGATTGTAACTTAGTTTTTTTATTAGTTTCTGTTAATTAGTTTTTTATTAAGTTAGTTTCTTTATTGTTTCATGCTGGTTAGTTTGTTTCATAGTTTGTTATTTAGTTAGTTAGTTGTTACATGTTAGTTTCAAGTTTGTTACAGGTTTGTTTTAAACTTGTTACATGTTAGTTAGTTTGTTTTGAGTTTGTTAGATTAGTTTCTTAGAATCTTTCTTTTGTGATTTTTGATAAAACTAACCTTAGATTTTGGTATAGTTTTCTTCGTTTGTTTTGGTGTTTTGGTATTTTATTGTTTTATTTTGCAGGAAAGCGGTTAGACGTGTAATAGGCCCTCAAAAGTACCCCTGAAGAGCCCTCTGAGGTCCCCAAAAGGTTCCCTCAAAATGCCCTTCAAGCCCTCAGAAGAGCCCTCACAAATGCAAGCCATTTAAATAGGAATAAAATACCAGCAACATTCTAGAGGTTCAAAAGGAAAGCAATGAAGATCAAAAGGGACTAAAACTCAAGCAACTGAAGACCTTTTTCTCTTCTTTTAGAATAGGGATATTTATTTATTTTTAATTTGGGTTTGTAATAAGACCATTTATTTTTTTTTAGCCCTCTGCAAGAGAGTAATTCGTTGTAATAGCTAGTTACTTTCACTTATTTATTTTTAAAGGCAATAAAGTTTGCAATTTGTGTGGAATACAAAATTTCTTCTCCCGTTCCTTGAGTTCAACCAGGATCTCACCCTAGTGTGAGCCGGTTTTTAGTATTTGGTGTCTGGCTTTCACAAACGTTTTTATCAAAAATATCTTTTAAAAATCTATTTCATAAAACTTACACCACATACTATTTCATAATTTGCATTTTTTCGTGCGAGATATACATGCATTTGTAGCATATTATCTTTAATATTGGACGTTTGATGCCTTATACAGTTAATAATTGTTTGATATGAGATATTATGTTTTTATCTTATGCAATTTTTTATCATGGTTTCTTGTGTTCAACTTTTTTTAGTTTTTAACAATTTTTTAGATTTTTTATGAAATTTTTTTGTTTTTATAAGATTATCAAATAAAATTTGTGATTTTTTATGATACAATATGTATCCTAATTTGGGCCCAACAAAATGGGCAACCGACATGCTTTTTACAACATTGTATGAGGAAATGATGATACGATTTTAAAAAAAAGATAAACTTAATTGTAGGAGTCATCAAATAAATGTTTTACATTTAATATGTGTATAACAAATGCCTTTGTATAAGGGCAAATTTGACACCACCAGAAACTGGAAAATGAAAAATGAAATATAACTAGAAATGAGGTCAGGTTACTGTCACTATTTAAACTTTTGAAAATAAATGTATTACTAAATATAAAAATAATAACCTAAACTTGTTAGATACATTACAGAATGCTTTATATTTTATCATATATATGTATATACATCATAGTCACATATATAAGCAATATTTTGAAAATATCGCAATACCATCACTGTAAATTCATAAAATGATAATAAAGGGAAAATATCATGATATTTTGAAAATATTAGAAATTTATATTATCCCAATAATATCACAATACTATCAGTTACTTTTACTTCTTTACTTATTTTCTATATCTTAAATAGATTTTTATTCTTTCTTTTATATTGTTACTTCTTTTATTATATCTGCATGTTATTATCTACACATGTTATTTTTTTTACTTATTTATGCTAATTTTATATTTTTAAAAGGGCCAAGTTCTTTGCGAGATTTATCAACTAAACGTATATTATAATGATAATTTGCCTTTCCAAGATATAGCTAAGACAGACATTTGTAACTATGATATGTGCGTGTGTGTCATCATGCCCTAATTTTTTGAAAAGCTTGTGAATTTGCGACTCATATGCAAATCAAGAATGCACACCCATCCATTTGTGACATAAGTTTCAACTTCTATACAGGCAAAGCAGGATACAGACGATGTAAGCAGGCAGAGTGTCCACCATCATTAAGAATATCAAGATCATGAGACTCAAATTTTGAAACAAATGCCTAAATACGTGCAGTTCTTCGAAACTATCTCAATCAATGCCGAAAGCCAAAAATCAAAACTAAAAAGCCAAAAGCTCTCACCAACCCTCAATCTAGAAAAGAGTATACGACAATAAACAATAAAAGTTACAAAGATTAACAAGATGCCATAAGCTGCCTTAAAACAATCAGGCTTATCATCAAGAATATCAAACTAGAACACCAAGCAACATGACTACAAACCACCAGACAAACATAACCACAACGAATGGTTGGTTAAAACCTATATATATATATATATATGCTAGCTAACATAATGTACCCTATATGATAAGAAAACCAAACAGCCATGAAGTATGTGAATGATAAGGAACTGAGAATCAAACACTGTTGAGACTTCCACAACCAAACATGTATTTGAACAAAACACAAATGATGTGAAAATATAGCTCCTTATCTAGCAGATCTACAATAATTGAACAACCCATTAAAATATAGTACAGAAACTAACGCCTTTCCACTTTCTTGGTTTTTGGAAGAATGGCAGATCCTTCTTCAGAGGCCAATTCAACTCCAAGCAAGTAGAAGACCTACATAACAAGATTTTGAAAACCAAAAATTAAGAATGATGAAACATAAATAAGACACATAAGCTGTCTGGTCCCATATTCCAAGGTGCTACAGAGGGGCGTACTGGAGCAGGTCACATTCTGCAAATTTTGCAAGAAGTGGCCCACCCTCAAGACTCAACCCGCTTTACATGCGTGGTAGTCCGAGCAATTTACCAGTGCACCAAGTAATAGCTCTCAAACAGTTAAAAAAACAATAAATAATAAAATTCAACTAACAATTACAATAACATGAAGCCTAACCAGAAATATTCATTGAAATCATCATAGTTTCGCCATGCAGAATGTGCTGCTTTTCCATCATTAGTCACATCAGCCTCCTGCAGAGGCATTAAGAGCAATAAACTACACATTGGGGGGCGAAAAGGAACCCAGATAGAGTTTTCCAATCACATCTTTAGCTTTAAAAAAGAAAATCAACAAAGGCAAAGAAAACTAAAGAAATTTTCTTTCTTTGCTTCAAAAATGGACGAAATATAATTATTTGTCTAAATCAAGCCATCTCAAGACAAAAATTGGTAATGAAAAGAAAAAGCCCTTTGTTACATGGAAAGAAAAACCAGTGACTACATTATCTAAAAGCATGTCACTATGGTAATAACCCAACTTTCTCAGGAACAAGCTTTCAATGTCATGCTGCCAAGAGTATAAAGTAGAAGTATATTGCAGACTATATCAAGCTTACATCAGCATGCGCCTAAAATCAGAGCATGCAACAGTGCCCTATTGGCAGCTTGGTTTTAAGATACAAAAGAGATTTGTTACATTATTCCCACACAAACAAAACAAAACAAATGGTACATAACTATAGGCTGATTAATGAATATTCTGGAATCAATAGCAAGAGCAAAAAACAAATTTAGGGATGACTACCATTTTCAACCAAAGATAAAGACAAATATGTCCTTATAAATCATCAATAGTCAATGCATATACAGCAGGTTTGCAATTCAAATATTACTATGATAAACTGCATATGGGCAAGGAAAACAAAGACTATCATAAACCAGAAACAAGTTTGTATCTTCTGTATAATACAGTCAAGTCAATACTGAAGTTGACCAAAACTGACCTAACTCGGAATGGATCTTTCTCTTTTTTAAACTAATTATCAATCTATATGAACTTTTTATATTTTATAGCTATATATGGTCACTAAATCAATCTCCGAACAATAATAAGTATATTGATAGATTTAAAAATTAGTTATTTGTCTCTAAATATTTTGACTATTTATTAAAATAGATTAAAGAAAAATTCAAATTTCTCCAGAACATTAAAGTCATGTTTTCGTTTTTAAGAATTTTGGAGTATTTATACTGCAAATGAAAAACTTAAAGAATGATAAATTCAGAATATCACAATATTGCGAGGAATCAGATTGTTCTTGTATTTAACCCTTATGAACCAATCAAGCTTGGGAAAGAAACAAGTCATAGACCAAGACAAACCTGATGTTGTTAGGCACAACCTAGGGATGAACATAGTGGAGGTCTGGCTTGAAATTATCCTGGTAAGATATGCAGGTGCTGGGCTTATGCACCCAATCCCAAGCATGATCAAATTACAAAAGATTACACCCAGGTCAAAGCACAACCAACATACCTATTAGGTAGGCATATGCTTGGGAGAATTGAGATAGGGCCTACAAATTTTGGGCCCCTGAACCAATCTGACCCTACTTTAAGGTAAAGCATTATGTGAGAGCAAAGGAGCTGAGACGAGATAAACTTTGGTTATTCAAGCTTGGTTTAGTGCAGCCTAAACCCAGCTAAAGCATGGAATATCTGATATGACTAAAGAGGTGGAACTTCACCAACCACCATTGAGATCAGAGGACAACATTCTGCTCAACCTTGGTACAACTTTATTTGTTGACATATATGCATCAAGTAAGCAACATAATAAAAAAATATATGAATACCATATATGGAGGAAATTTATCAAGTTGCTAAAGAGTGCAATTTCAGGCTCAAATACAACCCATTCAACTAAACAGACCTTATACATGGACTTGACCTCGATTTTCTAAGCAAATGAATGGGGAGCTGAAACCAAGCTTCAGGAGCTAGACAGCTCAGTTATGACCATTAGGGCACAAATGACAGCCAGATAATCATTTTTTTATTTTGAACCTAGAATTTGACAGAATAACTTACCCTGAATTGACTAGATCTCAAAGCTAACAAAGTGTATGAAGGGGAAATTTTACTCCAGAAAGTGTAGAGCCAACACTTCACCCTCATCATTTGCATATATGCATGTTAACAAGCCTTCAGTGACTCCCTACAGGTGTATGTTATCTATCTTCTCCTTTTTGCTCATGAGTAAAGGAGAAATAGGAGGTTTTTCCTCTTGGTACATCGTTGACTTCCTGTACATGCCTATTATTTCACCTTCCTTCAATGGTTAGAGTTGCTTATTAGGATTTAATTTCTTATCAAAATGTTATTTTGAACTATATGGCCAGATAGTTTTACATGGTTCAATTTTCTATCTTTTCAATTGTTTATATTTATTCTTTTTAAGGCTGGATTTACAATTTTCTGTACATGATACATCATCAGGACCTTTTGTTTGGATGATTCATGAGCTATGTCACCAGGATACGGGTGCGGGTACGACACGGTAATTCAAAAAAATGTGGGTACGGGGACACGGATATATATATATATATATATATATATATATATATATATATATATATATATATATATATATATAAAAATTATCACATAAATACAAAATCAATTCAAAATAAACTGAATATAATCTAAATATATATGCTATATCTAAAATATATATTATATACTGAAAATATAATTATAAATTATAAATTAAATACAAACTTGTATGTAAGGAGGGAGGGTAAAATGGCATGTCCGGGCGTTGACGCACGTCGACACGGGTGCGGAGGGCAAAATGGAGTGTCCCGGTACCATAGTTCATGAGAAAACAGCTTACAACAATGCAAAAACTTTCCAATGAAAAACAACCTTTTAAACAACAAATAGATTTCAAAATTAAAATGAGGATGTGTCTGTCAATTTTTCCACAGAAATGTAACAAGCTTTTATCCCAAAGTAAGAAACACCAGGAAAAAATCATTGATGGGGCACAACCAGCTAGCATGAGTCTCTATGATGCCAAATTAACATATGATCTTTCAGGTGTTAGACAATCTCAGCTACTCATGGCCATGAAGTTTGAGAGGCAACTAAACTTTTATTCAGCAAAAATTGAAAAAAGAAAAATGAAACCACCCCTGAGCAAAAAGTAAAAGTTTTAATCCCCAACGGCTTCATGAAAAAACGAAAAGGACTCCAATTCAAGGAAACCGTTCCTCTAAAAACAAAGAATGATGCTCTTTTAGATGCAAAGAGGTCCATATTGCACATTAGTATCTAATATGTGATGAATGTGTTACATTGTCATCTTTAAATGGAAGAACATTCCCAGAAACCCATAAAGCCCTCAGCATTCTTCATCAAATCTGCTGAAATCATGTCTCTGATTGTTTGATGCCTCCAAACTTAGCCGAAGACAAGAAAAGGAAAAACAAATTGTTCATTGATCATACAAGATAAACAACTCCATGACTATGACATGACCAGATGCATCCATGCAAATTGCAAATTGCAAGTTTCACTGCACCATGATGACAAATTTGCCAACCCTATAGTGCTTCTTCAGGACATCTGGAAATCTTTGAACACGAACCTGAGACATGACATTATATATAGGGCTGATGATTTCTTCAAGGAATGACACAGTTCCATGCTCACTTGTGCAGCTCTTTGCTGGTTGAGCAACAGACTGATCTAGTATCACATCCAATTCCTTTGCCATCTGAGATTTCCAATACAGGGAAGACCCGTGTTGGACATGAGAATTAGTCAATACAACAAACTGCAAGAAGACATGCATTTATATCTAAAATATGGCTTTAAATAGAACATGCAAACAGTAAGGATCAAACAAACTAAAGGGCAAATACCAAAAAAGAGAACAATGTGAATTTTATGCCTTGTGCAAAAGAAGCAAGATGGACATAGTTGTCATGATTTTCAATGTGGTTTAGGCTGACTTTTATAAGGTTCATTAATAAAGCAATGTCACTCTATTGTCGGTCAAATTGACAAAAAATAGGAGCTTAAGTTCTCCCAAATTATCAAAGACATGATCAGAGCTTTTCCAAATAGTCATTATTTTACCAACACTCATAATTATTTTCGGAATAGACCATTAGCTTACATTGTTTGTTCATTTTATCTTCATCAGTGATTCCCAACTGGACAAAAATATTAAGGCATAATTTCTACAACATCTAGTTTTTTGAACTTCTCCACAGGAACTTCATGCTATAAGATACACACATGCTTTTGGCTTTTCCATCTCAAAAATACCCATAATCATATACCATCATTCATACAGATGACTGCCGTCATCTCTTCATGAAATTCCAAATCTTAGTCATGATCCCTAAACATTCAGCAAGACATGTAATGTGAACATTATTTACAAATTTGTACTTTGTTTTTTCCACTAAATCAACACCTTACCAGAAGCCAGCATTTAAATTTACAATTTCCTAAAATATTGTGAAAATTAATGCCACAATTGAGGCTATTCAAGTGAAAATAGATCCAAAGTGCAAAAAACAATCGAGTCATCCCAAAATCCTAAGGTTTTAGACACAAAAAATCATCCAAAGAAGGATCTTTATCAATTTTTATCTGGAGAAGCAAGGCAATTGATACTCACATTGTGAAATATATAACAGATACATTCTGGCAGAAAACGAACATTTGAAGCTTCGCCCCATATTAAAAAATACAAAGAAATAAAAACTAACTTTCTTTCTTTGTTGACAGCTTCCACACTGCAGACAAGAAAAAAGACAGGTAACATCATACATTATATGTTGAAGGGTTGAAATAGGATTGAAATCATAAAATTACCTGCTCCACGCAGACCGAATACGCAAGTACTTACACCATTTAATATAGTTATCCATTACTTTCATGAAGACCTCCGTTGTAACCTTTTCATCTATCCTCTGCAGGTTAGATGGTGATTTCAGGGTCATTTAGTAGCTATTGTTGTTAATCCACTAATTCTAGCCGACAATAGTAAATATATCAGTTGCAAGCAACAGACTTGGAATTTGTAAATCCATACAAAAGCATGTAGAGGAAGGAACAGATCAGTTACAGATATATCTAATTTCTACCAGAAAAGGTTACTTTGTAGCCAAACCACAACATCCAGGATAGCCACAGAAGGAAAACATCAAATATTAATTTTGATTAATGAAGGTAAATTTCACAATCAAAGAATGATAGCTAGACCTCCTCTGACAAGAAATATCCAATTTATGTGGAAAATTTAGCAAGTGTATCTAAATTCACCTATAAACAAATTAGCTGAATCAGTCGATCTCAAACAGCATGATCAATACAAAGTATAACAATTAATTAAAAACTAAACAAAATGTTCACAACTTATACAAGAAGAGAATGATGTCTGCATTTGTCGTTAAACTTAAGAACGCATTTTAGAGTTAGAATTGTAATTGCGACTTGTATCTTGTCATGAAAAGGGTATTATGGCCATTCCACCAAACCCCTAAATATAAAAAGTTACTGATAAAGGTCCTGCAACCATCTACCTCACCATAGCCTCTGGTGTTTCCTGCCTCTCAAACTCTCATCCCTCCACTTCACACATTTCTTAGATGGTATCAGCAAGTATCCTTTCATCCAAGTGAGTCAAATATTTACCTTAAAATAAAGTCTCTAAGGAAGTGCTTCAGGGCTGTCACAAGGTCATCCATGAAGAAGGTGGGTTCTAATTCAGTTTTTTTTTTCTCTTGAAGTTCTCTTAGTTGATGCTGGAAACCCCTTGTTTTTAGGTGGACATGGTTCTTACCTTTTTTTCAAATTTATCCTTCTTTTGTGTTGATGACAAGGAATGGTATGACTTAGGGTTCTTTTCTGCAAGAGGATGGCAAAGGAGGATGTTCCACCATATAGGTATGCTTTCCCAATCCTGAAGATTATGGGTTTTTGAAGCACGCGAGAATGGCAGGAATAGCATTTATTGTCACAAGAGGACAGCAAAGAGGTATGATCCACCATATAGATAGGGATGGCTTTCCTATTCTGAAGCATAGTCACAGATATAGGCAATATCTTGAAATTACCGTGAAAATATTGCAGTAAATTCATAAAACGATATTAAAGGCAAAATATCGCGACATTTTGAAAATATTAAAAATTTATGCATCATGATATTATCAGTTATTCTTACTTTTCTACTTCTTTTCTATATCTTAAATATGTTTTCCTTCATTCTTTTATAATTTTCACTTATTTCTTCTATTGTACGTGTATTTTATTTTTATTAACTAAGCATCTTATTTTCTTACTTATTTCTGCTATTTTGATTATTTTTAAAAAAATTAAGCACCAAGTTTTTCCTGAGATTTTCCCGAGATTTATTACCTAAACATATATCATTGTAAGAAATTGCCTTGCCAAGGCCAATATTTATGTTCCGAAGATTCCAGTGTTGAATTTGGACTCAAGCAGTTCTTGTATACAACAGCATATGGAGCAACAAAGAGCACATTGGAGAGGAGGCTCTGGGAAGAATTTTCACCAATCAAGACAACATTTGACCTTTCATGGCACGTGGAAAAGGGATTAATTCCATGCTTCATTCCAAGACACATACAAAAGTATGGACAAGTTGTTCTATGAGGCTTTTTTGCACAATTTGTGGGAGTCAGCTAGCTGATGCATATCTTGGGGGAAAACGTTTTTCCTAGCCAAATAACAGAAAATGCATTCCTAAAAAGAAAAACGGTTAAAAGGTTTCTAGTTTCACATATCCATTGAAGCCTTTCACAAATTACAATAGGCAAGGATGGATTGCTCCAAGGGTGTTCTTAGATTATGGAGTTATATGTCTGGAATGGAAAGGCAATGAATCCAGGAATAGACAGGTTAGATATGAAACGTGAGGTTCAAGACGCCCAGACTCAAGGAGTTTGTCTACGAATGCTAGGACAAAATGCAGGAGAAAGAATTGGCAGCATATACAAAATAGAAAGGTAGTTCTTGAGACATCATGTGTATAATATGTGCATTACATTCATGGTGCTAGCCCTTTGTACAAAGTGTAAATTGTATTATTTTCAGGGGTATTCTCGTCCTTGTATATAAAGTGTAGGGTCAATGACTTTTGTCTTGTAGTGAGTGAGGGAGGGGGGGGGGGGGGGGGGGGGGGGGATCGACCTCTTATAGGGTTGTAATATTCTTAAGGTTTAACTAATGAAGTTTGGTTACTCTTTCTTCTTCATTGCCTCTTGTTCTTATGTCTGATGGCTATGTGCATCTCAATATGGTATCAGAGAGATAACCAGAGGCATTGACAAGGGTATTTGAAGCTACTCAGTGGAGATTAGTCTAAGAAAATCAACCCAGAGAAGACACTGGTTGACTTCAACCTCAAATCAACAATCCAGATTGAAGGACAACTGTTCGGAGATCTGAGCCCAGCATTGGTGCACCTTGATTTTAGAAGAATTTCAAATCAAGTGGCAGTCGATTTGGGTAAGGGATTGATTTTCTAGGGATTTTTCTTGGATTTTAAGCTTGTAGCGGTAACTAGGGTGCCGATTTGATATATCTCAGATCTTGTGCATGTTTTTGTGTTTTTGGTGGCTGGGATAGCATGTGTTGGGGTGATTTTTTAACATGCAGTCATCTAATGCAGGCTATTGTTGGTAGATAGAAGCTTTGATTAAGATTTGTGCAAGTTTGTGGGCTCTTCTTTTGACAACATTTAGTTATGAACTTGGATGCCTAGTATTTGACCATTGTGGTATATGATCATTTTCAGCTTGATGCTGAATTGGTTTGGGCATTTATATTGCATCATTTGGTTATGTTTGTGATGAGTTTTGAGTTAGTATAGCTGCTTTCTACTTTGGTGGTGTTTGTTAAAAATGTAAATATATATATAGTATAAATACATATGTATTTATATATATATATATATATATGTGATGGTTTTTATTGATTTAGAGAAGGCATACGATAGAGTACCTAGGGACGTTCTCTGGTGGACAATGATGAAGAAAGGTGTTTCTCTCAAGTACATTAGTATAATTAAAGATATTATGAAGGAGTAGTAACCAATGTCCGCACTTGTGGAGGGGTGACAACCAATTTTCCGATAACAGTTGGGTTACATCAAGGATCTGCTTTAAGCCCTTTCCTATTTGCGATAGTGATGGATGAGCTTACGAGATCAATTCAAGAAAATGTACCGTGGTGTATGTTGTTTGCTGATGATATTGTTTTGATTGATGAGTCTAGAGCTGGGGTTAATGCTAAGTTAGAATTATGGAGACAAACATTGGAAGCTAGAGGTTTTAAGTTGAGTAAGAGTAAGACTGAATATATGGAATGTCGGTTTAGTAAGCAACGAAGTAGTGATGGGAGTGTAGTGAAGCTTGGTGAGCAAGAAATACCGGTGAATGATTATTTCAAATATTTGGGATCCATCATTCAAAAGTATGGAGAAATTGATGGAGATGTAAATCATAGGATAAAGGTTGGGTGGATGAAATGGAAAAGTGCAACTGGAGTGTTGTGCGATCGTAGAATGCCATTGCGGTTGAAGGGAAAGTTTTATAGGACGACTATTAGACCCGCTTTACTATATGGTACGGAATGTTGGGCTGCCAAGAGACATCATATTCAAAAAATGAGTGTAGCTGAGATGTGGATGCTTAGATGGATGTGTGGAAATGCAATAAAAGATAAGATTCGGAACGAGGAGATACGTAAGAAGGTAGGTGTTGCACCCATTGAAAATAAGATGCGAGAGAATCGTTTATGGTGGTTTGGACATATTCGGCGAAGGGCTAATGATGCTCCAGTTAGAAGGTTGGAGAAATGGGAAAATATATTAGTTAAAAGAGGTCGGGGTAGGCCTAGGAAGACTTGGATGGAGATGATAGGAAAGGATATGAATGCTTTGAACCTCACCGAGGACATGGCATTGGATAGAAATGATTGGAGGAAAAGGATTCATGTGGAAGACCCAAAATGAATTTCTTTTTTGGTTCATATCGCTGACCCCAATTGTTTTGGGATGAAGGCGTAGTTGTTGTTGTTTGTTGTTGTTGTTGTGTGTGTGTGTGTGTGTGTGTGTGTACCTAGGTTAGAATAGTTAGTTTTTTTTAACTTTTTGATCTTGATTGGACTAGTCAACAGGCAACAAGAGAGACATTGGGAGGGACACTCCCAAAGACTTTCTTGTAGTCTCTCATGTTGTGTATATATATAGGGGTTGAAACCCCTCTAAAATTCAATGCTTCTTGCATTCTTCCACCATCAATAAAATATTAATTTTTAAGAATCAATGTGGAATAAGATAGCGGGTGGTATGAGAAAAGTAGCTAAGGAGGTATTGGGTGAGTCTAAAGGCGGTGCACCACTAGGTAAGGATACATCATGGTGGAACGAGGATGTCAAATTAGCTATTAAGGTTAAAAGAGAGTGTTATAGAAATCTAAGTAAGAGTCGTGATAATGAGAATTTGGAGAAGTATATGATAGCAAAGAAGGAAGCTAAAAAAGTTGTTCGAAACGCGAGGGCTAAGGTATATAAGGAGGTTTATGACAAGTTGGATACCAAAGAAGGCGAGAAGGATATTTATAGGCTTGCAAAGATGAGAGATAGGAAATCGAAGGATTTGGGTATGGTTAGATGTATCAAAGATGAAACGCAAAGGGTTTTAGTCAAAGATGAGGAGATTAAGGAGAGATGGAAAGATTATTTTGATAAGCTATTTAATGATAGTCATGCTCAAGATCTTGGAGACTTCTCCATTCCTTTTCATGAGATAAATCGTGACTTCATGCGCAAGATTCAAAAGAAAGAAATTGCAGAGGCTTTGAAGAAAATGAAATCAAGAAGGG
This sequence comes from Nuphar pumila, assembly GCF_984573655.1. Lineage (NCBI taxonomy): Eukaryota > Viridiplantae > Streptophyta > Magnoliopsida > Nymphaeales > Nymphaeaceae > Nuphar > Nuphar pumila. The sequence continues at coordinate 43,294,250 of NC_143250.1, forward strand.
CAGTTGGCCCAGATGGTATACCTATCGAGGCTTGGAAATGCTTGGGAGAGAAAGGTTTAGAATGGTTGACAAATCTTTTTAACTTGATTTGGCGAACAAATAAGATGCCTAATGAGTGGAGGAAGAGTACTTTGGTGCCTTTATATAAGAATAAGGGTGATATACAAGATTGCACAAACTATCGTGGTATAAAACTCATGAGTCATACTATGAAACTTTGGGAGAGGGTGATTGAGTCTAGGTTGAGGAAGGTTGTCATGATATCGGAGAATCAATTTGGTTTTATGCCTGGAAGATCAACTATGGAAGCTATACATCTTCTTAGACAACTTATTGAAAGATATAGAGAGAGGAATAAAGATTTGCATATGGTTTTTATTGATTTAGAGAAGGCATACGATAGAGTACCTAGGGACGTTCTCTGGTGGACAATGATGAAGAAAGGTGTTTCTCTCAAGTACATTAGTATAATTAAAGATATGTATGAAGGAGTAGTAACCAATGTCCGCACTTGTGGAGGGGTGACAACCAATTTTCCGATAACAGTTGGGTTACATGAAGGATCTGCTTTAAGCCCTTTCCTATTTGCGATAGTGATGGATGAGCTTACGAGATCAATTCAAGAAAATGTACCGTGGTGTATGTTGTTTGCTGATGATATTGTTTTGATTGATGAGTCTAGAGCTGGGGTTAATGCTAAGTTAGAATTATGGAGACAGACATTGGAAGCTAGAGGTTTTAAGTTGAGTAAGACTGAATATATGGAATGTCGGTTTAGTAAGCAACGAAGTAGTGATGGGAGTGTAGTGAAGCTTGGTGAGCAAGATATACCGGTGAATGATTATTTCAAATATTTGGGATCCATCATTCAAAAGTATGGAGAAATTGATGGAGATGTAAATCATAGGATAAAGGTTGGGTGGATGAAATGGAAAAGTGCTACTGGAGTGCTGTGCGATCGTAGAATGCCATTGCGGTTGAAGGGAAAGTTTTATAGGACGACTATTAGACCCGCTTTACTATATGGTACGGAATGTTGGGCTGCCAAGAGACATCATATTCAAAAAATGAGTGTAGCTGAGATGCGGATGCTTAGATGGATGTGTGGAAATACAATAAAATATAAGATTCGGAACGAAGAGATACGTAAGAAGGTAGGTGTTGCACCCATTGAAAATAAGATGCGAGAGAATCGTTTACGGTGGTTTGGACATATTCGGCGAAGGCCTAATGATGCTCCAGTTAGAAGGTTGGAGAAATGGGAAAATATATTAGTTAAAAGAGGTCGGGGTAGGCCTAGGAAGACTTGGATGGAGATGATAGGAAAGGATATGAATGCTTTGAACCTCACCGAGGACATGGCGTTGGATAGAAATGATTGGAGGAAAAGGATTCATGTGGAAGACCCAAAATGAATTTCTTTTTTGGTTCATATCGCTGACCCCAATTGTTTTGGGATAAAGGCGTTGTTGTTGTTGTTGTTGTATTATTGTGTGAACCACCTTGGGTGGACTCGATGTGTGAGCCCATTTTGTTGCTTGTGTATGTTCTTTTGGTGTTTTGGTGGAACTCTTTGAGTGTCTACTTTGTTGAATTGGTGAACATCTTCAAAAGACCTTGTTTCTTTTCATGGTATCAGAGCTTGCTGATTAAGCTGATTTTTTGGTGTATTGAGAAGCGTGTAACTCAAGATTTGGAAGAGTTAAAGGTTCTTTTACAAAATTCAATTAAGTGCTTGTGAGATCGTGATTGTGATTCAAGAAAAAAGTTTGTGGTGATCACTTTGTGGAGGAGTGTTTGTGCTCTTCATTGGATGTGCTCTCTTGGTGGTGGAGTGCTCATGATCTTTTTTTCTGTCACCTCTTTTTCTCCCTTCTCTCTATCTTCATTATATTCTTTTTAGCCCTTGTAAACATGGACGACAATGATAATGTCACCATAAAACCCATCAAGCTCAAATGACACACTATGCAACATGGTCTTCAATCATGAAGCACCTCATATGGGGAAAAGGGTTGTGGGGATTAGTGGATGGGTCCGATTCGGAACACAAGTTAATTCTTATTAAAATAAAAAGAGAAAAAAAAGTACCTCTTACGGAAGTGAAAAACACCAATGCTATGGTCACTTATGAGAAAAAATAAAAAGAATGGAGAATGGGGCACATCAAGATTATGTCTTGGATATCAAGAAGAGCTCAAGTCTAGCTAAATTTGAACATGAAAATATATGATGGGACTATCTTAAGAGAATGAATTATCTTATAGATATTACACACATATGCAATTTGCAAGACAAAGTACGTACTATGACTCAAGAAAAAAAAAGTATTAGAGAATACTTTAATGAATTGTCCAACCTTTGGAACGAGTTGGCTCTTCTTGAGCCTAGATGGCATTGTCCCGAAGACATAGAACTCAGTTAAAGACAAATTAATGTGGAGCATTTCTATTAATTCATCAATGGTATAAGACCGGAGTTTGAGTCTACTAAATCGACTCTTCTTCATAGAAGAAAAGTCCCCTCTATTGAAGATATCATTGAAGAGCTAAGTATAGAGGAAAATAGACTCAAAAAGAAGACGTCTAAAGATGATGATGACCGGGTAATAATCGTATCTAGGCCGAAAAACCATGTTCATGCTTACAAACCACCGCATTATGGGAGACCAAACAATGATAACTATAGAAAACAAGGCAATGAATATGAGAAGAAAAAAATTATTTACTATTATTGTCGTATAAAGAAACCCTATGAGAAGAAGGTTGTCTCGATTACACAAGAGTCAAGTGAGCTCAAAACTATACAAGAATCAACCATTGGGAGCATGTCCTTGACTCAACTTATAGAAGCTCTTCAACCTCTACACAAAGGAGTTTCATCAACCGGAGTTGCGGTATCTTTTGTCGGCATCTCTAACCCTGGTAAATCTCTTTGGCTTCTTGACTCAAGTGTCTCATTTCATATGACACCAAATGGTGATATTTTATCTTAATGTCATAACTCAAGCGGGTCAAATGTATTTACTGCCAATGGAACATCTCTTGAGATAAAGGGGAAAGAAATTTTCAAAAAATATTTCAAAAAAGTTTTTTATTCCAAAAATCCAATATATTCCCAAGTTAAACTTATCTAACCATGGGTATAATGTTTTTCTCTCTTATATTGGATGTTGAGTGAAGGGTCGCTAGTCAGGAAAGCCGATTGGGGAAGGCTACAGAGAAGGAGGTTTATACTACATGGATTTTTTTGAAAATACCCAAGAATACTTTTTGTTATAATGTTCAGAAATTATATTTGGACTTATGGCATAAAAGACTTGACCATCTTAATGTATCCAAAATCCACCACCTTCCAAATATAGAAAAATTTTGTAATCTTAAAAGTTTTACACGTGAAGATTGTATTCTTGGCAAAATGAAGAGATTGTCATTCCATGAAAAAACTTTTGTCTTTAAATGACTGTTTGTGTTAGTACATTCGAATGTTTGAGGCCGAACACCTGTTATATCTAAAGATGGGTTAGAATATTATGTCATCTTTGTTGATGGTTTTACTAGACACATGTGGATATATTTCCTTAAACACAAATATGAAGTTTTTTTATACTTTCGAATATTTCACAATTTGGTCAAAAATAAATTTCAAAAGGATATCTCGATCTTTCGCACTGATTCAAGGGGAGAATTTTTATCAAAAGAATTTAAAGATTACCGAAAATCAAATGGTATTACACATCAAAAATTGTGCCCCAACACTCGACAACAAAATGGTTTGGCCGAAAGAAAACATAATATCATTGAAACCACAAGAACTTTGCTTATTTCAAGCCAAGTACCTAAAGTTTTTTGGGTCGAAGCCATATTGACTGCAGTTTATCTTATTAATAGAATGTCATCAGTATCCTTGAAAAATATTTCACCAGTTGAAAAACCTTTTAAAGTTACCCGTGATTATTCTAGATTAAGAGTTTTTTTATGCAAATGTTTTGTGTTAACTGATAGAAGTGAAAAACTTTATTCATGTGCTATCCCTTGTGTTTTGGGGGGATATACAAATTTTTTGGTTTCTCAAATGGTCAAAAGGGCTATAAACCCTAGGATCTTATTGGGAAAAAAGTTTAGGTATCTAGAAATGTTGTCTTTCACGCGGACTTGCCTTATTTCTGCCAAGTTGGAGATAAAGTTGGAAATGAGTCTGATTTGTCCTTTTTTATGTTAGTTCCTGGAAAATGAGTAGAAGAGCATATGGAGGCTCATGAGGAGCAAACTTATTTAAGAGATAGTAGGTTTGGACAAACTTATTCGAGAAAACATGATAATATTGTTGAGATTCCTTTTCTTGATTAAGTTGGGGTTGAGGAAGGAGAAAATATACAGGCCAATTTTGATCTCATTCCCTCTTCAGTTAAACCTAATCACTCAAGCTTAGAGTTATCATCTAATTTCCCTTCTCCTTCAGTCCCTCATGTAAGTCAAAGTACTAGAGTATTTGTTTCTCCTTCTTGCTTTGTGTCCTATGCAGTGGCTGCCTCAAAAGAAGAGTAGCAACAAGCAATAGTTGAGGAGATGAATGCACCGGAGGAAGCATGAATGAGAATTGGTAAAACTTTCACCTAGGAAAAATGTTGTTAGGAGTAAGCGGGTTTATAAGATCAAGACAAAGGCAAATAGATCAGTTGAAAGATACAAGCCAATATTAGTGGCAAAGGGCTATAATCAACAATTTGGGATTGACTTTGTAGAAACTTTTGCGCTAATAGCTCATATGACTACCATAAGAACTCCGCTTGTTGTAGCTATGATAAAACATTGGAATCTGTGACAACTTGATATGAAGAATGTGTTCCTAAATGGAGATATGGATGAAGAGGTATATATGGAGTGGTGGCAAGGATACATAGATTCAAAGGGTAAAGTTTGCAAGTTGAAGAGGGCATTATATGGACTCAAACAGGCACCTCAAGCCTGGTTTGAGAAATTTAGGTTTGTTGTCAGGTCTCTTGGTTTTGCTCCGAGTCATGATCCAACTCTGTTTGTGTTTACTTCTGTGCAAGGAAAATGTGTATTACTTTTATATGTTGATGAGATGATTATCACAAGAGATGATTTGTTGAAGGTAAAGGATACTAAGAAAAAGTTGCAAACATTTTTTAAATGAAGGATCTAGGAGATCTAAAGTACTTTCTTGGCTTAGAGATTGCATTTGTCTCAACATAGGTATCCAACTGATTTGGTTGTGAAGGCAAGATTAGCACATGATTCAAAGAAGGTGAATTCTCCCATGGAGGTAAATTTAAAGCTAAGAGATTCAGATGGACTGTAATTAGTATATCCAATCGTGTATAGGCAGCTGGTTGGGAGCTTAATATATTTGACTATATTCAGTCCAGACATCACCTATGCAGTTCATGTGGTTGGCCAATTTATGAGCTCTCACAGGATTGTTCATCTTGCGGCACTTCACAGGATTATTAGATATGTGACAGAGAGAACTCTCAAGCTTGAAGAATACAAAGGGGTTCACAGAGCACCCCTATTTATACACCCAAAAGGGGTCTCAAAAGGAGAGCCAAAAGGGAGCTCCCATAGAGTCGCTAGGTTTTGAGACAAAAAATAAAAATAAAAAAATAAAAGAATAAAAAAGACCGTTGGGGGCTCCCAACGACTCTATGTAGGGCACCTTTTGGGTTGGGTTTTGAGACAAAAAATAAAAAATAAAAAAGTAAATAAAAAGTAAAAGGAAAAAAATAGTTGTTTACTAAAACAACTATGTGAAAAGTCGATAATACCCTTATCGGGTATTTTATATATATATATATATATATATATATATATATATATATATATATATATATTTTAACAGATCAAAGAGTCAACAATAAACATTTTGAAGGTGTTAAACCATCTTAAGGAGTGATTTAGCAGGAGACCGTCAGAAATATGACCTCTAAATCTAGGGGTGGACATCGGGTAGGATACCCATCGGGTTTATGGGTACCCGACCCGACACGGGTCAGGGTCGAGCCGGATATTAAAAACCTGCCTGATAAAAGTCGAGCCAAGCCCAACCCAATAAGTTATCGGGATAGAAGCTTGGCCCGAGTCAGGCCCTTATTATTTGTATGTATTAAATTTTAAAAAAGAAAAAAAAAGTCGACAAAGGGCAAGGAGTTTACATTCCCAAAAAATCACAGTTGTGTGCTTCGTAAAACGAGATTGAAAGAGGGAGACAGATGTGGGTTTTAAGAAAAGAATGAGATTGGATAGTGGGAAAGTTTTTGGGTTTTAAAGAAAGAATGGATTGGAAGAGGGAAACGGCTTTGGGTTTTCAAGAAGTTGCGCTTACCAAACAAGCACATTTTCTATGCTTCATCCTGATTGGCCCACTTTTGGAAGACACAGATCACTGATGTGTTTCCTTAGGCATTGTGTGTGTTTTCTTCCCCTGACAAAACTCTATGGTCTCAATGACAGAGAGAGAGCTTGAACCGAGGGTTCTAATGGGCACGAAAGCCTTTTGTCATTCATTCTCCTTTCTGCATGATAGGCATTTAATAATGAGATGACCTCATTTTTCTCGATGAAAAGCCCCTTTTCTTGGCTTGATGAAAGTCTCTCTCTCTCTCTCTCTCTCTCTCTCTCTCTCTCTCTCTCTCTCTCTCTCTCTCTCTCTCTCTCTCTCTCTCTCTCTCTCTCTGGTTTATCGGGTGACGAGTTTCTTAGGTTTTTGGGTCAATTGAGCAGGTCGCAGACAAAACCACAAACGCCCAACCTGATTTATGTTGCGCCAAGCCCGACCAGATAATAATCAGACCGGGCTTTCGGCAACTGTTCAAATTAGTCAGGCCCGTTATCGAGCTGGTCACCCCTATGTAAATAAATCGTAAGTCAAAAGAAAAAAAACAGAGGTTGATGCTTGGGGGGGCCTTCATTAACAAGGACCGAGAAGCAGTCTACGACATGGCTGATAATAAACCATCATGATACGATGGTTTTTTATTGGGAGGCGTGTAAAGGTAATCTTATGCAAAATGCTAGGGATTTTCTTGACAACAAAATGTTTGTGAAATAAATGAACAAATGGATACTTTCCATATTCCAAGATAATCAGAAAAAAACTGATATTACTGGTTTTAGGTTGCTTTGACTATTAGGAACAATGACGAAGATTTGAATTAATTTCTGCCACCTAGATTGAAAGAAATAAGAAATGGTTAGCTGTCAGGGAATTGTAATTAAATGCAGCCTTATTGTTTACATGGCTGAAAAAGAACCCCCAGAATTTTTCTTATAGTAGGTTACTATTGCTATGAGATATCCATAGAAGGATTTAAGCAGATATTTTCTTTCTCCTGTCAGCAGGTAGAAGTGGTCAGCATGGATCAGATGTAACTTGGATTGGATCCTCGAGCTTTGATGCCTGAGGATGAGCTTTTGTTTATTAGCTCCTGCCTGTAATGGCCTGCTTTAACTTCCCAATTCCCATTTGTTTTTTTATTCATATTTGTCACATCCATTATCTGTTTCTGTTTATTCATACCTAGATAAAACCATTTGACAGTGTTCATTTTACTTTGTTTAAATTCAGAAAATGAAAAGGCACCAAGAAAGCTTTTTTGAACCATGATTATAGATTACTTTTACACATTGGAAATGGGCTCAATGTTGCAAATTACATCTATATTTTAGCTATATCAACGTAATGAATCTCAATGTAACAGCAATCAACAACGTCACAGGATTTTTGGTGACAGCAGAATGCAGATAGCACCATAGCCAACCATATTTATCCTATAGCCCAATAAAAGACATTTGTACACGACATAGAAAAAAGCAATCAATCCAATGTCAAGAAAATGAAGACAGCTGGTAGAAGTTGGATGCTCTTGCTTCAGGTAAGAGTAAAAAGATGAAACTTACAGGTTCCACATCAACAGTTATGCCATACCGAGACTGTGCATTTGCTATAGTAAGAACCACATTTTCACGCTGGTTCCTGACATTGCCTTTCTGCATTTCACAACTGCCATTATTAACATGCGAATAGAACAGCAATTTCCTATATACATCAATCAGAGGTCTCAGAAGTCATGCAAAGGAAAATTTGAGAGGATGAACAATGACCTGAAAACCGAAGACATACTGCAGAAGATCAAACATATCCACATGGCGTAGCCGGGAAACTTCCACATCTGGAGGAAGTTGCGGGAAGTCAGTAGAGTACCTTATTGCAGATATTGAAGCTTTCACCTAGAACATGATTATCATAAAGTTTCTTGTCAGCATTTATAGTCAAGTGATGTAACAAAATGTGATTATTAATCCAATGGAAAAAAGAATATTAACCTCAGAAAATAATCCAATAGCATTTGTCAAGGAAGGGGCATCCAGTGGCACAATATTGTATGGTGTAAGTTCGTCCGTCAATGAGGCATCGGATTGCTTTATTTTTCTCAACTGAAGCAAGGCCATAGCATGAAGAAGATGAGAAGATCTTCAGATGAGGATCTCAAAACGAATCCAATTTCACATTAGAGAAGGTTAAAACATGTTGAACCAGAAAATGGGCCACAAAGTTAAAGCAAGACAAAATGACAAGGTTAAGAGAATCAGAAGTCAATAAATAGTTGACCTCCTCATGAATTTGCCTCACAACTCCTTCACTAGCTGCATCCCGGGAAAGTGTCTCCATCACCTCAACTACAGCCCTCAGAATGGCATAGACCTTTCTCATCCCCAAAGATCTAAGCTCCAATCTGAAACAAGTTGAGCAAAACATTTGATTCCCGAAAAGAAATGAAATTATATTAAGGATGAAATTATGACAACAGTACACATTTAGGGGATGAGTAATCACCCAAAGGTACTAAACACAAGTAATGAGAAATTTTCTTATATGCTATACAACACATTCTGCTGTATTTCAAACAAAAAGTAAACATATACACATTTTATGTTCCTCTAGAAAACAACCAAGAAAAACAAGCCAAAGTTCCATTTATTGCTTCATTCTTGCATTCTGATGAAACATGCTAGCTATTGAAATTGTGCTACCAGCAGGAACAAAAGGAGAAGGTGAGAAGGGATGAGAATAGAGGGAAGATTGCTTCAATATTTCTCAATAGAAAAATGAGAGAACCACAAGCATATAGGGGTTGACTCCTTTACACTACAAAACAAAAAATACTACCCCCCCCTGAAATATTACAGTTATACCCCTTACTAGTAGGAATATATACATACAAGTAAAGGGTAGAATAAATGATAGATAATATGCATATTACAATTATACTATTCAACACTCCCCCTCAAACTTGAGATGATGTAAGAGGAATGATGCCAAGTTTGGGAAGGAATGACTGAAAGTGTAATGGGTCAAACTCTTTGTAAGCACATCTGCTACTTCCTCCTTGGTACCAACATGTTCTAGAGCTATAACTCCATCTTCATAAGCTCTTCTGTGAAATAACAGTCAATATCAATGTGCTTATTTCTTTTATGGAATTCTGGATTTTTGACAATATGAATCACACTCATATTTTCGCAATATAGGGATGACTTTTCAGAGAGTGACACTCCAAGTTCTTGCAAAAGCCATCTGACCCATTTAATTTCAGCAGTGGTCTGAGTCATAGCCCTATATTCTGCCTCTGCAGTAGATAGAGCAACTCGTTGTTGCTTCTTACTCTTCCAGGAAATCAAGGAGCTTTCTATAAACACACAATAGCCCGTAGTAGACAAACTGATCCTTGGTTGATCCTCTAAGATCTGAGTCACAGAAGGCTCTAACCTTTGTAGAAGACAAGAGAAGAACATCTCAAAGTGCATGGTATCTCACATATTGAATGATTCGAAGCACTACTGCAATATGCACAGATGTGGGTGAACTCATGAACTAACTAACAACATGCACTACATATGTGATATATGGTTTGCTGATAGTCAAATATATCAAATTGCCCACTAATTGCATGTATACCACAGGATCTTTAAGCTCATCTCTATATGAGCTCCTCAACTTCATATTTGTTTGCATTGGAGTAGACACCTTCTTGAAGTCATCCGCCGATCTTACTTTGCTTACAAGATCTGTAGCATACTTATGTTGAGATAAGAAAATCCCTCTTTAAGAATAGTCAACCTCAAGACCCAGAAAATATTTCAAATATCCTAGATCTTTCATCTCAAAGATGCAGCCAGCCTGCTCTTAGTATCAACTATCTTTTGCACATCATCTCCTGTAATACTCATGTCATCAATACACAGGAACAGTATACACTCCACTTGGGCAGAGGACGCTACAAACAATGTTGGGTCATGATGGCTCTGCTCAAAACCAAGTGACTTTGCAGCAACGCTAAACTTCTCAAACCAAGCATGAGGTGCCTATTTAAGTCCATATAGAGCAGGTCTCAATCTGCACACCTTGCCTTAAGTATCTGAATATCTAGGTGAAAGCTTCATATATACCTCCTCATCTAAGTCCCCGCTCAAAAATGCATTTTTCACATCTAATTGTCAAAGATTCCATTGTTTTAGAGACTGCAAGTAATGTCCTTATGGTGGTCATGTGAACAACTGGAGCACAGGTCTCAGCAAAGTCAGTATCAAATTACTATATATATATATAAGCCATCAATCTGGCCTTATATCTTTCTATCGACCCATCTGCATTAGTTTTAATCTTATAGACCCACTTGTGTCAATAACATTCTTTCATGGTGAGAGCTCCACAAGATTCCATGCATGCATCCTCTCCAAAGCATTCAATTCATCAGTCATGCAAGTTGTCATTCCTCTTTAGATGAAGCCTCTACATAGAAATTAGGCTCGACATAGGAGAAAATTGAGTCTCAATCATCACATAAAATTTCTTGAAAATGGCAAAAAGTTCATTTCTATTTTTCATAAAGTAAATCTAAGGAAATCTTGTACAATCAGTTATAAAAGTGACAAAATATGAGGAGCCACCCTTAGACAAAATAGGTGAAGGGCCTAATACATCTGAATGTACATGCTCAAAAGGACTCTCAACCTTTTTTTTCTTAACCCAAAAGGCAAAGCATGATCCTTTGCCAACCTACAAGCTTCACACTCTTGGACACATTTAGACGCTACTAACTCAAGTCTACCTAGACTCCCTGAAGCTATTAGGTGTTGCAACCTAGAGCTAGACATATGACCCAATCTCTGATGCTATAAAACTAACCCATCTGCTGCAGCTGCACTAAGATTGAATTTACAACTCCACTGCTTGCTCATGTACAGCCAATCTACATAATATAAGTTTCATCTTCTATGGTCAATTCCAATCCACTTTCCCGCTAGTTGATCATGCACAACATAATCAACAAGAGAATAGATGCCATTACCGTTGTATTTAGGGATTTGACCAAGAGAAATAAGATTCATAGCTATCAAAGGAACATAATAGACTTGAGAGATGTTCAATTTACAATCAAGATAAGAATCTGAAGAAATGCAACCTGTTGTTGAAAGTGACATAGAAGACCATACGTAGAGCCAACAATTGGTTAGAACCTTAGTAACATGTATCGTTATAGGTAATTTCTCGTCAAGGGTATTTCTCTGAGAGATTTTTAAAAGTTGATAAATCTTGGGAGTATCTCGGGAATATCTCAGGAGTTTAAAATTTTTAAAAATATAAATAACAAAAAAGCTAAGAAAATAGTAAGTTTGGAATTATTTTTCTTCCAAAAGTATAAAAAAACATGTTTTAAAGGTTTTAAATATAAAAGGAAAAAATATGAAATGCAAACTTTAAAAAAAGAAATTTTCCTAAAAATATCTCGATATTTTGAAAATATCGCAAGATATTATCTTTAATATCGGCTACTGTAAAATATCGATATTTCTCGTGATATTTTCAAAATATCACCAATATCAATGATAATGGTTAGAACAGACTCATAAGTTGTCATGTGAAATGAGGCCCCTGAATCTACCAACCATCCAAAGGCATAATCTAAGATACTTGTGAAGGAGAGGAAGCAGTAGTTGACTAAGCAAGGAGCTGCAACAAAAGCATTTGTTGTTGCATCTTTTCTAAGATCTGAAGTTGGCTACCACTAACATGCTCCAAGGTACCTCCAACAGAAGAAAGAGTATATTATACACCAGCAGAACTGACTTTAGACAAAGTCTCCTTGGGCTTAGAGCCCTCTACACCCTCTATGCAACATACGCAGTTCCCTTCTTCTTCAACAACGAACACAAGTTCTTTATATGTCCAAAAGCCTAACAATAGTGATATTGCACAGAATTCATGTCTCCTATATTCCCAAACCTACCACCCCCTCTACCTCCACTTTGCCTAGTTGGAGAAGCAAAAACTGTCTAGTGTCTCCTCAGTAGACTGCACACCAAGAGACTTCAACTTAGTCTCTTCAGCAATCAATTTGGCTAGGCCTTGGGCAACTGAGGGCAGCATTGACCTATGGAGAAGAGAAATCCTAATTCCATCAAATTCTGGGTGCAAGGCCATGAGAAATTCAATCAGCCAGCAAGCTTCTCTATGCTCATCAAATATGTTCACACAGGATTGACATCCATTACACTTTTCACATTTCATGCACTTGTCACACTTGGAGCATTTTTCCATGAGTGTGAGCATCCCACACGTGTTGCTTTTCTGAATAAAACTCCTCAATGGATTTGTTCCCTTGCCTCATAGATCTGACCTCTTGAGTAAGTTGATAGTGCAATGCCCCTGCCGTCGTCTTCCTTCTGGTCGCCAGGTGGGGGTGACGCCCCTGCCGCCTTTTAGCTTGCTCGGGAGGGGCGCCGTTTAGGCCTTTCGACAGGCAAGGCAGTCGCCCTGCCTCTCTGTTTGTGCTAGGCATGGCGGTCACCCTGCCTCTCGGCTTTCGTCAAGCAAAGGCGTCGGCCCTGCCTCTCTGTTTTCTGTCTGGCAAGGGCGAAGCCCCTGTCATTGGCTTGGTCAGATCGGCAGGGGCCTCGTCCCTGCCCCTTTTCTTTTCCCTGGCCGGCAAGGCCGTGTCCCCTGCCCCTTCTGCTTCTTTCATTTTTATTAAGTAATGTGCTAATATGTTATCCCTTCACAGATTTCGCAACGGAGCCCGCCCACGCCCCGAGACCTTCAGCCCGTACACTCGAGACATGCACTACCCTTGAAACCGTCAAGGTAGGGAAAAGTCGTGCAAAGGTCGATAAAGGACTAAAATAACACATTATGGACTAAAAATCTAAAAATGAAAAAGAATGTGGTTTCACGATCTTTGTCCTTTTACTTTCTTGTCTCTCGTGGAAAAGAATGTGCTTTTTGTGCACAGGCTTGCTTTCGCACTTACTTTTTGCATGTATTGTCTCTTATTTTATTATCGCGCTTTGCGCATATGTTCTGCTTTTGCATGTGGTTCTGTTCTTAGCTCGTTGTCGCACTTCGGGCACAGGCTTTGATCTTGCATTTTACTTGCTTACGCTTTTGGTTTAATCGAGGTACGACTTCGTGCCTCACAAGTCACCTTACGCACTTGCTTAGCCAAGGGGCGAAATCGTACCTTGGGCATTGCTTACGCGCCTTATACTTGATGTATAGTTTCGCACATCAAGTCTTGCTTCTCGTTTTGTCGTTGCATTGTTATGTGCACGGGCTTGCTCTTTGTTGGTTGCACTCACTTAATTGCAACTTCGAGTGTGTAGTGTGTCACTCATTTGTTTTAAAAGTCAGGACTCACACTTATGCATTGTGGTTCTCCAAAAAGATGATTTTTAGGCATAAACCCATTTTCAAAATGCATAGTTTTACAAAGCAAATTTTGAAAGTCTTTTTCAAGATAGTGGCTAGCTCTCCGAAATCAATGCATTTGGGAGAGGTGTTTTACAACTTTGGTTCGTGTATCCATTATGACTCAGATAAACCCGATTAGTGATACGAACTTGTGTTTTGGGGTGATCCTTTTGAAAAACCCTTAACCCGTTTATCAATGCCAGTATTGCGAGGTATGCCCAACGTACAAATACTGAGACCCGTGGCGATCTCACCTTGTACGAGTTGCAGAAGTGTTGTACCCACTGTTTGAAAGATAAATCATGATCAAAATAAGATACTTGCTACATCACTTACTTTGCGTGATTATGTTGTTGGATTTCTTCTGAAAAATCTCTTTGTAGTCGTACTTTTTTGCACGTAAGATATGTTTGAACTACGAAGAGTAGGATGAGAGGTTTATAGTAACCGCGAAATGTGTTTTGGCACCTTATTGTAATCAAATAATGTTGATGTTCGCCTAATAGGCAAGAGGCACATGACGGTCTAAAGGACCAAAGCATAACAAGCTTGAATTTGAATGGTTACACCATGTATTTTTTGGCAAAACAATATTGTGGGAATTTTTTTGGAGAAATCCCGGCCCCTCTCATCGTGGTTGTACTTTTGAGCAAGTACGTTGCGTACTACGATGAGTAGGATGAGAGGTCTATGGTAACCTCGAAGCGTGCAATGGCACATTGTTGAAATCTCAAAATGGTAACTATGCGCCTTCACAGGCAAAATGCTCGAGTGGGTCTAATAGACCAGAGCATGTAGAACGAGGGGCAGTTAAGAAACCGTTGTCGTGCTCGTTCATCGCAGTTTATCAAGAGAGATGATAGATGATACAAAAACTCTGATGGATAGGCCATTAATGGTTATTACGGGCAAAAGACTCGGCTTCCCCAGTCATCGGAGTTAGAAGAAATGAGTTACAAAATGTAGCTTCAGGCACTTGTGCAGAAGTTGAATGCATCCTTTGAACGAGTGGCCTTTGGAGAATCCTCACTTGGTCACTGATCGTCTCCTTAGAAGCGAACTCAGTCAGCTATCCGGGTTATCAAAAATACATGGCATAATAAACCCCTGGACCAGTCTCGGTTGTTTTTACATTTCGCGTTTGAACGTACCCACAAGCTAGCTAATATCGAAACAATAAATATCTTGTTCATAGTACTTGTTGGTTCGAGTCTTTTATGACTAATGTAACTGCTTCCAGCAATCTACGAACTGTTTACAACTAGGACTAATGTAATTGTTTGGCTTCCAAGCTGTTTATATCTTGTGAATAAATGAAATGCACGTAGTACAATTGCTTATAGCTTGTGGTTCATGAACTATTTACACCATATGATCAATAGAATTGCTTGTTGTGCAAAAGATTACAACTCGTAATCTACAAATTGTGTACATCTTACAACTAATGTAACTCATTGTCTTATAAACTGCTTACATCTTGTGATTAATATAACTGCTGACGTGTGACTACTTAGAGCTTGTAAATCATCTAATCATGTTAGTTATAGCGTATTGCTTATTAAGGTTGCTTATTTCAGTTCCATATTATTTCACTTGTACACCTACCAGTTTTTCGTGAAACTAACCCATTTTATGGGCACAAGTGATAATTGAATCTGTACCGACTGCGATGCACGATGGCGTGATGAGATCAAGATGAGACTCTTTCCCTGACGTGTCGTTCCTGAGGATATTTTGGTAAATTTGCATAAAGGTTTTCTTGAAAAATCTCTCCTTTTTACAAGTCTTAAACTGTTAAAAATTGCATTTTCATAATCTATCTGGTTTCTTAAGTGTACGGAGTTCCAAATCTGTTTGTGAAAGAAAGTTTACTTTGTAATGCGCCCAAGGTCCGTTGACTTGTTTTAAAAATATCATTTTCCGCTGAATTACTATTTAAAACTCTGATAAACGAATGATTTCAAGGCTTTCAAAAAATTTCCTAAAAGTTACAAGTCCAGGGTTTTTTGGGCGTTACACATGTCCTCTATCCTCGGTCCAAACAGGGTGTGGCAGGGCAAGGCCCTGTTTTCCCTAGTCGAACCCCTTATTGTTCTTATGTATAAATAGGGTTGAACCCCTTATTGTTCTTTCATACTTGTTCTCAAGCATTCAATAGATTCTTTATATTTTTTATGTTGTCGCTTTTGCCCATAAGTGGCAATGTGTATATGATTGTATCTTGACCCATAATTGATCAGTGTTTGTGTAGGTTGTACTTGCCCATAAGAGGCATTTGTTTGTATTTGTCATATTTGATTACATGGTATGAAAGCTTTGGTGCACTTGGGTTCTAACTTTTGTGTGGAGATCAAAAGGAGGATCGTGAAATTGTGGAGCATTGGTTCATTAGTTTGTTCCCTCGAAAAGCTCGCCATCAAACTTTTTCAGCACCTTTCTTCTTGCAATCTTCTCATCTTTCCTCTCCTTGGCTTTCTATCTCTTTTACTTCTCCGCTATGACTGATAAAGAAAATGTAACGATTGTTCCCATCAAATTTGAAGGAAAAAACTATAATATGTGGGGTGTGGCGGTGAAAAAAATCTTCATGGGTAAAGATATGTGGCAATTGGTTGATGGTTTCGCATTGGAACCACAACCAATTCTCACAAAAATGGTTGTTGCAGCCGATGGTGAATCTAAGGAAGAGAGCCTTAAGGGAGTTAAAAAGAAAAAAGTTATGCATGATTATAAAAAAAGCCTATAACCAAATTTCTCTCTCTCTCTCATATTCCTACCATTTGCATTTTTAGGGCTTTGTATGCGTGATTTGTTCTTATAGTTTTTTGTTATTTATTTCATCTGATTTATTTTATGTGTTTGTGTTAGATGTTTATAGTTTTATTTGACTAATTAGTTTATTTCATACTTTCAATAACTGTGTGTAATGAAATAACGGAAAATGCAAAAGCAATGCCACTAAGGGCTTACAAGATCACAAGCACAAACCATTGCCACTAAGGGCTTACAAGATCACAATCACAATGTGCACAAGCACAAGTTCACTATAGGACAACACTAAGTGCATATAAAACATTAAAGAACTAAATAAAAAAACACAAAACATAAAAATATGCATCTTCATTCAGAATAAATGCTTAAGAAAAGCATTAAAAAATAAAAGAGGATAAAAGCCCCTATTTATACACATACAACAGAGGAGAAGACCTCAATATAGCAACAGCTCTTTTGACTAGTCAACTCTATGTTGTTTAGTCAAAAAATAACCTAACGACTATATTTGGTATTTGACCAAATAGTTCCTATAAAAATAGAAAAGACAAAAAGAAGTTAATAAAATAAAGTACGAGTTTACCCCTAATGGGCATAGCCTATTACAAGAACTAAAATAACAAAAATACCCTAAATGAGTAATTACCTACTATATCATTTATAAATAATATATATATATGAACCAAAAATATATATATATGAAAATGCATGTATATACATGTACAACTTAATACTCCCCCTTAAACTTACAGATACCGAAAGTTTGAAATACAAAAAGAATCAGCGGGAAGGATCAAAGTCTTCAAGTATCTTCATTAAATGTCTTCATCTTTATGTCGCATCAGAGAATTTTGCAAACACAAGTCTCTAAATGTCTTCATTGGTGATCGTACACAAACGCCTTTATCGGCTATCTTCATCTTCATGATATGATGCATCAAATATATTAATTTTTCAATCCATCACATCTTTAAGAACCTGCAGAGAAAACAAAACAAAGGTTCCTGCACAAGGAAAATATCCTAACCTAATAGTTATAAAGTTTTAAAAAATAATATACTTTCAAAACAATAATAACACTTGAGTAGAATTTTCAAAAAAAATGTAATAACTTTTAGAAACATGAGATAATCATTAAGAAAGATAAAGAGTATTCCTCAAGGATCAATTTTTATGAAATCAAACCATAAACTCAAAAATGAACATATTTTTTAAGAAGACATAAGTGTTGATCAATAAGAAGATGCGATCACTAAAGGATATATAAATCATCAAGAAGAGATAAGCAATTGTGCATAAATGTTATCCCAAGCATTTCAAATAGCAACATGCGTATAAAATATAACAATTCAAAAAGAGACCTCACAAAGAGAGGAGCTAGTTAAATTCATGCAAACAATAATGTGAACATGCCAATTAATATGAAACACACACACACACACACACACACACACACATATATATATATATATATATATGTGTGTGTGTGCATGCAATTAAAGGGTATTTAATGCATATAAAATGACAATTAAAATAAATATTTTTATCAATAAAATGCGCATAGAATGCATAAATTTAATGTAAAGAATCAAGTAGCATTCGATTACAAACCAAAGTGTCCAATATCTAGTGGACAACAAACAAGTTTACTTAAAAAACACACTCTCAAAACCCACAAAGGGGCACACACAAGAAGGCTCACAATATAAAGAATAAGATTTTTATTAAACATCACAAGTATGCAAAAATGCTTGAAATTTTTATCCATAAACATCTTCCATACAAGAAAAAACAAGTAGTAAAAGTTTAAAATTTCCAATGAGAGATTTTAAAAATCCCACATAACAAAGAGAATGATATTTGTAAATCAATACCAATGTGCGAAAAATATGAAGAGATTTAAATTGTCAGAGATATTAAGAACTAAGAAGTGATATTTTGCAAACTTCAACAATGGTTTGACCACCACAAGCAATCACCTCACTAAGCCTCCAAACCTCAAAAATCAAGTGTATTAGCTACTAGAACAAGAGCATAATCACTGTGCCACTAAATGGCTAAAAATCACACAAAAGTGTGAGTAAATATCTCTTGTCTACATATAATGTCACTCAAAACAAGTGTATCAGCGACTAGAACAAGAGTATAACAAGAATATTACTAATGGCCAAAAAAATACATGAAGGTATGAATAAGCATCTCTTGTCTACATTTAATGACAATCAAAACAAGTATATGAACGACTAGATCAAGAGTATAATCAATGGATGCACGTAACTCACCACATTGAAACACATCGCTTGTTTATTAAAACAAGTGTATCATCGACTAGAACAAGAGTATAACAATAACACCATTAATAGGCTAAAAACACATGAAGATGTGTAAACATCTCTTGTCTACGTATAATGACACTTAGATAAGAGGCATAATACAAGGAAACGCATGAGGTAAAAAAGTTTGTAACGAAAACAAGCTAATGTCACTAATAAGAATATTAATCTTTAACAATGTTTCGAAACACCATGGTTTTAAAAATAGATAGTCATCACAGATACACATAATTGTAAGCATCCATGATAAAGATAATTGTCAAAAACAAATGACTGATTCAACACACTCACACAATCAGAGATCACATAACTGCCAGTTAGAACCAAACTACAAGTTGACAATCTAAACTAACATAAAACAATGTGCACACAACTCACCCCAACAAACATCAATTCAACAATAACAAGGCCAAGAAAAATGATGCATCATATAAAAGTCGATGATAGACAACACAAATATCATAAGAAGATAATAAATACTCACAAAAATCAATTTTCAAATAAGTGAGTTCATATATAAGAACCGATTTGAAAAAACAAATTTTCAAATCAAATCCTAATAACGGTAGATAAAAACTTCAAATGAATATAGTGCAATCATATGCACAACAAGATGTTAATTGATGCAATCAAATGCAATATCAATATAAGCAAGCTACATAGAGAGATAACTCAATTTAGATTACAAGTCAACTACGAGACAATCAATGTCATATAACATTAAAGAGGAAAATATATAAAGAGATTCTGAAAGTGTCATATAGAAAACCAAGTACATACACAAGTACAACTAATCATGGATACTCATAAATAGATCAAAAAACTCATGTATATGCAAGTGATAGATTAAGGTACTAAGGGCACAATATAAAAATTTATATTTTATAAATAACTTGTATGCAATGAATCAAGAGACTTTTAATCAAGAATAACAACAAGATGTTAATTGATGCAATCAAATGCAATATCAATATAAGCAAGCTACATAGAGAGATAACTCAATTTAGATTACAAGTCAACTACGAGACAATCAATGTCATATAACATTAAAGAGGAAAATATATAGAGAGATTCTGAAAGTGTCATATAGAAAACCAAGTACATACACAAGTACAACTAATCATGGATACTCATAAATAGATCAAAAAACTCATGTATATGCAAGTGATAGATTAAGGTACTAAGGGCACAATATAAAAATTTATATTTTATAAATAACTTGTATGCAATGAATCAAGAGACTTTTAATCAAGAATACCACATGTCCACCTATGTCACATGGGTGCAGGTACGGGTGCGACACGGGTGCGGAGCAATTTCAAAAAATTTGGACACGAGGACGCGGCTATATATATATATATATATATATATATATATATATATCACAATAATAAGATTGTAAATTTTAAAGCAATAAGTTGACCGGTCAAAGTTGACAATATATATATAAAACAATAATAACAATAAAAATGTATATACATAACAATCATAAATGGACAAAAAATCAAAGTTGACCGAGTCCAAAATTAATTTTAATAAATGGACAAAAATAAACTCGGTCAAAGTTGACCGAGTCCAAATGTGGATGGACTCGGCCCCGGTACATTGACCGAGTCCGACACTTCGTTGACCGTGTCCAACCCATGTCCAAAGCAGCACCCATGTCGGGTACGGGCGACACGGGTGCGTCGACCTTTTAGCCAAGTCCGTGTGACTTAGATGTCCACCAAAGATCTAGGTAGACAAGCACGTCCATCAATAATGGACAAATACTAAAGTGAACCATGAGAGAAACACTTATAACACCCATAAAGAGCAAACACAAAGAAGTTTCTCATGATTTTTCAACTTAATATTTTATTAAAAACTAAGCAAGTAACATAATCTCATGCAAAACATGCAAAATAATGCCATGAGATTAAGAAAATAACATAATCATAAGTACCACAAAAAGGATCAATAAGAGAAACACCTAATATCATAATTATTGTCCCATAAAAGGCATTTATTAAAATGAATAACTTCTCATTAGAAATTATACTCAACACCTTATGCACGAATAAACAATTTTATTCATCATGTAAGGCAATCATAAGTGCACAAGGATCAAATATTAATATAAAAATTATTTATTCATATATAATTTCTAACACTTCATATGCTATTTTTAATCCACCAAGAGAAAAATTAAACACAAGTTTATGCAAAATTTCATAAAATCATACTTGTGAAATACACACATCATTGTTTTAAAATATCTCAAATTATTTTAAAATATAAGACAACTTTTCAAAGGAGAACAAAAAAAGTTCAATAATAAATACGAACATGATTTGACATTTATAGTCATGACTTGTTCAAATAAAGCATCTAAATGCCAACAATACATGCTCAAGCATACAAGATTATATACATATACAACAACAACAACAACTACACCTTCATCTCAAAACAATTGGGGTCGGCGATATAAACCAAAAAAGAAAATCATTCTGGGTCTTCCACATGAATCCTTTTCCTCCAATCATTTCTATCCAATGTCATGTCCTCGGTGAGGTTCAAAGCATTCATATCCTTTCCTATCATCTCCATCCAAGTCTTTCTAGGCCTACCCCGACCTCTTTTAACTAATATATTTTCCCATTTCTCCATCCTTCTAACTGGAGCATCATTAGGCCTTCGCCGAATATGTCCAAACCACCGTAAACGATTCTCTCTCATCTTATTTTCAATGGGTGCAACGCCTACCTTCTTACCTATCTCCTCGTTCTGAATCTTATCTTTTATTGTATTTTCACACATCCATCTAAGCATACGCATTTCAGCTACACTCATTTTTTGAATATGATGTCTCTTGGCAGCCCAACATTCCGTACCATGTAGTAAAGCGGGCCTAATAGTCGTCCTATAAAACTTTCCCTTCAACTGCAATGGCATTCTACGATCGCACAACACTCCAGTTGCACTTTTCCATTTCATCCACCCAACCTTTATCCTATGATTTACATCTCCATCAATTTCTCTATGCTTTCATAGTTGATCTTTCAGGCATAAAACCAAATTGATTCTCCAATATCATGACAACCTTCCTCAACCTAGACTCAATCACCATCTCCCAAAGTTTCATAGTATGACTCATGAGATTATATACAAATATATGAAATAAAATAAGTTTTGAAAAATTAAGATTCAAACATGATTTTAAAACATATATATATATATATATATAATTTCACAAGATTAAACAAATAAGCCTTATAAGATATTTAATAAAAACAAGTCCAACGATAATTAAAAAAATAAACTTTTTTTAATAAAAATAATGAACATACATATATATATTTTAAAGATATAAGATAATACCGGGTCAAGATTTTGCTTGAATCCAAATCACACAACAATCAGGAAATATTCACGAAGCACGAACTCAAACCAAAGAATCCCAAGACTCAAAATAGGTAAAATGTCAAAAAGAATTTTTTTGGCTCTGATACTGTATAATGAAATAGCAGAAAATGCAAAAACAATGTCACTAAGGGCTTACAAGATCACAATCACAAAAGTGAACAAGCACAAACCAGTGTCACTAAGGGCTTACAAGATCACAATCACAATGTGCACAAGCACAAGTCCATTATGGGACAATACAATAACCAACAAAGGGCAACACAAAAGCACTAAGTGCATATAAAACATTAAAGAACTAAATAGAAAAATACAAAACATAAAAATATTCATCTTCATTGAGCATAAATGCTTAAGAGAAGCATTAAAAACTATGTAACACGGACTCGGCTAAAGGGTTGCCACACCCGCGTCGACACGCCCCGACACGGGTGCGGACTCGGGTAAGGCTTCAGACTCGGCCCGGACTCGGTCAACGCCGAGTCGGACTCGGTCAACGAGTCCAGGCCGAGTCCGTCTACATTTGGTACTCGATCAACTTTGACCGAGTCCAAAATTGTCCATTTCGAGTTTTAAATTATGTTTTGGATCCGGGTCGGGTCGGGTCCAAACCCGACCCAGATCCAAATTTTTTTTGGCAGCCGAACCCTAAAAGGGGTTTATCGACAGGGAGAGGGGCTTACCCTCTCGATTTTGCCTGTCCCCCTCAGCCCCTGCAACTTTCTCTTGCACCCACGCCGGCAATCCGAACTCCGGCGACAGGCAGCCACCGTCTCCCCCTTCATCAGGTATGTCGACCCTCCTGCACCCTCTGCTCGTAGCCTCCCTCCTTGCACCCTTTGCACGCAGAAGAGGGGCTCGGCCCCCCTCCCTGCACCCTCTGCTCTCAGGGGAGGGGCTCGACCCCTCCCTGTGCTTCCGACTCATAGAGGAGGGGCTCGGGCCCCCTCCCTGCACCCTCTGCTCGCAGGGGAGGGGCTCGGCCCCTCCCTGTGCTTCCGACTCATAGAGGAGGGGCTCGGCCCCCCTCCCTGCACCCTCTGCTCGCATGGGAGGGGCTCGGCCCCTCCCTGTGCTTCCGACTCATAGAGGAGGGGCTCGGCCCCCCTCCCTGCACCCTCTGCTCGCAGAGGAGGGGCTCGGCCCCTCCCTGTGCTTCCAACTCATAGAGGAGGGGCTCGCCCCCCCTCCTGCACCCTCTGCTCGAAGAAGAGGGGCTCGGCCCCTCCAATATTCCCTGTTTTCGCATGGGAGGGGCTCGACCCCTCCCTGTGCTTCCGACTCATAGAGGAGGGGCTCGGCCCCCCTCCCTGCACCCTCTGCTCGCAGAAGAGGGGCTCGACCCCTCCAATATTCCCTGTTTTCGCAGGGGAGGGGCTCGGCCCCTCCCTGTGCTTCCCATTCATAGGGGAGGGGCTCGGCCCCTCCATGCTTCCCTGTTTTCGCAGGGGAGGGGCTCGGCCCCTCCCTGTGTTTCCCATTCATAGAGGTAGTGTTTATTAATATTAACTTTATTTTATTTACTTATTTTCTTTTCAATTTTCACTTTTCAGATATAATGGCGAGTTCTAACGGTAGTGTCAATACATTTGGTTCAAGTTCTAACCCTGAATTAGATGTTTCTCAACCACTTTGGAGGCTTGTGACAAAAGGGATAAAAGCTAGTAGTGGTGGTGGTGGGAATGTGCAGTTTCATTGTAATCTATGTAAGACTGTTTTCACAGGTTCTTATACGCGTGTGAAAGCACATCTTTTGCATATTCGTGGTCAAGGAATTAGGGCATGTTTTGGGGTTGACAAAGACATGTTAAAGCAATTAAAAAAAGAACAAGAGGAAGCTGAAAAGAAGAAAATTGCAGAGATGAAAAGCGATTCGATTAATTTGTCTTTTCCTACTGCTAGTGATACACAAGAAGAGCTTTTAAAGAAAAGAAAGATGGAAAGCAATAAAACAATACAAGCGTCATTCAAAAACATGGCAAGAGCAGAAATTGATAAAAAGATTGGCCGATTCTTTTACTCAAGCTCAATTCCTTTTAATGTAGCTAGAAGTCCATACTGGAAAGATATGATTACATCTTTGGCTAATTGCAATTTGAGTGGTTATGTGCCTCCTAGTTCAGAAAAAATAAGAACAGTCATTCTTGCAGAGGAAAAAAATAGAATTGAAGACTTGCTAGAGACCCAAAAATTTGCATGGAAACGACATGGAGTGTCGATTGTTTCTGATGGGTGGACTGATATACAAAGGCAACCACTGATAAACTCCATTGCTTACTCACTAAATGGGTCAATCTTTTTGAAGACTGTTAATGCATCTGGAGAGTATAAAGATGTTGAATATTTAAAGAGATTATTTGTTGAAGTGATAAAAGAAGTGGGTGAAGAAAGTGTGGTGCAAATCATTACTGACAATGCTCCAGTTTGCAGTCGTGCAGGAATGAATTTGGCAAGTGAAGATACATATTCACATATTTTTTGGACTCCTTGTGCAGCACACAGTTTAAATTTGGCACTTAAGAGTATATGCAATCCATCAAAAGATGATGCACATGCACATGAAATGTGCTTATGGATTGAGAAAATAGAGCATGATGTTCGAAATATTAGAAATTTTGTTGTAAACCATCATCATGCCCTTTCTATATTTAATAGGCATTCTGATCTCAAGTTGCTGAAACTCGTTTTGCTTCTCTCATTGTTATGATAAAAAGAATTAAGCAACTCAAGAATGCATTGATGATGATGGTGGCTGATGAAGATTGGGATTTTTATCGTACTGAAGATGATGTCAAGGCTCAAGCTATCAAAAAATGCATCTGTGATGATTTTTGGTGGGATAAAATTACATATTTTGTTGAATTTACAGAGCCTATTTGGGAAATGCTGAGAGAAGTTGACAGAGATGTACCCATGCTTCATAGAATTTATGAAATGTGGGACAATATGATTGAAAAAGTTCAAAGTATCATTTTTAAACATGAGAAGAAAGATATTGCACTTGATGATTCAGAATTTTATAATCATGTACATTCAGTTTTAGTGAGAAGATGGGATAAAAGCAATACACCTTTGCATTGCATGGCACACTCTCTCAATCCAAAATACTATGCAAAAAAATGGTTGACAGCAGGTGTTGGTCGTGTTTCTCCAAATGAAGATCCTGAGATATCAAGAAATAGAATGATATATTTGAGAAGACTTTTTAATGATCCTCACATGTTTAAGGTTGTAAATAGTGAGTTTGGCAAGTTTTCTACTGGGAGATTTGATTCTTTAGCAGCACTTGTGGCAAGGGACGAGGAAGATCCCCTTAATTGGTGGGCAACATATGGATCAGAGACACCAAATCTGCAACGTCTTGCAATGAAGTTGTTATCCCAACCTGCTACATCATCTTGTTGTGAAAGAAATTGGAGTATATATGCTCAAATTCACAACATTAAAAGAAACAAACTCACCAGTAAAAGAGCAGAGGATTTGGTATATGTTCACTCAAATCTACGATTAATTTCTCGTCGCACCAAAGAAGAGTATAGGTACTTTTTTTTCTTTGTATTCAAAGTTTGTATTTAAATATTTGTATTCAAAGTTTTAAGTTAGATACTAATATAGTGCTTTTTTTATGCAGTTGTGGACCATCCAAGAATTGGGATGTAAATCCAGAAGATTTTGACTTGGAGGGAGAACATAATTTACATACTCTCAACATGGACTACCTTGATCCTGTTCTTCCTTCTAATTCAGACGATGAGGCAGATTTATGATAAGTTTTGTTGTTTATCATACTCACAAGCTTCTTTATGTGTTATATTTTGGTAAGTTTGTGTTGTTAAGAATTGTTTTTTTTTGCTTTACAATTTACAATCTTTATGTGTTAATTTATTGTTATATATATATATATATAATTATAATATTTAAAATATATATATTTATAATATATATTTTTTAATATATATATAGCCGAGTCCCCGTGTCCAAATTTTTTGGAATTGCGCCGCACCCGTGTCGCACCCGCACCCATGTGACATAGATTAAAAAATGAAAGGGGATAAAAGCCCCTATTTATACACATACAAGAGAGGAGAATACCTCAATATAGCTTGTTGGATTGTTCCAAAGGCTATAAATATAGTTGTTGGACTGTTCCAACAACTCTATTGAGTAGTCAACTTTATGTTGACTAGTCAAAAAAGAACCTAACAGCTATATTTGGTATTTGAGCAAATTGTCTCTATAAAAATAGAAAAAGACAAAAAGAAGTTAATAAAATAAAGTACTAGTTTGCCCCTAATGGTCATAGCCTAATACAAGAACTGAAATGACCAAAATACCCTTAATGGGTATTTACCTATTACATCATTTATAAATAATATATATACATGTATATATGTATGAAAATACATATATATACATGTACAACTTAACATTATGTAGATGATTTATTCTTATACTATAGTTCTTAGATGTGTTTTATGTCTTGATGTTTTTTAGTTGCTCTTACACACTTAGAACTATCAATTAGCTATGTTTTGTAGCTTATGAATTTACTGTTGGCTATTTTGTTGTGAAAACGAATATGCATTGTATATATAAAGATATATTTATACAATGATTCTTGCATTGTCTTGTTTGCATTTACTATTAGCTCTTGATGGCTTGGGCCTTTAATTCTAATGTGCAGTTGCACACACACATATATATGTTTTCTCTGTAAATATCATAAACATATATTATAAATTTGCAATATTTTGTGTTTATATTATATATACATATCTGTGTACGTAATTCATATATAATCTATAAGCGCAGTTGCACATACATATATAGGCTTTAATTGTGTTAAAATTATGTAGTTGCCTGGTTCGGTTATTCAATTGCAAATTTATTCTTAATTTTTTTGAGCAGGTTATCAATTGCATGGCTTGTATTTACCTATTACATCATTTATAAATAATATATATACATGTATATATGTATGAAAATACATATATATACATGTACAACTTAACATTATGTAGATGATTTATTCTTATACTATAGTTCTTAGATGTGTTTTATGTCTTGATGTTTTTTAGTTGCTCTTACACACTTAGAACTATCAATTAGCTATGTTTTGTAGCTTATGAATTTACTGTTGGCTATTTTGTTGTGAAAACGAATACGCATTGTATATATAAAGATATATTTATACAATGATTCTTGCATTGTCTTGTTTGCATTTACTATTAGCTCTTGATGGCTTGGGCCTTTAATTCTAATGTGCAGTTGCACACACACATATATATGTTTTCTCTGTAAATATCATAAACATATATTATAAATTTGCAATATTTTGTGTTTATATTATATATACATATCTGTGTACGTAATTCATATATAATCTATAAGCGCAGTTGCACATACATATATAGGCTTTAATTGTGTTAAAATTATGTAGTTGCCTGGTTCGGTTATTCAATTGCAAATTTATTCTTAATTTTTTTGAGCAGGTTATCAATTGCATGGCTTGTTTATTCAATTGTTCATTTTTTTTATTTGTCTATGGCATATTTTATGTCTATTGTTATTAATTTGTTTGCATACATGATTCTGTTTTTTGTATATTGTTCATTCACATTGTTAGTTATATGGTTAGTTTATTTAATATAATTGTTTTACAATGTTCGACGATGACATGTTATGTTTTGTCTATTGCTTATTGTTGATTGATTTTATGTTGTATACATGTTTGTTATTAATTTTAGCAGGTTGTTTACATATTGTGTATGTTTTTTTTAATTCTTTTATTTGGGGTAATGCCTAGGCCCCGCCTAGTCTTTTTAGGGGCTCGCTGCCTAGGCTCCGCCTAGTGCCTTTGACAACTACGGCAGGTTATCAGTTGCATTGTTTGTTTATTCAACTGTTCATTTTTTCTTCTTATTTGTCTATTGCTTATTTTATGTCTGTTGTTAATTTGTTTGCATACATGATTTTATTTTTTGTATATTGTTCATTTACATTGTTAGTTGCATGGTTTGTTTATTTAATATAATTGTTTTACAATGTTTGATGATATGTTATGTTTTGTCTATCGCTTATTGTTGATTGATTCTATGTTGCATACATGTTTGTTATTAATTTTAGCAGTTTGTTTACATATTTTGTATTTGGGGTACCACCTAGTCCACCTAGGCCTATTCAAGCTTACCCAGCCCAACCTGATTTCCAGTCTAAACCATAAGCCATTTGCTCCCAGAATGAAATGCTAGGACAAAATGTCTTATAATCACCTTTGCGGCATTAAAAAATTAGAGAAAGCTCCTATGTTTAAGAAAAGGCAAGGGACAAACTGCAAATAAAATGTCGAAAATTTACATTCTACCGTGTTGGAAGTAGTTCAGTCTTAGGGTGTTTGGAGTTAGATTTAGAATATTAAAATATTAGGATATTAAAGGGAATGCTTTATCTTTTTTTATGTATCATGAACTATAATCTTCCAAATCAATTTTAAATTGGCTTCAATGTTACTCAAGACCAGAGTTACCAGAAGCTTCTTAGATAGGTGGGAAGCTCGCTTCCCAGAAACTCGCTTCGGAAGCGCGATACTACTCGCTTCCGAAACTTGATGAGAACCTTGATTCCCCCACGCTTCTCCTATGCTTTCCACACACTTTATTTATTCTTATTATATGTTCTCTTACTCAACTTTTCATGCTTTTTATGTGTTTTCTCTGACTCTTCTCACTCATTTTTATGTGCTTTCGCTAAATTGGTAGTCATCATTTTTAGATTTTGTTAAAAAATTAATTCTTACACTAAAAAATCATGAAATTTAATATTAGTCACTTTTATTTTAGTTTTTATTTGTGTTTTATTTTGATTCTCATTCAATTCTTATATTTCTTTTTTTTTTATTCCTCGCTTCTCGCTTCCTATATATTTTAAAATGCATTGTTTTTCGCTTCTGCTTCGGGTATCGTTTCCCGCTTCCGCTTCCTAGTTTGGCAACCTTGCTCAAGACTGTGTTTTGGTTATTTATAATTCTGTTTTTTTTCCTCTTTTTTTGTTGCATATTTACTGCATTATTTAGCTTCATTCTGCCAAGGTTATGCGGGTTTTTTAATTTTTTACTTTTTAGGATTATGGGATGGAAAATTTTTATTTCTACAATAGGTTATGATACAGTTTCCTTGCAACTACGATATGTGTTATGATGCATTTTACAATATTGAGGACAATAAACACATGAATAAATATGCATTCAAGAGGAGATGTACTTTTTGGACTAGCACATGAGCAAATAGAAGAAACAAGGGAGAAGTACATACTCTCCAAATTGGCCACTAAAGGCACCAGATTCCCTCCATTTCCGCTCTTCCTTCTGGATGTCATCCACTCTATGTCGTTTTTTGTATGATTGGTAAAATTCCCACAAACGTTCAATATCACGATTGCGGTCGATCCTAGCTCCATCCTTCTTTGAGAGTTTTTGCTGTTTTAATCATTCATTCACCACAACATAGGACACAAGAATAAAACTGTCAAGCAAGCCCAAAACATAGAAAATAACAACCAGAAAAGTAATATGGCAGGTTGTGCCAATTATTCAGCAAGCATGTAGCGAAAAATACTGAATACACAAGGATGATTAATAATTAATTGATTAATGAATTGCAAGATTAATGAAAAATAGAACAAACTGATAAGTTGTTCAGACGTGCAATGACATCATATATAAAACCATGTTTGGATGTAAGGTGGATCAAGGTGTGTCAGGTTAGGAACCATGTATGATCTAATATAGACCCAAATGAGCACAGATTGGAACCATGGTTCGAACCTAACTTAAACTTATACAGTCACATACCCGTTGAGATATATGCACCAAATAACAGAAATTCATGGAACAAATCAAAATCCAAATTGTGATAGGTCTGTAAGGAACAAGAAATTTCTGTATCTTAATTCCATAGTATATTGATGGGGCAAGGCTCACCTGAACCAAAAACAAAGCCAAGTTGGTCTTATCATGATCTAATTCTTAGTGAGTTGCAATTGGTTGGACCAAAGCAGATTAAACTGAATCTATGTGTATCTGAAATGGTCATGATGGATATAATGTGGTTTGGAAATGTGGATCCACGCAACACTAGATATGTTTTGTTTAGTTGAGCATAAATTGAACCAAGCCAAGCACGAATGAAACTTTACTGGATCTAATGCAAACATGCATAATAACTATGGCAATGTTGGTCAAACTCTACACCTAAATGAGAGTCTATATTGGCAAACAAGTTGATCATGTTTCCTCAAGCGGGTCCAATTTGAACCTTGGTGAGCTTACATTAATGTCGATTCAGATAGATATAGCACACACACACACACACACACACACACACACACACACACACACACATGTTTAAGCAAATTTTGAGCTAAGCATATCCTTATTCAGGCTCAAACTTGTCCACGTCAAACCTAGGTAAGCCATTACTGGTTCAATTTGAACGAGTACAGGATCAAAGTGCATTGATGTAGGAAAGACTGGTCAAAAAGCATTTGCATGTGACACATAAAATAGCTGCAGCATTGGATCTAGTCTGACCAATGGATCACAAAGGGTTGAACCCAGGCTTTTAGCTAACATATAACAATTGATCTTACTTTGGACCTTGGTGAGCTACATTTTGAGGTAGATGGAAATGATGTTCAAATAAAAAGTATGACCAAAAATCAAACAAAATGAAACAAAGAAAAATACCTTAAAATATTGACATTTTGAAATAAACTTCCATCTAAAATGTGCATGAATGTGAACAGAAATAAGTGTATCTAAAAACCATTATAATCAATTATGGAATATAAACTGTTAAAGCAACAATCAGAACAAAACCCAACAAAAAAAATCTAATCATCTCATGCATCCACCAACAAACAACAAAACCTGTTAGAAAAGAAACAGAAACGATTTTGTTTTTGCAGACAAAAAGGTGGTCTCTATGAACCATTCATGTCAGTAAGTGAAGAAAATGCAACTCCGGTGAACACACACATAGCAATGCAGGGACCATACATGCATCTACATATGACAAAAGGTGCATCAATCATGTCACCAAAGACCACATTTAGCTCCAAAAGATAAGCAATCATGTCAAATCATATGTGCTCACAGATTGACAATGAAAAACTTCAAATTAGAAGTTTTTAGCTATGCAACCGGCCTATCAGAACACACAAAAAGGTATGTAAATTTATCCATGTAAAAAGTTATGCATGCACAGAAGCATGTCAGAAAGTCGTCACAGCACCTTAATCACTGACATTAAGCCGGTTTTAAATTGCAATACACCTCTGCCTTCACTGTTTGGATCCAGGTTTTGTGCCATCGTATATGCTTGCTCGCACACTGCATAATATAAAGAATGACCACGACAAACACGATTCAATCACAAGGTATACTAGTTCTTGATATCCCAACATAAACTAAGCAGAATTTGTTTAAGAAAGAAACATGTAACAGAATAAGAATACGTGATCCAAAAGCTGAGTTGCTTCCTCATTTAATTGCATTTAGTCTTGGATCACATGACACAATGGAATTCCTTGCAGAGGCAAAATGAATTGTAACAATGGTTTATATCACAAACAGAGACACAAATATATATATATATATGTGTGTGTGTGTGTGTGTGTGTGTGTGGCAGATGGAAGGAGAAAGGTCGCACAGTTGCAAAATTAGAGTTCAACATGAATTGCACCTTAAATTGCATTATTTATTATATTTGTGGTTGTAGGCAAGCCCTATTTGCAGGCCAATTGGGCAGAAATTTTTCAACAAATTGACAGACCGTGCTGTTGTCTTGAAATTTTAAACAGTTTTCATGCATGTGTTGGTAACAGAATATGGAACCACCTCATAATGTGCTAGAAGACAGATTTTTGCTTTTTCCTTTTGCGTCAATATAAAGGTTCTTGCATGGTCAGAAATGGTTTGAAAAAAAAATCAGAAAACAGTCAAAAACAAGAAGTAGAAGACCGTATCAACATTGCAGAGGCTCCAACCTATGATGGTCCAACGTTGTTGCTGGTTATAATAAAAAACTGCATCATGTCAGAGGACGTGCCTGAATTGCTTGCCCCTAGACTGATTATAACATTTTATGCTCTTATAGCCTTACAAAGAAACCCTGAGCTTCTTGAACAATATAGTGTGTAAACCTGGTAGGATAAACCAGTAGGTTATCCACAGTTAGCGCTTAAAAATTTTGCCCCACTAATTAACTGAAAGCTACATTAAAAGTTCCTTGCTCTCTACATCCTGTTTCGCAGTATTAATTATGACTCGGTGACAGTATTTTGCTCTTGATAAGAGTATAAGTTCTTTTATTTGGATCAATGTAGAATAAGTTTGATGGAGTTTTGTTCCTTACATTAAACCGATAGCATTTAGTACTTGCAAGTGACGTACACTGACCCATGTTCCACCATCTCTGACTCGATGTTTCCCAACCTCAACGCTCTCAATCCACTTTCTCATCTAGCCATGCAACTCATACGGCAGGCGCAACCTGAAATGCCAATATATACCACCCCATGTTTTGAACAGTCTATGTGCTTAAGAGATTCATACACAATGCAAGATGAGATCTCACCCAACCTGGCTTGACCACATCACCCAGCGCTCACTGTAATTGTTTAGCAGGAGACAATCACTTCAGTTTTTTACTCAGACTCAACGACAATAATTTGTTTCCGTGTTGTCTATAAAGGTATGGTCCACCCTGTCCGATTATCGTTATCAACGACTACGATGATGTGCTGTTAACAAGTTGCTTTTTATCAAACTGCTGATTCAATTGACAATGATGAAATACTCGACATGGAAACTAGTGAAGAAAACCGCAACGGCGTTCAGTAAGTTCAGAACGTATATCTAACGATTGTACCGCAACGGCGTTCAGTAAGTTCAGAACGCATATCTAGCGATTGTACCGCAACATATTCAATATCTTCCTCATGCTTTTACCCTACAATGAGGTGGACTACCCGCCTAAACAACACTAATAGAGCGGCAAATACGTGGAATTTTCGGATTCCTGTTGCATATCTGTTTTTTTTTCTGTAAACTCTAACTTCAAGAGTTCAAATCTAAAGTTCGCCTAGCTCCCTAACAAAAAAAAAAAAAAGAACAAGGAGAACGAAAAAACTCACTGATCCTCGCGACATTGGGATCCTCGTCCTCGATCGCGTTCGCCGCCTGCAGAATCGCCTCAATGTTAGTATTCTTCTCGAGAGACTCCGGGACGGCGGACGCGAGCCCGGACGATTCCCGTAGAGGCCCCCGCCGGGAGCTCCGCAGCTGCTCTCTTTCTAGGGTCTCCCTGACAAGGCGCTCCCAATTGCTCGCAACCCTAGCCATTTATCCCCACGATCTGAGACCCCCAAACCAAGATGCCGGGGCACAAGCTCAGATCTGCGTGGAGAAGACGCGATCGTCGACGATTCAATCCATGGTTCCTTCGGATCGAAGGATTAGGGTTTGCAGGAGAGGGGGATTTCCGCGTGTGGGAATGGAGAAAGAAACCGAGGGAGAGAGAAGAGGGGAGCGGGGGCTGAAGACGCAGGGAAGGTGTGGGGCCGGAGTGGAGACTCAAGATGGGGAGGAAAGAAACGGATTCGACCAATAAATGATGGGGGGAGCGGAAGTGCTTCGCGTTTTTTAAGGGGTCGTGGTGCGCGACGAACTATGGTTGCGTTTGTATTGGCGCGCCCTCTTCTTTTCGGTGCAGCGAAAATGACGTCCGAGTCCCTGATGTCGTTTTTGGACTTTTTTTTTTAAGGCAAGCTGGGGTTAGAAAGACCCCTACCCTACTCGACTGATACCCTTGAGATTTGAGATTGCAACGTCCCAACACAAGGTGACGTATCCTACCAGACAAGCGGTGCCCCAAGTTGGTATGTTTAGTTCAAAGTCCCAACACAAGGTGACGTATCCAATCACACAATCAAAAAGTATGTTTTGTTTTTGCCCTAAATAGTAAACTCCTATGCTACCAGCGGATCACTTTTTGATCATGCATCATCTCTAACAGGAGTTTCTTTTGACGATGCACCCTTTACCATCGTCTCCTACTATCGGAGTACCATTTGTTGTTGCCTTGAGTCCATGTTCCCGCCTTGATTTTTAGCTTGTGTTACAACACATTGTCGTCTTCTTGTTCTTGCCTTGTGTTACAAAACATTCTCTGATTCGTTTCTACCTCGTGGAGATAACTATAAATCGATTGACTGGTTTAATCATTGGTGGGCGTCATAGGGGTATTTGTCGGCCATCTCTTTTTACAATCTTTTCTTATTCTACATTTTCGTTAGGCAGTACAAAAAAAAACTATGACGCTCAAACATTCCAACAAGTGTCATTAAGGCGTCGTGAGTATCTTTTCATGTCATCATGTTATTGTTGAAGAACGTATGTTGTCGTGAGTGTCATTAAGGCATTGTTTTGTTATTGCAGGTGGATGTTGTCTTTTTAATGGTTGGAAAATTAAAGATATTTGTAAGACGATAAGACCTGTTGACAAAAATGTTTGTTTACAGATGCGAGGAAGGGCTTTTACCCCATCCGGTATCGTCCATTCACTCAATATATGCAATGTAACGCAAATCACGGTTATAGTAACATACTACCGATTTGTGAGATATTGTTTTATTTCTTAATATTGATTTGTAAGCTATTGTGCTGAATTTCTATATCGATTTGTAAGCTATTATGCTGAATTTTTTTCATCGATTTGTAATATATTATGTGATATGTATATCGATTTGAAAGATATTATGTGTTTTGTAGTGCCAATTTGTAAGCTATTGTGTTGAATTGTCGTATTGATTTATAATATACTATGCGATATGTATATCTATTTGTAAGATATTATGTATTTTCTAGTATCGATTTGTAAGATATTTGTAATATGATTTTAAAACATGTGTGTGCGGAAATACATTATTGTGTGCTTGCGGTGGCGATTTGTGTATTCAAATCACTACTCATTTAGCAATTTCTATTGAAATCGCTTCACAATGTCGTAGATATAACTAAATCGTTGTCATGTGAATCGCTATCGTCAACACACATATACGATAAATCATTTCTTTTATTGGCATGGTAAATAACAACTCGATGCTTAGTGTAAGCAAATAACAAATCATTGTTGCTTTTATACTGTGATTTATTCAATCGTTTCTTTAACTTGCTTAACCTTATTAGTATTCGTTGTTATATGCATCTTGAATAAATCGTAGTAAACGTATATGTTGGCTAACACAATTTGATATCTTGTTTATGACAGTGGTGAGCTTATCATTTGGTTGGAGTGAATATGATGCATCTCAATCATTAGAAAGTTATGGAGAAGTGAACATCTTTACTAATGACGCACCTGAAGAAGTGAACATGTGCACTAATGATGCACGTGATAAGAAGGGTGCAGGCATTGGATTCACTCTTAACTTGAATATTCCAGCAGAAGAAATGCAATTCAATAATGAGGTAGATGTTATCATCGCAAAAAAAAAATCCTCTCCCTCTGAGAGAGTGAGAGAAACGATTCTACGAGTCAAACTCGACCAAAGTTTTGAAAATTGATTTTGAAAATTACTCTCCTCCATTTTGAAAATTTACGGGAAAATTCTGTGGAATGAGATTCGCCTGTCGGTACGAGGTTCAACCGTTCCTAGCGCGTTTACAAGGGGTAATCGAACCAAGGATCAAATGTGTGTTTTGACTAAGTTAAATTATCTAAAGTATGCTCTATTTTCCTAGAATGCACAAAGAATCAGGCATGTGCTATGGAATTTTGAACGAATACAAGTTTTGAAAGAATGATGTTGGCTTGAAAAATTGAAATGTACTTGAAAAATAATTGGAAAAGTGCTTGAAATTGGAATTCCTGGGAAAATCATTAAAATTCTTTAGAAATGAGAAATTTGCATTGGAAACTGATTTTTGAGGAAAACTTGAACTTTGGAAAATCGATTTTGAGATTTAGATTGCTTTTCTGAGAAAATAGATTTGAAAATTCTGAGAAAATCAAGTTCATTGGAAAATGACTTTTAAAATGGAGAATGGATTCTCAGGCAAATGGGAAATCTGAGAAAATCGATTTTTTGAGATTGGAATTAAGGATTCTGAGAAAATCAATTTCTGAAATAATTTAAGGAACTTTGGAAAAATCGATTTTGGGATTTGAAAATGAAATTGGGAATGTAAAAATCTTTGAAAATCATGTTTTGAACTTGGGAAATATTTCGAAATCTCATTTGAAAATTCAGAGTTTTGGGAAAATCAAATCTCGAGAAAGACTTAGAATTTTTTGGGAAAACTGATTTTTTTCAAATAGAATTGGAAAGTGAATTTGAAAATAATGCAAATTGAATGAATGGATGAATTTGAAAGATATTTCATTGAGGAATTGAGAAATCCTTTTGAAATTTTGAGAAATGCAGTGCATTTTTGAAGTTAGCCTAAGAGTGTAGGCTGAATGTGGCTAATATGAAGATCATAAATATCGGTTTCATTCGTATTCTGACTATGGCCAAAAATACAAATTCCACCAAGTTTATAAACTCCATAAGAGCTTGTGCACGTGTCATTCGTGTCAACCATAGTGATTTTGGAAAATGTACATATGCAGTATACATCAGATATCAAAATTTTCAGGAATCAAACTATATGCAATGCAATCCTATTCTAAGCTGAAAAGTAACTCTTATTCTAAATTATTACAACTTGATATTTAATTGAATTAAAATAAAAGAATAAAAGCTAAGTCTTCTTCTTGGATGTTCCTGCAAAACTAGAAAACATATTAGCAAAGAAATGTAGGTTTTTTAAAATTTATCCGAAAATATTAAAAATTATCAGCTCAGAATCATACCTCCTTTGATACAAACATGAGAAATAATGAATAAATTTAAAAAATAAACTTGGAAATTCGAAATTGGGGTAAAAATAACCAAAATGCTTATGATGACCTTGAAACGAGGGTTTTTTTAAAGAATTTTTGTAAAATTTAGAATTTTAAAAATCAAATGAAATAAATCAAACATAATATGATGAAATGTGATGATATGCACAAAAAAATGGAAAATTGAAGTTTGGAATTTCGAAATTGAGGTCAAAATGACCAAAATGCCCCTGATAACAAGACTATGGCCTTGAAACTAGTGTTTTCTGAAATAAATTTTGCAAAAATAGAAAATTTGAAATACAAATGATATTGAAATTGACCCTAATATGATTCTATATGCTTATGTATATGATAAAACCTTAAAATGGTGAAAATATCATAAAATATCAAATTTAACTTGATTTTCGCTTCTGAATTTAAAAATAAACTAACATACAAAGCAAATGAACTTGGATTTGAGCCAAATTTAGCATGGACACCTAGATTAACCCTAAAAACAGAATGAAGCTTGAAAATTTAATTTTTTGTATTTTTTTAATATGGAAAATAGCTAAAATTTAAAAAAAACAAAATTTTGCCTAAAAGGCTGATTCCAAATGAGATTTCTAATATCAAACTTCCATAAAAATATCCCAACTTTTATGGGGTTACAGATGACAGTAAGACAAGGATTTTTTCCTTTTCCACATTCTGGTTTTGACCTATGGTCGTAGTTGGATAGCTCCGCAAGCCTGATCGGAATCCGGCGACTCTAGGGTTTAGAGCAAACAGACAGGTTTCAAAAGAAAATGTGGGAAAATAACAGACAGATGGGAAAATAGTTGGAATTGTGGAAAAATGTTTCTGACAAACAAAGGAAAATTTTCTCTTTTTACAACATTTGGATTCGGGTTACGGTTTGGAAATGGGCACACTGTTATCAGAGACCTAAATCTCTGGAATTTCTGGATATTAGAATCTATTAGACATAAATGATAATTTGGAAAAAATACTTGGATAATCCAAAAAATCTCCAATATTTGGGAAATGACAAATGAGTGTGTTAGGAACAACTTTCGTGTTGAAAGTTTTTGCATTCGGGCTACGGGTTGAGCGGACACTGCACATTAGGGTCGGTCTATACCCTGACAAGGAAAAATTCAGGATTTCCTAGGGGTCTGAGAAAATTGATTTTTAACAGAGATCAAATCTGTTTATAAATATCCCAAAATTTTCAGACAATTAGTAGATTCTATCGTGAATCTACTATAATTTTTAAGGAGAGATTCAGATCTCTTATGGGGGTGAATCTGGAGGTTTTTGTCTGCTAAAATAGAAACTTAAATTTTGGGAGTGTTCAAAACCCACTACAACATATGATTTATTTAATAGAGTTCAGAAACCTAAATGGATCTAGGTTTTTGATTGGTGATCACAGATAAATAAATGTATTCTCAGCAAAATTTCCAGAGTTTATTGACAAAAAATCAAACATAGGATAAAAACTGGACTATACGTATGAGTTAAAAACATCATAGAACATGAATTGAATGTTAATAAATCGTATCACATGAATAAAATGATTGGAAAATATTTGGATGGTCCTAAATGCAGCCTAAAATGTCATGGAATAT
Source organism: Nuphar pumila (assembly GCF_984573655.1). Taxonomy (NCBI): domain Eukaryota; kingdom Viridiplantae; phylum Streptophyta; class Magnoliopsida; order Nymphaeales; family Nymphaeaceae; genus Nuphar; species Nuphar pumila. The sequence goes on from NC_143250.1 coordinate 43,333,094, forward strand.
GATAAAATGAAAACAATAGGGATATATAATCAATTTCTTTAATGTTGGTTGTCGAAAGAAGGGATCCGATCCATCTATCAGATGGATCACCTCTTACTTAGCCTTACCATGAAAATCATGTGTTTTGTACCATTTGATCATGTAAATAATGGCTTTTCAGCCATATGAAATAGACTAAAGCATTGTGATAATATTTGTTACCTTGGGATCTTGCTTGCATTTTATCCGGCTGAAGAGGAGGTCTTGTAGGAGACGGCACAGGCTGGAGGGATCCCCAGTTGTGAAGGTTGTGGAGGAAGCTGCCACGTTGATGAAGTTGTTGTAATGGAGGTTGAAACCAGAAGGGATCTGCTATACAGTCTGTGATAAATGCTGCACCACTTGGAGGAAGCCTTGGAAGAGGCTCACAGTGGTTGGAAAGGGTTGTTGCAAGGGGAGGGATGAAGCACCGGCTAGGGGCAAAGTTGTTGTTGGAGATGTTGCTGAAGCAAGGAAGTTGGAGGACCGCCTGCTGAGATGGCTGAAGCTGGAGTGGTGCTGTACCTTCAAGGTGGAGGTGTGGCTGCAATCTGTTGAAGTGCTTCAAGGTGGAAGGAGGTAGATAGCTGCAACAATGGGAGGGAATAGGCTGGAAAGGCCAGCCGTATGTGTGTTGTTTTTCATTAAAAACCCAAAAACTTAGGTCTTAATGATAAATAAACTTAGGGCTTCTAATGGGTTATGTGTGAGATCATTTGTGTGAGAGGGGTTTCAAAGTGTGATGGGCTGGAGAATAGGGAAAGGAAGGGAAGGGAAGAAGGGAAAAAAGGGAAGAAGGAAAAAGGAAAGAAAAGGAAGAAGGGAAGAGGAAAGAGAAGGAAGAAGGGAAAAGGAAGAAAAGGGAAGAAGGAAAAAGGAAAGAAAAGGAAGAAGGGAAGAGGAAAGAGAAGGAAGAAGGGAAAAGGAAGAATAGGGAAGAAGGAAAAAGGAAAGAAAAGGAAGAAGGGAAGAGGAAAGAGAAGGAAGAAGGGAAAAGGAAGAAAGAAGAGGGAAAGAAGAAGAAGGAGGGGTAGCTCTACGTGAGTGGGCTGGAGAAGAAAGAAAGGAGGAAAGAAAGAAGAGAAAGAAAAAAAGAAAGAAAAGAAAGAAGAAGAAGAAAGGAAGAAAAGAAGAAAGACGGAAAAGAAGAAAGAAGGAAGGAAAGAAAAGAAAGAAGAAAAAGGAAAGGAGAAGAAGAAAGAAAGGAAATGGAGAGGAAGAGAGAGGGCTTCTGGTCGACCCCCTTGTGGGTCCCACCTTAGGTAAAAAAAAAGAAAAAAGAAAAAAATAAACAACTAAAAGAAAATAAATAAAGTAATTTTTTTATATATATGCATATATTAAAAGGAAATTGCAAATGGATGGACCATCTCAGAGCGGGTCCAAATTTTAATTTTGAAATTCATTTTGAATATTAGAGGGGTAAAATAGTTTTTTCAAAAAAAATTCAGACGAAACGAGCTATTTTTGGCAGTTTTTGAAACAAGCTCGGATTTTGAAGTTCAATACCTCGTTGTGAAGCAAATCCAGTGCAAAATTTGAAAATTTGAGTTTGAAATAAATCTAGATTGTTTTTCTTGAGAAAATATTTCTAAATTTAGACTCCCGGGGGTAAAAATGTTAATTTTGGAAACCCAAGGTTTGAAATTGATTTCTGAAAACTTTAAAAACTCAATCTGGATTAAAATTTATAAAACTGGAGTTCTGGACTTCAAAAATGAAATGAAATGTGATGAAATGCCGAGAAATGATACGAAATGATAAGGAATGATATGAAATAACATGCGAAATGCCGACCGTGATTGAAGAAATTTGGATATTTGACCCCGATTGGTACTTGTACTAGTTTAAAAAATGTTAAATTGATAAAATTTGTCAAATGATTTAAGAAATGGTTTTCAGGCCCTACCGAGCTAGAGTGACACTGAAAATTAGGGTTTGAGCTGAATTGAACTGAAATGAGCTAGATTGAGCTAGGTTTTAGAGTTTTAGAACTCCAATGAACTGACCAGACACTGACTCAACTGACCTTTCCGACTAAATTTTCAAGAAAATCTACCATTTTTTAGAGAAATGATACAGAACGGTCACTAGAGTGAAGTGAATTATGAATCTGAGTTGGGTTTGAGCTAGAACAAAGGTCACTAATACTGACATAAACTAAAATCGAGGCTCAAACTCTAGCTCAACTGACTGGATTCAGCTCAATTTCAGCTGAATGAGCTGAAATGGGCTAAAATGGACTCATAGACACTTAGAAATTATTTTGAATTGAAACCGGAGCACTTAAACTTCTGGTGAGCTCAAGTTAGACTCTGGGGAATATGATTGACTGTGAATGACTGACTCAAAGACAATTGGCTTGGATTTGAGTGAGAAATGAGCTCATTTATGAAGAAATGATCCTATTTTGGCAGGAATTGTCAGAAATGAAAATGGCCTTCTCACTGTGAGCTCAGATGAGCTTGAAATGACTGATATTTTAACTGTTCTGAACTGACCAATAAGCTTGGTTGACTCCGACTGACTGGGGTCCGGGATGACCTATGGGTAAAATGGTAATTCTCCTAATAAAAGTTGGTAAAATGGTGATTTTTCTGGCACAAACTTGGGGTTTGACTCCTACACGGATCTAACATGGTTGGTACTGCACGAGGAGGGTTGTCTGAGCATGGATGAGGAAAATTTTGGGTGTTTACAGTACTATATTGTATGGGAGGGCGAAGAGCATCTGAAAAGGCAAGAAGCACATGTTACGTATAATATTGACAATATAACAGTTGAATATACATGCAAAATATATGAATTCAAAGGTATTTTATGTCATAATGCTTTAAAGGCACTTAATCAAGAGAAGATATAAGAAATACCTGAGTCATATTTAATGCAAAGATGGACGAGACAAGCAAAGATTGAACTGCTGAATACAAATAATGTTAGTCAATTTTGTGTTGATAAGAAATGCCACATTGCCTCCCGTTACCAACAACTATGTAGGTTACTTATGCATGTTGCAGATTTGGCATCGAAAAGTGAAGAAGCCTATGTATGCATGAGAAAAGTGTCAAGGGAGTTACTTGAAAACGTGCAGTTAATTCACCATTAGTCTGTTGCATCTCATGAAGATCAGTTCAAGAAAATGAGAGTGAACAACGGAGGTAAAACTCATGATTCCCTTGACCCACATGAAAAGTTGCGCCGAAACATAAACATCATCTTCAATAAGTCAGGAGTCAACGTTGTAGATTTTGGTGAAAAAAATCACCTAAGCGAAAGGTATTAAAAGGAAATCTGCCTCTGATCGCAGTCATCGGAGGACAAAGAGTGCACTAGAATTGGTTAGCAATAAAAGGCCTAAGAAACAACCAACCTCTAAGCAAAAGTAATCAAGCCCTTCGCATGAACAAATATATAATACATTATATTGCTTTCCATGTAAATTGCATTACGTACAACTTATCAATATCTAACTTGTACAATTTTCAATATGCAACAATACCCTACAGATGTGTACTACACCGTTGGAACCTTCAATGCTCCCTACCAGTTTGAGTGGAATGTTAGCATCAGTTTTACAAGTCTTTTTATATGCAATCAATGTTGGGAGGATATTTGCATTTCTTGTGAAACTTAATGTAGTATCTTATATTGTTATGTTTCTTCACATACTCAATTCAATTCAAAAGTGAGCTAAGGAACACAAGAATCACGTGTGAATTCTGTTTAATAATGTATCATTTACATGTATAAATCATTGTAATATGTATCCTTCACATGTATAAATCGTTGCCTCATCTATAATACAGAGCTATAATTTTGATACTGTTGTCGAGGTTTAAAACCCTAATCTATTTAACCTCTCTTTCTCTTTTTTGCGGCAAGAATTTTTTCTTCTTTTTTCTCCTCTGCCTTCATCTTTTGCTTCTTTTTCTTCTTCCTTGTAGTTTTCTTCTTCGTCTTCAATCGTTGTCGTCATACCGGAGTAAGCACATATATTCTGCATGATGGATAGGGGGTGATGTTGGTGACCATGTATTTGATCTATTCCTACTGTTAGACCCTCTATCGTTTCCAAACCATCCTTCGTAGTTGGAAAAATATCTACCTAATCTTTGATATACTTCATGACAAATATGTTGCAGTCGTGCGACCTTATATTCTCTGCCTCTTGGGATCCCATACCTTATGCAACTTCGTCAGCTCTGCCTTGAAGCTTTCTGCACTAGCCCACAGGCATGAACGAAAGGCTCGGTTGCCTATTGGTCATACGAAGCCTTATATGTGCTCGATCTAAAACAAACGAGGAGACCACGATTATGTTGTATTTATCGTGAAGTATATCAAAGTTTACGCAGAATATAACAATAACAAATATGCTACAGTCGTGTGGTTCAATCTTCTTTGCCTATAGAAACATATTATTGAAGTTATCTCGATTTGTATCGTTGATGTTACCTTGATTTGTAGTTTACTAAGAAACTTCGTGTCAATTTGTTTATTTTTTTCTTTTTCACCTTTTATTAATCAGTCATTGTGCAAATCGCGATAGGACATATCGTTCACATAGACAAAGCTCATAAAAGCAAATCGTGTAGGACAAATATTGTTATTCTATGAAACTTAAAGAATTATGGTTGTAAGTCGATTTGTATTTATCAAGTTACCTAGATTTGGAATTTACCAATAAACATCATGTTGATTTATTTTTTCTTTTTCTTTTTCACCTTTTATCAGTCATTGTATAAATCACGATATGATAAATCATTGTACATATACTATATTTTAGTTATTATACCAGATAGTGTCCTATAGCGATTTATACAATGGCGTCTATGTCACGTGACAATAATTTCTGTTTGCTATAAATAAAGTCTAACCTCTTGACGTGTTTGGTCAAATTGGGGTAATTGTTGATTTTTTATTTTAACCAAGAGAGATTTACATAATTTATATACACAGTCTTACAAAATTTGTATACACATTCTATAAAATCTGTTACAAAACTCTGTACATCATATTACTTCTGGGGGGTCGCGTCATTCGTTGCCTTCTAGGTATTCTTTTTGTTTGAGATTTTTTCTCTTCCGCAATTAGAAACTCCATCAATTTTTTACATAGTTCTGTTCGGAATCCTGGTATATCATCATGCAACAAAAAGGTAATGTGAGACCAATATATAAATTGAGTCTCCAATAATATATGATAATAAAGCATGTTTAAGTGTAGAGCATACAACGTCAAAATCAAGTTCTCGTCCATTGCATATTGCTTCAATATACTTCATTACAAATACACCATAATCAATGCCATTATTTTATAAAGGAGTATTGTGTGCGCAGTGAAACCTCCACTCGCCAATGTCAACACCCAATACTTCTTTGGCGAATCTCTCTTGTGGTTAATGCAGAAGCAAGTAAGTTCTGGGTCACCGTACAAGATATGATACACTTATAGATAAAACTTACCAAATAAATAATGTCACGTTGTATACCAGTGTGAAAGTCTAATGAGTTGTAGCATCATATTTGTTTTATTTTTTTATAAATCCATCACATATAAGACCCAATGCTCACAAGATTGCTATAATGTAGGAATCAATATCTGCAAATCAATAATAAAATATCTTACAAATCGATATAGAAATTCATATTGATAGCTTAGAATCAACATACAAATCGATATTAAGAATCAAATAATGTCTTAAATCGCTATAATATCTTGGACACCAGGTTTCTTCACTTACCTTTTTACTTGACCAAAAGTCTATGTAGTGATCATCGTTACTCCAACATTATAGTCCATCTTGAAATCCAATGGAATATGGTAGTCGGTGGACAAAACTCTGTTGAACGAAACAGTGATAATAGTAATTAAGGTTAAAACACGAAGCAATGAGAGTAACTAAAAAAGGAAAATAAACATATAAGAGGACCGATATACCATAAAATAAGGGGTGACGACGCATATACTATTGGTTGTTACATTGCTTTGAATATACATGATGAAATCATATATAGTCTGTTTGTAACAAATATGCATGTGTTAACATACATACCCATGGCTTAAGTAAATATATAACTGATAGTGGTTTCATATGTACAAAATTACTAATAGTGTTTTCTTCTTCAAATTCATCTTGTAGCCGATTGATGTTATCTTGGAGCCCTTTGTTGAGTTTTCAGACACCTTTTTTATGGATGTTCCACTGACATTAGCAGAATATTCAATAAATGATATTGCAATTCCTTTCAACAGTACATAACATAAATTAAATATACACCATAAAAGAGACAAATTTTAAAGAAACTTGTTACGAGGTTTAGAAAATATACACCTGATTCGCCATCGCTGGTCGTGTAGCTGTCGTCGTCTCCTTCCTCACCATTGATACCCCATTTGCGATGAAGCAGGTTATATGTTAAACCCACAAACACGTCGTTTATAAAAGAAATATCGGTTCGTCTGTTCCTTACTCATAAAGAAAAGTGAAGCGACACCCTTCTGAACTTGTGTGACATATCATTCATTTAAAGGAAACAACATTTCACATACCGCTCCTTTTAAAAAATCTCACACAAATAAAATGCATTGCGTATTAATTAAATTAAAAATTATCATTTCATCTGCCTTTTACAAAAAAAAATTATAACTGGTTGCAAGCCACTTGGTATCAAGCAAAGATATGTCTTTCTAAATGAAATTGATTTGTATTTATGGAGTTGCATCAATTTATATCGTTGAAGTTACCTCAATTTGTACTTTACTAACTCTAAACGTTGTGTCGATTTGTTTATTGGTTTTTCTTTCTGCCTTTTATGAATAAGTCATTGTATAAATCATGATAGGACATATCATTCATATAGACAAAGCTTATCAACGCAAATGGCAATAGGACAAATCTTTTTCACTTTATGTTTGTGGCTTTACAAATTGTGATAGGACACTTTCTCTATAAAACACAAATCGCGATTTGTTATAGAAAGAATTATATACTTATAGAATGTTATGTCACAACAAAGAATTATAAATGGTTGCAAGCCAATCGGTATCAAGTAAATTGCTATAACACGTATCATTACATTGAAATTGATTTATAACTATTTATTAAATCGATATCAAGTTGTAAATCGATTTGTATTTATGAAGTTACCTCAATTTTTACTTTATCTAGTCTAAACATCATCTCGATTTGTTTATTGTTTTTCTATTCCACCTTTTATGAATCAATCATTATGTAAATCGCGATAGGACGTATTGTTCACTTAGACAAAGCTCGTAAAAGCAAATAACAATAGGATATTCAAACAAATTTGGTGGGATGGGATGCATTCAATTGTTTGATGGGTTTAGGTTGGAGAGTGATTGGATTGGGTTGGTTGTGAAACCCAATTAGTTCTCATCAAATTCAAACTCAATCTAAACTATTATATATATATAAGATACATATTTATATATATATATATTTTAATTAGTTTTATTTGGTTATCAAATAAACCCAAATTCTATTTATTTAAGAGGATCCATTTGGAATTTAGATAGATCCAAAACTTAAAACCTAAACCCCAAACCCTAAACCCTAAATTCTAAAACCCTAAACCCTTAAAACCCAAAAACCTAAACCCTAGACCCTAAACCCTAAACCCTAAATTCTAAAACCCCAAACCCTAATCCCTAAACCCTAATCCCTAAACCCTAAACCCTAAACCCTAAAACCCTAAATTCTAAAACCTAAACCTTAAACCCTTAAAACCCAAAAACCTAAAACCTAAACCCTAAACCCTAAATGCAAAACCCTAAACCCTAAATTCTAAAACCCTAAACCCTTAAAACCCCAAAACCTAAACCCTAAACCCTAAACCCTAATCGTGATGGGACATATAGTTCACATAGATAAAGCTCGTAAACGCAAACCGCGATAGGCCAAATCATTTTTGTTTTATGTCCGTAGTTGTACAGATCGTGCTAGAATATTTCTATAAATTATGATAAAAAATATTTTTGACATAGACATAGCCCGTAAAAGCAATTCATGATAGCACATAGCCTTCATACATACGAATTGTTTCAACCTTTTATCAATTATTGTATAAATCGCGATAGGAAGACCGTAAAAGTAAATTATAATTTCTAATGTACACAACGCTAATCACTTTTACAAATTTTATTTACGAAGGCCGAATATTACAATGAGATAAATTTTGAAGAAACTCGTCACGAGATTTAGACAATAAGTGCTTCGATTTGTGTAGACGTGCATAAAACCCTAGTATATGTAAAACCCTAATATAGATCTGTGTAAAACCCTATTCTATGTAAAACCCTACCCGACCTGTGGTCCATGTCTAAAACCCTAATCTATTTAACAATTCTTCCTCGTTTCTGCGGCGACGCAACTTCTTCTTCTTCTTTTTTCTCCTCCACCTTCATCTTTTTTCTTCTTCTTCCTTGTATATTAGAGCAATTACAGATATTCTGTATGATAGACATGGAGTGTTGTTGATAACCATCCATTTGATATATTCCTACTGTTGTACCCTCTGTCGTTCGCAAACCATCCTTCGCAGTTAGAAAAATATCTGCCTAATCTTCGATATACTTCATAACAAATATGCTAGTCGTGCAAGCTGCATCTTCTCTGCCTGTTGGGATTCATACCTTGTGCAATTTGTTCAGTTCTGCCTCGAAGCTTTCTGTACTAGCAAGTTGGATTTCATGCACACCTGGATTACACTCGAAGCACATCACTATTTGGATATGGGGGGTGATGCTGATGATGATGTTTGTTTTCTTTGATGATGATGGTCATGTATTGTATCTAAGCCAAACCATTGGTCATGATGAATTGTAACTAAATACTCATATTTTTTGTAAATGAATATGGTTGTAAATCACATCGATTTGTAGTTATGAAGTTACCACGACAACGATATGTCTTTGTTTGTCTTTGTGAACGATGCTAATTTATATTTATGAAGTTATGTCGATTTATATTTATGAAGTTACCTCGATTTATAATTTACTAAGTCTAAACATCGTGTCGAATTGTTTATTGTTTTTTCTTTCTGCCTTTTATGAACTAGTCATTGTGTAAATCATGATAGGACATATCGTTCACATAAACAATGCTCGTAAAAGCAAATCACGATAGGACAATAAAGGATTTTATATACTTATAGAATGTCACGTTACATAAAAGAATTATAGAATTACAACAAAAAATTACAGAATTACAAAAAATAATTATTGGGATGTCGATTTGTATTTATGAAGTTACTGCGACAAAGATATATCTTTGTTTGTATTTATGAACGATATTGATATGTATTATCGTGATTTACTAAACCCTAAATTCTAAAACCCTAAACTCGTAAAACCCAAAAATCTAAACCTTAAACCCTAAACCCTAAAATGCTAAACCCTAAACCCTACACCCTAAAACCTTAAAACCCTAAAACCCTAAACCCTAAATTCTAAAACCCTAAACCCTAAACCGTAAAACCCAAAAAGCTAAAAACCTAAAAACCTAACACCTAAACCCTAAATTCTGAAAACCTAAACCCTTAAAACCCAAAAACCAAAAACTCGATTTATATCATTGAAGTTACCTCGATTTGAACTTTACTAAGTTCGTGGTTGTACAAATACCTCGATAGGTCAAACCGATTTACAATAAAGAATTATAACTGGTTGCAAGCCAATCGATATCAAGCAAATCACGATAACACGTAGCCTTTATACGTATAAATCATTTCAGCCTTTTGTCAATGTTTATGTAAATTGTTTCAGCCTTTTATCAATCATTATGTAAATCGTGATAGGAAGATAACTCATAAAAGGAAATCATAATTTTCGCAGTATACAACGTTAAACGCTTATTCAATTTTTATTTACGAAGGCTGATCATTACAACGATTTGTTTAGTGGAAATTGTGTGCTGCAATTATTAAAATAGATTGATACACTTATAGAATGTCACGTTACAGAAAAGAATTATAGAATTACAATAAAGAATTATAGAATCTCAATAAATAATTACCAGGACGTCGATTTGTATTTATGAAGTTACTGTGACAACAATATGACTTTGTTTGTCTTTGTGAACGGTATTGATATGTTTGTAAAACCTTAATATAGATCTGTGTAAAACCCTATTCTATGTAAAACCCTACCCGACCCGTTGTCGAGGTCTAAAACCCTAATCTATTTAACCTCTCTTCCTCTTTTCTGCGGTAACGCAACTTTTTCTTCTTTTTTCTCCGCCTTCTTCTTCTTCTTCTTCTTTCTTGTATTTTTCTTTCTTCTTTGTTTTTCCGTGTTCCTTCTACCTGTGCTTGATAGATAGTGTTTGATGCTGAAAACGTAGTTGTTTCACGCCGTGAGGAAAGATCTGTATAATCTTCGATGATGATTATGGTGGTTATCTTCTGTGTATATATTGACATATTCATAACACATACGACTCTGACATATTTGTCATGAAGTATATTAAAGCTTACACAAAATATAACAATAACAAATATGCTACAGTCGTGCGATTCCATTTTCTCTGCTTGTAGAAACATATCGATGATGATGGGATCCCATACATTCTGCAGCTTTATCAGCTCTGCCTTGAAGCTTTCTGCGCTTCTCTCTAAAGTAGTGCACAACAGTTTTTGATATACACCATCGTTCACAAACCATACTTCACAGTTAAAAAAATATCTGCCTAATCTTCGATATACTTCATGACAAATATGCTATAGTTGTGCGAGCTTCATCTTCTCCACGTGTTGGTATCCCATATATTCTACAGCTTCGTCAACTATGCCTCAAAGCTTTCTGCACTAGCAAACTGGATTTCATGCGCACCTGGATTGCATTCGAAGCACATCACTATTTAGAAATGGGAGTGATGCTGATGATGGTGTCTGTTTTCTTTGATGATGATGGTTATGTATTGTATCTAAGTTAAACCATTGGTCATGATGTATTTTAACTAAATATTCATATTTTTTGTAAATAAATATGGTTATAAATCACGTCGATTTGTAGTTATGAAGTTACTGCGACAACAATATGTCTTTATTTGTCTTTGTGAACGAAATCGATTTGTATTTATAAAGTTACCTCAATTGGATCGTTGAAGTTACATTGATTAGTACTTAACTAAGTCTAAACATTATGTCAATTTGTTTATTGTTTTTCTTTTTTGCTTTTATGAATCAGTCATTATGTAAATCGTGATAGGATATATCGTTCACATAGACATAGTTGATAAAAGCAAACCGCGATAGGACAAATATTGTTATTCCATGAAACTTAAAGAATTTTGGTTGTAAGTCAATTTGTATTTATCAAGTTACCTAGATTTGTAGTTCACCAATAAACATCGTGTCCATTTGTTTTTTCTTTATCTTTTTTGCCTTTTATCAGTCATTATGTAAATCGCGATAAGACAAATCGTTGTACATATACTGTATTTGAATCGTTAAACTAGATAATGTCCTATAGTGATTTACACAATGACGTCTATGTCCGAGACAACGATTTGCCTTTGCTACAACTAACAATCCAACTTATTGGTGTGTTTAGTAAAATTGAATTCTTATTTCAATCGAGAGAGATTTACATAATTTTCCGGTTATATGTTTGACTCATGAACACGTCGTTTATAAAGAAAACATTGGTTCATCAGTTACTTGCTGACGAAGCAAAGCGAAATGACACCCTCTTGAACTTGTGTGACATGTCATTCATTTATGAATCAACATTGTGTAAATCATGATAGGACATATCGTTCACATAAACAAAGCTCATCCCATAGCGATTTACATAATGACGTTTGTATCTTTAAAGTTAACTCAATTTGTACTTTACTAAGTCTAAACATCATCTCGATTTGTTTATTGTTTTTCTTTTCTGCCTTTTATGAATCAATCATTGTGTAAATCATGATGGCATGTATCGTTCATTTAGACAAAGCTCATAAAGGCAAATCACAATAGAATATTCAAACGAATTTGGTGGGATGAGATGTATTTGATTGTTGGATGGGTTTAGGTGGGATGGCTGTACAGATCGTGATAGAACACCTTCTATAAAAAATAAATCATGATCTCTTATAGAACTTGTTGCATGCCAATCGATATCAAGCAAATCGTGATAACACATAATTTTTATACGTACAAATCATTTCAGCATTTTATCATTTTTTGTGTAAATTGCGATAGGAAGACAAATCGTACAGAAAATCATAATTTGTGCAGTACACAACGCTAAACGCTTCTTTGGTTTTTTTTATAAAGGCCAAACATTACAACGATTTGTTCAGTGGCATTTGTGTATTACACTTATTAAAAAAATAATTATATATTTATAGAATGTCATATTACAAAAGAATTATAAAATTATAATAAATAATTATAAAATTACAACAAATAATTATCAGGATAAAAAAATCACCTAATGTTTATACAGTGGCACTTGACGACTGAGATGGGCTGTGACATACAAATCGTCTCTTTCTTTTCCTCGATGGCCTCTTGGTTCCCTTGATCTTATTAAAACCACTGGTAATCATCTCTACCAGTGTACCATATTGTGGTTGCATTTGTCTCCCCAAATTCCTCACCTACTTTTGCAACTCCTTATTCTCCCTCTCCAACATCTCTAACCTTGTGGCATAGCCTACCTTCTTTTTTGTGAGTTGTGTTCGCTCCTTATCGTGTACTGCAACTGAGAAAATCGTTGTTATAGCCAGAGGGACATAATGAACGTTTTTTCTATACTGGGAGACGACATGATGGGGCACAAGAGGGACGCATGGGTTCCCAACATTTCTACTCATGGGTTCTTAATACTTTTTAAAATAGTTGGGATCATATTGTCATTCTTTATAATCATATGCTATGGCACGGACACCTCCTTTATACCAGCTATTCAATTATTCCCTGAAGCGTTTATGCCAATTCACGTTCCTGGCCCCACCACTATTCATCTTCCTTCTCAATTCAATAGACTGCTTTGGGGTAGGTGAGGAATTTGGGGGTAGCATCATTGTAAACCCTCACGAGACTTTACTCGTCCTCTGGGGTAACCCAGAGGTTTAAAGGGTTTGTTGCATATGTCAAATGCAATCATGATTCCTACAAAAGTGAGTTAAGATTTGTTATTTATTATTTGCTTTAAATTCATGCATTATTTATTTTTACTTTCTTAGCATGGTAGTTTAGATTTAGTTTGCTCGGGGACTAGCAAACAAATAAGCATGGGGCATTTGATAATGCATGAAATACATATCATATTATCATAAAATCATACATTTATATAAGATTTTATAGCTTAAGTATCCTTATTCATTTTTTTTAGGTGCCAAGGAGCTATGGTTCGAATTTTATTAGAATCGGAGTTAAAACGAGAAAATTTAAGCATTTTCTAAGAAATCAGATCTTTACTGATGCGAACTGGATTTTGATCTGATCCAAATCATACCAAATGGATATCAAATCTGGTCCACACGTCCTCCAGACCCAAACTCTATGATCCATATTGAAAATTTTCTAAAAAATTCTCTCTAGAATTGGTGTAGGCGGTTTTTGGCAATTCTAGATAGTTGTATGTATTATTTTTTAAATAGTTAAAATAGGAACCTATTTTGTAATTTTCATAAAATACTATTATTTAAAGAGAACGTCCAGCCATTGTCCAACATCTTCCTCTGGGATTTCATGCCGCTCTCTCTCCATCCCCTTGCTTCCCTTTTGCTTTATGATTTCTTCTTCTTCCCTCTTGTTCTTCCTCGTCGGTGATCTCTATTTTTCTTGCCCTTCATTATTTTGCGTGTTTCTTTTTCTTATGTGGTTTCATTTTTGTTGCAGCTACCCATAAATGAAGGCTTTCAACTTGGATTTGGTGCAAACCACCATATACTTTCACGACCGGCCGACTGAGAACCCTCCCTTTGCAAACGACCGATCTCTTTTCTTCCTCCACCGATCTTCCTCTTCGTTAACTCACTCTCCAACGCGCTGCAACCAAAAACAGATTTCAGCAACAAAAAGGATGTTTGTGGCATAATATTCAAGGTGTAAGTTTGCTCCTTTCTACCCCCACATTCGTCGAGCAGCCCTTGTGGTGCGCCTTCCTCCCCCTCTTTACTTCTTGGTCTTTAACCCCTTAATTTTTTTAAAGAACCTGATTCTTGGACCCTTTTCTTTTTCATTTTATTTTGGATTTTTAATATTAGATGTTATTTGCCATCTAGAGTGAGTATTTGAAGTCTGATCATTTTCTTGATGGTGTTTTGGTCGAGTCTTGAGTCGTCCGTGTTGAAGAACTTAACCGAAAAGGCCTGTCGGGAAAGTTCTGATTTGTAAAAATTGTCTGTATTGATTCGTAGTTAGTTTATTTTTATATTTACTTTGATTAGATTAATTTTAGAGTAGTTTTAGATTAGATCTAATTTCTTTTATTTTCATATTTAAGTTTTTCTAAAATTAAATTAGGGAAAATTAGGTTTTATTGATTTTCAGGTAAATTTTTGTGTTTTTCTTGAAATCATTAGGTGTAGATTGATTCTTTTCATTATTTTTGTCATTTTTAATTTCATTTAGGTCAGATTTAATTTAGATTAGTTTCTTTTAATATTCACTATTTATTTAATTTGTTTTTTCTAGGTTTTTTTAAATAGCCGATTAGATTTTTTTTGTCTTTTTAATTCTTTTTTAGTAGAAAATTATTAAACTTAATTTTCCTTTTTGTTTATTAACATTAAATAGCTAATTTTACTTGTTGTTAATACAGATTAATTTAGATTAAGTTTATATATTCATTATTTAGATTAGATTTGATTATTTAGAAAAGAAAATAATAGTCGGTTAGGGTTTTATGTGCTTTTCAATTATTTTTTGTATATCATAGTGTAGATCTCATATTTTTTTATTTATTTTGGTTCAACAATTAATTAATCATTGTTGGTTTCATGTTCTTGGTTGTTGACAACATATTATGCAGTGTTCATGTTAATTTTAATTATTTATTAATTGTTAAATACATTAAATTAGCTAAATCGGTAAATAATTAATTAGTTATTTTAAATTTTTTGTTTAACCAAATAGCATAGATTAATTTCTTGTCATTGTTAATTAGTTAATTCTTTAGTTTAATCCCAGAATTTATTTCCTGCTTTTAGATTAGAAATTAGATGTTTATGTAGCAATTATTGTTTTAATTAGATTTAATTGTTAGCCAAAATTTGTTAATTGTTAATTCTGTTTTCTAATTGTTAATTTTAATTTCAGTTAATTCTACTTTCACAGTAATTAGATTAGAATTGTTCCTTTTAGTTAACATCATTAGTTTGATAAAAAAAATAATTTAGGTTAAATTAGATTTACCAATCCCCTTCTTTATTCAATTGTCGGTTTTAGAATAGTTAACATTAAGTTTCTTTTAATCATATTTTTTTATAGTTAATTCCAGATTGGATTAGTTAATTAGGTAGTTTAGATTAAGTTAATTTATGTTAGTTTAGCTCCAGATTTAATTGCTATTTCAACTTAGTTTCAATCTAGTGTAGCTTAGAATGTATAGAATAGCCGGTTTCTTGCTTTCCTTTTAATTCATAGTTTTAATTTGGTTAAATTAATTAGATTGAATAAGTTAGGTAGTTTCTTTATTTCCAGATTTTATTATAGTTAGTTTTAAAGTCCGTACAGAATAGTTAATTAGTTTGTTAGTAAGTTGTTATTCAATTAGTTGTCTTTTTGGTTTTAGTTGTTGACTTCTTCAATTCTTGAATTCGGTTAGTCGTGCTTTCTTGATATTTAGTTAATTAATTAATCCCTTTCTGTTTTTGGTTACTTGCTTTAGTTAATTATTTGTTAGATAGCTTAGTTAATTAGTTATTCATTAGTTATTAGTTTTGTACTTAAATCTTGATTCTTTAAATTTGGTAGATCTTGATTTCTTGATAATCTAGTTAGTTAGTTTAGTTCATTAATTCCTTATTGTTCCCTTAATTGTATTGTCTCTTATTTAGTTAGAATATTTAATTATTGTTTAGAATAGGGTAGGTTCCCTTTTATTTTTTATTAAAGGTTCCTATACTGTGCCAGCATAAGAAAGAGGGTGGGCTGAGGTGGATGTAAAAGAATATGGTCATATGGCTCCCTGGATTTTGCTAGAGGGCCTGAGATTAGTTTGGAATTTTTATTGTTTCTGTCCCTTTTGTTTTTCAGTTAGCTTGTAATTAAAGATAGTGTAATTATTCTTTTATTTTTCAGTTATTAATAAAGTAAACTTGAGTGAATTGCTTTGCCTAAGTTCTGTTCCCTGAAGAGATGATCTGACTTGCTACTTTGCAATGAGTGCAATAACTGGTTTTTAAATTAATATTTGGTATGCAGTTCTTGGTTTAAAATATTGTTTTCAAAATCATCACCATATATCATAGTATATACGTAATACTTTATGCTTATTGTGGGGCAATAAGGGTTGGTCGACCCCCAAGGGGTTGGCCTCTTTCTAATTTAAAAAGGTTAACTTCCTTGCCATTTTTTTTGTTCTTCCTTCCTTCTTTTCTTTTTTCCATCATGTTTCTAATATCTTCTTCTTGGTCCAGTCATCTCTATTTTGAAATGGACGTCCCCTCTTGGGAAGCCTCTAATTGTGAGAAAAAGAAACTCTTGACTTATTTTCATGTTTTAGTTTTTTAGTAGGTTTCAATATAACTTGGTTTTAAAGTTTGATTTTTATTTAATATTTTTTTTAAAAGTTAAATTGAGTGCCACATAGGATGGGATGGCCCACCTCAGGACTCCTATAAGATTATAAAATTTAATTTATTTACAAGTTTCATTCCATTAAATAAATTATAAATTAATTTACCTTAAATTCAAATTTAATTAAAATATGGAATTAATGAAATGACTCTAACTGAAATTTGAATTAAAATTAAATGTAAATAAATTTCATCTATTTAAAATTCGATTTTATATGTATTTAAATTATTTATTTCACACATTCTTTCTAAGTCTAATTCGTATTCTTCAAAAATAGTTTTTGAAGAAATGAGATTCAATAGGGTCGATGAGACCCTTGGGGCATGTAGGGGTGCTTCTTACACTTAGAAAATTTTGTCTAAGTCATACTTACTTTATACTCAACTCAAATTATCATTATCTAGACTGCTTAATTTATTTTCTAAAAATGTTATTTTCTCAGAAATGAATTTCAAAAGCGATCTCTAACAGGGTCAGTAGGACCCATTGTCGATGTGAGTGTTTTTCTTTTTTTGTAAATTAGATTTTGAACTCATAAAACTAAATTCAAATTTATTGAATTCACATTACACGCATATCAAATTAGCTTAGATTCATTTGAAATCCCATTCGACTTTATTTCAATAAAATTTTCTAGTTATTTTATTAAATTCTATCTTTTTCAGAAATTTGATTCTGAATGTGAATTTCACTTAAATCAACTCAAATCAACTTTAATTTTTCATAGGATATTTCTTATAATTTATTTTAGGCTAATTTATATTTTTCTACTTCTTTCTCATAAAATTCATCATTATTATTATTTTATTTATTAAAAATACCCCAAAAAATTCATAAGTATTATTTCTAGATTTAATCAAAGGTTTCAAATTCCATTTTAACAGAAAATACAATTTTTTATATATTTCAAACTTGAATTAACATTCAATTAAGTCTTAATTTTGATTGGAATCAAACTCAAATCTAATTAGAATATTCAAGACAAATTTATTAAATCTGAACTCAAATTCAAATCCTATTAAAAATCAAAACTCTGTTCAGAATAAATTCTCCACTAGAAATTTATTCTAAATCCTAATACATGTTTGACTTATAAATTAATTTTAATCATAATCTCAAATAATATTTTAGCCTTAATTTAATGCTATTTCTCATAAAATATGTAAACTTTGTGAGTTTTGCATTGGCGTAGGCCAAACCTGGGGCCATGAGTCTGTTCTCCCAACCGCTATATTGAAAGGTTGAATCGCTCAGGATAGACCAAGTTAAGCTCTTAGAGAAATTATAATACCATTGAGTAATAAACACCGTTGGTTGTTTTTGTGAGTTTTTACCCTCTTTTATACTAGATGAGTTTGTGTAATAAGAGAAACAATGCATTAGAAATTTAGAATCACTTTTTTCATATGCATAAACATATTGGTGTAGACATTTAGAGACTACTAATGTTTACTTATGTCATTGCATATGAGTCTACATGTGAATAAAAAAGATATGTAATAGGCCATGAACTTGACCTGAGAATCCAGTCATGGACTGAAATTTGTAAAGCACATGAGGTGCTTGTGTGCATTTGGCATAATGGGAAGGTCGAGAGAAAGCACCTATTTTTAATTGATTAAAATGTTAAAGAACATATTATGATCATGAGAATAAACTTTTCACTTGAATGTAAGAGTGCATATCATAGTCATGAGTTGGACATGTTTATTCTTTATGTGAATTAAATGTGAATGCTTTCAATTATTTTAGACTGCTATGTCTTATTTACTTAAGAAGCATGCACGTATGAAATATGCTAGCACAGTCATATGAGGGTTTGGCTTATTTACTTTTATGCAATTATATGTGGTTGCTTTATTTGTTTGTTATGCAAATGAATGTCATGAAAATGTATGACATGAATAAATGAATGCTAGGCGAATGCATGTTGTGTTAAGTGAATTCCCTTGACCATCATTTTAAATGCTGGGAATCACATTATGGTTGTACCATTACAAACTTGATTAGGTATCCTTCAAGTTTGGTTATGGGATTCCTCCGATCATGTTATTAATGCCCTATAGCATTACAGATACACTCTTAAAGGACTGACATGAGGGACAAATTTCTGAGCAGTTGAATACTCCACTCTTACCTATTACAATCCCTGAAGTATAATAATCCCTGCTTCAAATTTCTTAGTAAACATAACAATATTAGTATAACAAGACTTAAAATCAAGCTTTAGCATAATAGAAGTAAAGCGATCATACCAGACTTTAGGTGCCAATTTCAAACCATAAAGAGCTTTTCTCAATCGAAGTACCTTACCAGAGGGGACTTCATATCCAAAAGGTGAATCCATATAAAATTCTTCTTTTAAATCTCTATTTAAAAAATATTTTTAACATCCATTTGCTATATAGGGCAACCTTTAAGAGCAACAACAATAATAAAGGTCGTAACTAAAGTCATCACAGCTATTGATGTCTCATCATAGTCTATTATGTATTATTGTAAATATCCTTTAACAACTAACCAGACCTTATTTCTTTCTATTGTCTCATTACTCTTAGTTTTAACTTTATATACCCATTTACAATCTATAGTTTTCTTACCTTTAGACAAATCAGAGATTTTCCAAGTCATGGGTTTTTTTAGTGCTCTTAATTCTTCATTCATAGCTTTTACTCATTGAGAATATTTATTTGCTTATTTATGTGGTAGGTTCAAAATAAGCCAAAATCTTAGCTATACAAGCCCTATATTGAGGTGGAAAAGATTCACATGAAACAAATCTATCAGAGGTCTAGAAGACCTATTTGATCTCTTAACGACTTCAGTTTGTTGGTTTTCTAAGGTAGACTATCTTTCTAAGGCATTTGGTTGACTATCATTATCACGTCTTTTATATTGAAGTATATTAGGTCATTCAGTTTCAATATTTTCACCATCCTAATTTGATTGAGGCTCTTCATTTCTATCATTCTTATACGAAGAATTACCCTTACATTGATGTAATGACCCCAATTTATAACTCAATTTTCTCATGATTTTTTTTTAACTCAGTGAAATATACAAATTGGGATTGTCATAGTTGTCGTATCAAACCGTACACTAACTAAAATGCAGGAATCAGAGTACATCAATATAAATTGGATTGAATTGAATACAATTCAAATTATTCACAATCGTTCAGATACAAAACCATTACCAAACCCAATGTCAAAGCCAAAACCAAACCTTCTAAACACAAGAAACTAGAGCCACCACCTCAACAGGTAGCGTGCAGAGTCCAAGAACAACTGAACAATATAGGATCACTCGGCCACCTCAGAACTTAAAAATTATTCAAGTAAATGGATCAGACAACCTGAGTCTGAGTAAGCAATAACATGTATAAATGCATGATATGAGAATACATTCAAACACAACCTCATATATCAATCAAGTACAAATATTTTAACAGACAATAAATATAAAATCATGCTAACAACAAAATAGCAAATCAATTTAATGCACATTTATTCATGCTAAGATTTACAATAATACAATAAATTATGCACATGCATGAACATTTACAAAATGCATGAACATATATAAGATGCATGAACTTACCATTTCATGATATGAGTCTTTCATGCATGAGTAAGTTCTTATCTTCAATTATCATTTTTTTGCTTATATGATGCATAAGATGTTCTATCTACATGCAATTCACATTCTTGTTTCACTTGCCAATATTACTTGTCTGTAGGTACAACACAGACACTCTCAATATGGAGGTACGACAAAGGTTTGTATATTCAAGCAATTATATCCTATTAACCTGTGTGACACCCCAACTGTGACTACTTGAAAGAGAAAAATATAAGTTTTAGAGAGAGTTTTCAACCTTCTGCAACCTGATATATCATTTTTTTCTCATGAGTCTTACCTACCACACTACGAACAAATAACGGTAGTTCTCTCAGTTATCGGCTCTGTGGATAGGGGGTCAAAGCAACATTTTATACTAAAACAATGTCTCCATAGAGCCATCAGTAACATGCTTACTCTCTCAATAAGCCACAAGAGAATTAATTTTATTTTAATTTCTTAATTGACTCGCTTGTTAATCGTGCCAATGCAAACATGCAACCACATTCAGGATTCATATGTAATAATATTTATGACACTCTATGCATGGTTTTGATTATTCTCTATCATAAAATTTCACAATAATGCAATCAATATGCATTTACACAGTCAAGGTAGACTAATTATTCATATTTATGCATGCACAATTCAATCATGGAAAGTATTCACAATACACTTTATGTATGCACTTATGCAATTTTAGACCATGCTATCATACAAGCATATCAAATATCAATTTGTGCATATCAGTTGTAAATTTTTATGCAATTACACGTGATACAAGTACATTCAGACATTGTTAATTTCATTGCCTTATTAAGCTTGTTGTACAATCAATTTACCTGTATCAAATATCACAATTCGTGCTTAATGTATTGCTAAACATGAATTATCAATAGAAAAAGAGTTAGGCATAAGCATAAACAATTGAGGTAAATTTAGACCTCTATATGCCTGTTTTTGTAAAATCAACCAGAAATCACAGAAAACAAATTCAACTTTCATCTTTTTACTAAGTATGCCTTGATATGTTGGAAAAACAACGTAAGAAACAAATCTTGAAAATCAATTATATAAAAATTATAAAATTTTGTAACTGCATACTGTTATGGAAAAATGACATACCAGTTTATGCATTCTGTAGAATTTTTTCCAACTTGGAAATTTTCCTTAGATTTACTGGTAACTCTTTTTGCAAAATCTTTTTTAGTATCTTCTACTATATGTTAGATCTATCATAGATTTTTCATGATTTTATTTGATCTGTTTTGAATAGGTTTTCAGAACTTTCACAATAATTGGTCAAAACAACCCTGTAACGAGAGCCAAAAAACTGTACTTTGTTACATCGAGCATTTCTCTCTCAAAACAGATACAAATCAAACAAAATAACATGCTATAATAAAGCCCCAAATGTGTAGAACATCACAATATTTTTATTTATTTTTGTTTGATCCATATTTTATGAAAAACAAATTTATTTCAAAAATTGTTCGGGTGACATGAAAACAATAGTCTAAGTTTATCATAACTCTGATGAAAACATAAACCATAGGCTAAACGTGACACTAAAAACATGTTTCAGTACCATGGATGATGTTCTAACATGAATACAGTAAATACACAATAATATTTAGCCCTCTTTTATGCTGACCCACCATTAAAAAATTATAAATCTCATTGGTAAATTATAAAACATGAATCTAATTTTTAATTCATATTTAACATTAATCACATAATGAATAAACTAAATCATATGATATTTCAGATTATTGAAGACATGATAACATCAATATTCTCTTTTCTAACATGATATAAATCATTAATATGCTCACAACAATCTTAATCACACAAAAGAACCATTCTGCAATAATCGATTTTGTCTTTTTGAAACCAGTTCAATTCAAAAATATTTTTCTCAAAACTGATTCACCAAAACACTATTTTAGGCTTTTTAAAAAATCTTTTTCATGTAGATCCAATAACCATAGACGTTCTAAGCATGGATCACATGTAGATCTAAGTTCTGGATAGAAAAGAAGGTATGCTAATGCATCCTGAAATCGAACACTATGAAAATAGTTATTTTTTCCTCCACACGCACTTCGTTCCGGGTTGGTTGAGACCTTTACCAAGGTAGTTTCAGGTCTTTAATGGAGGTCTGAACCACCACAAAGGTTGGGAGGAAGAAGGAAGAAATGCACCTCAACTAGAAGATGTGTCTTAAATAGGTCCATTTGGGGGGGGGGGGGGTATCCCCTCCTATTGGGTTTCTCTCAATTACCTAGAGATAGAATCTATCTCTAACAAACTTAGGTGGGTCGACTAAGGGGGCATCCCACCTAGAAGGCTCTTTATTGAGTTTTCATACTACACTAAAACTCTATTCATAATGGTCTTTTAAAACTACTGGTTTCTTAAAAAAATTTCTAGAATTAATTTTTATTTTTAATTACATGTGGGGACAACTACGGGGGCGTCCCACCCTTTCTAGAACCCCTATGTTTTAACTAGAGTTTATCTCTAATGAGGACTCTAGAAGGTAGAGTGGGCCCAACCTAGGTGGCGCCCCTCTAGGATCCAATTTATGTGATCCAGATCCAATTGGATTGAATCTAGGATACAAACATTCATTTCAGATCCAACATTTAAAATAAAGACCTATATCCGTAAATGTGGTCTAAATCAATATTGGATCCAAATACTAGGGTTTGGATCTGAATATGACTTAACCCAGATCTATAAAAGCCATTAGCCACCCCTAAACCCCTACGAGCCACCACGTAGGCTCGTGGCACCCCACTGGGCTGGGTGTGACCCTCTGGGTCTCATAAGGAACCTAGTTTGAGTAAAAAACATAGCTTGGTTAATTTAAAACAACCAAATTTTGAACCTTCTCCAAGTTGGAAAACTCAAATAGAGGTCGAGCAATTTTAAAAATTATATTTTTTGAACCAACCCATAATCGAAATCACCAAATCTGATCTCCTACAAGATTTATGGCTCATAACATACCTAACTAGGGTCTTAGTTCAACTTAGGCTCTCGAATTTTGCTTGAATTTAACTTGATATTTTCTTCAATTCTGCTCAAATTTAAAAGTTAAAATAAAACAAATTCATAGGTATTACAATTGAGGCAATAATTCAAGTAAAAAAGAGTACTCAAAGTCTTTCACAAGCACATTTAAAAAAAAACTTTTATTTTTTAGAAATTGAATATTTCTGGATATATATAGTTTGTTATTTTTGAAATCAAAACATCTAAATCCATTATAAGTTTTTCCACACCCAAAGAAAGCACACACTATGACTTTGAGTGATATTTTATCATTTTTGTCAGTGAGAACAAAATACTTACATCCAAAAGGTCTTAATATAAGATAATCTAGAGTAATTTTAAAAAGTTTTTCATAAGGAGAGATGTTTTAAAGCTTAGATGATGAGAGTCGGTTGATGAGTTATATGATTGTCAAACATGCTTAAACCCAAAAATGTTTTGGAACATCTTTTGCAATTAAAAGAGTTATAGTAGTTTCAATTGTGTGCCTATGTTTTCTCTCAGTTGATCCATTTTGTTGAGGAGTGTAGGCGATCTTTGATAAATAATTTTATTATTTTCAAAATAAGTTTTAAAATCATTTGACATAAATTTTTCCTCAGAGTCAGAGCAGAAGATATAAATTTTGGTCTCAAATTGATTTTTGATGAAGTTATGGTATTTTTTTAAAGTTCTCAAAAACTTATTTTTGTGCTTAATAAAATATGTCCATGAGTATCATGTATAGTCATTAACAAATATTACGTAATAAGAGAAACCAACGTTAAATAAACTAGGAGAAGATCTCTATATACATCCCAGTGCACTAATTCAAGTGGTTTAGAAGAGAAAACAGTTCTTTTAGGAAAGGAAAGAGCCTTCATTTTGCCAACAATATAATCCTAAAAAAAATTATTACAATTTTTTTTAAATGAGATACATGAGATAATTTTTATAAACTAGGATATCCCAATCTTTAGACCATAAAGATAAATTTACATTTTCAATATTATAACAAAAAATTGCGTTTTGGAAGAATGATTCATGTAGTAGACGTCTTCTTCTCTATAACCTTCTTCAGTCTTCCCTGCAAACATTTTTTGGATGAGGAGACACTAGGTTTATGGTTGTTGATTTGTGAATCAGACAAGATTTAAATTTAGCTATGGGATAAGTCCATTTTTTGGAATAGAGAATTTTGAAGTGTCACCTACGCCGATCCGTCTGTAGTTGATCAGGTTAGTCATGTACACACACATCATCAATGGGTAACAGGTAATATTTTTATTTTTTTTTGCGTCTTGTTTCTTTCCGTTGGATGCAATTATGGTCTGGTTTTGGTTTATTTTTGTGGTTGTGGTTTTGTGTATGAGAAGAAAATCTGGGTGTTTACTAGGTGGAAATCAAGAGGACGATATGGGACTGGAGAAGGGGATGGGCGTTGACAGCGGGCCTCTCATCGTAGATGGAGTTCCTGTCGATTCCTACATCACGAGGTGGTGATCGGGGTTTTCTTCTATGGGATTTGGATTCGATTTGATTTGGAAGGACAGATGGATGATGGTGATGATTGTTGTTTCTTTGTTTAGGGAAATTTTAGGTTTACGTGGGATGAGGAGAAATATCCTATGCGTCATATTGCTTTGTTAAGTCTATTGCACTGTTATGATGCCTCTGGTGTTAAGATGAATGTCGTGGTCTTACCTGTAGGTGCTCTTCCGCACTTAAACATGACTTGCTGATGATTTATCTTCATATAATGTTATGCTTATGAATCAGGGACACTTGCTGTTTTTTATGATCTACATCCATGTTCTAGACAAAAATAAGCTTTTTTGGATAATTTTGAAGGTGTTCTCTGCTTTTGGCTTTGTACACAAAATTGCTACCTTTGAAACGCATATGTTACTAAACCTCTTATCTGTTTACTTACTATTGCATCTTATCAGGCTTTGATTCAATTTAGTGATGCCAAGACTACATCCACAGCTAGAAATGCATTGGATGGAAGAAGCATTCCATGGTAAAATGTTTGGACCTTTTCAAAGCTAGACATATCTCATGTTTTCCTGGTGAATTTAAAAATTTTAGGTACCTGCTTCCAGTGCATTTTGGCTTGTGCCATTTGAGCATCTCATTTTTTGCACATACTGATTAGAATATAAAGTCTTGGACCATGATTTTGCAAAGCTTTTGAGTATGAGAGAATGTATTTTGCTGTCCTAAAAAAGTCCCATGAATTTTTCTCTAGCTAATTGTAGTCAAATAGCATAATTTTAGCGCCATCCAATCTCATTGTGTTGTCCTCTTATTTCTTCAAATAGTCTGAATGGAGTATTACCCATCTTCTGATCCCATCAGTGATTGATGCTATTGTTGTTAGAGGCTTATAGTTAACCGGGAAGGTCTTGAACAATGATTTTGCAAAGCTTTTGAGGATGAGAGAATGTATTCTGCTGTCCTTGAAAAGCCCCATGATTTTTCTCTGACTAATTGTAGTCAAATAACATCATTCTAGCTATCATAGTATGCTGTTGCTACTATTACTATTACCACCACCACCTCCGCTAGTGTTTGGAAGAGCTTCTCCAAACAAATGTCCTTGAAAAACAACGGACATGAACTTAGAGAAATAAAACAAGCTAGCATGGATTTGAATAGACTAATCTTTTTAGGCAGTTAATGGTTGTTGATGATCATGTTATCCAAGTCTTTTCCTTGGAAGAACCTCGTGAAAAATACACTGACATGGCCAAAATGATTATGATTTTATATTGTGTGGCTTAGACGGAGTCTGTTGTAAGAAATGACTCCCAATTCTTGGATTTATAAGAGCTTCACTAAGGGGAAGGGGTTCCTGGGAGGAGGCAAGAGGCTTGGGGGTCGGACTGTTTTAGATGCATACTGAATGAGGCTTGGGGGTTCTTCATGAAAAATATAATATTATAAATCTTCGGGTTACCAAATTCTTTCTTTTTTTTCCTTCCACTGAAATTTTGATTGTAATAATTGATTCTTAAGAGTAGTCCTTTTTAATGTTTAAAATTTTTATCCTGATCTCTTGATGTTTGATGACATGTAGCGATTGATGGCCCATTTCTACTACATATTGAGCAAATTTAAACGTAATGTTTATGTTTGATGCACTGGTGCTGATATGGTTGTTCCTCATTCCATAATCATAACCATGATCTGCTCGTTATCTGCCAATTTGGCAACATCAACTATCAGTATTCATGGCATGTAAAATGAGCACTATGTGTTGCTATTTTTGTTGACTTATCCATTTACTAGCACACGCTTACTCTTTTCGTTTGAAAAAAAAACTATATTTTTGTTGTTCTGGATCAACTTTTCTATTTTCAGGCAAACCAAGTTGCATTCGACAGGTGCAAAGCTCGTTGGCATCGACCAATTTGGAAATAAATATTTTGAGAGCATGGAGAATACACAATTTGGTCAGTCCTTCACTGAAACTTTTCATCCTTAAAAAAGTTGCATCACTTTTGACTTTCTTTTCACTTTGAATGACTGGTTGTTGACAAAATTGGCTAGAATGGTCTCATGGACCAACCAAACTACACAAATAACTGTTATTCCCTTGAAAATTTTGTGGACATTTTAGAAGACAATCCCTGAAATGTAATACCTTGTCCTTACTCTAATATTTTCATCTGATTATGGTTTCCGTTCATCTTAATGACCACGAAACATGCTTTACTTTCATTCCTATATTAAATAGGCCACTTCAAAATCGTAATTCTGTCAAGTGCCCAGGGCATAAACATGTTGTAGATATTCTTCTTCTGCCACTAGGATGGGACTTGATGATCATTAATAATCTAGCAGTGCCCAACAATTTAAGGAAATGGCTGTGATTTGGAAAATGATTGTGATATAGTTGGTTTAAAACATGCATTTTGTTTGCTAAAAATGATTGTCATGAACTCATGAAGTGGTTTGTCCTGATTTTGCTGTCACTAAAACTCTCAAAACTAAATATAAACATGAGAATGTCTGCTTGAAATCCAGTGTATTCACTGTATAATGAATGATGATGGTAAAAAGCATTCATGTGTTACCATGAAAGCAAAGAGGCATGCCCTCAAGTAGGTGATTGTAAATAAACAATCACAACAGTTAAAAAACTTGCAGTGCGGTGTTTCTAGGCTTGGTAGGCTTGATGTAAATGATATGGCAAGAACTTTTGTTCCAGGGAGGCATAGGTGGGTGGAGTATGCGGACAAGGGCAGATACAATGCATCTCAAGTTTTAGCTGAGTGGCACGATTGGCTACACTCCTGATAGACCACACTGGCGAAGTAAGTTCTCTACCTGCATGTAATGCCCCAAAATCCCAAACTTTTAAACTTTTTAAGAAAAAATTTAAAGCCTTGCAATCCGTCCTTTTTCAGAGTTTAAAATAGTAATTCAACGAAAAATAATATTTGAAAAAACAAGACAACGGACCTTGTGTGCATTACAGGCCAACTTTCCTTTACACAAAGGATTTGTATATTTATATAATCATTGAAACCACATAAATTCAAAAAAAGGTTTTTGATAATTAAAGCTTACATAAAATGAGGTATTATAAAAGAAAACCTTATACAAAATTATAAAAAGTGCTCAGGAGCAAAACAATAGAGAGAGAGAAAGTGGGTTCTTGATATCATCACGTCATCGCACCATCACCTACCGCATCAACCTAATCATCAACCGTATATCATAAAACAGGTCATACTTATGAAAGCCTGATAGGTGCATAGATATCAAAAGTAAGAACACAACTGGTCTTATCCATCCTATCATCTCCCTTGACAGAACCAAATCGAGCATCTTGCAAATCGAGCATCCGGTCTATTTTTGTATCATCCTATCATCTCCCTTGATAGAACCAAAGAATAAATTGATACGTCAAGTCTTATTTTATCGGACATCCCATTCAATATGCTCGAGTCTTTTAAACCAAATCGAGCATCTTGCCGGTGAAGGCGATCATCTTCATTTATGTGATTTTCTTTAATCATAGTGCACTGTCGCACTACGAGGTTACCATAAACCTCCAGCCCAATCATCGATGTACTAACATGTTGTGCAAGTCTGATAGTACCACTACGATGAAAAGATATTGGTTTCTCATAAACGAACCCAGATACAACAGTTGAAAATTTCAATATCCTATGCCTTAGACTGGAAAATATCCGAGTCATTCCGGATACAAAAAACGACTTGACGTACGTACCACCGAAGACTATGTAGTTGAAGCCTTTTTGTTATGTTAGTTTGAAGAGAAAACTCAGTTGCGAATATGCAAATGCAAAATACTTGTTTTGCTTTTTGAGACATCAGAGAATGCGAACTTAAAATCTCGTACATGAAATCTATCAAAAATCGAATATCGGTGAGGATGCGTAAATTTGCGTCTTTAAATACATACTAACATAATTTAAAGTAAGTAAGAGTACGCAAAAAAAATGCCTACTTTATAAATTATATAGGTATATAGAATACATATATATATTAAAGCATAAGCATGTGCACATTACAGTGCAATGACAAGGTAAATGACGTAAAGCAAGGCTCAATGTGTGAAACCACACATCGAACTAAATAAATTGTGTAACGAGACTTGATGTACGAAACCATACATTGGGCTAAATAAATTGCATAAAGCAGGAGTCTTGCACGTTACAACGTGACGACAAAGTAAATAACATAAAGCAGGACCCGATGTGTAAAACCATACATCTAGCTAAATACATTACAGAAAGCTGGAGCCGGTACACATTACAGCACGACGACAAAGTAAATGATGTAATTTAAAATAGAAAAAAATACACAAAACTACGTTCTTAAGTTAAAAGCATATATATATATATATATATATATATATATATATATATATATTAGAAGTGCAGAAACATTGTTCTTGCATGCAACTTTCTCTTACCTTGGAGATGGTCTAGATTTTTGGTGATTTTGAGTGTAGGTTATAATATTGTTCGTGCCTTAGTAATCGTGCCAAAAATATAAAGTCTCATCCATTATGCCAGATGGTGTGCTAAAAATGGTTTTTATCGTGCTGCGAATAGAACCATGTAACAAACTTAATTTAACAAAATAAGTGACGTTTGACACTGGGGTTGAACCCGAATCCAAATCGAGGCGACCGAACCGAGCTGGGCTTGATGCAAGCTAATCTTAGCTCGACAGCGCCTGACCAAGCAGGTCAAGGGGAGGGCAGGTAGGCCCGACCAGCTGACTAGGTGAAACCAAGTAGGTCAAGGGGGGGGGGGTCGGGTGGAGGTGGCTCGACCTCTCCATCTGGCCAAATCCAACGGTGACAATAGCACTGCTGCTGCTGCCATCCTCAGAGAGAGAGAGAAAAAAAGGAGGGGGGGGGGGGTCCATTCGGCCGAACCCAACGGCGACAGTAGCACTGCTCCTGCTGCCATCCTCAGGGAGAAAAAAAGGGGAGTCGGGTGGAGGTGACTCGGCCCCTCCATCCAGCCAAACCAAAAGAGAGGGAGAGGGAGAGCATACCCGTGAGAGGCGGCTCCAGGAGAGGAGGGTCCCGACGAGTCTTCCTCGGAGAGGAGGGAGCGAAGGTGTGAGGGGTCACCGTGGGGTGGGAGAGGCCTCCAACTAGTTCCCAATAGAGAGGAAGAGGGGAAACCACCGTAAGAGAGAGAGACGGGAAGAGAGGGTTGGGGGTAGAGAGAGACGGAGGGAAAGCGTAGAGAGGGAGAGAGTGAGACTCTCGGCGAGAGGGGGGGGAGTCGGGGGCTCGGGCATGGAGGTTCTGGCGAGGGAGAGAGAGACAGGAGGGCGTCGGGGGGCCCTTTAAATAGGCTAACGGGGGGGGGGGGGGGTCGACATCCCACCCGGCCAGAATCTTCTGTTTTTTTTAGAACCCATATAAATTTATGGATTTTACACAGCATGTTATTGGCACTGTCTAATCAAGTATACATGAAAGTTTTTTAGTATGGGTTAGGTATATGGTTAATTGATTTTTGCATATTCCATATTTTCAAATTAATAATCTTTCATCCAATTCTATCTGGAGCATGATAACTTGCAGTATCACGGTCCCATGATGTTCAAGTTCTGGAACTTGAACATCATGGAATTGTGATATCTGCAGGCTGATTTGAATTCTTAGCATGATATCTGGAGCATGTATTGTTTTCGTTTGGCAGTGTAAGACCTTTTCTCTATGATTTCAGTTGTTGATTTTTGTAGTTAGCTTGAATGAGACATTAGTGAAAACTTTATGTAAAAAAATAATAATGTTTTTACTGGCGCAAAAACTGCGCCAGTAAAAAGTTTGAACTTTGTGTTTTTCACTAACGCAAAAAATGCACCAGTAAAAAGAGGGACTTTTGCTAGTGCAATATTGTGCCAGTAAAGATCCTTCTTTTTGGGACATCCTTACTGGCGCAGTATTGTGCCAGTAGTAAATTTTTGATGGCGCAAATTTGTGCCAACAAAAAGCAGTATTTTTTGGTAGTGTAAAGTTGTGTGCATTAACGATGACACCTTTCTTGGTGCTACTGGTGGCATATTCTTGTGCCAGGAAAGGTTTTCGTTGACGTGTGCCAACAAATTTTTTTTTTCTTGTAGTAGATATTAAAACTTAACATAAAAGACTTGAACATCTAAGCTATCAAAAAATGTATCTTTTCTCTTTTGGAGAAAAAATTTGTAATAAAAAGATTTAATTTGCAAATATTATATCTTTGGAAAGATGAAATATATTTTATTTCCTAATAGAACTTTTGTCTCTAAAAGACCTTTTGAATTAGTGCATTCAGATGTTTGGAGACTTTCTTCGATTATATCAAAAGGCGGTTATTCATATTATATTATATTTATTGATGATTTCACTAGATATGCACGGATCTACTTCCTTAACTTCAAATCTGATGTTTTCTCTTTGAAAAATTTTATATGATTGTTAAAAATCAATTTCAAAGCAACATTTTTATCCTTAGATCCAACTCGGGTGATGAATACTTATCAAATGAATTTTAAAATTATTTAAAATAAAATGAGATTTGTTACTAAAAAACTTTTCATAGAACTCCTCAACAAAATGAAGCCGAAAGAAAATATAGGCATATTATACCACTATGACACTACTTATCTCTAAAGATATTCTAAAAAGTTTTTGGGCCGAGGCTATTCTAACATCAACCTATTTGATAAATAGAATGCCCTCATCATCCTTACAAAATGTATCTCCATATGAAAATTTATTTGAAAGAACACCCAATTTCAAGCATTTGCGTATTTTTGGTTGTAAGTGTTTTGTTCTCTTACATAAAAGAGATAAATTATTTTCAAAAGTCATTGAATGTGTCTTCATTAGTTATGGAGAAAACCAAAAAAGGTTATAGATGTTTTGACTTTAAAAATAACAAACTGTATGTTTCTAAGAATGTAACTTTTTTATAAAATGAAAATGAGATTGAGACAATTAAGGAAAAAGAGAAAGTAGATTATACTTTTCTATTTGATCTCTTATCACAAAAAGAGTTAACTTCTTGTGATGTTTCTTTGAATGATAATTGTGATAATACTTTGAATGATAATGAAGATGATGATAATAATGGGCATCCAAATGATGAGAATGCCAAATCACCAATAAGAAACTTGATAGACCCATACAAATATATATCAGGTGTGAGCAAAGAAATCCTCCAAGTACTTTAGTAAAATATTCACATAATTCTTCTATAAAAAAAACTCTACTTAGAAGATCCAATCGTATCTCTATCCCACCAAGTAGGTTTGTATCTTATGACACAATGAAACCAAATTATAGAGCATGTTTAATATCTTTACATTCCTATTATGAACCATCACATTATAAGGAAGTCAAAAACCTTCCACAATGGGTTGATGCAATGAATATAAAACTAAATGCCTTAAAAAAGGCTAAGACATAGTAAGTAGCTTCATTATCTTTAGAAAAGAAATAAATATGATTTAAATAAGTTTTAAAGGTTAAAACCAAGAGTGATGAGACCCTTGAAATATATAAAGCTAGGTTAGTTGCTAAAGGATATTCTCAAGAATATGAAATTGACTATAAGAAAACCTTTGAATAGTAACTAGAATGACTAGTGTTAAGACACTCATAGCCGTCGCGTCTATTCAAAAGTGGCCTGTATACTAACTTGATGTTAAAAATGCTTTTCTAAATGAAGAATTAAATGAGGAGGTTTATATGGATCCTCTACTGGGGTTTTGTATTAAAAAAGGTAAAACTCTTAAAACTTAAGAAAGCTTTGTATGGTTTTAAACAAGCTCTCAAGCCTTGATATGATAGATTTAGAAATGTAATGACTCATTTATGTTTTTTTTCTTGCTATATTAACACTGCTCTTTTTGTTAAAAGTATAGGTTCTAAAGTTGTTATTCTACTGTATGTAGATGATATGATAATTACCGAAAGTGATAAGCAGGGAGTTAGTGATATTAAAAATATTTTTTTTTATATGTTTGATTTAGGCTTTTAAAGATATTTCTTAGGTATTAAAATTGCTTACTCTTCTAGAGTGTATATTATTTCTCAAATGAAACTTGTTGTTGATATTTACGCTAAGTCTAACACTTCAAATGATAAGAAGATAGAAACCCTTGAAGTGATTAATGCTAAATTAAGTCTTGGAGATGAGACTCTTCACCACTTATTAGTTTATCACTAAAATGGATATAGCTCATGCAATTCACTCTGACAGCCAATTTCAGCATGCTCTGATCACTGTGCACATGAGTGTTGTATTAAGAATTGTTAGATATATTAAGAATATTATAACAAAGGTTGTTTTCTTATCTTCATCTTCTTCCTTATATTTACTTGCTTATATTGATGTTGATTGAAGAAAAAAATCCTAATGATAGTCTTAACTATGAGTTTTTGTGTATTTTTAAGAGACTTTAATTTTATGAAGATGCAAGAAGCAGCAAAAAGTATCTTTGCCATCAACAAAAGCTGAATATTGTATGATGATTATGACAACTATGAAGCTTGTATGACTAAGAGTCTTCTTAGAGACATGGGAGTAATAATCGCAAAACCTTCGAAGATGTATTGCGATAATAAGAGTGTAATTTATATTATGAGAAATCACAACTTTCATGAGCGAACCAAACACATTAAGATGAATTATCATTATGTACATGGTGAGTATCGAAGAGGAACCATTGAGTTGTCGTATGTTATATCAAAGTACCAGCTGGTTGATTTTTTCACCAAAGCTCTTCCTGCACCTCGGTTTATCTTTTTTATTAACAAACTTCCAATTATTTTACCGTAAGTTTGAGGAGGGTGTTAAACTATATATATGTATGTATATATACTTATGTGTATATATATATATATTCAGTTTTAAACATTTTTGTAATATGTAAAGTCCTATAAGGGCATCTTAGTTTTTGTACATGCAACATGAAATTATAATTAGGAATAGTTTTAATTCCTTTCTTCCTTTTTTCTTTTTCTTATTTTTTTTTATGATAGAGCATGGGCTCTATGGTCATTTAATCATGGAGCCATTAGGAGCTCCCAACAGGGAGCTCCCAACTTCAATAAAACATATTTTTTATCTTTTTGTGTTGCTATTATTGGCTCTTGTATTATCTCATCGTGGACTTGTGCTTGTGCACTTTGTAATTGTATTATTGTAAGCCCTTAAGAGGCATTTATTTATATTTTCTGCATATTTCATTACACCCTCGCTTTATCCCTCTCCTCGCCCTCTCCCTGCCT
This sequence comes from Nuphar pumila, assembly GCF_984573655.1. NCBI lineage: Eukaryota > Viridiplantae > Streptophyta > Magnoliopsida > Nymphaeales > Nymphaeaceae > Nuphar > Nuphar pumila. The sequence goes on from NC_143250.1 coordinate 43,367,318, forward strand.
GCCCCCTCTTTTTGCCCTCTCCTTTGCCCTCGCCCTCAGCGGCTGCTTGATTCCTTCCTCTCAATCTCTCTTCTCCTTTAACTTGCTTCTTCTCTCTGCTTCTCATGCCCCCAAGCCCAAAACCCACCTGCTGGACAGAGCTCGGTTGTTGACGGAGCGCAACAGCTGATGGCGCCCCCTTCTCCTTTTTGCTCGTTCGCTCACTTCTCCTCTCTATCGTCATTTGGCGTGCGACAGGTGGGTGCCCTCTCTATTTTTTTTAAAAAAAAATTGAGCATGAATGTTTAAATTTTCGTTTCATTTTTTTTATTCTATATATCCATTGTGTTCTGGTTTTTTCATTTTTAATTTTTTTATTGTACATATTCAATCTGTTCTATTTTTTTAACATGATTTTTTTAAACTAGTTTTTGACAAGGCTGTGATTTTTTTGGGCCTTGGTGATTGTGCTGGTTGAGAATTGCTACAGATTTGTGTATGACCAACATATGAGAAGTTTTTTGCACTTAGTTTCATTAGTTAACATATGTTATACTATATTCTTTTGAGCTTCAACTACTAGCAATCATGAAAAAGAAATTAGACATGCTAATATTGGAATGAAGATCATAAAACAACTTATTAAATATGGGGAAAATGTATTTCATGACAACTTCTAGCAATGCAAGAGCAAAGCTTAAACAACAAAGGATGTCAACCTCTAATATTTTGTTGAAAATGAGATGAATATATAACCCATTGTGACCTGGTTTTCCTTGGTGTTAGTGTTAGTTTTGGATGTGATGCATTTTTTCAAACCGATAGTTGGAATCAGAAGATCCCCAATAATTAGCAGACATCTTGAGCTTGAACCAATCTCACATGGCTATGTGGGCATGAATCTTGGTTGATCTTCATATGATCAGAAGAAATGGCCCATCAAGAGGGCGACTATATATGAAATAGATTTAAGCAACTCATGGGTCACTTTTGTAAAATATTTATATAATTATTTTTCTCAAAAAAGAAAAATAATTACTTCAAATATTTATTGTTTGAAGTGTGATCTAGATGAAACTCATAACTGCCATTCTGAATTGCATTTGAAGTCATGACTTTGACTTGATCTTGCTTCAAATATGATGTGGGAGGTTGGATCCACCACATCCATTCTACATCTGACCAAATTGGATTTTAATCTAAATAAGTGTTGATTCATTGCTATTATATATGGTCGCCCAATGCTCTCAATTCATAACTCATTTCCATCATTCATGACTGCACTTGTATCCCAATGCCACAACTTGTTTATAGTTTTCTATTTATGCTATCTACGGTATTGAGATCAACATATCTCTAAGGTCGTGAAATTTTTGGACCTTGGTGATTGTGTTGGTTGGGAGCTGCTATTGAAAATAATTAGATGTTTACATGACTATGATTATATGCATGTTTGGTTGATTATATGCATGAAATTGATCATGAATGGTGTAGTCTGCAAGCTTCCATTATGCATGTATATGTGCTTGGCTAAATGCACATTCTTTTTGTGTTTTGAATGTACATTATGAATATTTTGAAAATGGTGTGAGCGCTCATTTTTGCTATTTTTTTTGCAATTGGCATAAGTTGTTGAAATATGATAGTAGTTATGTGTGAACCACTGTGGGCCTATGTAGGCCAGAAGCATGTATCACTCTAATGTTATCGATTTGTTTATTCATTGCAAAATAAATTATAAAAATTATTGGTTTTTCAAATTTAATTACACTGTTAAATTGTGAGAGTCATGGCCCAAAATTGTTTTTGCATGTTAATTTGCAAAACGGTTCTTGTGTAAAAAAAACTTGAAACTGATTTGAAATATAAAATAGACCAAAACACTGTAATTAATTTCTTCCTTGATGTCCCTTCCACAGTGTGAGAATCTTGGATGGCAATCATGGGGGATCGTGAGGATATTAAAACTCTGTATCCAATTGTGCCTCAGAACCTGATGTATGATTCACCTTCTGGTTACGGTTTTAAGAAACTTTCAACCACTTTGTTTGAGGGTGGTGTTATTGACTTAGTTGTAGTTATTGGTATACTAAGAAAGTGATGTCAGTGGATATTGATTTTTCTGATTTTTAATATTCTGATGGATGATGTTGATTCTTGATATCGGTCAAGGAACAAATATGGAACCCAGTAATTAAAATACAAATTGTGTGTTAAGCTATGAGTGAGAACCTAACTTGAACTTCGAGAATTGTACCCGTTTTGAGTATCCGTGGGTTTAAGAAAAAGTGAAAATTAAATTTGTGTGCATTTAATAGGGGCATGCATGCAAAAACAACTTTGATAAACAACTTAATAAGTTATTCATGCATGTCCATTGAATCGTGCATATTTTACTATTGAGCATTAGTTTATACATCCTTGCATATTTGGTTTTGTATGATATTTGGTTGAATGCTTGAATGGTAAAATAATTATGGTAAGTTATTACTTGTGGTATTCTTCTGAGAATTTATGCATGAATTAATTTATGTTATTTCTTTTACTGTTTGGATTTTTAGAGGAATACGTACGAGGACTTCGGTTCTTACTTATTTTTTTTTAACTATTTTACAAGCATAGATGCTCAGTGATGTCTTAGACTGGTTAGCTGAAGAATTCCAAGACTTGTGACTAGTGTTTGGGTTCTGACTAGAGCACAGGAGTTGATAGAGTCAATTTTATGTTTTTAGATATTTTTGACTTTTGATTTAATTAATAAAGTTTATTTTACTGCTTCAAGTTGATTCAATGCATGTAATAGTTTGTGGTTTGGCTATATTAAATTTGTAATGTACCTCAGGTCCTTGGGAGGTTTTCCACAAATGCTTTAAAAAAATCCACTATTTTTTGAGGGTCAGTTGGGGTCGTTAAAGAGTTGGTATCAGAGCCATTTATAAGATTTGTAACGCCCAAAAATTCTCAACTTAAAAATATAGAATTTTAACCCCAACATTTTTTTTAAATAGCACAGCGGGAATAGTTTGGGTTTGAAAAATCAAACAATTCTGGTGGGTTACAAAAATGAGTTTCGTATTTGAAAATAGAGATACATCACATAACCAAAGGAAGTAAATATCATTTCATGCATTACAGATAGTTTAAAGTTTATACATCTTCAAAGGTTTAATAAAATATCTCATTAAAATGAGACACTTGACAACTGGTTCCAAGATCGACAATATAGTTATACAGGGTTGGATCAGGGCCTCACCGCGCAATGAGCTCTCGCACCACATTATTGTCGTCACCTGTGCCCCATGAAACAGGGTCAAAACTCTTGTGAGCCAGTAAGCAAACTTAAGCAATATGCATTATGATAAAAAAACATCTAGCATGATTTCAGTTATGCAATATCAATATGACTAGCATGATCATAATTTCAGATATGTAATGACATGTTCATAATCTTACTAACAATATGAACAACATGTTTATAATCTCAATAATGCAATATCAGTAAGAATAACATAATCATGATCTCAAATAATGAAATAATAGTAAGAATAACATGATCATAATATCAAATAAATCACAACTAACTATGTTAGAAAGTTAGCAGGGTTAGTATTATGTTTTGATAGTCTTCCTCCTCTGGGTACACAGAGGTATTTGTCATTGTGTCAGCTAGAGTATACTATGATGTTCATTATGCAAATTATATATTTTTCATAATACCTACTGACCGAATCCCAACCCAAGTCATGGCCTCCAAAGGACCGAGAGATGATCGGTGCATGGGTACATTCAGATTGTAATTTGTATCGCTATAGCAACTAAGGCCTACCGTGTTGTCTAGTGACCTGGACCTCCCTGACTCTGAGTGACTAAGGTCTAAGGACACATCACTCCTTATTTTTAAAGTCGGTAAGACATGTAGCTTAAACCTACATGCGACATTTGTCACTTGAGGTTGTACCATCCACCCTCTCTTAGGTAAACCAATATCTAAATGGGTGACATGGGCGGCTCCATCTTCATTATGGGTAATTAGTAGTCATGCTCTAGCATCATACAAGGTGACAAGGCTCAATAGTCCCATACTCCCCACTGGTAGTATGTCATGACAAGGTCTTTGCCCAAATGAACTAGGAATGGAGGTTAAAATCAAAACCTGTGCAAAGATGGAGGGCAAAATTTTGAGATGGGGGTGGAGACCTTGGCCCCCACCCTAGTCCACTGCCATCAGGAACCACCTACGGGGCCTGGGTTACAAGAGATAAGCTCAGGGAGTTTTACGTTCAGAACAATGATGGTAAATATGTCTGGCAGGGTCAGCGGCTAGGTTTATGATCTTGAGGGTGGTTTTTTCTTGTAAATATATATATAAAAAAAGGTTCCACGTCATGCTGGACAAAGAGGTTAACCAAAGATGAGATTATTCAGGAAAAATGGACGTCATTGGCGCCTCTATGGATTAAAAATAATATATACAACAAATTTCAAACGAATTGGAAGGTGGGATACACGATAAAAAATTTAGATGGTTGGTTCTTAAGGGATGGTTGCTTCCATCATGCAGCTCCTCTGGGAGAGGGAATGGGTTTTTTGGAAGGACATCTTGACCTTCACAGTGTGATAACAACATAAATTGTGGAAACTTCGAGGAGAGACAGTGGGACAAATTAATAGGTGGATAGAAGGAGAGAGAGTGTTGTGTGTTCTCCCCAAAACATAATTTTGCGTGTTCTGGTGTGTATAGAGGAATATCTTGGGACCCACGATAATTTATATGCCAATGTTTCCCATGATGACTTTATAATAAAATAACATATAAAAAAGGTAGATATGCTTTTGACTGAAATGTCCTCCCATAAGATAGATATGTGTTGGACAAAAATGTCATCCTGCTCCCCATAAATAGATTTGCATGTTCCGCCTTTGTTTATAGCTTGTGTTACAAGACATGACCGCCTTCTTGTTCTTGCCTTGTGTTAGATAGAAAACTTTTCTGGGTTCATTCCTACATCGTGGAGATAACTATAAATCAAACAACTGGTTCGATCATTGGTGGGCGTCATAGGGGGATTTGTTGGCCATCTTCTTTTACAGTCTTCTCTTCCTTTTCATTTTCGTTAGGCAGTATGGAAAAAAACAATGATGCACAAACATTCCAACAAGTGCCATTAAAGTGTGGTGAGTACATTTCCATGTCATCATGCTATTGTTGAAGAACGTATGTCGTTGTGAGTGCCATTAAAGCATTGTTTTGTTATTGCAGATAGATTTTATCATTTTGACGGTTGAAAACTTGAAGATATTTGTAAGGCGGCGGGATCTGTTGACAAAAATGCTTGGTTACAGATGCGAAGAAGGGCCTCTACCCCATCCAATATCGTCCATTCACTCAGCATATGTAATGTAGCGCAAATCGCAGTTGTAGTAACATGTATATCGATTTATGAGATATTGTTTTGTTTGTTAATATCGATTTGTAATATATTATGTTGAATTGTTGTATATTGATTTGTAAGATATTGTGTATTTTTTAGTGTCGATTTGTGAGATATTGTTTTGTTTGTTAATATTGATTTATAATATATTATGTTGCATTGTCGTATATTGATTTGTAAGATATTATGTGTTTTCTAGTGTCGATTTGTGAGATATTATTTTGTTTGTTAATATTGATTTATAATATATTATGTTGAATTATTGTATATCGATTTGTAAGATATTATGTGTTTTCTAGTGTCGATTTGTGAGATATTGTTTTGTTTGTTAATATCGATTTGTAATATATTATGTTGAATTATTGTATATTAATTTATAAGATATTATGCTGAATTGCCGTATACTGATTTGTAATATATTATGCTGAATTATCGATTCATAAGATATTATATGTTTTCTAGTGTCGATTTGTGAGATATGGTTTTGTTTGTTATTATCGATTTGTAAGCTATTATGTTGAATTATCGTATTGATTTATAATATATTATGCTGAATTGCCATATATCAATTTGTAAGATATTATATGTTTTCTAGTAGCGATTTGTGAGATATTGTTTTGTTTGTTAATATCGATTTGTAATATATTATGTTGAATTGCCGTATAACGACTTGCAAGATATTATGCTGAATTGCCGTATACTGATTTATAATATATTATGCTGAATTGTCGTATATCGATTTATAAGATATTATGTATTTTCTAGTGTCGATTTGTGAGATATGGTTTTGTTTGTTATTATCGATTTGTAAGCTATTATGTTGTTGCTTTGATACTATGATTCATTCAATCGTTTTTTTGACTTGCTTAACTAATCGGTAGTCGTTGTTATATGTATCTTGAATAAATTGTAGTAAACATATGCGCTGGTTAACGTAAATTGATATTTTGCTCATGACGGTGTTAAGCATATCAACTAGTTGCAGTGAAGATGATGTATCTCAATCATTGGAAAGTCATAGAGCAACGGACATCCATACTATCGATGCACTTGAAGAAGTGAATATGTGCACTAATGATGCACATGATAAGAAAGGTGCAGGCATTGAATTCACTCTTGACTTGAATATTCCAACAAACAAAATGCAATTCTATAATGAGGTAGATGATAATGACAGTGCACTTGACAAAGGTGCAGGAACCTCAAGTCTACATGATAGTACACTTGACTCTGTTCCTGTAGAGGGAATGCAGTTTAATAATGAGGAAACTGCATACAAATTTTACAATGATTATGCCTTAAAACAAGACTTCAGTGTTAGAAGGTATTCTTGGGAAAAAAATGCACAGAGTGTCGTGGTGAGAAAGGCATATGTTTATTCTAAGCAAGGTTGGAAGAAGTCGTGGAAATCCGACAAGGAGCAAGCCAAATTTAAGATGTGAATGTCCAACGAGGATGGTGTTAGGAAGACTTTCGAATGAGAAATATGTAGTTCATACTTTAATCAATGATCATAACCATGAATTAGCCGCTTCATTTATGATTCCTATGTTAAAATTACAGCATAAAGTAACTGAAGCGCATGTTGCAATTGCTGAAATAGCTGATAGCGCAGGTATTGCACCAAGGAAGATATACAATTTATGCGCACACATAGATGGTGGTCACGAGAATGTATCATTCACACCTATGGATCTAAGAAACTACTTGAGAAGGAAGATGTTAGACAACATGAAGAATGACGGAATATGTTCTTTGGTTGATTACCTACAGAAGCATTCAAGCAATGACCCTTGTTTCTTTAGTGCAATACAATTGGATTAAGTGGGCATGTTGTGAATATATTTTGGGCAGATTCAAAGTCAAGAGTAGATTATGAATGCTTCAATGATGTGCTTATTTTTTATACGACAATGAAGATTAATACGGAACAGTGGCCATTTGTGGAGTTTGTCAGAGTAAACCATCACTCACGGAGTTGCATATTAGGCGGCACTTTTTTGTATGACCAGATAAATGAAACCTTTGAGTGGTTGTTCAGAGTATTTACATAGGCAATGAATGGGAAGCACCCTGGAGTTGTACTTACAGATGGTGATCATGCAATTGCAGTTGTAGTGTCTCATGTATAGTCATATGCACATCATTGCCTATGTTTGTGGCATATCTTTCAAAATGCAACAAAGAATATAGGACACATTTTTAATTACAAGACAGAGTTTGATAAAAATTTTAGGAAGTGTGTACTTGAGAGCATAGACGATGTCACCTTTATGTTTGATTGGGATCAAATGATTCAGACGTACAACCTTGAAGATTGTGTGTGGTTACAACATTTATATGCAAACAAAGAGAAGTGGGCATTGGCATATGGAAGACAATACTTTTGTGCAGGTATGATAAGCACACAAAGAGCTGAATCTATGCATGCTACACTGAAAAAAAAACTTGTATTCATATTTAACAATGTTTCACTTTATGGAACAGTATGAATGATTTGTAGACGGTCTTAGACAAAATGAGCTTGAACAAGATCTAAAATGCGTCAACACCCGCCCTATAACTTTGGGCATAAAAATATTGATGTGACCTGCAGATCTGTATACACTAACTGTATTTGAATGAACTAAGAAGGAGGTTATATAGGTCATGAATTGCAACATTGAAGGACATATATAATATGAAAATATGCACAAATACCATGTTGTACGGGAGGGCGAAGAGCAACCAAAAAGGAAAAAAACACATGTTACGTACAATGTTGGCAATGAAATAGTTGAATATACGTGAAAAATGTTTAAATTCAAAGATATTTTATGTTGTCATGCATTAAAGGCACTTAATCAAGAGAAGATACAAGAAATAACTGAGTCATATATAATGTGAAGATGGACGAGACGAACAAAGATTGAATTGCTGGATATAAATAATGCTAGTCCATCTGGTGTTGATGAGAAGTGCCACATAGCCTCCTGTTACCAACAATTATGTAGGTCACTAATGCATGTTGCAGATTTGGCATCAAAAAGCGAAGAAGCTTATGTATGTATGAGAAAAGTGTCAAGAGAATTACTTTAAAAAGTGCAGTTAATTCACAATGAGTCTGTTGCAGCTCATGAAGACCAATCTAAGAAAACGAGAGTGAACAACGTAGGTAAAAACTACGCTTTCCCTGACCCTTATGAGAAGTTGCATCAAAGCGTAAACATCATCTTCGATAAGTCATGAGTAAATATTGTAGATTATGATGAAAATATTCACCTAGCGAAGGGTATCAAAAGGAAACATGCCTCTGATTGCAGTCGTCGAAGGACAAAGGGTGCACTGAAATTGGTTGGCAAGAAAATGTCTAAGAAACAACCAAGCCCTTCGCATGAACAGGTATGTAATACAGTATATTGCTTCCCATGTAAATTATATTACGTGCAACTTATCAATATCTAACTTGTGTAATTTCCAACATGCAACAATACCCTACAGACGTGCACTATAACGTTGGAACCTGCAATCCTCCCGACCTGTTTGAGTGGAACGATGGCATGAGTTTGACAAGCCTTTTAGTATGTAACAATTTTGTGAGGATGTTTGCATTTCTTATTGAACTTAATGTAGTGTCTGATATTATTCTATTTCATGATAGACTCAGTTCAATTCAAAAGTGAGCAATGCAATACAGGAATCACGTGCGGATTCTTCAGCTACAAAATAGTTGTAGCATTTAACTTTCATTAATGTAAATTGTTGTAATGTTTAGCATTCTATAATTCTTTATTGTAATTCTATAATTCTTTGTTATAAATCGATAATTCTTTGTTGTAATTTTATAATAGAAATCATACAACAAATATCATAAAAATCAACACTAGAAAACACATAATATCTTACAAATCGATATACAACAATTGAGCATAATATATTACAAATCGATACGTCAATTCAACATAATAGCTTACAAATTGATATTAATAAACAAAACCATATCTCACAAATCGACACTAGAAAACACATAATATCTTACAAATCGATATACGATAATTCAACATAATATATTACAAATCGACACTATGCGGAATTTACATTGTTGTGATTTGTGTGCTTTAGGTGGCGATTTGCGTATTCAAAACACGTGTGCCAGGTGCGTAATTTTGGTTTATGGATCAATATGAATTTTGTACAGTCTTACAAAATTTGTATACACAGTTTACAAAATCTGTTACAAATGTCTGTACACAAAAAAAATGCCATGTTCGAGAAATTGAATGTTGAACAAAAAATTGTTATCTCTCTCTCAGCAGTAGAATGTAACCCTCTTCACGTTATCCTTAAGAACAGGTAGATGTTTAAAACTACTTCCTCTTACTCTTGGGAGCCTCACATCTTTCATTACTTTCTAGGTAATCTTGCAGTCTGGGGTTTTGTATCTTCCACAATTAGAAAATCTATCAATTTTTTACATAGTTCTGTGTAGAATTTAGGTATATCATCCTGGAAAAAAAATTAAAAGTTAGACCAATATAGAAACCCTTACACCAATAATATATGATAATAAAACATGTTTAAGTGTACAACATACACCGGAGAATTCTAGTTCTCGACTATAGTATATTGATTCAATATACTTCATTACAAAGATGCCATAATCGACACCATTATTTTGTAAAGGAGCATCCTCTATGACGTGAAGCCTTCACGGGCAATGATGACACCCAACATGTCTAAAAAATTCAACTTGTGGTTTATGCAAAAGCAAGTAAATTTTGGGCCACAGTATAAGATACGATAATCTTATAGATAGAAACTTACCAAATGCACAATGTCACAATTTATACCAATGTTATAGTCCAAGGAGTTGTATAACCATATTTTTTGTTTTCGAACATCCAATACGTATAAGACCCAATGCTTTTATGATTGCTACAATGTAGGAATCAATATCTGCAAATCGATTATAAAATATCTTACAAAATCGATATGGAAATGCGTATTGATAGCATAAAAATCGATATTAAGAATCAAAATAATATCTTAAATCGATATTAGAAATCAACATAGAAATCAATATTAAGAATCAGAACAATATCTTAAATCGATATGAAAATTCTTATTGATAGCTTAAAAATAGATATTAAGAATCAACATAGAAATCGATATTAAGAATCAAAATAATATCTTTAATCGATATTAAGAATCAGCATAGAAATCAATATTAAGATTCAGAACAATATCTTAAATCGATTTGGAAATTCATATTGTTATCTTAAAAATCGATATTTAGAATCAAAACAATATCTTAAATCGATATTAAGAATCAAAACATCTTAAATCGATATACAAATTCCTATTGATATCTTAAAAATTGATATTTAGAATCAAAATAATATCTTAAGTCGATATTAAGAATCAAAATAATATCTTAAATCGATATTAAGAATCAACATATAAATTAATATTAAGAACCAAAACAATATCTTAAATCAATATTAGGAATCAATAGAAATCAATATTAAGAATCAGAACAATATCTTAAATCGATATGGAAATTTCTATTGATAGTTTAAAAATAGATATTAAGAATCAGCATAGAAATCGATATTAAAATTCAAAACAATATCTTAAATTGATTTGAAAATTCCTATTGATATCTTAAAAATTGATATTTAGAATCAGTATAGAAATCGATATCAAGAATCAAAACAATATCTTAAATCGATATGCAAATTCCTATCACTAGCTTAAAAATCGATATTAAGAATCAAGACAAGATCTTAAATAGATTTAACATCTTATAAATTGATATGGTCACAAACCTTTTCACTTGAGCAAAAGCTGTCATTTGGTCATCATTACCCCAATATTATAGTCTGTCTAGAAATCCAGCTGTGTATGGCATTCGGTGAACGATGCTCTGTTAAACGAAACAGTAATAATAGTAAGTTTAAAACATGAAGGTACATTAGTAAATCAAAAAAGAAAATAAACATATAAGATAACCAATATACCATAAAATAAAGGGTGACGACACAGACCGACATGGTTGTTCTCTTGCTTTGAATATACATGACAAAATCGTGTATGGTCTGTTTACAACATATATGCACTTGTTAATATACATACCCATGGCATATGTAAATGTATAACTGATAGTGGTTTCATACATACAAAATTACTGATAGTGTTTTTTTTTGCAAATTCATCTGGCATCCGATTGATGTTCTCTTCGAGCACTTTCTGAGTTTTCTGACATCTTATTTTGTGGATGTTGCACTGAAATTAGCTGAATATTCAGTAAATGAACTGTAGCATTATATTCAGTAAACGAACTGTAAATAACATAAAAAAATGAAGTAGGTTAAAGGAATCAAAGGTACCTTTTTTTTGTGAACGTTCGACTGAATCGCATCGTCCTTCTTCGATATCGATACAGCTTTTGTGACAAAGGAGGTTAAAGGAAACGTCGGTTTTTCTGTTCGTTGCTCACGAAGCAGGTTATAGGAAAGGCTCTGGTTCTTCTTTAAATGAAATGTCGCTTGTTCCATGCTCTTAAAGGAAACATCTTATGTTGCTTACATACGTGGCGCACATTGAGACTCGAGAACATGCACCGGGGGGGGGGGGGGGGGACATATAACCTACTTTGATAGAGGAAGAGGAAAGAAGGATGCTATCACAAGTGCATTTACCACTATACTGCAGAATTTTGATGGTTTCCAAGTATAGTTCAGCCCACGATGCAGTAATGAGATGGACAAGTTGCTGGTCAATATGACTAACACTTTGAATGGGTGTCAATGGTAGGACCGTCCTCCAGATTGGCACCCTGTGCTTAAATAGTCATTCTCTTTGTAATTTTGCTATGATTTTGTGTGCAGGTGCGGGTCTGCCTAACCCCAGCTTGCCTTTCAGAAAAAAAGAAAAAGAAACTATGGTCAAATACGAGATCTCTAAAGTTTTATTCTGGAAGGAATGGTCCTCAGATCTGTTTGCGTGTGAGGATGATATGCGGGCAATCATGAAACTGGGTGGTGCATGGAAAGTTGCAAGACGACTACAAATCCCACAATCATTTCCTATTTTGATTCAGCGATCAGATTTATCTTCGCAACTGCATGATATTAGGAATGGAATTGCATGATATTGCAGAACCTGGTCACGATGATGCTATTCTGCATGAAAGATATGATGACGCCTATCGGTCTGATCAGCACAGTGGCAAATGGGGGTGGTTGCGAGGGTGCTGAGATGAAGGCGTTGGATTAAACCAGATGGTGCACGAGTGTGTCTGTAGTTTTCAGAGGTAGGCCACGTAAGTCCGGGTGGTTGAGCGGGAGCTGCATAATTTGCTTGTGCGAGAGGTACCTACTCGTCGAGCTTCTAAACACTGTTCATGCGATGATGGTCCCATGACAGCTGAGGGGGGACTTGAGTACACCCAAGGAAGGCTTGATGAGAGGGTGGTGTATGTCCCCCCCCCCCATGATTCACTGAATCCCACGTCTGTGTTTGGGGCTTTGAATGAGCACCACGTATACAAGCACATGGGGCTCGTATTCCCGTGTATGTTGACATAACTTTGCATCGGACTCTGGTGTTGTTGCAAAGACTTAAGTACCCTTTCTTGCTATTCTTCTTATAAAGTGATGGTTTAAGAAAATGACAAAAATGCCCTTCATTCAAAAAAGAAAAAACAAACAGTTCAAAAAAAGGACAAACATGTCCTCCATCCAGAAAGTCGAGGATGATGTTGACTCTTCAAAGTCTTCTTCTTCTTTCTCTGTTCAAAAAAAGGACAAACATGTCCTCCATCTAGAAAGTCGAGGATGATGTTGACTCTTCAAAGTCTTCTTCTTCTTTCTCCGTAAAACACTGTAAAACCCCCTCTCTCTCTCTAGAGAAGAAATCAAGGGAGGCAAAGAGTTCTCCCTGGAGAAGGCCATGAACATCAACCCTCTCACTCTCTCTCCCTTCTCTCTCTACTTCTGTGCACATCCAACAGACGATCCTACATTGCTTCATCAAACACTGACTGACCTGCACACTGACTGTAGCATCGTTCAACTTGAAGAGTTGATATGTATAGGAGAATACAAAGATGTTTCTCGGATTCATTGGAACCTGTTATTTCTTTTTCAATGTGCAGTTGGCTCTTATCATTTTCAGTTGCCTTTTAGATTGTACTTTCAATTCTGGTGTATTTTAAATTTATCGATTTGTATGTAATCAGAGCTCATTTCGATCTGAATTTTTTACTGCAACTTCATTCATATGTCTTCATGCTCTCCACTAAAAATCAGATCATTCTGAGTTTTTTTGACCCACTTTAAAAATCGAGGTTCAGAACCTGTTATTTTACACCGTCAGGATTTTAGCAGAATTAGGACCAACTTGCGGAAGTGATTTCTCCCTAACCAGAGATGATCTTTCCGATCCGTAAAAAGGGTTGTTTTTTAAATTTAATCTAGTTTATCCATATCAAATTTCAGTGATTTCTATGGTGTTTTTATACCAGTTTTGGGTCAAAAACTATAACCCTGTCACCCTGTGTCATTTTAACAGCTCAGATTTTGATCTATTTTGTCAGAATTTTATTTCCCTAATGAGAGATTATTTTTTTAATTTCGTAAAATGGGTTCTCTTCGTTTATGTGTTTAGTTCATCTCTGTAAATTTTCAGAATTTTTCATGATCAATTGCTATTTTATTTTAATTTAATACTAGAACCCTGTATCCAGATTTTATAAATGTTCTGATTTTGGCCCCCATATCATGACTGTTGTAGCCCTCTTTCAACAAATCGCTATTTGATTGACAATATTCTTCAGCAAATCATTGTTATGATTTTTTTGGGTCTCTAATGTGTCCCTACTACGATTTGTAGTGTTTTCGGGTCTCCAACGACCCCTATAATGATTTATAGTGTTGTCCGGTCTTTTAACAACGATTTGTAGTATTTTCGGGTCTTCAACGACCCCTACAATGATTTATAGTATTGTCTGGTCTTTTAACTACAATTTGTAGTATTTTTGGGTCTCCAACGACCCCTACAACGATTTATAGTGTTGTCTGGTCTTTTAACTATGATTTATAGTATTTTCGGGTCTCTAACGAGACCCACAATGATTTATAGTATTGTTGGACCTCGCTATAGCGATTTGTAGTGTTTTCCACTAAACACTACAGCGATTTGCGATACAAATCGCTACCAAAATTAGGACCAACTTGTTAGGGCCATATCTCCGTAACCAGAGATCGGATTTCAAATCCGTAAAAAGTGGTGTCTTTGTTATGAAGTCTAGTTTATTCTTGTAAATTTTCAATGATTTATATGGTCATTTAATACTCCATTTGATATGTATCATTTCATACCTATTTTTGGTCAATAACCAAGACCCTGTCACACTCTATATCGTTTGAGTTACTCAGTTTTTTTGTTCATTTTGCAAGAGTCATATCTCCCCAACGGGAGATCATTTTTCAAATCTGTAAAAAAGATTTTCTTTCTTTAGTTGGCTAGTTTATATTTGGAAATTTTTATAGCTTTATAAACTCATTTGATATTTCAAATATGTTAAAAACCAGAACTGGTTACAGAATTTCAGGTTCTCTAACAGGTTCATTTCCTGAAATTGAGCGGTAACTTTCAGAAGTCACCATCTTCAAACCAGAAAAAAATAGAAAAATCGTGAGAAAGGGTGTTACAAAAACCTTTAGCAAGAAACAACCGAAGGAAACATGAGCACCATGATTAAACAAAACACTTTATTGCGTCGGGGAAGCCCCCAAACCCTCCTCATGTAAGAGCAAAATCTCTGAATCAGGCTCCACAACTCATCAAGTTGAACCATGCTACAGTCAGTGTGCAGGTCAGTCGATGCTTGATGGAGCAATGTAGGATTGTCTGCTAGATGTGCACAGAAGTAGAAAGAGAAGGGAGAGAGAGAGGGTTGATGTTCATGGCCTTCTCCAGGGGGGATTCCTTTCTCAGATAATCCTGCAGTGCATCAAGTTGAATGATGCTACCCATCTGGGAAGAGCCCCCATACCCCCCTCCTGTAAGGGAAAAAACTATGCTACTCACACTGGGAGGAGCTAGCCCCCAAACCCCCCTCCTGTAAGGGAAAAAACTCTGAATCAGGCTCCACATCTCATCAAATTGAATGATGCTACCCATGCTGGGAAGAGCCCCCAAACCCCCCTCCTGTAAGGGCAAAAACTATGCTACCCACGCTGGGAGGAACCCCCAAACCCCCCTCTTGTAAGAGCAAATACTCTGAATCAGGTTCCACAACTCATCAAGTTGAATGATGTTACCCACGCTGGGAGGAGCCCTCAGACCTCCCTTCTGTAAAGGTAAAAACTCTGAATCAGGCTCCACAACTCTTCAAGATGAATGATGCTACCCACGTTAGGAGGAACCCCCAGACCTCTCTCCTGTAAGGATAAAAACTCTGAATCAGGATCTACAACTCATTTAGTTGAATGATGCTACCCACACTGGGAGGAGCCCCCAAACCCTCCTCCTGTAAGGGTAAAAACTCTGAATCAGACTCCACAACAGTCAATGTGCATGTCAGTCGGTGCTTGATGGAGCAATGTAGGATCTTCTGCTGGATGTGCACAAAAGCAGAAAGAGAAGGGAGAGATGGCCTCCTCCAGGGGAGATTTCTTTCTCGGATAATCTTCCAGTGCATAGACTGGGTCTTAAATAATCATCTTCGGGGCGCTTAAGTCTTTACAACCACTCCTTTTCTAGAATCGCCATTTTTTTTGCACCAATGGAGGAGAGGGTACTTA
Organism: Nuphar pumila; assembly: GCF_984573655.1. NCBI lineage: Eukaryota > Viridiplantae > Streptophyta > Magnoliopsida > Nymphaeales > Nymphaeaceae > Nuphar > Nuphar pumila. Next base: position 43,383,519 of record NC_143250.1, read on the forward strand.
AGTCTTTGTAATCGCATCAAACTCCAACGCTAATTAATGCTGACAAACATGGGGATACGAGCCGCACATGCTTACATACGTGGTGCTCTTTGGGCCCCCCAACATGAGATGTAGCTAACTGCCCTGTTCGGGGGGGGGGGGGGGGGGGGACATATAACCTGCTTCGAGGCTTGATCAACCAAGGGAGACTCCGTGTGTCTGGCAGGAGCAGTTGGTGCACGTCACCTTGTGTTGGGACGTTGCAAGTTGGAATCCTAATGATACTGTTGTATAACTGGTAAGGGTCTGCCTAACCCCAGCTTTCTCTGTCAAAAAAAAAAAGAATGATTGATTAGGCCCACTTAGATGCTGAGAATTATATCGTGGAATATTAGAGGCCTGGGGCGCTCCTGGGCAAGGAAGGAGATTGCAACGATGATACATAAGAATAATGTTGGTTTGTGACCAAGGTTAGTGTCAACATCTCTCAACGTATAATGAGGTCTTTTGTCAACTTCGATTTTATGGAAAATTTTGTGGAAGACCAAAAATGCAGAATCATCTATTTATGGAGGACAGATAAGATCAATATAGAGTTTATGCAGTTGAAGGATCAATCCATTGCAGTTAAAGCTACTAAAGATTCTGAGGCTATCTCTGCTACTGGGATCTATGCACATAACTATTATCTTGGGCATAGGGCTTTATGGGAAACAATTAAAACTATGGAGGTTAGTTGTCCTTGGATACTTGCTGGAGATTGGAATGCCACTAGCGATGGGGAAATCAGCATGACTCGAAAGCAATGGAGTTTAATGAAATGATTGCTCTGCGGTCCGTTGGAAATAGAAAATAACACCACTAAATTTACCTGGTGTAATAGTCAACAAGGAGCAGCTTTTAGAGCAAGCAAGATTGAGTGTTCTTAAATCACACATGGATGAATGCCTGTCCTCAAACCTATATTGAATTCATTCCCAAAGTAGTGTCTGATCATATAGGGATACTTTTAGACACTGGAAATCAGCATCATTTCAAAAGTCAGTTTAAGTTCTTTAAAATGTGGACTTATTGGGAGTCATGTAGGTCCATTGTAGAAAAGGCCTGGTCCATTCCTGTGAAAGGCGTTCCCATGTTCAGGTTGGTTCCTAAGTTGGACAAGGTTAAAAAGCATCTTAAAAGATGGATTAAGAATGATCTGGGGGATATATGCAACAAAAGGCATCTTATAGAGGATCAACTCAAGACTGTACAACAACCATTGGGTCTAGGTGATCTTGTTGCTATTGCTCAGGTGCATCAGCAAAAAAATGAATCATAAATCTGTCTTATGACAGAAGCGGCGCACTGGTGATAGTAACACTGCTTTCAATGAAAAGTTTTTTTTTTCAATGAAAAGTTGAGATATATGTGTTATTTAAAATTTTAATTACTTATTTTAGTTGTAATCATTGTAATCATATATTTTATGAAATTTTTGTATTAATCCTTATTATTTATCATAATATCAGTAAAAAAGTTAAACTTATAATATTCTTCATCCATGTTGTCGACATTTTCACTTTCAATTTCACATGAACTTTAGAAATTCTCATTTCCTGTTTCCCAACATGTTTCTCGTTCCGGTTTTCCTTCCTGGTAACCTTAGACAAGACCAAGCAGACTGATTCAAGCCCGCAAGATCTGACCAATGCCTTACCGTGAATCAGAGTCAGGCACCAAATTATACATACATTTCGTTTTCTTTTTTTTGGGGGAGAAGAAAAATCATGTTAGATTCAGAAAGAAGGTGACAAGTTGTCACCAAATTAATTATAAATGCATTTCTAACCAATAGATTTTGTTTTATTTCGGTAGGATATGCCTACTGTAAAATCAAATCTGACTAAGATTGGGACAGGATAACCCCCCCCCCCCCTCCTCTCTCACCGACTGCACATTAGCTGGCCTCTGGTTGGTAAAACCCCTGAGGTCCCCCTGCCAGCCGGGGAGTACACCCAGCTTAGACCTTGTGACAAGGGACGCCATCCGTGGGTTTCAAACTTGTGGCATCCTGTCAATTTGGTGACATACACAAGTTGGCCCTACCAGAATAAATTAAAGCTTAGAAATTGTTGGACTTCACTAAGTGTCCAGGTTGGACCAGGATCTCTCTTTTGGAATGGTTAAGGGAATGCTCACATGGTCATGTACATGGGATTCATGTTTTAGAATCAACGTAGCCATGACAAATTTGCACTACATGCACCAATTCAAATCTGCAGGCAAAGGGTGATGACCCACCGAAAATTGTAAGCATAGATGCATCTTTTGCCATGATCATGTTCAAGCCACAAACATCTTCCAGTGACACAATTAGTCCTGGTAAAAAGCAGACTTCCACAATACTTTTATACACTAATCAGATTATGTAAAACACAAAGAAGTGACGTTCAGGACTAACAGAAGCTAATGATCCTGAGAGACCCTCTTTGTTTCAATCCACAGCCCGCTCTTTTCTCTTATCTACAGAAGCCGTGACTCTGTGGTCCTTGCGACTGAGAAGGTAAAGAAACAGAAAAAGAATAAGAAAAGAAGGAAAAGAAAAAGTGATTTGGGGCAGTCTCTTGTAGACATGGAAAGAAACAGCCTAGTGATGAACAAGTATAACCATATTGGTGAAAATGTACAGGGCCAGATTATGAATCTGTGCAACCTCCAAAGAGCAATAACGAGATGTTAACATGGGACCTGTTGGGCAAAAGCTCTTTCTGATTTTGATCCTGGTTTTCCTGAACTCTCCCTCACAGACACAGGGAAAGAAAGCGAGAGCGAGAGAGATGATGTAACATCATCATCTCCATTGTCTACTCTTGCATCTGGATGGTTGCCTTCACTGCTTCTATTGCCAAGCAAACGATCAAACAATGGTAGCAAGCCCTTCTTTTGTGATCTTGTTCCAGCACCCAGTGAAAGTTCGAGGTCTGGGATGTCTGGTCCCAAGCCATCACTTGTAAATCCTGGCCTGGGACTGGAGCTGCTTGCTTTACAATCTCGAGCATGCCCAAAATCCACTGAAAAAAAGCTTCTTTCTGTAGTTCTGGACGACTCTGCTATCTCCCTATCATCACAAAAGCAGTCTACCTTTGTATCTTGATTATCCGAAAAACTGAAGTTCAGATCACAGAGCTTGTAAGTTCCGTGGGAAATACGATCACCGAAATTTAGTATCTTGCTTGTCTTCAGTCTCTTGTAATCTTGCTCCCCATTTAAAGATCCACAATCAGATGCTTCTTCCTTTGTTTCATTGACAGCTAGAAATGTTTTCAGTGAAGAATGAGAATATGGGCGCTTGCAGTTGGACCTCAAATCCAAGGCATTGTTTTCTTCCTTAATGGGAACCATCCCAGGCCTGGCACCATTTTCTTCCTTAATAGGCACCACAGTTCTGACATCACCTAAATCAACCAAAATCAGATCTTTCTTTTTTTCGCTGCTGGCCGGCTTTTTGGAACATTCACTATTGCCATTAGAAACAATGCTCTGTTTTTCCTTTATCAATTTCTCTTGGTCCTGGTTGCAGAACATGAGTTTGGCATCTTTTGAAGAACCAGAGAAAGCCTCTTGTCTGTCTGACACCGTTGGCAAATTACCATTGTTGGTATTTTGTGTCCCACTGGGTTGAGTGCAAGGTGGTTCCATTCCTTTCATGCTCCCTGAGTCTCTGTATACTTCTTTCTGCAAGCACAATGACAAGTCGACAACATATAAGCTATAACGGAAAGCAAGAAGCCAGTGTAGATGTTATCCTATTGAAAGAAACAAAATAATGCATTCTTCCATGAAAATCAATGGGCACATCCAGCATCAAACATACGGAAAGCCAATATGCAGGCAGACATAAATGAAAAAAGCACATTGGACAAACACAGAATCTATGGTACCTGGACACGTCATTTTTTCCTCTGTACCCGTGTTGACACGCGTATCTCCGTGTTGACATGCGTTGACACCTGGACATGCCATTTTACCCTTCCTACATACAAGTTTGTATTCAATTTATAATTTATAATTATATTTTCAGTATAATATATATACGCCATTTTACCCTCTGTACATACAAGTTTGTATTCAATTTATAATTTATAATTATATTTTCAGTATTATATATATATAACATGCCAAACCTACCCACCATACGTTTTATTGGAGTTTTGGTATTTTTTTCAAAATTCCGACTGTACAGATGTGATCTATATGCTTGTTTTTATAGAAATCAGTTCTTGGAGCATTTGATTCCGATGAATGGATATGTTTTTATAAGTTTCAAAAATCAACGGCGTACAATTTTCATAAATTTTTGAGGCTTTAAATACCATTTTTTCTATCCAAAATTCATGATCCAAGTGTCGATTTCTAGTAAATCAATCATGCTGAACACATCTGTCCGGTCAGAATTTTGAAAAAAAATACCAAAATTTTTCCATTGGGTAGGTTTGGCATGTTTTTTAGTGGGTAGCTTTTCATTTTCCTATATATATATATATATATATATATATATTCGTGTCCCCATGCCCACATTTTGGAATTGCCATGTCATGCCCTCCATACCCGCACCCATACCCAGGTGACAGCACAGAGTCTATAAACCAACAAAGAGGGTGGGGGGAAAAGAGCAAAAAGGCATTGTTTTATATGGTACTAATAACCCAAAAAACCAAAGTCCAGAATATGCAAAAAAAGTCCATCAAAGAAGCATTTGACATATCATCTCTAAAAAACATATAGTTAGTGTGGCATGTTGGCATTCATCATATAGGTCATGATATCTTGGGCAGACGCACTTGATGATGGGTAAAACATATATTGCAAGACCAGTTGATGAACATAGCAATACTCAACAAAACACATGCAGCAACTGCAACGTCATACAACAATGATGATGATTTCATGTAAAAAGGTACACATAACTGCCAGTTCGAAGTATCATATTTAACCATGCAGAGTAAGAAGCATCATCATCACTCACATCAAATTGACATCAATGATCAAAGGTGGAGAGACTTACCATAGAAATGTCATTGCTTTTCATGTCAGTGTGTGTTTGCGCACTGCTCTCGTGAACCCCAGATGATGGATTTGTAGAGGTCTGAAAGTCCATCCGATGACTTTTTGCCAGGGGATTGACGTCAGAAGCCAGACTTGCAGACTGCTTCTTCAATGGTAGTACAATATCTGGTGTGGACCGATTAGATTTACAAGAGCTTGACAACTTATGAACTTTGGTTTGGAAGTTCCTACAACCGCTCTGTTGAGGTGCTGATGATAACAAATTCTCTGAGGCACCAACCTTAGCTGCTTCAAAAGCTCCTGACTTTCTGTCAGAAGAGGATAAGTCCTTGTCCAATTGCGCATGAGGCAATGCTGAAACTGAAGTTTTGGCTATCACATTTGCAGAAAACTCTTGGCATGATGATTCTGTATCTATGCCAACTCTAGAAACTTTCCTTGGGAATCCAGTCACTGTGTCTGCACAACCAACTTTTCGTTCTCGGAATACCCCCCAAAGGAAGAATAACCTGTTCCAGCCTGCAAAAATACCCTATCCCATTATTTAATAAAATCAAACAACTATTCCAATAAATTTCACAGGGACAACAGCCAGAACAGAAACAACAAGAACTTTCATCAGAGATCTTTCCTAAAGTACATCTGAGAAGCGCTAAGTTAACCAAAAACTGTAAACAAGTTATTACGCTGTGATTTGTCAGGCAGCTGATTTGATGCAAATATCAGAAGTTCGGCCCCATCAAAATTAGCTTTCAGAGACAAATCATTCCTCAGCATGTTTTCCAACAACTTCTTGTAGTCTCTTTCATAACTGTCGCATGAAAAAGACAAAGCAGATCTCTAAGCATAGACAATAAAAGTTCACCTATGGATGCCTCTTACATCCTATAAGCCTATAAGCTAGCATGAAAAATTCTGTACAAACCTCACAACATCTTTAGCAAAAAAGTAGAGAGCAATGCTGTCTTCTGTTGGATATTTGGCCTGAAATTGCACAGGCCACGAACGCAATCGAGATATTTCTTCCAGCTGCACTTTAGAAGGAAATCTGTTGGCTGCTTCAAGAACTTTTGGTGATGCACATGTGGACAAATGTGCTTGAATTCCATCACAAATATCGGAAAGCCTCCCACCTCTCCGAACCTCAAAACCACCTCTGCAGATGAATACCACCAGTTCAGTAGAACAATCTGAGAAACTAGGAATAGTCAAAATCAACCATAAGTTGGAACCGTGAAGCAAAGAGAATGAATCATACTGCCATATGTAATCATGTTTTGGAATGGCTGAGCTTATTGTAGGAGGCCTTTCTCTCAAGCATGACTCTGGTTTGTTTCCATCTGGAAGATAGGGATGTCAGACAAGTCACTAGGCATTGAAGTAATCCAAGAGATTTGATGCAACAATACAAGTTCATTTTTTATCCAAACTAGAGGAGTTCTATTACCATCAGTAACATATCTTGTTAGTGTCTCTTGAACATCAACTGTCTTCTCCAGCAATGAAGCACCACCACAGCCTGCACTGGTACTCATATTGACATCAGAAGCTACTCCAACAGCTAATGGTGTTGAGCTTTTAGGAGCCAGTTCACTATTCTGATCATTAGTAGGCAGGGCTACATCATTTGAATGGATAGCCAGTCTGCCATTTTCAAAGATGCTAATTTGATGGGATAAAACACTCTCCACAATATGAATCCATTTGCCTTTGCCTGTTACTTCTCTAGAACTTTTTATGGTAGACATACTGGCAGAAGCAGGCGTACTAACGCTAGCATCATTACCCCTATTTGAGCAGAACTGTGCAATATGGCCAACCTCATTACACTTGAAGCATCGGATTTTTCGACCATTAGCTGAAAAATTCCTGGAACGGGCAAAAGAGGAAGGTTCCTTGGACCTTGCTTCCAGGTTGTTGGATTCCCTGTACTGCAGCATGTGAACACCATTTGAGTATGATTTATCAGGCATAATAGAACTAACTGGACTATCTTCCTTTGAACCAGCTTGATGCAGACTCTGTTCAGTCATTTTGTGTCCAGCAGAACTGACCACACTCGAGGTATCATCTAAAGATGATGATGCTTGCATCTGCGGTTGACTACACACGGTACTAGTTTCAAAATCTGCGGAAAGTTTCCTTCTATCACCATTTCCAGCTGCAGAAGAGAAACAGAATGATAACTGAGAACAAAGCAAACGAAATCCAGGTAGACAGAACAAAAAAGAACGAGCAGCAGCAGCAGCAGAAGAAGAAGAAGAAGGGGGTGAGGAGGTGGGGGCTGGGTTGTGTGGTTCAGAATTTACCAGAAGCCATTGTATTTTTCAATCCCTGCAATGATGCATCAACAGCTATGCCCTTCAAGGGTTTTAATATGTCCTCAAGTTTTGCAGTCTTTTTATCTGACTGATTGCTTACTGGTGCTACACTTTCACCATGACAGCATGACAGCCTCTTCCTGCCACCATTCCCTATTGTGCACAAAAAACACAGCCAGAGTTCAGCAGACATGTAAATAGCATGTGAAAAATACGGTAATGGAAGAAGAACATTAAAAAACTTTACGATAAGGTGTTGGTTTTGCTATACCTTTCTTAGGTGCCACTGTTGCATCAGCGGAAGCTATTGTCTTGGTATTAAATTGCAGAGCCTTAGTGTCCAACTTTGGAAAAGAGAGGTTCCCAATACTGGTTGCTCGTGTTGAACCATTGATGGAAGGATCAAACTTAACAGAATTCCTCCTTGAAATCAGATTGGACCCTTCTTTCAATTGCTTCAAGTCTTTTGAGTCTCCATCATGCAATAGATTTTGAAATTGTGATTTCAATTTTAAATCATCCCCATTTAAGCTGCTCATGCTGGGGTTAGATTTAAATGATGCAGACTTGCTGATCATTCTGACAGATCCTTCTTTGCCATTGTTTGGCTTTATGCCCTGTGAATTAGTTATTTTTGGTGAAGAATCCCTATCTGAATCCTTGGATACTGCAGGAGCCTTTGAAGCCAAAGTAGAAGAAGCACTGGGTGAAGCATTTCCGCTTTCACTAAAATGAGAGAATTTATGGGGCATGTTGCTAAGCAGTGTGAACTTACTGCGAGGTGACTGCAGTCTAGATTGCATCCTTGAGTTAGGGCTGGACGTTGTGAATGAGGGGCAAACCTCATAATTATTCGAAGACTGTCCACCACATAAGGGTAATGGAGGGGTGGGCTTTACCATGGGTTTGTTTAAGTTTTTGAAAGAACCCTCTCTCAAAAATAAACTTTTCCTGCCAGGGCTGGTTACACGTGGTGATCCACTGGCTGTCATCTCAGAAGCTTGTTTTTTGGCTGCAGAGACGACTTCTGAATCATCCATCTGTCTCTTGGCAGAAATTGATGGGGCTGAGACAAGTTCTGTGGCTTTGCTTGCCTCCGAATCTGGTATCTTAAGATCCAACTTAGATAAACCCTCATAAATGGAGCTGCCTTTAGAAATTTTATTTTTCTCATTTAAGCATGACAGCTTTGAAGCTGCAAATGGGTTTTCAGATTTCTCAGATTTTTGGCTTTCAGCATTCTCCTTAGACTTGCATCCTTCACAAAGCCATTCACCTTCTGGAACTTTATCCAGCATTACTTGCATGCAGTAACTGATTTAGAGCAAGCAGGTTCTGTTAGTTAATATAAAAAGAGAAACAAAAAGTTCAAAATAGACAACAAGAACAACAAAAAAAGTAAACAAAGATCTTACGTATGCTCTGCACCATCATTACATTTGCTACAAACAGCAAGCAGTTCTTCTCGACCAGCATCGCCACAAATATCACAAACTTTTACCTGCTTTCATATCCAACTGAAAAGATCAACAGATGGCCTGCCAATTTAAAATCAGCAGACAAGAGATGCAGAAATGTATAACAATTTAGACTATACTATAATACTTTTACAAGCAGAGTAAAAGAAACTCAGGAGAGAAGAAAGTACTTCTGGGTCTAAGGATTCTTCTACATTAAAATCACTATCAAACTTTGTCAATGGAGGGTAAAAAATGCATGTACCACTATAAGAGCTAGTGCATAGAATTGGAATTCACTTCTCTCACATGGAGAGCTGCTATTCTCATGCACAAACAAACAAGTTTAAAAAAATGAACCATGGTTCCACTTCACATCTAATTTCAGAAAGGACAGTATATAGCTTCACTCTGATTGCCACATATCAGCAAATGGATCTACACAAGTGAACACTTCAAAGAATCACAAGGATATTAAAAAGAATAGGATGTACAATTTCCATAAAAGTTTAAACTAGAAAGGAAAAGCAAATGTGGATTGGAATACAAAAAGGACGGATCTTGATTACAAAATCAGTTTAAAAAAGTTTGAAGTTGCTGAAACTGTTTAGAAATTATTTCCTTTGAATATACACTCAAGAAAGGTGTTGGACAAATAAAAATCATTCCCATTGCAAATATGAACACAAGCTGTTTTCTTGAATGTTACAGGCTGAAATGGATCTTGCTTCAGTTTATCATCTCAGAAGATTCATTTTTAATAAATTAGACTAAAAGTAGATGGATATCATGATCCAGTTGTAAGAATACTTGTTCATTAGATTCTAAACTCGACAGCATAGAAAGATCCACAGTTGAAATGAGCAGTATAGCTTCCTGGCATTAATACTTATGCAAAAAAGAGAAAATCACCTTGTGTCCAAATGAAAGTAACATTGTGAAAGGGTTGCTACTTACATCATCCTCAACCAAATCAGATTCAGCATGTTCACTCTCGGACTGCAGTTCTTGCTTCTCAGATGCACCCGATGAGCCAGTGTTTTTCTCAAGTTGATCATTGGCAGACAATGATTTCTGTACAAGCTCAGACGACAGGGTAGCAATATCACTCAGGTCAGAATCAGCAATTGGAATACCTGCAGGGAGAGGAACCTTGTTGTGTTCGGTTTCCATGCATGAATAGATCTTTGTCTCTCCACCAAAGGGTGGGATCCTCTGGATAACAGCAGCTGAGGGACCTTCAGATTCCAATAGCATTTTGGATGAATCTTTGATGGCCGAATTTGTTCCATTTGTGCCACTTTTTATCACTGGAAATGTTAAAGAAGGTTCCACAGGTTCTCCTCTGCCATGCAACTTTGAGATTTCTTCCAATTCCATGCAGCCAGAAGAAATGACCGCATCCATACTCCTGGAACAAGACATAGATTTTTGCCCAGAAGAAGCATTTTCCATACAAATTTCTTTTATGGAAAGGGACTTTGAACCTACTACATCTACAGGCTCAACACCTGAACTCTTATTAAGAAAACAATCAGATAAATTTGCATTTACATCCTGCTTTCTAGGAACATCAACAACATCAAGCGATGCAATACAAGGACTGTTAGTTGGTGGCGAGCACAATAAACTCATCCCATCTGAACCATCAGAAGACTTTGGTATGGCACTTGTGGAAACTGTTGATGAACCATCCCTTTTCCCCACATATGTGCATCCTTCTTCAAAAGTATTTGTCTCATTGCATGCCCTTAAATCACCCTTATGATCACAAGGAAGAATCTTTATTTCTTTACTCTCAGACAGATGTGATATCTCATCATGACTATTCAATACTTGTTCATGACATTCAGAAGAGACAGTTCCAGTACATGTATGAGATGTGATGTTAGACTGTGCAGAGTTGGAGTCAGAAACCGTATTAGAAAGAGACTGATCCTTCCCACTGGCTCCCCTGCATAGAGCCTTTGTCAGTGTTTTAGCATCTTTACTAGTATTGACTGAATCCACACCTCCTAGACTTTTCAAAGACCTGTTAATGACTCGTTTATGTGAACTTCCACCAGATTCAAAGGTACTCTTTCTTTTCTGATCAGGATCTGGCATGGAAGCAGAGCGACTTTTTGTCTGCCTCGCATTTGATGAGTCATGATGACAACTGCCATTAACCAACTCACACACAGCATGAACTCGAAGAACTACCCCACTTTTTGAACAGCCACCATCATGATTATCATCAACATGTTCCTCAGCCATCAGCAGCTTACTTTCATCATATAAATAAGAGCTCGAAGTACCACACGCTCTTACAGTTCCTTTACTATCCACATTTTCAGAAAAGGAGTCATGACTTGAACAAGCACTAACCAAGTTACTCATGTCACTTGTTTGTGGTCGATCATCACACACGCTGCTTTTGGTGAGATGTGACTCAGCACTACCAAAAGAACTTCGCTTGACCACTTTTCTCCAGCCACTTTCGTTTGACATCTCGTCCTCGGCTTTTAACTCAACATCTGATGCAGCCTGACAAGGGCTACCTGTGCAGGATGAACATGGTGCTACACATGACTCAGAAATTCCAAATTCAGTTCTCAAATGAATGTCCTCGTATAGAATAATGTTGTCAACAGCAGGTGCTTCCTGCATAATATGAATAATCAAGCACAGTAAAATTGTAGCACTTCAACACTGTTAAGCTTGATATAAATTCCACTAAAAGAATAACTTTGAATGATAAAGTAGAAAGGATTTTGTCCCTAACGAATCTTTCAAGAGCCATTGCATGAGATAACATAGCCAACAGAAAATAGAAAGTGGTTCTGAAGAAGTCATTTTATGTTCCTACATTAAGCTACCAGCCAAAAGCAGTCTCCAGGTCCATGTAAAGTTTAGGCACGCAAACAGTAGAACAAGTTCAGCTGACATTTCTTTGCAATAATTATGTCATTTATTGATTTACTACTAGCCATATGTTGTGTAAACAGAACATTGCATCCACTAATTGTAATTATAAAAATTACATCCTTTTATATAAAGTGGTAGTGGTTGGGTGTCTTAAAAACTCCAAGTTTTGCATTCAGAAAACAGGCATCTGGGAAGCACAGTAACTATGAAGCAAAAATGTAATATGATTAAGCTAACTCATGACAAACTGAAGTGATGTAAGGAGTGTAGAAGTTTCGATGAGATGCACAGGAACCTAGGCAGAGAGAGAGAGAGAGACGGCTGTGAAATAAGAAAACTCGTTAACTTTGATTAGGGCTAATCTCTATGTTAAATAGAGAGAGCCCAAATATAAAAATTACATATGAGTCCCTCATTAAACAAGAAATATCAAATAACCTACTTTTAAGAAACCTTAAACTTAAAAACTCTTTAATCTCAACACTCCCCCTCAAGCTGGAGCATAGATATCGATCATGCTCAGCTTGTCACAGCATTTTGCAAAATTTGGTCTAGCAAGAGGCTTTGTAAACATATCTGCAACTTGGTCCTTAGACTTTAGATATTTGGTAGTGATATGACCAGCTTGAACCATATCTCTTACATAGTGGCAATCAACCTCAATATGCTTTGTCCTCTCATGAAAGACAGGATTGTTCGCTATATATGTGGTGGCCTTGTTATCACACATCATGGTCATAGGAGAGGAAACCTTCACCTGAAGATCATTCAGAACCGTATGAACCCACATTAATTCAGCAGTTGTTTGGGCCATAGCCCTATATTCTGATTCTGCACTAGACCTAGCAACCATATTTTGCTTCTTACTTCTCCATGAAATTAGGTTATCTCCCAAAAACACACAGAATCTTGTGGTAGATTTTCTATCCACTACAGATCCTGCATAGTCAGCATCAGAGTAAGCCACTATATCCAGAGTTCCACCTTTCTTGAATAATAACCCTTTTCCAGGAGAGGATTTTAAATACCTGAGAATCATTATAGTTGCATTTCAGTGTACCTCAGTTGGTTTGTCCATAAATTGGCTAACTTTGCTTACTGCTAAAGCAATATCCGGCCTGGTCACAGTTACATATAGTAGCTTCCCTACTAGTGAGCGATAGCTTTTGCTGTCAACGGGTTTCGACCCTTCTTCAAACAACTGAACTTTATAGTCCATGGGGATATTAGCTGGATTAGCTCCCAGCATTCCAGTTTCCTTTAATAAGTCAAAAACATACTTCCGTTGGGAGAAAACCATCCCTTCACGACTCCTTGCAACTTCTATACCCAGAAAATATCTAAGTGAGCCAAGGTCTTTTGTAACAAAGTGTTTTTGAAGATGAGCCTTTGTGGCTTCAATATCTTTCACATCATCTCCTGTAAGAATGATGTCATCCACATATACCACCATAACAACTATGCCTGAGTTGGTTTTCTTAATAAATAATGTATGGTCTGTCGCTGACCTATTAAAGTCAAAACTCAACATCACTTCAAACAACTTTTGAAACCATGCACGCGGACTTTGTTTCAAGCCATATATTGTCTTTCTCAATCTACACACCTTCTGACACTCCCCCTCAACCTTGAAGCCAGAAGGTTGTTGCATGTAAACTGTCTCAGATAGATCCCCATATAGAAATGCATTTTTCACATCTAATTGACACAAACTCCAACCATGATGAACAACTACTGAGAGAACAAGACGAATGGTGCCCATCCGTGCAACAGGAGAAAAGGTTTCAAAGAAATCAATACCATAGGTCTGAGTATACCCTTTTGCTACTAGTCTGGCCTTGTACCTTTCAATAGAACCATCTGATTTGTACTTGATTGTATATACCCATTTGCATCCATCAATGTCAGCATCCCTTGGGGAATCAACTAGATCCCATGTCTGCTGAGACAATAAAGCTTTCATTTCTTCTTGCATAGTCAGGTTCCACCTGTTATCTAGCTCTGCCTGTTAATAGTTCAGAGGAATAGTTTCAGCAGATAAGGCTGAAATAAAGGTTTTCATCTGATTTTCAATTCTAACATCGGACACAAAATGAGATATGGGATATAAGGTACATTGTCGAGTCCCCTTTCGTAGAGCGATTGCCCTATTATCATCATCATGAAGATCACTGTTGTCAGTAGTACTTACCTCAGGAGAAGAAGAAGATGAAGGCACCGGAGGAGGTGGAGCTCTACGCACATATACCAATGGAGGATTATTAAATCGTGAAGAAGATGAAGTTTGGTTCGGTAATGAGGGCACAGACTCCAAAGGAAAATGAGGTATAGGTAATGGAAAAAACTCAGCTGGATCAACTTGCATCTGAGAACCAGTACTAGAGTAATATGGAATGGATTCCAAGAAAGATACATCCGCACTGACATACTCTCAGCGAAAAATTGGATCATAACATCGATATCCTTTTTTATTTTTTGGATAACCTATAAATATGCATTTTGTAGCTTGAGCAGCTAGTTTATCACGGTCAAGGCCAAGTTTGTGTACAAAGCAAACACATCCAAATATTTTAGGAGAGAAAGAGAAGAGTGGGGCATTAGGTTCTAGGATATGTAATGGAATTTGATCTCCCACAGAAGATGAAGGCATGCGATTGATCAGATAACAAGCAGTGATAATCGCATCACCCCAATATACCGCAGGAACATTGGATTGTATCATAAGGGTCCGTGCAACATCAAGTAGGTGTCTGTGTTTTCGCTCAGCCACACCATTTTGCTGAGATGAATAGGCACAGGTAGTTTGGGGTTGGATGTTATGATCTTGGTAAAATTGTAATAGGACTTTTGATTTAAACTCAAGAGCATTATCAGTGTGAACAATCTTGACAACAGATTCAAACTGAGTTTTTATTTCAAGAATTAAGGATTTGATAATACTTGGAACTTCAGATCTTTCTTTTATTAAGAACACCCACGACAACTTAGAAACACTGAGTCCTAGTAGGAATTTTACTAGGACCCCATACATCTGAATGAAGAAGTTCAAAAACTTTATGACTAGACTGACTCTGACTCGAATGAAATGAACTTCGATGATGCTTGCCCAACTGACATGCTTCACACTGTAATGATGTAGTAGAAGGAATTTGAGGAAAGACATAACGAAGCTTTGACAATAAAGGATGACCAAGACGACGATGCCACTGAACAGGACTGGAGTAGTGGTCCACTGCAGCATAAACATTACCCACTAGATGATGTAGGTAGTAGACTCCATTTTCTTCATAGCCTCCACCAATCTTCTTCCCCGTCAATAAATCCTGAAAATGACAACCCATCGGATCAAATATCACTCTACAGTTTAGTTCTTTAGTAAGACAACTAATAAAGAGTAAACTTTGAGGAAAATTTGGAGCATGCAAAACATTTTTCAACTGTAAGGAGGAGGATATAGAAACATTTCCCAGACCAACAACTGGTGAGGAACTCCCATCGGCTAATGAGACTCCTCGATGAACATTAATATCCTTTAGATCTGAAAAGAACAACGAATTTTCACACAAATGTCTGGATGCACCAGAGACAATAATCCACTTACTATCATTCCCTGTTGAGTAGGCAACACCAGCTACAGGAGAGGAGGAGTTCAAAGGGAGAAGAGCTATCAGCTCTTCATATTCTGCTCGACTGAGGGTGATACTGTCACTTGCAGAGGTATTCTCATGTGTATTTGTTACCTCTAGTGTAGTAACATTTGCTTTTGGAGCATTTGACTTTGATGAAGAAAAAGAAGGTCGGCCATGCTTATCCCAGCAGCGATCTTCTAAATGTCCAGATTTTCCACAGAATGTACATTGAAGTTTTCCTCTGCCGCGACCTCGTCCTCTGATATTCTGAATATTTCCATGCCCATAACCAGATGAGACAGCGAGGGCAGATGACTGGGACACAGGATGAGATTGTGGAAGAGAGATCGAAAGTCTACTCAGACGATTGTATGCATTAGCAAGAGTAGGTACATCGGATCCAGTCAGCATTTGGATTTTTGCAACAGAGAATTCGGAAGATAAACCAGTGAGAAACCGAGCAACCATAGTCTGTTCTTAATGATCCTTGTGTTTCGAACAACAAAGAGGGTTGTGAGCATTGAGTCTTTCAAGCGCAGCTTTGACGGAGGCATAGTACTGGGCCAAGGTCTGATCTCCCTGTTGTAAATTATATATTTCCTGTTCGACTTGCAAGATACGACTCACATTAGTCTCTTGTGAGTACGTATCTCGAAGATTGTCCCACATCTGTTTGGTTGTATTATAGTAAATTAGACCATCTGCAATATGAGGTTCGACACTATTCATGATCCATGTCATAACAATGTCATTATCTTCGTCCCAAGTAATATATTTTCCCACCTTTTCATTTGGTTCATTTTCCAACAAAATATGTTTTCTACGATGTCCAGATACCGACATCATAAACGTTCTGAACCACCTGGCATAGTTAGTTTCATTCAATCTCAAAGAAGAACCATACGCAAAGGGGTTTGCAAATGCCTTATATTCCCCAATATTCTCATTTTTGGAATCAAATTTCGAAACATCACCCATAATGAATAATACTTAACAGGGAATGAGATATTTGATGTTAATACTGCTGCAAAAGGAAACAGATTTACGCTCTTAATCACTTATGATTAAAAAAATTTAATGTTCATCAACCACAAGCCAACTAACAAAGGAGCAACATATTTCATAATCTTGTGTCAGTCAATTTCCACGAGCACCCAAAGTTGTTCAACCCACATCAGGGATAAAATCACGTCAACAAAGAAAAACAATGTATTTCACCCTCATACGACAGCTTCTTTCACAACTACACAGGGTTATTTAACCCAAAACAGATATCAGATCAGATCAAGCAATGAGATCTGGAAAAAAAACTGAACCACGTCGAACTCGGCATCCAGGTTCACGACTACAAAAAAAACAGCACAGGAAATGAGATCTGAGAAGAATAGAACCATGTCGAACTCAGCATCCAAATTCACAACCAAAGATAATATGAGCATACACAAAAAAAAATTACGGCAGCTGCTCCCAGACACAGAAATCACGGCAGCTGCTCCCAAACACAGAAATCACGGCAGCTGCTCCTAGACACAGAAATCACGACAGCTTAAAAAAAATTCACAACACAGAGGTTACGGCAAGAGAACACCTTTCACATCCAGATCCAACACTGCTGCTTATCAATAGGTTTTCTTTACTTCCACAAAACAAACTTTTGTTTCTCCTGCGCACCATTCAACTCTACCATATCCCGATCCTGAAGACACGTAGTCACCGTGTCCCTTAGATCTGATGACAAATCTGGGTCATGACCTTAGTCAGACACCAGATCTGTTATCAGATCTATGCAAAAAAAAAAATGAGCACACCTGGTTCCAACTTTTTTTTTGTTGGTGTAGATCGATCATGATCGATCACGCTCTCGAGATCTACCGCTCTGATACCATGTAGAAGTTTGGATGAGATGCACAGGAACCTAGGCAGAGAGAAAGAGAGAGACGGCTGTGAAATAAGAAAAATCGTTAACTTTGATTAGGGCTAATCTCTATGTTAAATAGAGAGAGGCCAAATATAAAAATTACATACGAGTCCCTCATTAAACAAGAAATATCAAATAACCTACTTTTAAGAAACCTTAAACTTAAAAACTCTTTAATCTCAACAAGGAGAATAAACTGTATGTTTAGTCCTGCAGGCCTAACCACAATATTAAAACAAATCAGATACTAAAAAGGTTAATCATGTGAGAAATGATAAGACACAGATGTTCTACCATATGAATCCTTGAAATGATACATTTGGCTGACTGTTCTAGCTGATTTCAAGGAGAAACTAATCGATCCAGATTTTGAAGGCAATTATATAACTCTGATTATTATCTTAATTAATGCATATATTTATTTAGATGTACATTTTGGGTCAGGAAATATGAAGTTTGATGGGGTTTTTTAACTTACTGAAGACAACAGGCAAAAATGAGAAAAAATAGACATAAATGACACCATAGAAAGCTATCATACAGGCGAGGCCATGATACAAATGCAAGAACATATATTAGATTGGCTACAACAAAAATATCTGATCCAGTATCAAGTAAATTTTTTAATAGCACCACCCTCAAGCCACAAGTAATATAATTCAGATTAGGATCAGTCCAAATAAAAGGATCAATGTGGCAGCATCCTAACATGAGTGAGAAAGCTCACCTTACATTTCCCAATAGCAAGGTCTAATTCATCCACTGGTCCTTGTGTGTGATAAGTTCCCTGTAATACTGGAGTAATCTGAAAAGCAGATAAAATACCATGTAATTGTAATGAATCAAGAGCCTTCAATTAAGAACAAAGTGTCCACAAAAGATCCAAATGGACAACCACAAAAGTAGCCACTAAGGGCACACTCACAAAATCCACAAAGGGCACACACAAGAAGGCTCAAAATATAAAAAATACAGATTTTATTAATAACCCAAAATGCAAGAAGCATTACATAAAATGAGGGGTTTCACCCCTTTTTATATACATCATAGAGAGACAAAAAGAGACGATGGAGCTAGTCCAATGACTCTATTTGTAGCCATTGGACTAGTTCCAATGGCTAGTCAAACTAGTCAACTTTATGTTGACTAGTCAAAAAGAACAAAAAAAAGAAAAGAAAAGGAAAATATTTACAATAAATATATATATACATATATAATATGTATATAATACATATACATACATTGGTATGCATATATAGATACATATATATTATTTATTTATATATATATATATATACATTTTATGTATATACAATTTAACATTTCCCCTCAAACTTACAATAGAATGACCAAAAGTTTGCCTAAAAAGAAGTGAAATCTAAAAGCAATGAGAGGTTTGGTGAAGAAATTTGTCAACTAGTACTTTGATGTAACATAAGGAAAATCAATATTGCGATGTAAATACTCCTCTCGTACATAGTGACAATCCATTTCGATATATTTAGTGCGTTCATGAAATGTACAATTACTAATGGTAAGGAAATGAGGGTCTTCCACGAAAGCACCAAAGCTTGTAATAGGTGTCTATTGAAAACACTACAATTATAACCCACAAAAGGGCATAAATGAAAGAACTCAAAAGATAAAATAATAAACTTTATTTTATTCACATGAAATGCTTAAAAAACATTTTTACAAAGGAGAGGGGATCACCCCTATTTATACACAAGGAGAGAGTTGGAGAGAAGAGCTCATAAGGGCTCTTATAGAGAGTCATTGGAGCTAGTCCAACGGCTCTAATTGTAGCTGTTGGAGCTAGCTCCAACGGCTAATACCAACTAGTGAAGATCTAGTTGGATCTTGACTAGTTTAAAGTCTAGTTCAAATAGAACTAGACAAAAATAAAAATAAAAAAAGAAAAGAAAATAAATATAAAATATTACATATATTACATTATTATATTATATATAGTGACATTTATATTTTTAACACTCCCCATCAAACTTACGGTATAATGAGCGAAAGTTTGTTTAAGAGAAAATGATATATAAGAGAAGAGAGAGGTTTGGTGAAGAAATTCATTAATTGATATTCTAATGTAACATATGGCATATCAATAGTTCCATGTAGATACTCCTCTCTGACATAGTGACAGTCAATTTCAGTATGTTTGGTACGTTCATGAAATGATCGGTTGATGGCAATATAAATCGCACTTTTATTGTCACAGCATATGTGTGAAGCTTTTGTCACTTCAACTCCCATGTCAGATAGCAGTATTCTGAGTCAAACTACGTCCATTATTGTGGTGGTCATGACGTGGTATTCAGCTTTGGTGGACGAAAAAGAGACCTTATGTTGCTTTTTGCACCACCACGAAATCAAGGATTCACTTAAGAAAACACAAAAACCAGTGGTTGAGTGTTTGTTATTGGGATCACCTCCCCAGTCAGCATCAGTATAAGCAATTAAATCTAATGAAGATGAAGCAGACAAGAAGAGACCTCGTGAAAGGAAGGACTTAATGTATCTAACAATACGCAAAACTGCTCCCATGTGAACAAAAGTAAGAGCGTATTGAAACTGACTAGCTGTGTGTACAACATATGCTATATCAGGTCTAGTAATGGAAAGATAGGAAAGTACACCAATAAGTTGTTTGTAAGGAGTCAGATATCAAAAGCTTTTCCATTATCGATTTTCATTTTGGTGTTAACAACTTCTGGAGTATCCACTCTCTTATCAACTTTAATTCCAGACCTAGAAACAATATCAAAAGCAAACTTAGATTGAGATAATAAATAACTTCGAGGGGAATAAGCAACTTTAATTCCTAAAAAATATCTCAATAAACCTAAATGAGTCATTTCAAAATAATTTTTAAGAAGCTTTTTAATGTTTTTGCCTCCTCTAGTGATGATCATGTCATCCACATAAAGAAGAAGAAGAAGAATCCCTGCATCCGAAATCTTAATAAACAAAGCAGTATCAGTCGCAAGTTCTGAATCCAATATCAAGCATAACATGACTAAACCTGTTATATCAGGCTTTTGGTGCCTGTTTAAGACCATAAAGAGCCTTTTCTAAACGAAGGGTCTTACCCTTAGGAATACTTATGCCAGGTGGTGCTTCCATATAAACTTCTTCAACTAGGTTTTAATTGAGAAAAGCATTTTTGATATCCATTTGAAATATGAGTCATTTTCTAATAGAGGCTAAGGCTATCAGTATCCTAACTGTGGTCATTCGGGCAACTTGAGCAAAAGTTTCTTCGTAATCGATGTCACTCTTGGGAATACCCCTTGGCCACTAATCTGGCTTTATATTTTTCAAAAGTTCCGTCACTCTTGGTTTTGATTTTATAAACCCACCTAAAGCCTATAGGTTTCTTTTCTTATGGAATATCTTGAATAGTCCAAGTGTTAGCCCTTTCTAATGCTTCTAATTTTGCTTTCATGGCTTCTACCCATTCTATATTGTTTTTTGCTTGAGTACAGGATAAAGTGTATTAATGCAATAAATGCCTTATATGTAGGTGAAAAAAATTCGGACACAAATTTACCAGGAGGTTTAGAGAATCAGGATGACCTTCTGGTTTATGCTTCAGAATATTTTTCTAATGCACATGAAAGATTGGATTCTCTACGTCATGAGTATTTGTAAACTAGTGTCCCTATGGGTTTGCTCTTCATTAGTAACATTATGTTCATAATCAACAGTACCTTGACCATCGTCTAGGTCGTATTCATGGTCACATTCATTAGATTTCGAAGTCAAAACTATCAAAAAGGAATATTCGGCTACTTCCTTGATCTTTTCAAAATAAAAAAACCTTCTTTTTCTAAGGATACATTTCTTGATACATACAATTTTTCATTTTTAAAATCAAAATACCTATAGCCTTTTTTATTATCTGCATAACCTAAAAAGGCACAAGGAATGACACGGGGGGAGAGTTTATCACTTTTGTTGGTGAAGACAAAACATTTGCATCCAAAAACTCTTAATCTAGAGTAATAAGGAGATAATTTGACAAGTTTTTCAATTTGAGTTATATTTTTCAAAGAAGAAGATAGCATTCAATTAATGAGATAGGTAGCAGTTAGGGTTATTTCTGCCCAAAACTCTTTTGGAATTTGGTTTGCTATCAATAAAGTCCTAGTGGTTTTCATAATGTGTCGGTGTTTTCGTTCGGCCAAACCATTTTTTTGTGGTGTGTGTGGACATGATTTTGATATGTGAAGCCATGTAAATTGAGATAATCTTTAAATTCTTTTGACAAAAATTCTCCCCATGAATCAGTGCGAAAAATGAAAATATCATTTTGAAATTTATTTTTAGTCATTTTGTAAAATGTTTGAAAATGCGAAAAGACCTCTGATTTATGTTTAAAAAAGTAGATCCAAGTATGTCTAGAGAAGTCATCAACAAAAATTACATAATATGAATATCCGCCTTTTGATATGACCGGTGCACGACCCCAAACATCCGAATATATCAACTCAAGTGGTTTAGATGAAACAAAAGTTCTAGCTTTTCATTTTACTAAAAATACAACCTTTACAAGCAAAATATTCAGAATTACAAAATTTGTTGGATTTTAAATATATGAGGATGGCCAAGTCCTTTATGTCATAGATCCAAATCCAACATTATAACAAAAGGCAATCTTAGGTAACTCCAAAAAAACCATATAGTAGAGTCCTTCTCTATGACCTTCTCCAATAAACTTCCTTGACTGACGATCCTATACCCAACAACCATGAGAAGAGAAGAAGGTGTTACACCCATAATCAGATATTTAAGAGACAGATAAAAGGTTTAGATTTAGTTTGAGAATATATCTAACTTTTGGAATAAATAATTTTTTGAAGTTTTGAAGATTTTCAAAATTTCTTATTCCTTTGATTTCAAGAGATGTACCGTCAGCTGTGAAAACACTTGACACACTTTAGTTATTGTAAAGACATTCAGGCCAACTATTGTTATTTGGGATCATGTGAAAAGAAGCAACAGAGTTAAGGAGCCAAGGAAAGTTACCGAGATCTGAGAAGGATGAGACAACTGCTTCGGTTCAGACTTCACTTAAGGAAGATGCTCCTTTGATAAGTGGTTGAAGAATTTCCATTAATTGTGTCATAGACACGGGTGTATCTTGATAGGTTTGATCTTATGATTCTTATGATGAACCAATGGATGCAACTTTTTTTTCTTTTCTCCTCTTCAATTTAGGACATTGAGGCCTATAGTGGATGACAATGGTGACAAATGATGTTTCTTGTCATAATCATTATTTTGTCTACCAAAATGAGGCAGCCTATAATTGCGCATATAATTTTTCGTTCTAAATACAGCTAGAACAGAATCTTCTTCATTATTTGGAGTATACTTTTTTAGCTCATTTTCTTCCGTAGTTAGTTCCTTAATAGTGTCAACAATAGAGGGAACTTTTCCTCTATGTAAAAGAGCCAATTTGGTTGTTTCAAATTTCGGCCTCAAACCATTATAAATTGGTAAAAATGTTCCATATCAAGTTATTTTTGGCGAAGCTCGATATCTTCGGGACAATGTCACTTTGGCTTAAAACGAGCCAACTCTTTCCAAAGTTCGGACAACTCATTATAATATTCTCTAATACTTTTGTCGTTTTGAGTTAAAGTCCGAACTTTATTTTGCAAATTACACACATATGCAATGTCTTTAAGGGAATACATATTTCTAAGGTACTCCCAAGCCTTATTGGCATGCTCGAATTTGGCAAGACTAGAGCATTTTTTTATGTTTACACTATTAATTAGCCAAGACATGATTTTGGCATGCCCCATCCTCCATTCTTTCCACTTTTTCTCATAAGTGACAAATACTTTATTTCTCTCTCTTTCCGTGAGAGGCACCTCTTTCTCATTTTCAATTTTTGTGAGAATTAGTTTTGGTTCTGAATCGAAACCATCTACTATTCTTCACAACCCTTTTCCCCAAATGTGATGCTTCATGAGCCCACGTTACATAATTGGTATCATTTAATTTTACGAGCATGATGCTGACTTTATCATTGTCATCCATTTTTACAAGGGTGAAGAAGAGAGAGAAGTGATGAGATAAAGAAAAAAAGAAAAAGAAAAATATGAGAAAAGAAAAAAGAAGAGGACAAGAGCACAATCATGATCTTTGTGTAGCCAACAATCCTCCAAAGGTCTTCTTTCTTCAACTATGATGACATAAAAAGCACTTGAACCGTGATCAATGAGATGAATCAATTTTTGCTAGGGAGGCACAAATAACGAGGTGGTAACTCTTCCAAGATCTAGAAGCTTCCGAGCTCTGATACCATGTAAGGAAATGAGGGTCTTCCACGAAAGCACAAAAGTTTGTAATAGGTGTCTATTGAAGACACTACAATCATAACCCACAAAAGGGCATAAATGAAAGAACTCAAAAGATAAAATAATAAACTTTATTTCATTCACATGAAATGCTTAAAAAGCATTGTTACAAGGGAGAGGGGATCACCCTTATTTATCCACAAGGAGAGAGTGGGAGAGAAGAGCTCATAAGGGCTCTTATAGAGAGTTGTTGGAGCTAGTCCAACGGCTCTAATTGTAGCCGTTAGAGATACCAACTAGTGAAGATCTAGTTGGATCTTGACTAGTTTAAAGTCTAATTCAAATGGAACTGACGAATCATCCGCACCTGGTCTGAATAGTGCTAGATCGCCTCCGGAGACTCTACTGCTCTCACTCCAACCTCATCCCAACACACCGGAGATCTGCATGGTCTACCATACAGAGCTTCATACAGGGTCATACAAATACTGACATGGTAACTGTTATTATATGAAAACTCTGCATGTTTCACATGTCTGTCCCACTCCCCTGCTCAATCTAGTGTGCATTCTCTAAGCATGTCTACGAGAGTCTGGATTGTACGCTCTGTCGGTCGGTCAGTCCATGGGTGAAAAGTCGTACTGAACTTCAACTTGGTACCCAAGGCCTTTTACAACTAGCGCCAGAAACAAAACGTGAAGCAAAGATCTGGATCTGACACAATAGAAAGTGATACCCCGTGAAGTCGAACAATCTCATCAATATACAAATCTGCGAGGCTCTTCAAACTCTGACTCACCCTGATAGGCAGAAAATGGGCACTTTTCGTCAATCTGTCAACTATAACCCAGATGGCATCATGCTGACTCAGCAAACCCACGATAAAATCCATCGATATGTTGTCCCACTTTCACTCAGGGATGTCCAAAGGCTGCAGTAGTCCACCAGGTCTTTGATGCTCGATCTTAAATTGCTAGCAAGTAAGACATCGGGACACAAACTCCGCAACGTCTTGTTTCATCCCATTCCACCAATATGTCCTCTGAAGGTCCTTAAACATCTTGGTACTATCGCAATGAACGGAATACTTCGACCTATGGGCCTTACTCATCAGCTCATCCCGAAGTGCCTTCAACGATAATACCTTCGATCAGATAGGTCTGGTCGTTATGCTCCGTAGTCGTGGCAGCGTACACTCGTCCATTAGTCTTCCTCTGCGCTTACTGCTGCTAAGGTCTTTGTTGCTACTATGTTTGTTGTTGTTGTTGTTGCCTGCCTTGGATTACTGGCTTGTTACACTAATAACATACCTCCTTGAAGAGAGGACAATGGCCGATAGGATGGCTCTTGTTGCATCTCCTGCATATCAATTGTGCCTTCCCCTGTTGTTGTTTCTATTGAGGACAACTCTAGTGGTTTCCCTGCTGGGTCTTCTGTCGCTTATTCTTCATTCCCTACGTCTTGCCGCCCGCAGGTGGCTTCTTCCGAGCTTCACCATTGTCGTTACCACCATTCTTCGACTGCCCTCCCTTGAATCGCTCACATTCCTCATTTAGGATGGAAGCTGACTCATTAGCATCGCTAAACATCGTAGGATGACTAGTCATCACACGAACTCGTAGCCCGTCCTTGAGACCACACACGTACTTGGCTGCCCTAGCCTTATCATCAGCGAAAAGGTTGGGACAGTACCGCTCCATGCTCCTGAATTTGGTGGTGTAGTCCAACAAACTCATGTTCCCCTGCGTTAGTTCGAGAAAGTGTTGTTGCATCCTTTCCCTGACGAAAGAGGGAAAGTATGCCTCAAGGAACTCCTCTCGAAAGTTCTCCCAGGGGATAGTCTCAATTGCTGCATACTTCACCTTGCACAAGGTGTCCCACCACTTCTTGGCATCGCCCTTCAGACGGTACGTGCCAAATTCGGTCTATCGATCCTTAGGCACATGTAGGACACAAAATGCGCCATCGGTCTCCCCAACCCAGCTCTCAACGGCTTTAGGGTCGGTCTTCCCAGATAAATTTGGCGGATCCAACTTTAGGAACTTCTCATAAGTCATTGCACCAGTATTCATTGTCACAACTGATGTAGGGTATATACACGTCATGGGTTGCGCAGGCTGCGCCTGGATGAGTAGTCACAGTCTCAGCCAGACTGTTGAGGGCATTCGTCAAGAAGTCCCTCTGCTCCTGCTAGCTCGCGGGAGTGTTAGTATGCCCATGACTATATATCTATAAAAATTCAACCAAAATTTATCAGTAAACTTTACACCCCTAAATCAAGCCTACCCCCTTAGGATTGATCACAATACAACAACACAATCATATTAAGCATACAATTTAAATCATCACACATTGATTTAAATATAATTATCCATACAGTCAAAAATAGAAATTTCCAAATTTTAAAACAGTAAGGAAACAAATTTTACAAGATAGCTCTTACCAGTGTCGTAGAGACTGCTTCTGGAGTACAAGTTTACGACCTGTACGGTGGTGGTTCTGACTACTCAAATAATCTTATTTTATGCTCTGAGACCAACTTTGTAACAACCATAAACTGACCTTCGAAAAATATAAAAAATAAAGAATTTAAACAATTGCGGAAAACCTCCCAAGGACCAGGGTCGCATCACAGATTTAATACATTCATTTCATCAACCATTCTAAGCATAGAGACAATTTAAAAATAATAAATTGAACTTCATTTATTAAATCAATAAATCAAGAAAGTTAAAAATGTAAAATCGACTCCATCAAATCCTGCAATAGGTCAGAACCCAATCCACCAAGTCACAAAGCTTCGAGTTCTCCAGCCAGCCAGTCCCACACATCACTGAGCCTCTGTGCTTGTAAAACATTATTTCTTAAAACGGGTAAGAACTGAAGTCCTTGTACGAATTCTTCTAAAAATCCAACAGTAATAGAAATAACATAAATTAAATCATGCACAAATTTAAGAGAAAATCACAAGCAATAATTTACCAGAACTAACTTACCATTTAAGCATTCAACAACATCATGCTAAACCAAATATTCAGAAATGCATGAAACTAATGTTAAACAGTAAAGGATGCATGAATCAATGCATATTATCAGAGTTTCTTTTGCATGCATGTCCATATTAAATGCACACAAATTTAATTTTCACTTTTCTTTATAAACCCCCGTAAAATCAAAACGAGCAAAGTTTATGAGGTTCAAGGTAGTTCCAAGTTATAACTTAACACACAATTTGTATTTTAATTACTAGGTTTCACACTTGTTCCCCGACCGATATCAGAAATCCCCATCTTCCATCGAAACATTAAGAATCCTCACCTAATGTCGAGACATCAATGGAAATCCACAACCATTGATGCCATTTTTTTGATATACCAATAATTACAGCTGAGTCAACACCACCACCCCTAGGCGAAGTGACTAAAAGCTCCCTAAAACTATGGCTGGGAACATAAACTCACATCGGGTTCTTGTGGACAACAATTGCACACGGAGTTTTAGTATCCTCACGATCCCTTACGACCGTTATCAAAGATTCTCATACTATAAAAGGGACATCAAGAAAGAGCATTATTATACTGTTTTGGTCTCTTTTACCATTTTAATCAATTACAAGTTCTTTACAAAAGAACAGTTATGCAAATCCACATGTAATAACAATTTTGAACCCTTGCCCTAACAATTCAACAGTATAATTAATTTTGAAAAAAAATAATAATTTCTAGAAATCATTTTGCAATGCATAAATAATTTCAATAGCGCATGAGCAACACATATTCATGGCCTACATAGGCCCCAAAGTGGTTTCAATACAACCACTAATAAATCTCAAAAATAATTCATGCCATTGCAAAATTTCAGTGAACACACAGATCCACAAATTTATGTTCACAATGCACATTCACAATATAAAAAGAACGCGCATTTGACCAAGCGCATACACATGTATATAGAAAGCTTGCAGACTTATCTATTTATGATCTGATTTATGCATATGATAAGCAAACTGCAAACTATCTACTTATGATCAGGTTTATACATATGATCAACAAACATGCAAACGATTTACTTAAGATCAGATTTATGCATATAACCAGCAGCCATGCAAACTGTCTATTTATGATCAGTTTTATGCATATGATCGACAAACTGCAAAGCTCTATTTATGATCAGATCTATGCATATGATCAGCAGATATGCAAACAACCGATTTATGATCAGGCTTATGCATATAATCAGCAAACACGCAAACATCTATTTATGATCAAATTTATGCATCTGCTCAGCAGACTTTAAGCATCTATTTATATTATCAGATTCATGCGCATGATCGACTGACATGCAAACTATCTACTTATGAACTGATTTATGCATATGATCAGCAAACATGCAAACGATCTACTTAAGATCAGATTTATGCATATGATCAGCAGACTGCAAACATCTATTTATCATCAGATTTATGCATATGATCAGCAGACTATGATCAGGTTTATGCATATGATAGGCTGACAGCAAAGGTTAGCTACTTATGATCAGATTCATGCACATGATCGACTGACTACAAAAAATATATATTTAAGATCATATTCATGCACATGATCAACTGATTGTAAAAATACATATTTATGATCATATTCATGTACAGACAAATATATATATATATATATATATATATATATATATATATATATATATTTATGGTCACATTCATGTACATAATCGACTGACAACAAAATATTTATGGTCAGTTCATACACATAATCGACTTACAGCAAAATATATATATGCTTATGATCAGATTCATGCACATGATTAATAGACTCCAACTAGGTATATTTATGTTCAGATTCATACACATGACCAGCAAATTGCAAAAATACATACATATATATATGATCAGATTCATACACATGATCGGCAGACTAAAAAATATATATGATCAAATTCATGCACATAATCAGCTGACAGAAAAATAAATATGTATATGATCAAATTCATGCACATGATCGGCAAACAATAAAATACATATGTTTATGATAGCAAAATATATATATATATATGTTTATAGTCAGATTCATGCACATGATCGGCTACAACAAAATATATATATTTATGGTTAGATTCATGCACATAATCGACTGTCAATAAAATATATAAGCTTATGGTCAGGTTCATGCACATGATCATCTCACAACCAAAATATATATATATATATATATATATTTTTGTCTCACATGAAATAGTACCTAGCCTATATGATGATATAAAAGACAATAAAAGGTATTTTTGAAAACGTGTATGAACATAGATCCCAAATTTGGTTTTGCAAGAAAAGTAATCATGAGTTTTATTTATTAATTTTTTTTAAATCACAATCTGCCAAAAAACTTGTATATGTTAAGGCAACCAGATTTCTTCTCTAAATCTATGCTTGAATCAACTTACACTAACTCCCTTCCCATCCAAATTTGGAGAGGGACCCGTACCTTGATTCTTGATCTTAGGAAAAACATAGAAGAAGGAGGGAAATCGTTGAGGATGCTTTTTATTCTTCTTCTCTCTTTCTCTTCCTCTCTCTCTCTAGGGTACGGATTCTAGAGAGAGAGACTCTTATTCCTTTTTATAATTTAGGAAAGTCTCTAGAGGGGGTGACGCCCCCTTCTAGACATTTAGGGGTAGAGTTCTACCCCTAGTAGAACTCTACCTCTAGAAACATTATCTTTTTAATTTTATTATATTTCATTTTTTTTATCCAATGGAATATTCCACACTAAGGGGAGCGAGGGGGGGGGGGGGGCTTCTAGATGGCCAAGTGGGGTAGAGTTCTACCCCAGGTAGAACTCTACCTCATCTTTTCACTTTAAATTAGCATGGATGGATTATGGATCCGAGTTGGACCATGATCCAAATTTCAATTGGATCTCAACCCATACCAGGTCTTAATCAATATGAATTCTGGACTAGGTCCAGATCCATATTAACATTGGTCTAACGGAGTGGGTCGAGTCCGATCCAAACTGAAAAAGACCCAAAAATAGAGGCCGATCAAGTTAGAAAAATGCATTTTTTGAACCAACCGATATTTGATTTCGATAAAATAAATCTATGTTTCGAAACGAATCTAACTATGGTCTTAGATCAATTTCACTTGAATTTTGCTCAAACTTAAAGGTTAAAAACAAATAAATTCACAGATTTTTCTTAATATATTTAGATCTTGTTAATGGGCTCTGAACCATGTCCAGACCCAGGTTGACATCAGCCTATAGTTAAATATTTTCTACAATTTTGTCATATTAAATATAAATAATTAATTTAAAATTATATTTTTAAGCTTAAAAATTATGAAAAAATTATGATATATTACAGCTAGAACCGAATCATCTTCATTCTTCGTAGTATGTCTCTTAAACTTATTCTCCTCCATACTTAACTCTTCAATAGTGTCAACAATAGAGAAAATTTTTCCTCTACGAAGGAGGGTTTGTAGTCTCAAATTTCGGTATTAAACCATTTATAAATTGATAAAAATGTTCTACATCAATTTGCCCTTGGTGGAACTCAATATTTTTGGGGAAATGACACGTAGGTTCAAGAAGAGTCAACTCTTTTCAAAGTTCAGACAACTCATTATAATAAACCCTAATACTTTTGTCACGTTGGGTCATGGTTCGAACTTTGTCTTGCAAGTTTCACACGTGTAATATCCTTAAGGGAATACATATTCTTGAAGTATTCTCAAGCCTTATTAGTATGCTCAAATTTTGCAAGGCTACAACATTTTTTAATATCAACACCATTAATAAGCCAAGATATAATCTTGGCATGTCTCATTCTCCACTCTTTTCATTTTTTCTCATAGGTGGCTAAGGCCTTAGTTTTCTCACCATCCAAAAGTGGCACTTCCTTCTTATTTTCTACCTTAGTGAGAACTAGTTTAGGCTCTAGATTGAAGTCATCCACTAGTCCCCACAACCCTTTTCTCTAAATGTGGTGTTTCATAATTGAAGACCATAATACAGTTTGTATCATTATGTTTCAAGGGCATGATGGTGATACTTTCTTTGTCATCAATTCTTACAAAGGGCAAGAGAGAAATAAAGAAAAGAAGATAAAACAGGTGAGATGAGAAAGAGAAAAGAAGGTAAAGGAGAAGCAATAGTATGAGCACCACACAATGAACTTTGGTTAGAATCAACGAGCACTCGAACCAACGAACCAAGTCAATCTTCAAAGGCATGAACACATGGACACTTGAATCACCAAAGAACAAGAATCTCCTCTTGCTCCCACAAACACGAAATTGTGATGATCAATCTCCAAAGGTCCAAGAGCAACGAAGCTCTGATACCATGTAATGAATCAAGAGCCGTCAATTAAGAACAAAGTGTCCACCAAAGGTCCAAATGGACAAGCACAAAAGTGGCCACTAAGGGCACACACAAGGCTCAAAATGTAAAAAATATAGATTTTACTAATAACCTAAAATGCAAGAAGCATTACATAAAATGAGGGATTTCACCCTTTTTATATACATCATAGAGAGTGTCCCTACGTTTTAAAGAAGAATCCAAGTAAGTCTCATCCGCAGACGTTGGAGCTAGTCCAACGGCTCTATTTGTAGCCGTTGGACTAGCTCCAATGGCTAGTTAAACTAGTCAACTTTATGTTGATTAGTCAAAAAGAAAAGAAAAATATTTACAATAAATATATATACATATATAATATATGTATATATGTATATAATACATATATATATATATATATATACATTGGTATGTATATATAGATACACATATATATTATGTATATACATACATTATATGTATATACAATTGAACAATAATTACCCTTTCATCCTAGAACTATTAAAAGCTGCAGCTGTCAAAAGTATTGACTGAATACAATAAAAAGGAAATGAAACTATGTGAAACAACAGTCAAAGATTTGATAAGAACAAGACATGAAAGAAACCTAAAATATTTTGGCTAATAATGTCAAGCACAATCTACATCCTTGATCTTTCCATGTATGACACCAGCTCATATTCATTGTCATTCACACTTATAGTTCTGATAGATGAATAACCAACTGTCCACTACTTGAGAATCTAATCACACAGATATCATGCCATTCTCTATCAACAATTACACAAGCTTTTCAAAATTGAGACTTCATTGTTACTGCAACTACTATCATCGCCTATGACGAATCAAGATGTTCAACTAGCTACACCAATTTAGCATCTGCGTGCAATGAGCAAACAAATCATCTTTACTAAAAATCATCTGAAGCCAAACAACTCCCGTTCACAATCAATCTTTGAGAACAAATTATGATGTTGCAGAAAATATATTTGGAGACAAGCCCACTTCAGGTGACGGGTCTTTCTGAAGAAACTTAGACCACTGGTTCCTAAAGTTTGGCAGCATGTGGATCCAAACTGTCTAGGACAGAATTAGACACGGAAGTTCCAGTCTTTTTCTGCAAACTAGAACTAATCCACCTATAACACAAATTAGAATTCTCATACGCAGAGAACATGAAGAAAAAGGAGAATCCTCACAAATTAGAATCTCAAAGTACTCAAATTTTTTTTAAAAAAGGTTCCACCTTCCTCGCAATGACCAACGCAACCAATAGCCTCATGTACCATGAAAAGGAAAAGGAAAACAAGTAACACGTCCCATGACAGCAACCGCGGACTCTAACATACAAAGAAATAGCAACTAAAAACAAGATGGATGCAATGATGCTTTGCCATGAAGCAGCACCGCTGAACAAAAATTACATAGACCAGCAAGTTGAAACTTTTGCCTGTCCCAATGAGATAAGAATAACCCACGAGAAGGAAGAAAAAAAGGCATAAATTTTAATTCTGCATGAGTTCGAACTGGTTGAAATAGATGCTGAAAACACCAAAGCAAGATGAAATAAACACTTTTACATTAACAAGGAATCCGTATCACCATAGAAGCAGCACCCTATTTCAGCTAGATTAACTAATCGCTCAATAACCAGAACGTTCTAGTCTTCCACTTCTACTGGATTGATCCTTCTGAATTACACTTCTAACTAACTTAGTATCGATGCCAGAAACAACCCAAACCATCAGTAGCGAAGGAAACGTAGAAACAAAACAATCGAATCAAGCATTCTCTAGCATTAAACTACCCATTCAATCCAATAATCCAAAATGACCGAAAAAACACAATCAGAAGCACCACCAACAATCACACCCTCAAACAATTAGATCGAAGTCAACTAAGCAACAGAAAAGAACCACCTTTATCATAATCCTGAACATGATAAACCGATAAATCGAAGATCAACAGCCAAAAAATCAAATTTCGCGACGTAATTCAATGAGAACGATCAAAATAAATCCGTAAAGTTTTTACGGGTTCCTGAGTTCACCTTCGGTTTGGAGATCTTGGGGGCGAGCCTGTACAATTCTTCCAAGGCCCGCCTCTTCCTCCCTTCCATCCGATAACGGAGACAACCCGAAAAAACCCAATAAAGGCTCAATCTTCTTTGATACGCATCGGCACCTATTCACAGACGAGGAGGCAAAAGGGAGAACGATGATCCGGCCTGCGAATTAGGGCAGGAATCGAGTGGCGGAAAGGAATGGGTTTTGGCTGCGAAAGAGAGGAGAATTCCAGGGTGGTCGAGTTCCAAACGGCATCAAGAACAGTGGCAATTGGGGAAGGTCTAGGATGAGAATTTAGGGGCTTAGGAATACCATCAGAGAGAGAAGAAGATGAAAAAAATGATGTGGGGATTGAAAGGAGGGAAAGGAGGAAGAGATGAGGCCTAAAATGGGCGTGGTTCTATAAGAACCTCTCTCTCTCTCTCAGAGTCTTGGCAGATGATATTGATAGCTAATTGTTTAATTTTAGCATTTTAATTTTGGGAAGGTTCAGAGATGACAAGATATAATGGAATTAAGTTCTTCTATATTTATAGTCATTTAGACTCTCTCTCTCTCTCTCGCTCTCTCTCTCTCTCGTGTGTGCTGAATTACAGCGAAAGAGATTTACTGTTTTTTTCACTTTTTACATATAATATTTTGAAATTGACCTAATTATGAAATTAATTCTGCCTGTGTGTGCATGTGATTCTATTTGTCGAATAATCCTGACGTTAACAAAACATATTTCTCTATCCCTTTTGACTGAATCATAACAAAGATTATTCTGTGTTTACTAAATTCTTTTATGAATTATTACTGCTAGCACCATACTGTCTTTTTTATAGGATAGTACCATACTATCTAATGAACTCTTCTTCTTTTTTGCTTTATAGACAATCCCTATGTATTTCATTTCAATAGCTTGTTTAGTAAGAAACATGTTTGCATTGGGAGATTGATGTGTGCAAATGCATCTATAGCTTCAGGCTGATCAAACAGACGTGTACATACACCAGATTCTATGGTGTAATGACCTTGCCCTTTTCAATCTTTCTAACTTGTTCTTTTCTCCCTTTTTCATTTAATTCCATAGATGATTTAGTTTGGTATTAGTAATGTTCCTCCAAACGACCACAATCTTCATTAAGGAATTACATTGCAACAAATTTCTAGCTTCTTTTTTTTAGGGAAAAATATAGTGATTGGTTCTTCCTACCATCCGTACGGTGTGAATGCTTTTGAATTTTGATTTTATTTTTTAGAACCTAACCTTACATATGTGATCTGCATGGTTTGTAACTTTATCCAGTAGAAATCAACTCTTGGACCATCTGATTACGACATATTGACAAGTTTTTATAAGGTTTCAAAAACCAATCAACAAGAATTTTTATAAATTTCAAGGGTCATAAAATCTTTTTTTTTTGTTCATAAAAAAAATATGATCCAACACCTGATTCTTAGCAAGTGAATCATGTTGAACACATATGTGGGGTCAGATTTGCATAAAAACCCTTGAAACATTGAAAATCAAAGCTGCCCACACCATATGGATGGTAAGAAGAACCAATTTTCATATATATATATATATATATATATATATATATATATATATATATATATATATATATATATCAAAGGCAATGCTATGAAATTCCTCTGTCTCATTGATGACAATATCATAATTATATTCATTTACTTGTAAGGAAAAATTCTATTTAGAGGCACTGGCATTTTGCAAAGGCATTTCAGGATCCAACCTTTTTGTCTTGAACTGAGCCTTCGAAACGAGGCATGTGCAGTGCGGGATTGCAAAAAAATCTATGTCTGTGTAACACCCTAATTTTTTAAATGAATTTTTAAAGATTTTTTTTAATTTCTTTTACACAATTTTCAAGAAAATAACGAAAACTCTTTATAAGTATGGTTCAAGCCTTGGGCGGGTTACAGTTACAACTCACACGTGTAAGACTATAATTAACTGAATCAAATCATCATTTATACAAAAATAAATTGAATACTAGTCTTTCAAATATCAGAGTTTACAAGACTTAATAAAATAATAAAATATATCAAGTTCTCTCAACAGCCTAAAGAAGTGTGACCCTCTTGGTGCTACCCCAAGCCTCCTGTCATTATCGTTCAACCTTCTCGTTATCTGAAATATTAAAAGTAGAGACATTAGACCACAATCTCAGTAGGAAACACCAAAACATTTGAACATGGATATATTTCAATCATTGAAATAAGCATTAGTACATTTTTAGATAGACATCTATATCATGCAACACAGCATATCAAAATAAGCATCATTCATAATTTTATAATCAATCATGCTTGCATTCAGATTTTCAGAACAAATATGCTAGAATGCATCATGCCGAAACAATAACAATTCAAGCACAAACTGAAATAATGCAATGATTTCATTAGTGATCTTTTGTTTCTCTTTTTCTGCCTTAAAGGTACACTCTCAGGTTTCTAACTTTGATTCAACTAATCCAATGGGGTGTCTATCATGCCATGTATTTTATTAGACTCATTAATTAGAAGAATCTAGAAACTCGCACGGAGTTTTCACTAGAGCAGTCCGTGATTGAAAAAATCTTCAAGTAGACCATATATAATTGATTGCTACTCTGCAGAGTTTCGGGACATACCACCTAGGATACAAGGTAGTCTGACCCCCTACGACTAGAGACTGAGGACTGAAAGAGATGCCACGCTCTCCAAAAGCAACAATGGTCAACCAGTCATGTGTACCACCACTCTCTTTAAAGTGGTCTCGGGTTTGAATGGGTCATGGGTGTTATTTAATTATTAAGCTCATCAATTAATTTTATGTGCACTCGGCGCACACACCCGAGCTCACTAGCCCAATTTTTACACGAGAAGATTCCATATCACAAGCTTATTTTAACTCATTCAAACAACTCGCAGTCCACACCCCATCACTGGATGACCTTGAGCACGGCCTCCTCGAGGCAATTAGGTGATTATGTGCATGGATATTCAATTTTTTCTTTTCTTGGTGCACCACATAGGCACCCATAGGTTCCACCAAACTCAAACTCACTTTTGAGCCACATTAATGCTCATATCACACATCTTCATCACCATATCATATGCCCACATGCATACATAAAGCTCGCACATATATGCAATCATGATCATGCTTCAACAAGTAAAACAACATGTGTAACCAATTATTTTTCATTGATCATGACTTATGATGCATAATATTCATTAACATACTTATTATATGAATGATTATCAATCAAGAATAACATGAAATACATTTAGTTAACACGCATAGTAGGTCAAGATCTAATTTAAGCATCAATAATCATGTTGCACAAAGTAGAAAACAACTATGCACCAACAAATGCCATACTTTATAGTTCAGATCCCTATTAACTCGATTTTGGAAAACCCACCAAAAATTACAAGTACCCAATATTACTTAAAAAAATTAAGTGGAACTTTTTCAACATCTCAAGAACACAGTTCAAGAAACAAAACCTCAAAAACAATTTTAATAAACTCATAAAAATTCTGGGACTGAATCCTATTCAGAAAAAATATAAGACAGATCTTTTCAACTATAAAAATTCATCCCGTATTGAGAAATTTCTCAAGATTTATAGAGATTTTTTTTTACCAAAACATTTTCACTGGATCTTCTTATACATGTTAAATTTTACCCAGATTTGTCATAATTTATTTTGGTCAATTTTGATTGAGTTTTTTAAACTTTCAAAATCTCTAGTTGGATCAGTCATGCTGACATGGTAGAAAATATGTGCTTTGTAGCAATGGACGTTTCGGCCTCAAAACTAATTCAAATGGATCAAAACAAAATTTTAAATTCAAGCCCCGGATGTGTAGAATACTCTAATTTTTTTTATTGACTTTGTTTTTATAAATATATTGATTTGTTTATGAAATTGGTTGAAACAAAAAACGAAGATAGAATATCCAATATTTCATACTCATGAAATATCCATTAAGCAAGACTAAGACTCATGTTCTAATCTATTCAATCACGATTTTCAATAGTCTAAACATATTTACAGCATCATACAACACATCTTTAAACATATTTATGCTAAACTTTGTAAAAACATTAATATCTATCATCCATAAATCACAATACCTTTATGGAATATCTCAAATAAATTTTTATTTATTCAAAAATCACAAGAAACCTTAAACAACATCAAATCACAATTTATTTATACAATAACATATTGTTTAATCATACTAAACATGAACTAAACTACCATGCATGCTCAGATTAACCTTTCTTTATCATAAAGCTTCAAAACCTAAAACGTTTTTGCCAAACCCTTTTTCAAAATGATTTTGCATACAAATGCATGAATTTAAGCATATAACAATTTTTCAAAACTTTTAGAACTTGTATTTTATCAATATAATCTAATATTAACATCTAATCATGATAGAACAACTAAGTTCTAACAAATAACCAAAAAACACACTCGCTCAAATTGTTTTTCATATTGGAAGCCCAAAAATAGTCTAATTTTGAAAATTGTTTTTCTCTTTGATTCTATGGTGACATGGATCCACCAAAAATGTGTTTTCTAAATTAAAAACCAATATAAGAAAGGTGTTTCTAGGTCTGATGTTCATTGGTTCAGATTTGAAAATCATTTATACGCATATCTCATGTGTTTGGATAGATCTATATCTACATGATTGATATACCTACTTTAATTGTGTTCTCAAATGAAGTATGGCCATCGTCTACCGTCTTCAAACCTTGGAGTAACTTCAATGGTTACTGAAAAAACTCCAAGAAGAAAGAAGAAGAAAAAACAAGAAAGAAAAAGAAGAACATAGAAGAAAAAGTGTAGAGGGATTAAGAGAGAGAAGTATTAAAAGAACCACATAGGGGTGGTGTCCCCTCCTATAGGCCTCTCTAAATTGCCAATTGAGATAAACTTCTATCTCAACAACCTTCTAGGTGGGCCCCACTAGGTGGAATGTCCCACCTAGAAGACTCGCTCAAGAGACTTCTAATCCTAAACAACAACTCCTTCTAAAAGACTTCAAACTACCGACGTACTCTAAAGAGTTCTTCTTAAAATAATACTCTAGCCTAACTAACATGGGGTCCACTGGAGGAGGGGGGGGACGTCCCACCCTCTCTAGAACCTTCTAAGATTGGTTAATAATTAGAGGTCCTCTACATGAGGTCTCTAGAAAAACATAGTGGGTCCCACCTAGGTGGCGCCCCACTTGGGTGCAAATCTAAGTGATCCAGATCCATAAATCTCGATCCATATCCAAACCCAGTTGTGTTGGATTTAGGAACCAAATAAGAATTCAAATCCAAATTTTAAATTAGAGATCCATATCTAAACATAAAATCCAAAACAATATTGAATCCAAAACGTAGGTTTGGTTATGGATATGATTAATCCAAGATCCATAAAACCCGTAGGCAACCCTTAACCCATGTGGACCACCATAACCACATATGGCACCTCACTTGGCTGGGCATGACCCTCTGTGCATCTTCTAGAACCTGGTTTGAGTTTAAAACATAACCCAGGCTATTTTAAACAAACAAATTCATAACCTTATTCAAGTTGAAAAACTCAAAATAAAGGTTGATCAATTTTAAAAATTATATTTTTTGAACCAACTAAAATCCAAAATCGTCAAATTGAATCTCTTACGAGATCTACAACTCATAACAGATCTGACTAGAGTTCTAGTTTAACTTAAGCTCTTGAGTTTCGCCTGAATTTAACCTGATTTGAACCTAAATTTAACTTAAATTTTGCTTGAATTTAAAAGTTAAACTACAACAAAATCGCAGATGTTACAGCCCATGACACTTAATGTAACTTTCAAATAAGGTCCTTAAATATGAGTTATATATAACAAAATCATCGAAGTTCTTTTCCTAGTGTATAATAACACTATCCTTTCTAAGAATAAATTTTGACATGCATCTTAAGTTTTAACCATGAAATCAACTTTAGGTCACTCTGAATGGCTTCACCTTCCTGGTTAAGGATGACCGCGGTTTGTCACATGTTATTGGAAGGCCATAGGTCAAAACTCATATAAAGGGTGTTTCTTGTCTAAGGTCGAACCGAATGAACTCTCCAATGAAAAGGGATCATTGGTGCTTATTGGCCAGAAATTTGATACGTTGCAGGCCTGAAAAGGCTATTTTTTAATAATTATAAAAATACCAAAATTACTTTTATATATTATTTTAATAATTTTAACACGTGTCACATTATGATTGACATATTAGATTTTTTTATTATTTTTGGGTTGATACAAACCGATTGAGTTGAGTATATAGCTGAATTGGTGGCCCAACGATTTAGTGTTGATACCGATATTGGCAACATTGGTTTTACCAATTGAAAGCTCGTCAATGTGATGTAGGTGATGGGAGGTTTTTTCTAAGCACAACTTGAAATAAAAAAATCAGTTTTTTATTTTTTTATAACAAAATTGGGTCCTCATTGCTTGTCAAAACATAGTTCCTATGTGAATAATTTTCCAACACCAGGTACGCAACGTATGAGATAGTATATGGACTGTGGCATGTGAAAATGGATGGCGTGTACAAGGGATAAGAGAGGCAGTGTAATTTGGCATGTAGGGCAAGGTGGAGAGAGCATAATTGTCATTTTCAAAAGGGTAAAAGAGTAATTAACTTATTTATTTATTTATTTATTATAATCTAAGGAAGGCCTCATCACCCACCGCACCTTGCCTGGCCTCTGGTTTGTAAAACACTTAAGGTCCCTTTTGCCAACCGGGTAGTACACCCAGCTTCGACCTTGTGGCAAAGGACACCAGCCTTGGGTTTTAAACTTGTCAACTTGGTGACATTCACAAGTCACCTTTACTAGATGAGCGGAGCCCTTGTGGGCACGAATCTGGAAGTTTGGGAATACGTCCATGATTATGATGGTCAGTGGCATATGCTGGGTGGACATTCGCTTTGTTCGATTAGGGATCTACAAATCCCAACTGCATTGAGGCCTAGCCCGACCCGACTCGGTTATAGTCAAGCTTGGGTTAGGCTAAGCTCTTTAAGCCCAACCTAATTAATAGGCCAGACTTGTTGGGCCCTTTACATTTTGAGCATGGATGTGGCCCGACTTT
Source organism: Nuphar pumila (assembly GCF_984573655.1). NCBI lineage: Eukaryota > Viridiplantae > Streptophyta > Magnoliopsida > Nymphaeales > Nymphaeaceae > Nuphar > Nuphar pumila. The sequence goes on from NC_143250.1 coordinate 43,423,684, forward strand.
ATTTAGGCCTAGGCTTTCAAGTGCAGCATGAGCCCAACCCAATTTGGGTCAGGTACTCAAGCCCGACGAGCAGCCCGGCCTGATGCCCACCCTTACATATGCATCCCATACGTTAACAATCTCATGTCTTTTGAGAGAAAATATTGCAATTGCCACAACTTTGGTGCTTTTCTTTTTTCGTCGAGGTCAAAGAAAGTGAAAAGATCAAGTACAATATGATTGCACAAATATTTATGCATTAAGCACCTGATGACACTCCATTTTGGGGATAGGGCTTGTCAGGTGTGGGGCCCAAGACCTGATGGAGGGTGATCAGGACCTTAATGCACAATTTTTGTGCAATCATATTGCACCAGAACCAAACTCCCAAAGAAACGAGAACGTACATCACAGATGACACGACCTTTGCACGTGTTTAGAGTTTGGTCTCTCGGTCAAGCTTACCAAGAGGAATTTAGTTTCAACCAACAGGGGGGGGGGGGGCTCAGCTTGTTTGGTAGGAGCAGCAAGTGACGTTGCAGGTTCAAAACCCAATGGTATAGTTGTATAACTGGTAGGAGTCTACCTAACCCCAGTTTCCCTTTAAAAAAAAGAAGAATTTAGTTTCTTCTGCCCATGTCACACGGATACGTGACACAAATTCAAAAATTAAAAAAAACAAAACACAAGGACATGAGATCTTTTCATTGTTAATCGATAAAAATACTTCTTTGACATTTTAACATTTTAAATTAGTTTATTGATATATTATTAAAATATAATAAAAACTATTATAAATTATTAAAATATTAAATCTTGTCGCACCCTTTGGCATAGCGATGAATATCAATGATATTAAAAAAAAATTATGAAAAAATGTGATACTTTGAGCATCATTTTAAGTGGCTAAGGGTGTGATATTTCAAACTATCACAATGTTATTGTTTGAAAAAAGATCATGATTCCATCGTGATAATTACCGAATATCCTCTACTTAACCCCAAAAAACAAGACAAATCAATTTGAACATATTCTAGCCAATTTAAAGATGGAATACTCAGACATGAACCTTCTTTCATGTTAAATCGAATTTAAAATCGTCCAAATTTTTTGAGTTAAAAAAATCAATCTAAGTTAGAGCTGGTAAACAAACCAAACGAAACGAGCAGGGCATGTTCAGGCTCGGTTCATTTTTCTGGTGGATTGAGTTCGTGGCTCGACTCATCCCTGAATGAGTTGAGCAAAAGACGAGCTGATAAAACATTCCATGTTGTTTATACATAGAATATATATTTTTATATATTATACTTAAAAAGTTATATATGTTTTATATATTACACTTAATAGTTTATATTTTATATATATATATATATATATATATATATATATATATATATATATTTCACTCAGCTTTCTCATTTTATATATGATCTTAGCAAACACTTGGTTTAGGAAGAGGGAGTCTCACCTAGTAACATTTAAAAGTGGGGTTAATACGAGTCAGATAGATTTTTTCCTACTTAGAAAGAGAGGTAGGGGTTGCATCGATTGTAAGGTTATACTGGGAGAAAGTGTAGTTACACAACATAGAGTCTTAATGTAAGATCTTAGAATTATAAAATGCCGCTAAAAGGATAGACATAGGATAGATCCTAGAATTAATTGCTGGGCACTGAAAGGAGCTAAACAATGAATGTTTGTAGAGCAGGTAGTTAAGGAAGCTGATTGGTGTCTCGAGGAGAATTCAAAATCAATGTGAAATAAGATAGCAAGTGGCATGAGAAAGGTGACTAAGAAGGTATTGGGTGAGTCTAAAGGTGGTGCACCGCTAGGTAAGGATACATCATGGTGAAACGAGGATATCAAATTAGCTATTAAGGTTAAAAGAGTGTTATAGAAATCTAAGTAAGAGTCGTAATAATGAGAATTTGGAGAAGTATATGATAGCAAAGAAGGAAGCTAAAAAAGTAGTTTGAAACGCGAGGGATAAGGTATATAAGGAGGTTTATGACAAGTTGGATACCAAAGAGGGCGAGAAGGATATTTATAGGTTTGCAAAGATGAGAGATAGGAAATTAAGGGATCTGGGTATAGTTAGATGTATCAAAGATGAAACACAAAGGGTTTTAGTCAAAGATGAGGAGATTAAGGAGAGATGGAAAGATTATTTTGATAAGCTATGTAATGGAAGTTATACTCAGGAATCTTAGAGACTTTTCCATAACTTTTCATGAGATGAATCGTGACTTCATGCGCAAGATTCAAAAGAAATAAATTACAGAGGCTTTGAAGAAAATGAAATCAAGAATGACAGTTGGCCCAAATGGTATACTTATTGAGGCTTGAAAATGCTTGGGTGAGAAAGGTTTAGAATGGTTGACAAATCTTTTTAACAAGATTTGGCAGACAAATAAGATGCCTAATGAGTAAAGGAAAAGTACTTTGGTGCCTCTATATAAAAATACGGGTGATATACAAGATTGCACAAACTATCGTGGTATAAAACTCATGAGTCATACTATGAAACTTTGGGAGAGGGTGATTAAGCATAGGTTGAGAAAGGTTGTCATGATATCAGATAATCAATTTAGTTTTATGCCTGAAAGATCAACTATGGAAGCTATACATCTTCTTAGACAACTTATTGAGAGATATGGAGAGAGGAACAAAGATTTGCATATGGTTTTTATTGATTTGGAGAAGGTATACGATAGAGTACCTAGGGATGTTCTCTGGTGGACAATGATGAAGAAAGGTGTTTCTCTACATTAGTATAATTAAGGATATGTATGAAGGAGTAGTAACCAATGTCCGCACTTGTGGAGGGGTGACAACCAATTTTTCTATAACGGTTGGGTTACATCAAGGATCTGCATTAAGCCCTTTCCTATTTGCTATAGTGATGGATGAGCTTACAAAATCAATTCAAGAAAATGTGCCATGGTGTATGTTGTTTGCTGATGATATTGTTTTGATTGATGAGTCTAGAGCCGGGGTTAATGTTAAATTAGAATTATGGAGACAGACATTAGAAGCAAGAGGTTTTAAGTTAAGTAAGAGTAAGACAGAATATATGGAATGTCAGTTTAGTAAGCAACAAAGTAGTGATGGGAGTGTAGTGAAGCTTGGTAAGCAAGAAATATTGGTGGATGACTGTTTCAAATATTTAGGATCTATCATTCAAAAGTATGGAGAAATTGATAGAGATGTAAATCATAGGATAAAGGTTGGGTGGATGAAATGGAAAAGTGAACCTGAAGTGTTGTGCAATCGTAGAATGCCATTGCGGTTGAAGGGAAAGTTTTATAGGATGATAATTAGGCCTGCTTTACTATATGGTATGAAATGTTGGGCTGCCAAAAGGCATCATATTAAAAAAATGAGTGTAGCTGAGATGCGTATGCTTAGATGGATGTGTGGAAATACAATAAAAGATAAGATTCGAAACGAGGAGATACGTAAGAAGGTAGGCATTGCATCCATTGAAAATAAGATGAGAGAGAATCGTTTATGGTGGTTTGGACATATTCGGCGAAGGCCTAATGATGCTCTAGTTAGAAGGATGGAGAAATGGAAAAATATATTAGTTAAAAGAGGTTGGGGTAGGCCTAAGAAGACTTTGATGGAGATGATAGGAAAGGATATGAATGCTTTGAACCTCACCGAGGACATGGCATTGGATAAAAATGATTGGAGGAGAAGGATTCATGTGGAAGACGCAGAATGATTTTCTTTTTGGTTCATATCACCGACCCCAATTGTTTTGGGATGAAGGTGTAGTTGTTGTTGTTTCTCATTATATATATATTTTATGCATTATCTTTTTTATATATTATACTTAAAATATATATTATGCATAAAAATACATTGTTTATCTACATGAGCTCTTCCTAGCCGAACACCCTATGTTCGGGCTTGACTCATTTAAGCTAAACTAGTTGCTCATGGATTGGCTCGCCAGGTACACGGACGAGTTAGTGATGAGCCAAGTCATGAGCTATTTGGCTAGTTTACCAGCCCTACTCTAAGTACATATTATGGCCCTTAGAAGCCTGCATATTGATACAAGAGGTGATGCCCTTCAAAATGGTGCTTGCACCAGTTCCAGTGCCGCAAGTGCTAGAGAATGTCTGAGTATATAGATGTGCCTTTATACTTGAGTACATTATATATATATATATATATATATATATATATATATATATATATATATATATATATATATATATATATATATATATATATGAGAGTAAAAGTGTTTAATGTTACGTCGGACGAAACGTGCACTACAAGAAAATACGTTGTTAGCGACGGACTTTAGCGACAAAATATTTTCATCGCTAGTTAGTGACGGATTAACAAAAGGAAAACATTCATTGCTATAATGAATGAAGCTTACGAAAATAGCGACGGAATATAGTCTGTGGCGTCCGTCGCTAATTAGCGATGGCTTTTGCGACATATTGTTTTGTCGTTACGGCCGCACCATTTGGCGACGGAATATAGTTTGTCGCTCGTTTCGTAAATTTGATTTACGTTGGCTTAGCGACAAAATTAATCTGTCGCTAAGCCATCGCTAATTTTCGAATAACCCTAATCTCAGACAACTTTTCCTTTTCTTCTTTTGCTGCTCCCGCCGTTCGTCGCTCACGTCGTTCGCCGGTCCCACTCCCGCCGTTCGCCGGTCCCACCGTCCGCAGGCCTCGCCGCCCGGAGACAGGTAAACGATGCCCCCCCCCCCCCTCGTTTTCTGGCAAGGGGTTAACCCTCTGCCTGTTTTGGCTGGGGGTCGACCTCGGCAGGGGGTCGACCCTCTGTCTGCTCAGGCAGGCAAGCGACCCTCTGCTATTTTGGCAGAGGGTCGACTCACTGGCAGAAAGGCTGGGGGTCGACCCTCTGCCCGAACAAGGGGTCAGTTAACCCCCTATGTTCCGTAAGGGGGTCAACCCTCCGCCGGAACAGCAGGGGAGCCGACCTCTTGTCGGAACAGTTTTTTTTTTGTGGTGACTTCATTTTAAAACAACGTTTTTTATGCAGATTTTTCAACGGAACCAGCTCGTGCTCAGCCACCTGTGGTAAGTAAGTGACAAAAACAATGCAAATCGGGTAAATACCCGTGGTGAGTAAGCGATGCAAGTGTATCACATGTTATTTAATTTATTAGATGTAACACTTTATTGTTCACACACTCACTTAGTTGTTGATATTTAGGGTTGCTTTGTTGGAGTTCGGAGATCATGCTGAGCATGATTTTAATGTATGAATATGGAAGTATTCTTATTTTTGGAGTACGGAGTTCATGCTAGGCATGGTAGTAGTTAGTGTTTTATTGAAGTGTGTTTGCTGCAGGTACATGTTTGCCATTTGTTTGATATGAATGATTACGATGTATTGCAATGTTTGATGTAATTGTATCTATGCTTGCAGGTAGTTACTTTCAATTTGATTATGACTTCCATGTGAAATTGTATAATGAAAGCATGCTTCAAATGATTATATCGTGTCATTAATAGTTTGCACATGAAAATATTAAGTTATCAATGCATGCATCAAAATTCTTGTTATTGTATGACATCATATATTGCATGATAAATTTGATATTTTCTTCATCGTAGCATTCTGATTGTTCTCTTTTAATTCGTTAGGCTATTATTCATAACATCATAAGAAAATGATTGCAATCCGTGAATAGATGTACCGTAGGATAGTGGACAATGAGTTATCGCATGAATATATAGATGGTGTTGAAAGTTTTATTGAATTTGCAACGGCAAGTGTCAGTACAGTGGATCCCACAGGTCAGATTAGGAGTCCCTGCAAGATTTGTAAGAATAATCAATTTGTAGAACCTCATAGCGTTAGACATCACCTATATAGGAAGGGTTTTGTGAGCGATTATCAGAACTGGACGTTTCATGGAGAAGAATTTAGAAATGATTTTGATGCACGAGTGAATATGGTGCACGATAATCCATATACGGATTTGATATTTGATCCCGCAAGAACAGAACTGGGTTCTGCTATGAGTTCTAGTGATGTAAGAACTGGCGTAGATGAAGAATCACCAAACAATGCAGCTAGTAGATTTTATGATTTACTTAGAGATGCTGATGAGCCACTTTGGAATGGTTGCGAGAGTCACACTATCTTGTCTGCAGTTCTTCAACTAATGAATTTGAAGTCCAAGTATAATTTGAGTCAATCATGTTTTGACCGTTTGTGCATGATTGTGAAGAGTATGTTGCCCAAAGATGAGAAATTGCCACAAAATTTCTATCATGCGAAAGTTATGGTCAACGCTCTAGGTATGGGTTACAAAAAGATTGATGCTTGTCCAAATCACTGCATGTATTTCAAGGAGCAGGAAAACAACATATCATGCCCGTCATGTGGGCATTCTCAGTTCAAGCCAAAGACAAGAGGCAATGGTAGCACGAGATCAAAGGAAGTTTTATACAAGTCGCTCTGCTACTTTCCTATCACTCCTAGATTGCAGCGATTGTATGTCTTCAAGGACAGCTAAACACATGAGATGGCATGCAAATAAAGTTTGACATGATGAAAACAAGATCACGCATCTTGTTGACGTTGAAGCTTGGAAGCACTTTGATCGTACTCATCAGAACTTCGCAATGGAAGCACTTTGATCGTACTCATCAGAACTTCGCAATGGAAGTGTGAAATGTTAGACTCGGTCTATGTACAAATGAATTTAATCCATTTGAGGGTAGATCAACTCCATACTCATGATGGCCAGTATTTGTAACTCCATACAACCTTCCACCAAGCTTGTGTATGAAACGTCCAAATCTTTTCTTGTCTCTGTTGATCCCTGGTCCGATCTCACCTGGCCAAAATCTTGATGTATATTTAAGGCCATTAATTGATGAACTAAAAGTACTGTGGGATGATGGTGTTACCACGTATGATGCCCACAAAAAACAAAATTTCAACATGAAGGTCGCTGTTCTATGGACAATCAGTGACTTCCCTGCATATGGTATGCTATTTGGTTGGAGCACACATGGGAGGTTGGCATGTCCGTACTGCATAGAGGATTCCAAAGCTTTTAGATTGAGGCATGAAAAGAAGCCTTGCTGGTTTGAGTGCCATTGTCGATTTCTACCCAGCGACCATCTGTTCCGACGACAAAAGAATGTGTTTAAAGCAGGCACAACTGAAACAAAAGGTTCATCCTCAAGATTGTCTGATATAGAGATTCTAAGAAGATTGTGATACTTTTCAGATGTATTAACAGATGCCCGCAGTCCTACACCCTTCCGTGGATTTGGGAAGGATCATAATTGGATGAAAAAATCTATTTTTTGGGAACTATCGTATTGGCCGACCCTATTGATACGTCATAATTTGGATGTGATGCATGTGGAGAAAAATGTGTTTGATAATGTGTTCAATACAGTAATGAATGTTAAAGGAAAAATGATGGATAATCGGAAGGCCCGTATGGATTTAAAATTAATATGTAAAAGACCAGAATTGGAACTCAAAGAGTATAATGGCAAAGTACTGAAACCAAAGGCAAAGTACATGCTCGGACCTGATCAAATAAAACATGTATATCAATGGTTGAGACAATTGAGATTTCCAGATGGATATGTCTCTAACATTGCTCGGGCTGTGAAGATTGACGATGGACAGTTATATGGGTTGAAGAGCCATGATTGTCATATCTTTATGCAACGATTGATACCCTTAGCATTCCATGATATGTTAGACAAACCTATATGGGGGGTATTGTCTGAGTTGAGCAGATTTTTCAGAACATTGTGCGCATCGGAGGTCGTAGTATCAGATGTAAAGAATCTCGAGGACTCTATCATCACCACTGTTTGTCTACTAGAAAAGATATTTCTGCCAGCATTTTTCGATGTTATGGAACATTTGATCATATATTTGCCATATGAACTAAGGGTTGGTGGCCCTATGCAATATCGATGGATGTACCCATTTGAAAGGTATATGTTTTTTTATATTTGTCTCTTTAATGACAGATATTTAAAGTTTGAAATGTATATTTTTGCCAAATGCATATTCGACCTCAAAAAAAAAGGTTCGTAATAAAGCAAGAGTAGGAGGCTCTATTTGTGAGGCGTACACTTTAGAAGAGATTTCAAATTTCTCATCTATGTACTTCGAACCTCATATTCCAACACGTTACACATGCCCGCCCCGTAACGATGATGGAGAACAAGTAACTGTAGCTGACAAGCTGTCGATATTTCAACCACTTAGGCATGCATTTGGTAGTTGCCGATCAAGGCTATTGACAGATCAAGAGCAAGATGCAACACACATCTATATTTTTTTTAATTGTTTAGCGATCGACCCATACATCGAGTAAGTATATGTAGACGCAACACAATTATAAATCCTTTTATGTTCTATATGTGGATACATGGCTCGATAATATAAGTATTTGTGGTTTGCAGACGATTTGATCTAGAGTTGCAAAGAGAAGTTTCACATCTCACTGATGCAGAAGTACAAAAAGAACGTGAAACTAAGTTTGTGGAGTGGTTGAAACAGTTGGTAAAGAAGCTAACATAAATTTTGTACTTATAAACAACACTAAGTTACTTAATTGATCGTGATCACAATCATTGTTTATGTCTGTGCGTAGGTCCGCCATGGTGATGTTAAAGATCAAGAAATATGTGATTTAGAAATGGTCCGACCAAAGTTGTACAATGCTACAATGGGTACATCGTAAATGGTTATCGATTCCATACAAAAGATTACGGTATAAACAAATCAACGATGAATAGTGGCGTGCGTGTCAAGGGTAGCAGCTACGGTGAAAATGAACATGATTATTACGGTGTTATAGAGGAAATAATGGAGTTGACTTACTTAGGCATAAATAACAGGGTAACTATATTCAAGTGTCATTGGTTTGATCCAACTGCAACAAGACTCGACAAAGCTTCAGGCATTATGGAAGTGAATCATAAATCCAGGTTTGAAACATATAAAACCATTCATATTAGCCTCGCAAGCTCAACAAGTTTATTATACTTCATATCCGAGTATAAAAAAGTCAGATAAAAATGAATGGTGGGCAGTTTGCAAGGTGAAGTCCAAACTATACCCTGAGTATGATCAGTTACAGGAAGATGAGTTAGCTGAAGACAGAGATTACTATCAATCAGATGATGTCTATGACTTTGCTTATGGTCACAACGTTGCGCATGATATGCATGTCATATCTCCATTGGCCGATGAAACATTCATAGAGGAATGTAATCCAAATGATGTACCAAGTGTATGGATAAACAAAGAAGAAGAAGAAGAAAGTCAAACAAGTGACGAGGAAGAATTCTCAAGCTAGTGAGCAAAATCTTGTAATACAAACCTCTATTTAAATGCATTGCAATACTTGATGTGAATGATTTGAATTATTTGAATGTATTGTAATACTTGATGTGAATGAATGAGTTGTATTGCAATACTTGATGTGAATGATTAAAAATTTTATTTGAATGTATTGTAATACTTGATACGAATTATTCGAATGCATTGTAATACTTGATGTGAATGATTTAAATTATTTGAATGTATTGTAATACTTGATGCAAATGAATGAGTTGTATTGCAATACTTGATGTAAATGATTTGAATTATTTGAATGTATTGTAATACTTGATACGAATGAATGAGTTGTATTGCAATACTTGATGTGAATGATTAAAAATTTTATTTGAATGTATTGTAATACTTGATACGAATTATTTGAATGCATTGTAATACTTGATGTGAATGATTTGAATTATTTGAATGTATTGTAATACTTGATACGAATGATTTGAATGCATTGCAATACTTGATGTGAATGATTTTAATTATTTGAATGTAATGTAATTTATGCAACAAATGATTTTAATTATTGCAATACTTGATGTGAATGATTTGAATTATTTCAATGCATTGTAATACTTGATGCGAATGATTTGAATGTATTGCAATGCTTGATGTGAATGACTTGAATGCATTGCAATACCTGATATGAATGATTTGAATGTATTGTAATACTTGTTGCGAATCATTTGAATGTATTGCAATACTTGATGCGAATGATTTGGATTATTGTAATACTTGATGCAAATGACTTGAATATATTATAATACTTGATGTGAATTATTTGAATGTATTGTATGACATATGTTATTTGTTAGAATATGGTTCATGGAGGTTACAGTGGTCGCTCATCCAGTAGTAGCCAGGCCCAGCCTTCATCTTCACGGGCTCCTGTGATAGGTATATCATTTAACTAATTGGATGCTTGATTAGTTCAAATACGCATTCTGAGAATTTCTAACGTATTTTTTTACAAATGATGTTTTGCTTGTACACGACCCACCTACACCAGTTGATCACACAAGTCATGAGCCAACACAGGAAGCAGGATCTTCTTAGTCTGGCACAAGAAGACTCATTGTAACGACCCCAACTCATCCCCTTTGAAAATGTAGATTTTTTTTTTCCAGAAGTTGCGGAAAAACTTTCCAGAGACCTGGGGTCCCTACAGTTCCAATTTCAATTGGATAACCACACACCACAAACCAACTTACATTTATCATTCATAACCAACCAACTGAACTCTCTTTTATTAATGAATCAATAAAAGTCATATTTAATGTCAAAAGTGAAATAGCAATTTGCAGGAAATAAGAAAAATTAAAAGGAAATAACAGTAGAGCCCCTCTGTCCGTAAGTGAAGCAATCTGAAGCAAATGTGACCCTCGTGTCTCCTCAGAGCGAGTCAATTTCACTGATCACCTGTATTTGGGAAAAACCAATAAAATAAGAGGGTCAGAAATCCGAGGAATTCTGCGTACAAGTTTCCCTAATGAATCAAATAAGAAAAAGAGCATAAATAAGATCCATGTAATATTTTAGGAGGATACAATTATAACCAAATTATAAGACATTTAACTAGTTATGCAACAATAAAATAAACATTAAGCATAAGGGAACTCTAAGTAAGTAACAGTGATTATAATTTAATCAATAAAGGCATTTGAAGGCAAAAGAGATCAACATCATACGATGATCAATATATAACAACCAAGTGCACGGGTAAACATGCATGAACTAATGCAGAGCAGGAATATGCATGATTTATGTATAATGCATAAACCCATATTATCTTTCATTTAAACTCCCCTCTTTCCATATGCATGTCCTATTAAATGCACACAATCTTTAAGTTCCTCTTTTTAATTTATCATTGCCCGCGGATACACCAAACGGGTACAGTCCCCGAGGTCAATTAGGGTTCCCGGGGTAGCTTAACACACAATTTGTATTTTATTACCGGGTTCCACACTTAGCCCTCGACCGATATCAGGAAACAGCACCATCGATCGGAACCTTGGAAAACAACATCCAAAGTCGGGGACACGATGGAAAACAACATCCACTGGCGCCACTTTCTTGGTATACCAAACAAACTCACAGTTGTGACTAACACACCACTCCCGGGTAAAGTGGCGGATTCTCCCTAAAACCGTGGCCAGGAGAAGAACCTCAATATCGGGTTCAGGGGCAACAAAACGCACACGGAGTTTTTGTATCCTCACGGTTTCCCCTAAACCGCAATATCCAAGATTCCCACACTAAAGCAGAGACATCAAAGAGAAAGTGAATTACACTGTTTTTTACTTTCTTTTATCTGGTTATTAATTCATTTCCTTTACATTTGCAAATTTACATGCAAAATTAATAACATAAGCTTGCACATAAGCATGCTAAGCTTTTTCACGGGACCACAGCCCCTGATCACATAGAACAGTGCGGTAAAACATTAATATCACATTTGATTTGTTGCAATGCATCAAAATAACTAAATTAGAAAACGACTGGTTCTCGAGGCTCACCCAGCCCCTGATGATCCAAATGACAATCAATGCATCCATAAGCAAAAGTCATCAATCGCATGCCTCCATGCATTATTTTTCACATGCTTTTCGATGCATATGTATGACAAATTTTAAAGATGTGCATGAAACAATAATATATTTATGCATGTGCATGAGTTCACTATTCGTGTGCATGTGCTTTTATGAAATCATTTCATACACATGCATTCATTTATGATTCATAAGTACATGTGGACATTCAAGCAGTATTGTACATGTTACACACACATCGATTTCATGTATGTATATGCACTTAAACAAATTTTTCGATAGCATAATACTTAGGCATGTCAGATCAAATCAATGCATATGAACAATCTCATTCTTAACATGTATTAAAATTACCATACATGCATATAACTAAATCTGGAAATTTAACTTGCAAATTTAAAGATCTAGCTCTAGAATCAAAATAACACTAAGTGTTAAAGTATACACTTGATATATATATATATATTTCACAGTTCCAATATATATTGCCTATGCTAAACAACCTATCTCGACCATAATAGGTTTTCTAAACATAATGCAGATAAAACCCTCGAGTTGTTTGACAACCATGTTTCAACCCAAAGTTTGACATAATAGAAAAATTTTGGTATTGACCTGCGGTTTATAATTGATACGCACCATAACAACCTTGGAACAATGAACACAACAAAGCCATAGTGATTAGGATTTCATTAATCAACTATATATTTATACCTGTTCTAATAAGCCACACTAGAAAGGTACTATTCCCACACCATGAGCATGTAATAATCTGAGGATGTAAAAGAATTCAGAACATATGTGATTTCTAGCAGGGTTGTTAATCAGCTCCTGCAAGGGTCTAGATATCAAAGCTTCAGAACATATGTTTTATATTCATTGGCAGGAGTTAAAAATTTATACCACGACTTTACATGTTAATAACTAAAACCCACCACTCAGATTATCTATCTATTTTCCTGTTCAATTAACCATCTCAGTAGACGAGAAGAAACTCCCGAGGTTGAGCCTGTACAATAGGTGTTCTCCACAACAAACAAAACTGAACCATGAAGCCAACAACACCCAATTCAAATGGCTTTCACAAAGAATCTTTGTGAATATGCCAGATCTCATGCGTGTAGTTTTCTTGAACGAGTTGTTTTATCTCCAATGTTGCCCCAATTTGTAACAATAGATGAAATTCAATAAATGGGGGAAAGGAGATTTCATGCATATCAAATGAACAAAGGTTCTGATCTTTCTAAATTATTCATAAAGAGCCCTCTCTGTCATTCAATGTCTCACGAACCACTGTCAGCTGATCAAATAAAAGACAGGCATGGATTGACTATTGCCCTTACACCTTTGTAACCACTGAGAGTATGCATTTTAATTTTCAACCATCAGCTGCCAATGAAAGAGTAAAAACTTACAAATATCTACAGCTGTGGACAAACTCAAATTTATGAAATAGGACACCATCCACGAAAGTCAAATATGACCATACTTTGATGTCCACTGATACTGAATTTTTATAAGACAAACAGGTGGCAGATTCATTAACACACAACGTTACAATAAAAAGGACTCTCCCAAGTGATGTGATCGTCAGAACTAGAATGAACATGGTAGGAAAATGCAAGAAATGCGGTCCAGAGAGATCTTTTTGGATGGATAAATACAACTTAAAGATTTGCCTTCCATGTCAACGTTAAAACCAAGCATACACATGGCTATTACAACATTCAATCTCACAAATCTGTCGATTTGGGGTTTCCGGCGCCTCAAACCCCCAAATCTGCCTCTCTCTAATAATTTCCCTAAACTATTCCATGGAAAACAAATTTGCACCCTCTTTCTCACTCGAAATCAAGAGGAAAACCCGTACCTCTTGAAGAATTTTCCGGCGAACTCTCCGGCGATCAAAAGCTGCAGTCGCGAGGGTAGGGCCGGCTGAAGTCATCCCTTGCGGCTGCTGTGACAGGGGCACCTACCGTGGCTGCGGTGGCTGTTGGTGGCTACTGGTGGCTGCGGTTTTTTCGGCGACCTCCACCTCCCCAAAGCACGCCCACACAGACCTTAAGAGAGAGGGACGAGGGAAGAGAGAAAGAGAGAGACGCGGGAAGAGAGAAACGAGGGAGACGAGGGAGAGACCCCCTGTCCATTCCCTTTTATCGGCTGATCCCCCCCCCTTTCCATGCCGAGATGGGTGGGGATCGGTTACGCCGGCGTAACCCCCCCCTCTTGCCCCTTTCTTGTTTTGTTGAAGACCTAACGGGCAACCCTTATCGGGTTGCCCCTTTCTTTAAAAGGGGTTACACAGGGGGCGCGGCTCGGGTTCGGACCCGAGGCCCGTAACCCGACCCCAACACTATATGGATCCATCAGTTGGATCCGAATGGATACAACTGTGGATCCTCGGATAAATAATAATAAAAATTTAAATTTTATTTATTTCTTATTACTATTATTATTATTATTAGTTTTTTTTTTATTTAAAATTTACCCTATCCCTACCAATTGACCCCCATCAATATGGATCCGCAAGTCAGATCCATGTGGGTCCAAATGTGGATCCTCGAGTTTGCTATATATATATACATATGTTTTCATGTATATTTCTCTTTTATTACTAATATTAATATTATTTTAGTATAACGCAAATATTTAGGCATAAATACCCCTTTATGGGTCCCGGATCCGCGACTTGTATCCCAGGCCCAAATCACATTGTTATGAAATATTTATCATAATATATTTAAGTAAAAGCCTAAAAATTAAGGTTATTACATCCCTACCCCCTTAAAAGAATTTCATCCGCGAAATTAGAATGACTACAAAAGTGTGAGTAGTACGGAAATCAAGTATATCATAGGCCTAATGGTCGATAACCAAGAGGATACCTTCGATCAAAACAGTCCCATCCTTCTACGTAGAGGTCGTAACAGTATAAACTCTCCCGTTGGTCTTTCTTTGGCCTTGTTGTTGCTGAGGTCTCTGTTGTTGTTGTCGTAGCTGCTGCTGCTGTTGTCCTCCCTGAGCTGCTGGCGGGTTTGGACAGTAGGGAGCGATGTGCCCAGGTTGCTGGCACCGGTAGCAAACTCCCTTGAACATCAGACAAAAACCCTGAGGATGACTCTCATTACATCTGCGACACATTGATTGGGATTTCCTCTGTTGCTGCCTCTGCTGAGGTTGTCCCTGATGCGCACCACGATGACGTCCCTCTTGGGTTCGCTGCCTCTTGCCAACCTGAGTCTTTTCACCTATCGGCAGGTCCTTCCTCTTTTCGCTCGAAGTATTCCCTCCATTCGTGCTTCCCTTTTGTGATACATTCCTAGACCTCTCTCAGTCCTTGGTCAGAACCGTGGCTGACTCGATTGCATCAGCCAAGATAGGAGGCCGACCTGACAGTACGCGAGCTCATAATCCATCCTTTAGTCCGTGCACGAACTTTGACGCTCTTGCCTTCTCATTTCTGAAGAGGTTCAGACAGTACCTCTCGAGATTCCGGAACTTGGTAGTGTAATCTACCAGACTCATGGTTCCCTGAGTCAAATCAAGGAACTCTCGTTGCATCTGTTCCTCAGCGTATGCAGGGAAATACGTGTCCAGAAACTCTTCCCTGAACGTTTCTCAGGAGATCTCCTCCCAATCGGCAAACTTCACCCTTCGCAGGGTGTCCTACCACTTCTTGGCATCGCCCTTTAGACGGTACGTGCCAAAAGATGTCTTTCTGTCTTCAGGAACAGACAAGACGTCGAACACCCGTTCCAACTCCTCAACCCAGTTCTGCGCTGCCTCTGGGTTTGCCTCTCCTGAAAAGGAAGGCGGGTCCAGCTTCAGAAACCTTTCAAAAGAAACTCCACCCGCGTTTGGAACAATATTGACAGGAAGATCACGCGCTGCTGCCTGCACAACTGCCTGTGCAGCCTGTGCCGCTTGGGCCGTTTGTGCAGCCTATGCTGCCTGAAGGTTTTGGGCCGCTTGCAGCGCCAGCGCTGTTTGTGTCGCCTGAGCCGTCATGGTCTCTGTCAAGGTATGAATGGCTTCCATCATAAAGTCTCTCTGTTCCTGCCAGTTCGTGGGAGCAACAGTAGAAGATGAATCGCCTTTATGGGTATAATGCGACATCTACAACGCACATACTTTCGTAAGAATTTAGACCCCGTATCAATCCTACCCCTTAGGATTTATCCCGTATATTTACCACATTTACAATAAATACACTTGTACAAGCACATTACACTTTCTTAATTCATAAAAACTAAGAAATGAACCATAAACACATAAGGAGTTCACATACTTTCATAAAAGTATATCATAGCCTTACCAGTGAAGAAGACTGGTCTGGAGTACGAGACACTACTTGCAGACGCTTTCGGACAACGCTCATATACCAAAATTAAAAATTTAACACAAAAATATGATAAAAGTGTAAGTCTTTGTGGTGGCTCTGATACCAAACCTGTAATAACCCCAACTCATCCCCTTTGAAAATGCGGATTTTTTTTTCTAGAAGTTGCGGAAAAACTTCCCAGAGACCTGGGGTCCCTACAGTTCCAATTTCAATTGGATAACCACACACCACAAACCAACTTACATTTATCATTCATAACCAACCAACTGAACTCGCTTTTATTAATGAATCAATAAAAGTCATATTTAATGTCAAAAGTGAAATAGTAATTTGCAGGAAATAAGAAAAACTAAAAGGAAATAACAGTAGAGCCCCTCTGTTCGTAAGTGAAGCAATCTGAAGCAAATGTGACCCTCGTGTCTCCTCAGAGCGAGTCAATTTCACTGATCACCTGTATATGGGAAAAACCAATAAAATGAGAGAGTCAGAAATCCTAGGAATTCTGCGTACAGGTTTCCCTAATGAATCAAATAAGAAAAAAAACATAAATAATATCCATGTAATATTTTAGGAGGATACAATTATAACCAAATTATAAGGCAATTAACTAGTTATGCAACAATAAAATAAACATTAAGCATAAGGGA
Source organism: Nuphar pumila (assembly GCF_984573655.1). Classification (NCBI taxonomy): domain Eukaryota; kingdom Viridiplantae; phylum Streptophyta; class Magnoliopsida; order Nymphaeales; family Nymphaeaceae; genus Nuphar; species Nuphar pumila. The sequence goes on from NC_143250.1 coordinate 43,440,582, forward strand.
ACTCTAAGTAAGTAATAGTGATTATAATTTAATCAATAAAGGCATTTGAAGGCAAAAGAGATCAACATCATACAATGATCAATATATAACAACCAAGTGCATGGGTAAACATGCATGAACTAATGCAGAGCATGAATATGCATGATTTATTTATAATGCATGAACCCATATTATCTTTCATTTAAACTCCCCTCTTTCCATATGCATGTCCTATTAAATGCACACAATCTTTAAGTTTCTCTTTTTAATTTATCATTGCCCGCGGATACACCAAACGGGTACAGTCCCCGAGGTCAAGTAGGGTTCCCGGGGTAGCTTAACACACAATTTGTATTTTATTACCGGGTTCCACACTTAGCCCTCGACCGATATCAGGAAACAACACCATCTATCAGAACCTTGGAAAACAGCATCCAAAGTCGGGGACACCATGAAAAACAACATCCACTGGCGCCACTTTCTTGGTATACCAAACAAACTCACAACTGTGACTAACACACCACTCCCGGGTAAAGTGGCGGATTCTCCCTAAAACCGTGGCCAGGAGAAAAACCTCAATATCGGGTTCAGGGGCAACAAAACGCACACAAAGTTTTTGTATCCTCACGGTTTCCCCTAAACCGCAATATCCAAGATTCTCACGCTAAAGCAGGAACATCAAGAAGAAAGTGAATTACACTGTTCTTTACTTTCTTTTATCTGGTTATTAATTCATTTCCTTTACATTTGCAAATTTACATGCAAAATTAATAACATAAGCTTGCACATAAGCATGCTAAGCTTTTTCACGGGACCACAGCCCCTGATCACATAGAACAGTGTGGTAAAACATTAATATCACGTTTGATTTGTTGCAATGCATCAAAATAACTAAATCAAAGAACGACTGGTTCTCGAGGCTCACCCAGCCCCTGATGATCCAAATGACCATCAATGCATCCATAAGCAAAAATCATCAATTGCATGCTTCCATGCATTATTTTTCACATGCTTTTCGATGCATATGTATGACAAATTTTAAAGATGTGCATGAAACAATAATATATTTATGCATGTGCATGAGTTCACTATTCGTGTGCATGTGCTTTTATGAAATCATTTCATACACATGCATTCATTTATGATTCATAAGTACATGTGGACATTCAAACAGTATTGTACATGTTACACACACATCGATTTCATGTATGTATATGCACTTAAACAAATTTTCCGATAGCATAATACTTAAGCATGTCAGATCAAATCAATGCATATGAACAATCTCATTCATAACATTATTAAAATTACCATACATGCATATAACTAAATCTGGAAATTTAACTTGCAAATTTAAAGATCTAGCTCTAGAATCAAAATAACACTAAGTGTTAAAGTATACACTTGATATAAATATATATATATATATATATATATATATATATATATATATATATATTTCACAGTTCCTATATATATTGCCTATGCTAAACAACCTATCTCGACCATAATAGGCTTTCTAAACATAATGCAGATAAAACCCTCGAGTTGTTTGACAACCATGTTTCAACCCAAAGTTTGACATAATAGAAAAATTTTGGTATTGACTTGCGGTTTATAATTGATACGCACCATAACAACCTTGGAACAATGAACACAACAAAGCCATAGTGATTAGGATTTCATTAATCAACTATATATGTATACCTGTTCTAATAAGCCACACTAGATAGGTACTATTCCCACACCATGAGCATGTAATAATCTGAGGATGTAAAAGAATTCAGAACATATGTGATTTCTAGCAGGGTTGTTAATCAGCTCCTGCAAGGGTCTGGATATCAAAGCTTCAGAACATATGTTTTATATTCATTGGCAGGAGTTAAAAATTTATACCACGACTTTACATGTTAATAACTAAAACCCACCACTCAGATTATCTATCTATTTTCCTGTTCAATTAACCATCTCAGTAGACAAGAAGAAACTCCCGAAGTTGAGCCTGTACAATAGGTGTTCTCCACAACAAACAAAACTGAACCATGAAGCCAACAACACCCAATTCAAATGGCTTTCACAAAGAATCTTTGTGAACATGCCAGATCTCATGCGTGTAGTTTTCTTGAACGAGTTGTTTTATCTCCAATGTTGCCCCAATTTGTAACAATAGATGAAATTCAATAAATGGGGGAAAGGAGATTTCATGCATATCAAATGAACAAAGGTTCTGATCTTTCTAAATTATTCATAAAGAGCCCTCTCTGTCATTCAATGTCTCACGAACCACTGTCAGCTGATCAAATAAAAGACAGGCATGGATTGACTATTGCCCTTACACCTTTGTAACCACTGAGAGTATGCATTTTAATTTTCAACCATCAGCTGCCAATGAAAGAGTAAAAACTTACAAATATCTACAGCAGTGGACAAACTCAAATTTATGAAATAGGACACCATCCACGAAAGTCAAATATGACCATACTTTGATGTCCACTGATACTGAATTTTTATAAGACAAACAGGTGGCAGATTCATTAACACACAACGTTAGAATAAAAGGACTCTCCCAAGTGATGTGATCGTCAGAACTAGAATGAACATGGTAGGAAAATGCAAGAAATGCGGTCCAGAGAGATCTTTTTGGATGGATAAATACAACTTAAAGATTTGCCTTCCATGTCAACGTTAAAACCAAGCATACACATGGCTATTACAACATTCAATCTCACAAATCTGTCGATTTGGGGTTTCCGGCGCCTCAAACCCCCAAATCTGCCTCTCTCTAATAATTTCCCTAAACTATTCCATGGAAAACAAATTTGCACCCTCTTTCTCACTCGAAATCAAGAGGAAAACCCGTACCTCTTGAAGAATTTTCCGGCGAACTCTCCGGCAATCAAAAGCTGTAGTCGCGAGGGTAGGGCCGGCTGAAGTCATCCCTTGCGGCTGCTGTGATAGGGGCACCTACCGTGGCTGCGGTGGCTGTTGGTGGCTACTGGTGGCTGCGGTTTTTTCGGCGACCTCCACCTCCCCAAAGCACGCCCACACAGACCTTAAGAGAGAGGGACGAGGGAAGAGAGAAAGAGAGAGACGCGGGAAGAGAGAAACGAGGGAGACGAGGGAGAGACCCCCTGTCCATTCCCTTTTATCGGCTGATCCCCCCCCTTTCCATGCCGAGATGGGTGGGGATCGGTTACGCCGGCGTAACCCCCCCTCTTGCCCCTTTCTTGTTTTGTTGAAGACCTAACGGGCAACCCTTATCGGGTTGCCCCTTTCTTTAAAAGGGGTTACACAGGGGGCGCGGCTCGGGTTCGGACCCGAGGCCCGTAACCCGACCCCAACACTATATGGATCCATCAGTTGGATCCGAATGGATCCAACTGTGGATCCTCGGATAAATAATAATAAAAATTTAAATTTTATTTATTTCTTATTACTATTATTATTATTATTAGTTTTTTTTTATTTAAAATTTACCCTATCCCTACCAATTGACCCCCATCAATATGGATCCGCAAGTCGGATCCATGTGGGTCCAAATGTGGATCCTCGAGTTTGCTATATATATATACATATGTTTTCATGTATATTTCTCTTTTATTACTAATATTAATATTATTTTAGTATAACGCAAATATTTAGGCATAAATACCCCTTTATGGGTCCCGGATCCGCGACTTGTATCCCAGGCCCAAATCACATTGTTATGAAATATTTATCATAATATATTTAAGTAAAAGCCTAAAAATTAAGGTTATTACATCCCTACCCCCTTAAAAGAATTTCGTCCGCGAAATTAGAATGACTACAAAAGTGTGAGTAGTACGGAAATCAAGTATATCATAGGCCTAATGGTCGATAACCAAGAGGATACCTTCGATCAAAACAGTCCCATCCTTCTACGTAGAGGTCGTAACAGTATAAACTCTCCCGTTGGTCTTTCTTTGGCCTTGTTGTTGCTGAGGTCTCTGTTGTTGTTGTCGTAGCTGCTGCTGCTGTTGTCCTCCCTGAGCTGCTGGCGGGTTTGGACAGTAGGGAGCGATGTGCCCAGGTTGCTGGCACCGGTAGCAAACTCCCTTGAACATCAGACAAAAACCCTGAGGATGACTCTCATTACATCTGCGACACATTGATTGGGATTTCCTCTGTTGCTGCCTCTGCTGAGGTTGTCCCTGATGCGCACCACGATGACGTCCCTCTTGGGTTCGCTGCCTCTTGCCAACCTGAGTCTTTTCACCTATCGGCAGGTCCTTCCTCTTTTCGCTCGAAGTATTCCCTCCATTCGTGCTTCCCTTTTGTGATACATTCCTAGACCTCTCTCAGTCCTTGGTCAGAACCGTGGCTGACTCGATTGCATCAGCCAAGATAGGAGGCCGACCTGACAGTACGCGAGCTCATAATCCATCCTTTAGTCCGTGCACGAACTTTGACGCTCTTGCCTTCTCATTTCTGAAGAGGTTCAGACAGTACCTCTCGAGATTCCGGAACTTGGTAGTGTAATCTACCAGACTCATGGTTCCCTGAGTCAAATCAAGGAACTCTCGTTGCATCTGTTCCTCAGCGTATGCAGGGAAATACGTGTCCAGAAACTCTTCCCTGAACGTTTCTCAGGAGATCTCCTCCCAATCGGCAAACTTCACCCTTCGCAGGGTGTCCTACCACTTCTTGGCATCGCCCTTTAGACGGTACGTGCCAAAAGATGTCTTTCTGTCTTCAGGAACAGACAAGACGTCGAACACCCGTTCCAACTCCTCAACCCAGTTCTGCGCTGCCTCTGGGTTTGCCTCTCCTGAAAAGGAAGGCGGGTCCAGCTTCAGAAACCTTTCAAAAGAAACTCCACCCGCGTTTGGAACAATATTGACAGGAAGATCACGCGCTGCTGCCTGCACAACTGCCTGTGCAGCCTGTGCCGCTTGGGCCGTTTGTGCAGCCTATGCTGCCTGAAGGTTTTGGGCCGCTTGCAGCGCCAGCGCTGTTTGTGTCGCCTGAGCCGTCATGGTCTCTGTCAAGGTATGAATGGCTTCCATCATAAAGTCTCTCTGTTCCTGCCAGTTCGTGGGAGCAACAGTAGAAGATGAATCGCCTTTATGGGTATAATGCGACATCTACAACGCACATACTTTCGTAAGAATTTAGACCCCGTATCAATCCTACCCCTTAGGATTTATCCCGTATATTTACCACATTTACAATAAATACACTTGTACAAGCACATTACACTTTCTTAATTCATAAAAACTAAGAAATGAACCATAAACACATAAGGAGTTCACATACTTTCATAAAAGTATATCATAGCCTTACCAGTGAAGAAGACTGGTCTGGAGTACGAGACACTACTTGCAGACGCTTTCGGACAACGCTCATATACCAAAATTAAAAATTTAACACAAAAATATGATAAAAGTGTAAGTCTTTGTGGTGGCTCTGATACCAAACCTGTAATAACCCCAACTCATCCCCTTTGAAAATGCGGATTTTTTTTCTAGAAGTTGCGGAAAAACTTCCCAGAGACCTGGGGTCCCTACAGTTCCAATTTCAATTGGATAACCACACACCACAAACCAACTTACATTTATCATTCATAACCAACCAACTGAACTCGCTTTTATTAATGAATCAATAAAAGTCATATTTAATGTCAAAAGTGAAATAGTAATTTGCAGGAAATAAGAAAAACTAAAAGGAAATAACAGTAGAGCCCCTCTGTTCGTAAGTGAAGCAATCTGAAGCAAATGTGACCCTCGTGTCTCCTCAGAGCGAGTCAATTTCACTGATCACCTGTATATGGGAAAAACCAATAAAATGAGAGAGTCAGAAATCCTAGGAATTCTGCGTACAGGTTTCCCTAATGAATCAAATAAGAAAAAAAACATAAATAATATCCATGTAATATTTTAGGAGGATACAATTATAACCAAATTATAAGGCAATTAACTAGTTATGCAACAATAAAATAAACATTAAGCATAAGGGAACTCTAAGTAAGTAATAGTGATTATAATTTAATCAATAAAGGCATTTGAAGGCAAAAGAGATCAACATCATACAATGATCAATATATAACAACCAAGTGCATGGGTAAACATGCATGAACTAATGCAGAGCATGAATATGCATGATTTATTTATAATGCATGAACCCATATTATCTTTCATTTAAACTCCCCTCTTTCCATATGCATGTCCTATTAAATGCACACAATCTTTAAGTTTCTCTTTTTAATTTATCATTGCCCGCGGATACACCAAACGGGTACAGTCCCCGAGGTCAAGTAGGGTTCCCGGGGTAGCTTAACACACAATTTGTATTTTATTACCGGGTTCCACACTTAGCCCTCGACCGATATCAGGAAACAACACCATCTATCAGAACCTTGGAAAACAGCATCCAAAGTCGGGGACACCATGAAAAACAACATCCACTGGCGCCACTTTCTTGGTATACCAAACAAACTCACAACTGTGACTAACACACCACTCCCGGGTAAAGTGGCGGATTCTCCCTAAAACCGTGGCCAGAAGAAAAACCTCAATATCGGGTTCAGGGGCAACAAAACGCACACAAAGTTTTTGTATCCTCACGGTTTCCCCTAAACCGCAATATCCAAGATTCTCACGCTAAAGCAGGAACATCAAGAAGAAAGTGAATTACACTGTTCTTTACTTTCTTTTATCTGGTTATTAATTCATTTCCTTTACATTTGCAAATTTACATGCAAAATTAATAACATAAGCTTGCACATAAGCATGCTAAGCTTTTTCACGGGACCACAGCCCCTGATCACATAGAACAGTGTGGTAAAACATTAATATCACGTTTGATTTGTTGCAATGCATCAAAATAACTAAATCAGAGAACGACTGGTTCTCGAGGCTCACCCAGCCCCTGATGATCCAAATGACCATCAATGCATCCATAAGCAAAAATCATCAATCGCATGCTTCCATGCATTATTTTTCACATGCTTTTCGATGCATATGTATGACAAATTTTAAAGATGTGCATGAAACAATAATATATTTATGCATGTGCATGAGTTCACTATTCGTGTGCATGTGCTTTTATGAAATCATTTCATACACATGCATTCATTTATGATTCATAAGTACATGTGGACATTCAAACAGTATTGTACATGTTACACACACATCGATTTCATGTATGTATATGCACTTAAACAAATTTTCCGATAGCATAATACTTAAGCATGTCAGATCAAATCAATGCATATGAACAATCTCATTCATAACATTATTAAAATTACCATACATGCATATAACTAAATCTGGAAATTTAACTTGCAAATTTAAAGATCTAGCGCTAGAATCAAAATAACACTAAGTGTTAAAGTATACACTTGATATATATATATATATATATATATATATATATATATATATATATATATATATATATATATATATATATATTTCACAGTTCCTATATATATTGCCTATGCTAAACAACCTATCTCGACCATAATAGGCTTTCTAAACATAATGCAGATAAAACCCTCGAGTTGTTTGACAACCATGTTTCAACCCAAAGTTTGACATAATAGAAAAATTTTGGTATTGACTTGCGGTTTATAATTGATACGCACCATAACAACCTTGGAACAATGAACACAACAAAGCCATAGTGATTAGGATTTCATTAATCAACTATATATGTATACCTGTTCTAATAAGCCACACTAGATAGGTACTATTCCCACACCATGAGCATGTAATAATCTGAGGATGTAAAAGAATTCAGAACATATGTGATTTCTAGTAGGGTTGTTAATCAGCTCCTGCAAGGGTCTGGATATCAAAGCTTCAGAACATATGTTTTATATTCATTGGCAGGAGTTAAAAATTTATACCACGACTTTACATGTTAATAACTAAAACCCACAACTCAGATTATCTATCTATTTTCCTGTTCAATTAACCATCTCAGTAGACAAGAAGAAACTCCCGAGGTTGAGCCTGTACAATAGGTATTCTCCACAACAAACAAAACTGAACCATGAAGCCAACAACACCCAATTCAAATGGCTTTCACAAAGAATCTTTGTGAACATGCCAGATCTCATGCGTGTAGTTTTCTTGAACGAGTTGTTTTATCTCCAATGTTGCCCCAATTTGTAACAATAGATGAAATTCAATAAATGGGGGAAAGGAGATTTCATGCATATTAAATGAACAAAGGTTCTGATCTTTCTAAATTATTCATAAAGAGCCCTCTCTGTCATTTAATGTCTCACGAACCACTGTCAGCTGATCAAATAAAAGACAGGCATGGATTGACTATTGCCCTTACACCTTTGTAACTACTGAGAGTATGCATTTTAATTTTCAACCATCAGCTGCCAATGAAAGAGTAAAAACTTCCAAATATCTACAACAGTGGACAAACTCAAATTTATGAAATAGGACACCATCCACGAAAGTCAAATATGACCATACTTTGATGTCCACTGATACTGAATTTTTATAAGACAAACAGGTGGCAGATTCATTAACACACAACGTTAGAATAAAAGGACTCTCCCAAGTGATGTGATCGTCAGAACTAGAATGAACATGGTAGGAAAATGCAAGAAATGCGGTCCAGAGAGATCTTTTTGGATGGATAAATACAACTTAAAGATTTGCCTTCCGTGTCAACGTTAAAACCAAGCATACACATGGCTATTACAACATTCAATCTCACAAATCTGTTGATTTGGGGTTTCCGGCGCCTCAAACCCCCAAATCTGCCTCTCTCTAATGATTTTCCTAAACTATTCCATGGAAAACAAATTTGCACCCTCTTTCTCACTCGAAATCAAGAGGAAAACCCGTACCTCTTGAAGAATTTTTCGGCGAACTCTCCGGCGATCGAAAGCTGCAGTCGCGAGGGTAGGGCCGGCTGAAGTCGTCCCTTGCAGCTGCTGTGACAGGGGTACCTACCGTGGCTGCAGTGGCTGTTGGTGGCTACTGGTGGCTGCGGTTTTTCCGGCGACCTCCACCTCCCCAAAGCACGCCCACACAGACCTTAAGAGAGAGGGACGAGGGATGGGAGAAAGAGAGAGACGCGGGAAGAGAGAAACGAGGGAGACGAGGGAGAGACCCCCTCTCCATTCTCTTTTATCGGCTGATCCCCCCCCCTTTCCATGCCGAGATGGGTGGGGATCGGTTACGCCTGCGTAACCCCCCCCTCTTGCCCCTTTCTTGTTTTGCTGAAGACCTAACGGGCAACCCTTATCGGGTTGCCCCTTTCTTTAAAAGGGGTTACACAGGGGGCGCGGCTCGAGTCCGGACCCGAGGCCCGTAACCCGACCCCCAAATTATATGGATCCATCAGTTGGATCCTGTGAATACCCCAAATTTTTCAAAATCTTTTAAATTTTCCCTTTTTGCCCCTGATATCATTTTCTGAGCATTTGAGTCATTTTTAAATCTAAATTCCAGTTCATTTCTCAAGTTTTACTGAAATTAAATTCATTTTATATGTTTAAATTAATTTCGGATCCGGATCCATTGTCCAGATTCAAATCTGAATCTCATTGTCCAACTTTTAAATTAAAATTACAGAAAATACCAAAAATAGTTTTTAAATAGCTCAGACAGTCCATCCGATATCCGTTTGGATCCATCATGTTGTATTTCTCGATTCGAGTGTTAAACCTCGAACATTTTCTCAAAAACCTGGGTCCAAACCCATTCTTCTGAAGAAATTTCCCCAAAATAACCTTGTTTTTTCAGAAAAAACCTCTTTTGTAAATATTTCTCGAAAATACGAAAAATTAGTTTTAAATCTTTGATTTTAGGGTTTTATTCTAAAAATGTCAAAAAAATGTATATATAAAATGTCAAGAAAAATAATAATAATAAATAAAAAAGAAGAAGAGAAAAAGCACAATAACTTAGTATCCTTAATGTTAGTACCCTCAACATACTCTATGAATTGAGGCATGAATATGTAGTTGACACCCCTTCTGCAGGAAATCTTTAATTTTAGATTTTCTAATTCATATAATCTAGAGGCATTTTGCTATTCATAAACCAAAGGTGAAAAGATGGACTGAATGAAATTATTTCACTTGGCCCTATAATGAACACAGAACGTGATATATTATTGAAGACTTCTCTAGTAATATTACATAATAGAGAGAACACAAAATTGCAACTGTACAACAAGTATGAAGGAATTGTTATAATACACCGTGGGGTGGTGGTGAAGTAACCAACAGGAACTAATACAAGGTTGCTAAAATGATGATTAACAGATGCTAAAAAAAATGTAAGAGACAAAAGGAAAACATAAATTTGTGAATGCTGATTAAAACTAACAATTTCAGGAATGTCATAGATATAAAAAAAATTCTGGTTACATGAATAGCAAAATAACACTGGATCCACACTGGATCCGTCTTCAAAATTCATCATATTTTCCCCAAAATATTTTCTTCTTTTATCAGAATTTAACTTAAAATTAACTCAAAATATATACCAATGGCCATAGTCAGGGTATATTGAGAGTTCATTTCATTTTAAATTCTATGAAAGCACCAAATGTATTTCATTCTTCACCTGAATTTAAATATAGATTATTATATAATACATTCAATGACCATAGTCAAGGATGTATTATATCTTCAATCGTGTTTTAATTCATTTAAAGAATGGAATAACTTTTCAAAATCCAATTTCAAAGATTCTTTAAATTCATCCATCATATAGGATAGAATTGCATCATATTTTCAAAATTTCCTTTTTAAAATTCCAAGTAATTCTTCTTCTTCATTTCTCAGATCAAATCTTATTCAAATCCAATTCTATCTCATTTCAAGATTCAAAATTTCAATTTGACTTTGAAATTCCAAAACCATTTTTTATATTCAAACTTCAAATTTCCAAATTCAAAACAGATTTCAAAGTTCAAATTGACTTTGAAATTCCAAAATTCATTTTATATTCAAAACTTCAATCAAAGTTCAATTTAACTTTGAGATTCTTGATTCATCTTCTGAATTTAACCCCAAATCCATTTTAGGATCCAGGATTCAACACTCATATTGGATCTCAGACTTCAGATCCAATTCCTCCTTAGGATTCAGACTCCAATTTCACTTTTGGATCTTAGACTTCAGATCCAATTTCCTTATAGGATCCAGAATCCAATTTCACATTTGGATCTCAGACTTCAGATCCAAATCCATCTTAGGGTCAAGAATCCAACTCTACATTAGATCTCAGACTTCAGATCCAAATCCATCTTAGGATCCAGAGTCCAACTCTACTTTGGATCTTAGACTTCAGATCCAATTCTCTCACAGGATCCAGAACCAATTTCACCTTGGACCTCAGACTTCAGATCTAAATCTATCTTAGGATCGGAAACCCAATTCTATATTTGGATCTTAGACTTCAAATCCAAATCCACTCTAGGATCCAGAACTCAAGTCTATCTTAGATTCTGAATCTCAGATCCCATTCTGTTTAGGATCCAGAATCCAATTCCAATTCTAGATTTCAATTCCATTTTCGGATCTAATCTGAATCTCTTAAATCCATTCTTAAATATCACTTGATTTTCTCAAATCCATTCTAAGATTCGAATTCAATATCACTTCAAAAACTTCATCTTCTTCTCCCAACTCATTCAAAGTCCATTTTCGACTTTGAAATTTCACCTTTCATTCCAAAGCTTTAAATCATTCTTTCTCTAAGTCAAGATTTATTCTTCCAAACTCTGATTTACTTCAAAAGACTTAGAACTTCTCTGATCTATCTCAAGTTCTAAGTTAGATTCAAACATTTCTTCACTCTCTTATCAAGTTCATCTCAGAATACTTGGAAATTTCCAAAACATTCTTTTCAAAAGAGCATACATCCTTGCATTGCACAAGTATGATTCTTTGTGCATTTAGAGTTAGAATAAATTCTTAGATTATATTTAGGCAAAGCAAAAGGCATAGATTCGATCCTTGGTTCGATTACCTCTGGTAAAGGCGCCAGGAACGGTCGAACCTCGTACCGACGAGCGAATCCCGTCTTTCCATTTTTCCCGCAATATTTTCAAAACGGAGGCGAGTTAAATTTCTAAACATTTTTCAAATAAAGGTCAAGTGAAAACCCGCAAAAGAGTTCATCTTCTCTTTTCCTTTCTTTCTTTTCTCTTCTTTTTCTCTTTTCTTTCTTTTATTCTCCTTCCTTCAAAAAGGAGGAAAATAGAGGTTAGAAAAGGAAAAGAAAAGGAAGAGAGAGAAATAACGAAAGAGGAAAAATTTTGCGATGATCACAGATCCGAATGGATCCAACTGTGGATCCTCGGATAAATAATAATAAAAATTTAAATTTTATTTATTTCTTATTACTATTATTATTATTATTAGTTTTTTATTTATTTAAAAATTACCCTATCCCTACCAATTGACCCCCATCAATATGGATCCACAAGTCGGATCCATGTGGGTCCAAATGTGGATCCTCGAGTTTGCTATATATATATACATATGTGTTCATGTATATTTCTCTTTTATTACTAATATTAATATTATTTTAGTACAACGCAAATATTTAGGCATAAATACCCCTTTATGGGTCCCGGATCCGCGACTTGGATCCCGGGCCCAAATCACATTGTTATGAAATATTTATCATAATATATTTAAGTAAAAGCCTAAAAATTAAGCTTATTACATCTCTACCCCCTTAAAAGAATTTTGTCCGCGAAATTAGAATGACTACAAAAGTGTGAGTAGTACGGAAATCAAGTATATCATAGGCCTAATGGTCGATAACCAAGAGGATACCTTCGATCAAAACAGTCCCATCCTTCTGCGTAGAGGTTGTAACAACATAAACTCTCCCGTTGGTCTTTCTTTGGCCTTGTTGTTGCTGAGGTCTCTGTTGTTGTTGTTGTAGCTGCTGCTGCTGTTGTCCTCCCTGAGCTGCTGGCGGGTTTGGACAGTAGGGAGCGATGTACCCAGGTTGCTGGCACCGGTAGCAAACTCCCTTGAACATCGGACAAAAACATCTGCGACACATTGATTGGGTTTTCTCCTGTTGCTGCCTCTGCTGAGGTTGTCCCTGATGCGCACCACGATGATGTCCCTCTTGGGTTCGCTGCCTCTTGCCAACCTGAGTCTTTTCACCTATCGGCAGGTCCTTCCTCTTTCAGCCCGAAGTATTCCCTCCATTCGTGCTTCCCTTTTGTGATACATTCCTAGACCTCTCCCAGTCCTTGGTCAGAACCGTGACTGACTCGATTGCATCGGCCAAGGTAGGAGGCCGACCTGACAGTACGCGAGCTCATAATCCATCTTTTAGTCCGTGCATGAACTTCGACGCTCTTGCCTTCTCATTTCTGAAGAGGTTCGGACAGTACCTCTCGAGATTCCGGAACTTGGTAGTATAATCTACCAGACTCATGGTTCCCTGAGTCAAATCAAGGAACTCTCGTTGCATCTGTTCCTCAGCGTATGCGAGGAAATACGTGTCCAGAAACTCTTCCCTGAACGTTTCTCCGGGGATCTCATCCCAATCGGCAAACTTCACCCTTCGCAGGGTGTCCCACCACTTCTTGGCATTGCCCTTCAGACGGTATGTGCCAAAAGATGTCTTTCTGTCTTCAGGAACAGACAAGACGTCGAACACCCGTTCCAACTCTTCAACCCAGTTCTGCGCTGCCTCTGGGTTTGCCTCTCCTGAAAAGGAAGGCGGGTCCAGCTTCAGAAACCTTTCGAAAGAAACTCCACCCGCGTTTGGAACAATATTGACAGAAGGATCATGCGCTGCTGCCTGTGCAGCCTGTGCCGCTTGGGCCGTTTGTGCAGCCTGCGCTGTTTGTGTCGCCTGAGCCGTCATGGTCTCTGTCAAGGTATGAATGGCTTCCATCATAAAGTCTCTCTGTTCCTGCCAGTTCGTGGGAGCAACAGTAGAAGACGACGCGCCTCTACGGGTATAATGCGACATCTACAACGCACATACTTTCGTAAGAATTTAGACCCCGTATCAATCCTACCCCCTTAGGATTTATCCTGTATATTTACCACATTTACAATAAATACACTTGCACAAGCACATTACACTTTCTTAATTTATAAAAACTAAGAAATGAACCATAAACACATAAGGAGTTCACATACTTTCATAAAAGTATATCATAGCCTTACCAATGAAGAAGTCTGCTTTGGAGTACGAGGCACTACTTGCAGACGCTTCCGGACAGGGCTCATATACCAAAATTAAAAATTTAACACAAAAATATGATAAAAGTGTAAGTCTTTGTGGTGGCTCTGATACCAAACCTGTAACGACCCCAACTCATCCCCTTTGAAAATGCGGATTTTTTTCCAGAAGTTGCGGAAAAACTTCCTAGAGACCTGGGGTCCCTACAGTTCCAGTTTCAGTTGGATAACCACACACCACAAACCAACTTACATTTATCATTCATAACTAACCAACTGAACTCTCTTTTATTAATGAATCAATAAAAGTCATATTTAATGTCAAAAGTGAAATAGCAATTTGCAGGAAATAAGAAAAACTAAAAGGAAATAACAGTAGAGCCCCTCTGTCCGTAAGTGAAGCAATATGAAGCAAATATGACCCTCGTGTCTCCTCAAAACGAGTCAATTTCACTGATCACCTGTATCTGGGAAAAACCAATAAAATGAGAGGGTCAGAAATCTGAGGAATTCTGCGTACAGGTTTCCCTAATGAATCAAATAAGAAAAAGAGCATAAATAAGATCCATGTAATATTTTAGGAGGATACAATTATAACCAAATTATAAGACATTTAACTAGTTATGCAACAATAAAATAAACATTAAGCATAAGGGAACTCTAAGTAAGTAATAGTGATTATAATTTAATCAATAAAGGCATTTGAAGGCAAAAGAGATCAACATCATACAATGATCAATATATAACAACCAAGTGCACGGGTAAACATGCATGAACTAATGCAGAGCAGGAATATGCATGATTTATGTATAATGCATGAACCCATATTATCTTTCATTTAAACTCCCCTCTTTCCATATGCATGTCCTATTAAATGCACACAATCTTTAAGTTTCTCTTTTTAATTTATCATTGCCCGCGGATACACCAAACGGGTACAGTTCCCGAGGTCAATTAGGGTTCCCGGGGTAGCTTAACACACAATTTGTATTTTATTACCGGGTTCCACACTTAGCCCTAGACCGATATCAGGAAACAGCACCATCGATCGGAACCTTGGAAAACAACATCCAAAGTCGGGGGCACGATGGAAAACAACATCCACTGGCGCCACTTTCTTGGTATACCAAACAAACTCACAGCTGTGACTAACACACCACTCCCGGGTAAAGTGGTGGATTCTCCCTAAAACCGTGGTCAGGAGAAGAACCTCAATATCGGGTTCAGGGGCAACAAAACGCACACGGAGTTTTTGTATCCTCACGGTTTCCCTTAAACCGCAATATCCAAGATTCCCACGCTAAAGCAGGGACATCAAGAAGAAAGTGAATTACACTGTTCTTTACTTTCTTTTATCTGGTTATTAATTCATTTCCTTTACATTTGCAAATTTACATGCAAAATTAATAACATAAGCTTGCACATCAGCATGCTAAGCTTTTTCACGGTACCACAGCCCGTGATCACATAGAACAGTGTGGTAAAACATTAATATCACGTTTGATTTGTTGCAATGCATCAAAATAACTAAATCAGAGAACGACTGGTTCTCGAGGCTCACCCAGCCTATGATGATCCAAATGACCATCAATGCATCCATAAGCAAAAATCATCAATCGCATGCTTCCATGCATTATTTTTCACATGCTTTTCGATGCATATGTATGACAAATTTTAAAGATGTGCATGAAACAATAATATATTTATGCATGTGCATGAGTTCACTATTCGTGTGCATGTGCTTTTATGAAATCATTTCATACACATGCATTCATTTATGATTCATAAGTACATGTGGACATTCAAACAGTATTGTACATGTTACACACACATCGATTTCATGTATGTATATGCACTTAAACAAATTTTCCGATAGCATAATACTTAAGCATGTCAGATCAAATCAATGCATATGAACAATCTCATTCATAACATTATTAAAATTACCATACATGCATATAACTAAATCTGGAAATTTAACTTGCAAATTTAAAGATCTAGCTCTAGAATCAAAATAACACTAAGTGTTAAAGTATACACTTGATATATATATATATATATATATTTCACAGTTCCAATATATATTGCCTATGCTAAACAACCTATCTCGACCATAATAGGCTTTCTAAACATAATGCAGATAAAACCCTCGAGTTGTTTGACAACCATGTTTCAACCCAAAGTTTGACATAATAGAAAAATTTTGGTATTGACCTGCGGTTTATAATTGATACGCACCATAACAACCTTGGAACAATGAACACAACAAAGCCATAGTGATTAGGATTTCATTAATCAACTATATATTTATACCTGTTCTAATAAGCCACATTAGATAGGTACTATTCCCACACCATGAGCATGTAATAATCTGAGGATGTAAAAGAATTCAGAACATTTGTGATTTCTAGTAGGGTTGTTAATCAGCTCCTGCAAGGGTCTGGATATCAAAGCTTCAGAACATATGTTTTATATTCATTGGCAGGAGTTACAAATTTATACCACGACTTTACATGTTAATAACTAAAACCCACCACTCAGATTATCTATCTGTTTTCCTGTTCAATTAACCATCTCAGTAGATGAGAATAAACTCCCGAGGTTGAGCCTGTACAATAGGTATTCTCCACAACAAAAGGACCACAATTTGTCTAACACCTCCTTTGGGTACTCTTTTTATTGAGCAATCGGTCTTAGTAGATGTTGAAGAAGTGAATTCTTAATATTCTGTACTACTTCTTGTGGCTCAAACCTCGTGCTGCACATGAATTGGTACACAATAAATATCAATATAAAATATTTATAAGATATGCAATAATTGAAAACAAAATATTTATGATCGATTATCGATATACACTATTCGAATGAGTGTTATAACCTTAATTTTTAGGCTTTTACTTAAATATATTATGATAAATATTTCATAACAATGTGATTTGGGCCCGGGATCCAAGTCGCAGATCCGGGATTCATAAAGGGGTATTTATGCCTAAATATTTGCGTTATACTAAAATAATATTAATATTAGTAATAAAAGAGAAATATACATGAACACATATGTATATATATATATATATATATATAGTTAGCAAACTCGAGGATCCACATTTGGACCCACATGGATCCGACTTGTGGATCCATATTAATGGGGGTCAATTGGTAGGGATAGGGTAAATTTTAAATAAATAAAAAAACTAATAATAATAATAGTAATAAGAAATAAATAAAATTTAATTTTTTATTATTATTTATCCGAGGATCCACAGTTGGATCCATTCGGATCCAACTGATGGATCCATATAGTTTGGGGGTCGGGTTACGGGCCTCGGGTCCGGACCCGAGCCGCGCCCCCTGTGTAACCCCTTTTAAAGAAAGGGGCAACCCGATAAGGGTTGCCCGTTAGGTCTTCAGCAAAACAAGAAAGGGGCAAGAGGGGGGGGGGGGGGGGGGGGGGGGGGGGGGTTACGCAGGCGTAACCGATCCCCACCCATCTCGGCATGGAAGGGGGGGGGGGGGGGGATCAGCCGATAAAAGGGAATGGAGAGGGGGTCTCTCCCTCGTCTCCCTCGTTTCTCTCTTCCCGCGTCTCTCTCTTTCTCTCTTCCCTCGTCCCTCTCTCTTTCGGTCTGTGTGGGCGTGCTTTGGGGAGGTGGAGGTCGCCGAAAAAAATGCAGCCATCAGTAGCCACCAACAGCCACCGCAGCCACGGTAGGTACCCCTGTCATAGCAGCCGCAAGGGACGACTTCAGCCGACCCTACCCTCGCGACTGCAGCTTTCGATCGTCGGAGAGTTCGCCGAAAAATTCTTCAAGAGGTACGGGTTTTCCTCTTGATTTCGAGTGAGAAAGAGGGTGCAAATTTGTTTTCCATGGAATAGTTTAGGGAAATCATTAGAGAGAGGCAAATTTGGGGGTTTGAGGCACCAAAAACCCCAAATCGACATATTTGTGAGATTGAATGTTGTAATAGCCATGTGTATGCTTGGTTTTAACGTTGACATGGAAGGCAAATCTTTAAGTTGTATTTATCCATCCAAAAAGATCTCTCTGGACCACATTTCTTGCATTTTCCTACCATGTTCATTCTAGTTCTGACGATCACATCACTTGGGAGAGTCCTTTTTATTGTAACGTTGTGTGTTAATGAATCTGCCACCTGTTTGTCTTATAAAAATTCAGTATCAGTGGACATCAAAGTATGGTCATATTTGACTTTTGTGGATGGTGTCCTATTTCATAAATTTGAGTTTGTCCACTGCTGTAGATATTTGGAAGTTTTTACTCTTTCATTGGCAGCTGATGGTTGAAAATTAAAATGCATACTCTCAGTGGTTACAAAGGTGTAAGGGCAATAGTCAATCCATGCCTGTCTTTTATTTGATCGGCTGACAGTGGTTCGTGAGACATTGAATGACAGAGAGTGCTCTTTATGAATAATTTAGAAAGATCAGAACCTTTGTTCATTTAATATGCATGAAATCTCCTTTCCCACATTTATTGAATTTCATCTATTGTTACAAATTGGGGCAACATTGGAGATAAAACAACTCGTTCAAGAAAACTACACGCATGAGATCTGGCATGTTCACAAAAATTCTTTGTGAAAGCCATTTGAATTTGGTGTTGTTGGCTTCATGGTCTTGTAGGCTTTGAATAGCTTCGCAACTACGGTGGAAGAAAATGATGCAAGGAAGGTGTGGCAGAAGGTGGCTGCCAATCGATTTGCAGACATGCTGCACAATATGAAGACTGCAGCAAAAAAAAAAACATCTGGCGTAATAAATGATCCACTACAGTGGAAGGGCCATGACCTTATTACTATTAGGAGAGATTATTTGGATGAAATGTGCGATAAGTGGGCGGGAGATGCATTTCGAAATCGCTCTGCGAAGGCTGCAGAAAATCTAGCAAAAATGCCTGAAGCCCATCTACACACAGGTGGATCTAAGACATTTGGGAGCCACTTAAAGAAAATGGTAACTCATTAATATATAATATTAATTTTATAAGTATCGTTGCAAACTTGTGAACTAAATCTTTTGTCCTTTAACTTCGCAGAAAGCAGAAAAAGGAGACATTGTACCATATAAGGATGTTTTTCTTGAAACACATAAACGGAAGACCACAGAAGTCTTTGTATCAGAGAAGGCGAGAACGACAACAGTATGTATTTATTCTATTAATAATTATTGCAATATGCAAGTTATCATTAATTATTAATGCATACTTTAAACATTATTTTGTAGGAGGCATATGAGCAACAGATGGTAGAGCGATATGGCGATGACGCTACTCAGCATCGATCATTTGATCCTGCAGCATGGGTGACTGCAGCAAGTGAACCAAAAAATGGTCACGTGTTCGGGTTTGGAAGTAATATGAACACTTCACCAGTTATTGCTTCTTCCAGTTACGGCTCACAGACTTCTTCCGCCGACATAAGCTTCAAGCAACAACCTATTCTTTCCGGTGATGATGTACGCCAGATCATTAAGGATACACTGAATGGCTACTTCCATGACACCGTCGCCCCCTTTCTCCGAGATGAGATCAACAATCTTATGCTGAACAGGGGATCTTCGATTGCAGGTCCCTCTCAGGTATAATCACATATTCAGTTTTTTGTATGCCTTAGAACACATATAAGCATAATTGAATCACATATATAACTTTTTGCCTGCCTTAGAGCACATATGAGCATGATAGAATCACATATAGAGTTTTTTGTCTGCCTTAGAGCACATATGAGCATGCTATAATCACATATAAAGTTTTTTGCCTGCTTTAGAGCACATATGAGCATGATAGAATCACATATAAAGTTTTTTTGATTGTCTTAGAACACATATGAGCATGCTATAATCACATATTCAGTTTTTTGACTGCCTGAGAACACATATGAGCATGTTATAATCACATATTCAGTTTTTTGACTACCTTAAAACACATATGAGCATGCCAAAATTACATATAGAGTTTTTTTACTGCCTTAGAACATATATCATTCATGATAGAATTACATATAAATTTTTTTGCTTTGCCTGCCTTAGAGCACATATGAGCATGATAGAATCACATATAGAGTTTTTCGGTCTGCCTTAGAACACATATGAGCATGCTATAATCACATATTCAATTTTTTGACTGCCTTAGCACACATACGAGCATGATCGAATCACATATATAGCTTTTTGTTTGCCTTAAAGCACATATGAGCATGGTAGAATCACATATAGAGTTTTTCTAGCTGCCTTAGAACTCATATGAGCATGATATAATCGCATATACAATTTTTTTAATGCCTTAAAACACATATAATTCATGATAGAATCACATATAGAGTTTTTTGCCTGCCTTAGAGCACATATGAGCATGATAGAATCACATATAAAGTTTTTTTATTGCCTTCGAACACATGAGCACATGATAGAATCACATATAGTGTGTAATTTATTTTATTATATTTTGTTTATCAATACTGACTGTTCTTTTTTTGTGTACGCTGCTAGCGATAATCAGCGTAGCGGAGCTGAAGGGACATATAAAGGCAATGAACAAGAAGACACACAAAATCTTGACGATGATTAGAGAACTGTGTTGAAGAAGTTCTATTTTTTTTGTTTCCTAATTGTAATTGTTGAATTGTAAATAATTAAACTTGTTAATTTTAAGGTGGAACAATTAATTGTTGTAGATTCCTTTTATATGAATTTTTTTGTGTAGTTTGTTTTTTATTTACAGGAAATATAAATTGTACAAGAAATATAAATTGTACCATTCTCGGTATTTAATTTTCAAATAAAAAATTTTATTTTTTTTCGTGTTTGCGACGAATTAGCGACGGATGTTTCCGTCGCTATGCATATAAATCTAGCGACGGTTTAGCGACAGACGTAAATCCGTCGCCAAGCCGAGGTCGCCGTTTAGTACCGGTGGATTGGCGACAGAATACATCGCTCGTTATTCCATCGCAATTAGCGACGAACCTGGAGACGAATTTATTCTGTCGTCAGTTAGCGTCAAAAAATTCGCGACGTAAGCATACCGTCGCCTCGTCGTTGCTAATCTGTCACTAAGTCGGTTAGCGACGGAATGTGGTCGTCGCTAATCCACTGCTTTGTTGTGGTGGTGCACTGCTGATCGCACATGCATTAAAAGTTACATTTTGGAGATTTAGGTCTTGGACCATCGCTAAAGGTCGGGTTTCCGTCCAGACCTATAGCAAACAAACATGCTGGCCTTGAACAACCACGTTCGATAGCCAGCGTGCCCGACATTATGTTGCTTTGTGTGTGTATATATAGTAATGCTTCAGTGCTCCAGGAGCACCTACTCCCACACAGTAGAAATCATAGTTGTAGGTTGCATCTTTTCAATCGGACCATATAAATGTACTCAACTTAGTTTATTTGATAAGAATCATGTTTAAGATCATGTTTTTTTAATATAAAAATATGATTTTTTAAGTCAGTAAGCCATTGATTTTAGAGGTTTTAAGGAACCCACTAGTGAAAAGCACCTCCATAAAATTGGTGAGAGTCTAACCTGAAATGAATGGGTCAGCACCTATTTTCAGGTCAACAACTAAGGCTATGTGTGCAGGTTTCAGTTTCCACGCTCTTTCATTTTAAAAATTCAAACATCGCGTGTCCAGTCGTACAAATCTTGACGCGTCCCAAGATAATGCCTTACATGCAGTCTCATGAAGGGACATCTAGTAGGATTGTGGTAGGGAAGCCCCACCCTTCACCACCACCCTAGCTGCTCTTCCTGCACATGGTGTTGGGCACATATGGCCATGTGCATCCCGACGTCACCGTCTTTGAAAATAATCACAGATCTAACAATCATATAGATATGATGAAAATGCATCTGAAAACAGAAAACAAGAAAGAGAAGCTTGCTAGGCCAAAAGAAAAATGAAAGCTTACGATCCCATGATAATATATCTGCGCTTACAGTCTGTCAGTTGATGGAGGGCAGCTTGGTGCAGAGGTACACTCAAAGTATGCCATGTGTAAGCATGCACACGAGCCGGGCTTGGGCTGTTCGAACTCGGCTCGGTGCAAAATATCTGTCCAAGTTTGAATGGCTTTGTCGGGACTTGGTTCGGTTCCAAGCTTGAGCCAAGCCGAACCGAGCTTCAAGGCATTCCAAAAAAAATCATTTTCTAAAAATATTGTTGAAGGTGAGTGTTTTGAACCCAAACCTCGAACTACAAGCCTTCTGATCAAAAGGCAATGTCTAACCGAATAAACTAACAATAACTTGTTGGATAAAATTGCAAATATATTATCTATGAACTTGTATCCAAGCCTACTGAGCTTTATCAAGCTCGGTAGGTTGATAAAGCTCGGCTTGTTTGCTCGTCCGAGCCATAGAACCATGTTCAAGCTCACCTCATTTAAAGCACGGTCAAGCTTTGAACCGAGCTTAACTTAGTCGAACCTAAGCCGAGCTCGAGCCGGATCCATTCATTATGCATCCCTAGCCATGCGATGACACCTAATCCCGACTCCCATGATGATGTATATGAGTTCCTTGAACAGGGTTTTCAGCTATATGTGTTTGGAAGTTGAAGATAGGAGGAGAGATGCAGATTCTGTGAATCCCACCTACCACCTCCATTGCTCTTCATCTCCATTTCATCTACTTCCTCACAAGGATTTAATTAGTAAGTTTAGTTACATCATCTTCTCTTATCGTGCCACCCTCCTCAACATCGTTTTTCAAACATAGCCTTGGTCTAGCATTCATTATTTTACCAACAAGGTAAAAGATAACAATATTCTTTGGTCAACACCTTAGTTGCATTGGTATTCAATACACCCAAATATACCACATATCTCGCATAGGCAAAACTAGGCGAGGGGGGCACTTGCCCACACCCTGACCCACAAAAATCTCCCAAGGAGGTATGGGTCAGAGGCACTTGTGCCCGACCCAAAGGCGGCTGACATCCCCCACCCTTTCGGCTTCCCTCGATACCCTAACAAAACTCTCTCTCTCTCTCTCTCTCTCTCTCTCTCTCTCTCTCTCTCTCTCTCTCTCTCTTTGCGACCCCACAATCAACCACAAGGCACAAGCAACTTCTGGCTCTTCGGTGCACTGCGCACAAGATAAGGTCCTCTCCCTCTCTCGTTCTTGCAAGCTTTAATTAATATTTTTTAATTAGTATTCTTATTATGTTTTTTTTCAATTAGTAAATGAAATTATGATTGTTGTTTGTTGGGATTAGGACTTGGGTTTTGCATTTACTTTTTCTTAAATAGTTGCATTTCAATAACTAAGCTTTAGGGTTTTTTGTGTTTTTTGTCTAATTAGCATTTAGATTTTTAATGAGATGAATATTAATGAATTATTTCTGTATTTTTTAATCAACATTATACATAATCTACATGTTTGATTTTAGCTAAAAATTTGGGCGTTTTGTTGTTTCTTATTTTAATTAGCTTACTTATGAAAACTATGAAAGATGTTTGCTAGGATTGAGGTTTTCATTTATTTTTTTTTATAAATAACATGGATATTTAGTTAGGTTTGTTCCTCTTCATTTTGAGTGACATGTATTTTTTTAAATAAAATATTTATGATGTCTTTTATAGATTTTTAAAAAAAATAACTAATTAATTGACTATTTATTTGTCGGATGTGTGCATTCCTTTGTGACACCATGGTGAATGCATTTCAAGATCGAAACTTGCTTAACCACACTACAATATTCTTGAAATGTACTTTCCTTGGTCTTTATATCAAACCAAACTAAATTTTGAATTATACATGCATGTTATTATGATTCTTCACACTTCTTAATTAATTTTCTTTATTACTCACAATATGTTTTTTTTTTGTTTCAACCAAGGTTCATAATTATGAATATGATACTATGTAGTTCCTGGCTTTTGCACTCGTTAGTATAGTTTATTGTCATAAAAAACATTTTTTCATTTTACCGTGCATTTGTGCCCACCCTAGTTTAAATTAGTGGCTCTGCCAGTAGTAGATGCAAAACGGGTCTTTGAAATCATAAAAGAAGTATTAAGTTTTTAAGAAACTTGACCCAATTATTTGAGTAACGTGGGTCATATTACATAGAAACACATTCCTATGACATTATAAATGAGTATCAAGCTTGTTTATATTAGCATTTCTGCATATAAACAATAATTTTATTTTGTGAAGACACTATTTTTCCTAAAACTTTTAAATATTATAATATGTAGAAATATTATTGCACAATAATGATTGATTATATATGTATATTTAACTATTTTAATTTGTAGGTATCTTTATAAAAACATATTACATTTTTTTATTTGTAACTCGAAGAAACTGCACCCGGCACAAAGACCTGGTCGCGCTGGCTCAGCCTGCCATACCTACAGTCGTGGTGCCGGAAGTGTAAAACTTTGAGGCCAGGACTCCTGCCCCCCGGGGAAATATATTACTTTGTATCAACATTTCTGAAGTCCTTTCAGACACCTTATCAATATTTATAATTAAAAATCTGTAACGACACTTTTTTTGGAATCACATCAATGTGATTCAAATAAAAACACTGCCTGAAACCTTTGAGCCCTTATGTACTCCTACCAGTTCCCCGGAACCATACTAGTCGTCTCAAGCAACTATGGTCAAGACTGCTTTTAATGAGAGATCTTCACTTCCTCCAATTAAATTGGTTCCTGAAACTACAAAAAAGGAAGAAGAGAAGCTGAAATACTTGATGTAAATTTCAAATGAAGGTTTATTTTTATTTTTTTTTATGACAAGGAACCCTCTCCGAAGCAGCGAGGGAAAATCCTCGGTGGGGGCTCCATGACCACCCTGCCTTACCTGACCCACCCGTGCCACACCAGGATTTGATCCGGGGTCTTCAACTCAACACCTTCACGGCGACCCCCGCGGTGGTAAATGAATTTGGCTTCTGTGGTTGCTAGTCACGTTGTAGAAGCTGTATGATCTATTTAATATTTGTTTGCTTTGTTTTAGAAAAAAAGAAAAGGAGTTATGTGAAACGTTAAATTTAGAGAATTATCAATTATGATAGGTCAAAGCTCTAAGTGGCCTTCAATTGGCAGATGACGTATTCGGTTTGAGTATCTAGGTTGTGGGACCAAGGATGGTCCGGATTCTCGTTTGGAGACCCTGCATTACTTTTCTTGTGGTGGAGGAAAACCGTGATTTCAGTAAGGATTAATTAATGAATCTAGTTATGGCGCCAAACGCAGTTCAACTGCCACCCTACCTTTCCTCATCTATTAATTTTCTCAAAAGGCAGTATTGCATCCTCTTGTTCTCAATTTGTAGATGTAGTTCACGAACTTGATCATGATTTATATGACGCTCAAACTTGTTTACCAAGAGCAAAAGTTGTATATTGGATAACCAAGCATCATGAACTTGGTCACAATTGCTCTTGAAAAAAAAAAAAAAAGGAAGTTGGTCACGTTAGACGTGATTTTCATGCATACTTTCGTTTAATATTGTCGATGTATGAACTCCAATTTGGGTTCGACAAGAATGAGATAAGCTAAACGTGCCAGGTGTCCACGACCAATTAAACAATGGCTGAACCGAGTTTGGATAATGGGATCCAACATGGATCCGATGTACATGAAAGCATAGAAAATCATTAAACAAGCTGGACCCAGCTGAGATCCGATCCATATTAGGTTTATTTCCATATGGACTGACCTCACCTAAGCCCTGGATGCAAATGCCTAGAAGCCGGATATTTTGTATATAGTCCAGCACACGATATGAGGTCGGTATCAGGTCACAAACTGTTGGTCTAATCCAATATATGGTGGTGTACATGGACCTAGAGATTGGATCCACTATCGAAAATGGGCTTCACGATCCGTGCCATCATGGTCATGATGTAGGTCGGATGTGAACTCACTTAGTGAAAATAACTGGTGCAATTATCAGCCCCAAAAGGGTTTGACGTAGTGGGATGAGGCCTAGGCCGCTAGGGGGGCAGTCTAGGTTCAAACCCCATGAGCATCATTCCTTGCTCAAGCCGAAGCGTGGCGACTGAGGGCAAGGAGTAAGCCCACGGAGTTTTACGCTGTCAGGAGAACGACTGTAAGTACGACAAATAGAGCTAGTGGGGCTAGGTCTTTGATATTGGGGGCGGTTTCTCTCCATGTAAATATAAAAAAAAACTGGTGCAATTATCACTAGATTTTCCAATAGAACTGTTCCACTTTGTAGAATGGATTATAGCAATAATTTTCCAATCAAGGCATCTTTTTGTGGAATAAAACTTGTAACTCACACCTCAGCCTCAGCTCGGGCCAGGCTCAGATACCCCTGGGTCCACAACTCACTAATGGATCCTTTATCCACATTTGGCTCCAAATGGCTCATGCATTTGGATCCATATTTTTCTCCAAAATGGATCAGGCATGACTAAAGTTCAATCTACATGGGAAAATTTCATGTCTCGATCTGTTCCGAAGGAGCTGCGCAAACTGGTTGAAAACTTCGGTTCTATCGGGGTCGTATCATCAATGTCCAAGAAAGGACACACAAAAACTGGGTGGAACTCCATAAGCCTGATGGACCCACGAGGCTAGTCTGGATGAACATTGACTGAGAAAGAGATGTGCATAGCAACATACAACAACAACAACAAACAACAACAACAACTACGCCTTCATCCCAAAACAATTGGGGTCAGTGATATGAACCAAAAAAGAAATTCATTTTGGGTCTTCCACATGAATCCTTTTCCTCCAATCATTTCTATCCAATGCCATGTCCTCGGTGAGGTTCAAAGCATTCATATCCTTTCCTATCATCTCCATCCAAGTCTTCCTAGGCCTACCCCGACCTCTTTTAACTAATATATTTTCCCATTTCTCCAACCTTCTAACTGGAGCATCATTAGGCCTTCGCCGAATATGTCCAAACCACCGTAAACGATTCTCTCGCATCTTATTTTCAATGGGTGCAACACCTACCTTCTTACGTATCTCCTTGTTCCGAATCTTATCTTTTATTGTATTTCCACACATTCATCTAAGCATCCGCATCTCAGCTACACTCATTTTTTAAATATGATGTCTCTTGGCAGCCCAACATTCCGTACCATATAGTAAAGCGGGTCTAATAGTCGTCCTATAAAACTTTCCCTTCAACCGCAATGGCATTCTACGATCGCACAGTACTCCAGTTGCACTTTTCCATTTCATCCACCCAACCTTTATCCTATGATTTACATCTCCATCAATTTCTCCATACTTTTGAATGATGGATCCCAAATATTTGAAATAATCATTCACCGGTATTTCTTGCTCACCAAGCTTCACTACACTCCCATCACTACTTCGTTGCTTACTAAACCGACATTCCATATATTCAGTCTTACTCTTACTCAACTTAAAACCTCTAGCTTCCAATGTCTGTCTCCATAATTCTAACTTAGCATTAACCCCAACTCTAGACTCATCAATCAAAACAATATCATCAACAAACAACATACACCACGGTACATTTTCTTGAATTGATCTCGTAAGCTCATCCATCACTATCGCAAATAGAAAAGGGCTTAAAGCAGATCCTTGATGTAACCCAACCGTTATCGAAAAATTGGTTGTCACCCCTCCACAAGTGCGGACATTGGTTACTACTCCTTCATACATATCTTTAATTATACTAATGTACTTGAGAGAAACACCTTTCTTCATCATTGTCCACCAGAGAACGGGTCCATTATCAAGCTTGACAGTTCCACATCTAGTAATGGGGCCTAATATGCGTTTGCCGCAGGATATGAGCTCCAATAATTAAGATACAGATGGAGGCCATCAAGAAATGCAAGTTCGTCAACTCGTCGGATTTCTGACCCATCAGAGCTCACCTCGTCCGACCCAGATAACGAGTCGGGTTCGGGCCTGTCTGGCAGGAGCAGTTGGTGCACGTTACGTTGTGTTGGGACGTTGCAAGTTCGAACCCAAATGGTATAGTTGTATAACTGCGTAACCCCAGCTTTCTCTTTCCAAAAAAAAAATTCAAGTGCTTAAAATATGAATTTACCAAAAAAAAATAATACAGATATAATATATAGTTTGCTCAAGTCGGGACAGGTCAGATATCTGACAAAAATCATATCTGAAACCTAACCAGCAGTCAGGTTTGTGTTGCCTGAATAATATTCAGGTCAGCATCTTAACCTGTTCTTGGGATTGAGTTTCCTAACAATGATTGAAAAATGATGGGATCCGTGTTCTGAAAGGCGCATTTTCAGATATGTTTGGTTGTATTCATATGTGATTTGGAATTTCATGAGAGAATGAATCTCATTTTGCGCAACTAAGCAAACATGTGATTTGAAACCTCATGCATATGAGAGAATGAGTGAATCTCATTTGGACAGGGCATCCTACGCAAGAAAAGTCTTGCGACTCTCATGTTATTCCAAATCACATGGTGGAATATATGATTTGAAATCACATGACTTCAAATCACATTTGATTCCTTCTTGTGATTTGGAATAAAAGTAGATCACGTCCTATAAAGGTAGATCTGAACCACAGTCAGAAATCTTGATCTTGGAAAAATATGGGATGGAAAAAAATCTTGGGATGCTTTGAAAAATCTAGTTCTTTTCTTTTTCTTTTTCCCCGTAAATCTGGAGAAGCATGGATCCGTGCCACTTGCCCAAACCTAAACCTATGCCACAAAATATTTGGCGTTATTTTGAAAAATATCTTCCATATATAATGATATATTCAAAAAATGATAAAATTTGACATATAAATCTAATCACATCACAAATTTTACCACAATAAATTTTAATCTTAACATATTTTGGCTGCTAAT
This sequence comes from Nuphar pumila, assembly GCF_984573655.1. NCBI lineage: Eukaryota > Viridiplantae > Streptophyta > Magnoliopsida > Nymphaeales > Nymphaeaceae > Nuphar > Nuphar pumila. The sequence goes on from NC_143250.1 coordinate 43,469,559, forward strand.
TTTTAAACATTCAGAGATTTTCCGTGATTTTTTTCAACAAAATATATATTTTTAAAATTTCATCGAGATTGTTCCAAAACAGTGAAAATCCCCAACCAAGATTTGTAATATTGACCCAAACAAGTAGAGATTGAACGGTACTGAACTGGAATGTTTGTAGAGGTTGTGCTGTTCAGAACCAAGTGGAGAAATTGTCCATTTGCACGCCACCAATGAACCCAATGTCAATTACTCAAGTCATTTTAAAAGACTTGGGGACTTTTTTTTTTTCGAAGGCTCACACATTGTTCCATAGTGAGTGTGTCCAGGTGTTGCGTATGTAAGTGCCGTTTGGTCAATTTATTAATACAAGTTAAATTTCTTGGACACTGTGCCTTACTCATTCGATTGCTTGCTCGGTGTCTTGTCACATCACTTTGTGTGTTTGTTTGTGTTGCTTTCTGGTTGTTCGTGCTCTCCTTGATGATTGTTTGCCACACCGGATTGTAAACACCACCACCAAGGTAGTTTGACCAAGATTTTACCTTGGGACCACCAAATGCATAAACGTCCATCCCAGGGCCGAGATTCCAAACAGGCCCTTACTACATATAACATCTATTTGTGGGCTCCATGTTCCTGTGTGCAAGGCTTAGTCCTTCCATGAAACGGCTTGGGCTGGTTAATTTTTTTAACTATCGTAATCAAGAGGTGCAATGTGATTGCACACTTTATGTGTGCGAAAAAACCTAATCACTTGTCGTCTTGGGAATACAGCTGAAAAAGCTTTCCCTTATGCTTCAGGGTTTGTTTGATTGCTTATCCAAGCTTGGACAGACAAAATACATGTTTTGTTCAGAACATGAACAACTGTACTTTTTTAGCATTTGTTTCAACTGGACAGGACATGTGTTCCTTATGTCCTGCATTTGATTTTTACTGTGCAGACAGTTTGGACACAAATCAGATAACCTCGTTTCAGATAGTACGACCTAATTAATCAGCCCCATCATTTCAGTGTTTTGAACATGTTTGGATTGAATTTTAGCCTTGATTATGTAACTCAGATTGTAACTAAATACCTCAAAAAGTATAAAATTTATGTAATTTGAAAAAAAAATAAGAAATCTTATTTTTTGCACATACAAATGATTTAATGGGTATCATATTGGATTCAATTATAAAAAATATCAAAAAAATATGGATTTTAGCCTTAGATTTAGTATTGGATTCAAATACCAAACAATTTTTAAAAATTGTGTATTTTGGCAAAAAAAAAGATTTATACTTTTTTGAAAATTCATTCATAAATTTATTTATTCATACATTAAGAAAAAAATTGTTAATAAATTATTTTTTATTTATTCATTTATAAACTAAATATGTTAAATTCAAAATTTTGAATATCACAAAATTAAAAAAATAAAAACTAGAACAAAAAATCCAATCAAATGAGAAACCAAGACTTTATCATCTATTTTAGGATGAGATATGCATTTGAATAGAAATCAGCAATCCATGTTAGGGCTTTTATTTTGTTTTGTTGGATTAGGTTTTTTAAAACCCTAATTTGGGCATCCGATTGAGGGCTTCCACTGTAGAGAGAGAGAGAGAGGTCTTTTTTTTTCATTGTCCCCACCATCTTCGTTCCTTGAACGAGGCAGACATGCATCAGCTGAGTCCACCGTTTGGCTGGTTGCACGCCCCGTGCATCGACGGCAGACCTCAGCTTACACATTAGACACACCCTCATGTTTTGAATTTGAAACGCATTTCCATTTCAGGGCAAATCAATTTGCCTCTAAGCTAGGCTAGCTGAGGTAAGTGGGCTGCTTTAGTCATGTTGCTCTCTTCCTAATAATAAAATTCTTGTATACAGATCGTAGTTGACTTGAATGATTTCTCGTAGAGGTTGATACGTCATAGCCTCATAGCAACTAATCTTCATGTTGTTGGAATTTTTGTGCGCGAATTTTCCATATTATATATTTATAAATATTTAATTTTTTAAAATTTTCTTTTTATGCTTAGGCCAAGCGAGAACCCTTTCATCAGTAGGATTAGGGATAGCAGTGGACTGGGGATAAACGCCCCTGCCCCTCTCCACTTCATTCCGTTTGAACCGGGGATGAAGGACATGAAACGGGGAATGGACTAGGGATGGAGGTTAAAATCAAAACCCATGTGGAGATGAACTTACTCTTGCCCCTGCCTCGCCCTGTCCCATCCCCGGTCTTCGTTAAGAAAATTACTATTATACTCTTACACATTATAAAACTCTCTCTCTCTCTCTCTATATATATATATATATATATAGTCACTAGAATATGAGAACTAATGTGTGAACCTTAATTTTTATGAATTTTTTATTCTTTTCTCTTGAATCTAACCATACTAACCATACAGATGTGGTCTACATGCTTGGTTTCATACGAACATGCTCTTGAATCATCTGATTTTGATGCATAAATGAGATTTTTTAAGGCTTTAAAATCAATAGCTCATATTCTTCATAAATATTCAAGCATTCAAAAATTATATTTTTTCATAAAAAATACACGATTCAATGGTTGTTTCCTAGCAAATTCATCGTGTCAAGCACATCCACATGGTTGGATTTGCAAAAATAGCATTGAAAATGCTCATGTTTCTAGTTCTCATATTTTGGTTCTTATATTCAAGTGATTATATATATATATATAACCCTTTCTCTAATCTCTCGTCTCTCCTTCATCTAACGAGCCGTGCGAGCTCTCATTTCTCTCCTCCTTCTAATGGGCTGTGCAAGCTTCCATTTCTCTCCTCTCCTTCCTCTAATGGCAGAAGGCAGTAACAGTGAAAGGACTGAAGAAACGAAGCCCCGCTTCTTTTCATTCCGTTTGGACCGGAAATGAAGGACATGAAACATGAAATGAACAAAAAACGAAGGTTAAAATAAAAAACCGTGCAGGGATAGACATTACAAGAAATATGCGTATTAGTGACAAACACTATCCGTCGCTAAATCATCGCTAAATATGTTAGCGACGACCTTTGCGACGGATAGCGCCCGTCGGATAACCCTAGTCGCTAAACTGCGGCAGAATTTATTTGTCGCCAATCCGTCGCTAGGTAGCGTTAGATCATTCTTGTCATTAATTCGCCGCTAAATAGAGACTGAATTTGATTATGCGATAGAATTTAATATGTCGCTAATTAGTCGCTACTATTTAACGCGAGATACATATCTGTTGCTAATGGCCGTCGCCAAATTGACGATGACTTAAATTCCATCGCAAACCGACGACTGCCTCAAATTAACGACGGATAATATCCATCGTCAATCTGTCGCTAATTTAAAAAAAAAGTATATATTTTTTTAAATTTTTCTGAAACTCAAGAAAAATTTCTCGTTATACAATTCATATAAACCTATTTATAAAAAAGAAAACACACATAAAAAATACATATATAGGTAGAACAAATTTAACACAAATTCTAAATTAGGCAAACTTTAACAATCAAATACAGTCTTTGCCAAGTTATAATTAGTTACAAGTATGTCAAAGAAATTAAACAAATGAATCTAATCCTCGTCAAGATTCTGGGCATCATCCTCTTCATTTTATTGATTTGCGCCTCCCTTCATGCCTCCATCAGTTCCTTTACGCTGATCATCTCCAACATCCTACAAGAGAAAAAAAAATGTTAGTATTTATAAACAAAATTTAATGAAATAAATTATATGCAATGCACCTAATGTAATGCAGACTTCACATTACAAACTGCCCACCATTTATTTCTATCTGACTTTCTTGTACTCAGATATGAAGTATAGTAAACTTGTTGAGCTTGCGAGGCTAGTATGAATGGTTCATATGTTCCAAACCTTAATTTATGATTCACCTCCATAATGCCTGAGGCTTTGTCGACTCTTGTTGTTGTGGGATCAAACCAATGACACTTGAATAAAGTTACACTATTATTTGTGCCTAAGTAAGTGAACTCCATTATTTCTTCTATAACAGCGTAGTAGTCATGTTCATTTTCACCGTAGTTGCTACCCTTGACGCACACGCCACTATTCATCGTTGACTTGTTGATAACTGTAAGACCCGCAATTTTTCAGATAACTCTGAATAAATTTTTGAGGCATTCTCCAGTGAAAAATAACATTTTTACCGTAAAGCGAATCGAACCGATTCCTGCGACCCAAATATACTTAGGATATTCGTATCTTCACGAATATATATTTTCAAACACTCTAGAAGCCATAACTTCCTACCTGAACGAAATCAAGAGATTCGTACGAGCCAACTTTCTTAGTTACGTCAATACGAAGATAATGGCCTACTCAGAATTTTTCGAAAAAAAATGTCAAAAACTCGACTTTTTTGCGGGACCCGCGAAAATATTGGTGGGACCCATAGAAATATTTCTTAGAAAATATCCGGTGGGAGCCACAAAAATATCCTAGATGGATAAGATCAAACAGTTAGATGGATAAGATCAAACTGGATTTTTGAAAAAGGCAGGGGCATTTAAGTAAATGGGGTTGCTTAGGAGCTAAGCAACCTCATCTATAAAAGGAGGAAAGCCCCCTTTGAAAAAATCGTCCCCCCCCCCCTTGCCTCCTGTTTCTCTCTCCTAAACCTCCCCTACCTAGCCCAGTAGGTCTGAACCTACTTGACCTGGCTTGAGTCTGCCTGATCTGGTCTTAGCCTGCCTGACCTAGTCCTAACCCACCTGACCTAGGTTTGAACCCACCTGACCTAGCTCAAATCCAGTTGACTTGACTTGAACCTAGTTGGGTTTGAAGTCAAAGTCCTTTTTGGTCCAGCTTTTGGTTTGGATTTCTGAACCCAGACTTAGCCTACTTGGGTTGAATTCGAACCTGCTGAACCTAGTTGACTTGGACCGAACCCAGTTTGGTTCAAACCACTTAGGTTAAGCAACTTGACCTGCTTTACCTCTTTCTCAACTAGGTCGACCTCATCTGACCTAGTCTGACCTCTTGACGGAAGGATCAAAGCTCATTCAAAGCGTTAGATCATTCAGGAGTCATTTCTTCCGCAATTTGAAGTAAGTTCGCTTCATTAATCCATCTCTCTTAAGTATTTGATTGTTTGTATATAGCATATACTTTCTGAAGTAGTATCTTGCTTTAGTTCTTGATTGAGCCCTTTTTGGACACTTCGGTGTTCACCAGCTCATCTCGTAACTACCATCGGATATATATGTTCAAATACGTGGTATATGCGTTCTTCAAAATGGTATCTCATTTTAGTTCTTGGTTGAGCCCTTTAGAACACTTCGGTGTTCACCCGCTCGCCTCGTAACTATCGTTGGATGCAGATCTAGGTGTATATCTGTTGATTCTGCCGACGCGTTCTATATCGTATAGGCTATGTAATTTACCTTTGCCGTTGCGTCGTATGATGCCAAGACTCCCTGGTTTCTGTAATTTCCAATTACTGCACTTCCGATTATGCATTTACTTACGCCTTCGTGTTGAATGACACCAAGGCTCCTGCTTTCTGCAAATATATATGTAGAATATTTTGTTCAGTTACACACCCTGAACAATAGTATATGCATTTCTTTACGCCGCCGCTGTATAAAGCACATGCTTCTGCTTATACTAAATATATGGCGCGTAAATGAGCGTTCAAATGGAGATCAACTCCAAATCTCCAATGTGATCCCCTTATCGCTCCTCGTTCAAGATTCTGCTTGACGAATGAAGCCCCTATTGGAAAGGCTTCAGTTTTTTTGGCAAAATGCTCTTTACGTAAAGACTAAGTCAGTTACGTATGGTCTGGCTAAGGCCCAGGGTTCCTGCAACCTTGATGGATGCAAAGTATGCACAACGGTGCACATCCATTTCCCGAGTTAAGCGTAGCGATCTCCACCAAAGAGGGGAGATACCGCTGAAATGGATAAAAGAAACACACACTTTCTTCGTTAAAGAGAGGAAGTGCTGCTGAAATTCCTGAAGGAGCTAAGAATAGCTCAGAAAGAACGTAGCAGGAGTGCTACCCAGTTCATGGAACGCCTTCTACAATGTAGAAAGGCTCGTCACACCACTGCCACTAGAGCACGGAAAGTGCTGACAGAATGGTTGGCAAAAAAGTTGTCAGAACCAGTTAAGTGGCACAACGATGCCATTTGTTGGAACGATGTCAGAATGACTCGTCTTCTTGATACCTGTAAGGGCACCGTACTTGTAAGAGCCATTGCGCTGAAGTAGTGGTAGCACCTTGACAAGGTACTGAGCTCGTTGCGTAAAAATACGCCGAGTAGCCGATCCGTAGAGATCGAGTCATGTGCATGCTCATTGAGAATTATCAGACAACCAGACTCGTAAGGGCCGCTGAGCCGGAGTGTGTTATTTCCACCGAAAGAGGTGAAGTGCTCGTCAAGGCCGAAGTGCCGAGAGCAGAGTTAAGCATGCATATGAATAAAACCTTTGTTCCACGGTGAAAGCCGTGTGGTTGATTGGGGTCGGGTACATACTTCTCAAAGGCTGCCCTATAGGCATGCAATGTTCGTCAAGTAATTGTAAGACCGGCAGTCCCCTCTCAAAATTTATCACCGAGGAAGACAGTGATGGCGCAGCCTTGAGTGACATATATTTCACCCGAACCTGATAGAGTTCATTGATGGCCTCCGTCACTCAGAGGTATGGAGGTCGTGGTTATCCTTAAATATCTAAGGATTGAACCCAACTACTGCAGTGACAGAATGCATTCGAATACCTAGTAAGGATCTCTTCTGGTATGTTGTACCGTCCTACTAGGGGGATGAGGTCAACAGACCTCTAGGGTATCTAAAATACATAGAATAATCAACCCCCAGATCGTCGCGTTGTCGCCCAGATATGAGTCCTCTAAGCCCAGGGGGAGGTGCAATTATCGAAACAAAGCATTAGCTTAGGTACAACGATACTTTGAATGTATGCGTGTATGTACGTTATTGAGTCAGTCCTGCATAACCTTTGTGAATGTGTCATAGTCGGTATACTACTGGACCGATTGGGAAAGAACCCAAATGATATCCGTACGACTAAGCGAAGCTCGAAGAGTTGTCCTTAGATTCGTAGGATACGAATGTGCCAAGCATAAAGGCTTGAGCTAGACATCCATTCGTGACTCTGAAGAGGCTTATGCGAAGTCATAAAGACTTGCGTGGATGTTCAACTCATAGCCCTGAGGAGGCTCTTGCGATATACGCTAAGTCTTGGAGACTTGAGCGTCGTTATTACGAATTGCGACCCTGAGTGGTCATCACATATACTCGAGTTAAATGAACATATGCTTGCTTGCTTACCAGACCATCAGTGGTTCTGACCCCGTTTAAATGTGATTTCAGGTGTTGGACCTGCGTGGCGATATGCAGAGCATGGCGGCATCGAGTTCCAGGGTTTCTCTAGACAGAGTTGTACTGCTTCCTTTTATTGAACCTATACTGCATTTCCAAGCAGTAATGTTGTAATAAACATGTGGTTTTCGATAAATGAAATACTTTGGTGGTCAATGAGTTGCTTGACCACATACATGCAACGTGCTCAGAGTTTTCTAAAACCGATGACTCATTATCGTCTGATTCCGCTGCTAAAAGCTTTTCTAAGTTTCACTGCAAAGAAAAAAAAAAGAAATTCATGAAAATTTTAACTTAGCTTTGTTTTGGAAATTCGGGGCGTTACAATAACGTAGTCTTTTGTATGGAATCAATAACCATTTACGATGTACTCGTTGTAATATTGCACAACTTTGGACGAATCATTTTATAAATCACATATTCCTTGATCTTTACCATCACCTTGGCGGACCTATAAGCATAAACAATAACTGTGATCACGACCAATTAAGTATCTTATTGTTGTTTACATGGAAAGAATGTATACAATCATTCTCACCAACTCTTTCAACTATCTCACAAACTTATTTTCAATTTCTTTCTATACTTCTGCATTAGTAAGATGTGAAAGTTTTCTTCGCAACTCCAAATCAAATCGTCTGCACTTAACAAAACTTATTTTACCTAACCATGTATGCACGTATAGAACTTAGTGTTACATACTAAGTATACTTACTCGACGTATGGGTCGATTGCTAAGCAATTAAAAATGATATAGATTTGTGCTGCGTCTTGCTCTTGATCTTTCAAGAGTCTTGACCGACAACTGTCAAATGCATGCCCAAGTGGTTGAAATATTGATAATTTATTAGTTATAATTAATTGTTCTCCATTATCATTATGAGGTGAGCATGTGTAGCATGTTGGAATGTGAGCTTCAAAGTACATAAATGAGAAACTTGAAATTTCTTCTAAAGTGTACGCCTCACAAATAGAGCCCTCTACTCTTGCTTTATTTCAAACTTTTTTTTTGAGGTCAAACATGCATCTGTCAACAATATACATCTCGGATTACAATAAATTTCTCAATAGCATTGATTTTTTTTTAAAAACATATATCCACCGATATTGCACACGTCCACCAACCCTAAGTTGATACGGCAAATGTATAATCACATGATCCATAACATCAAAAAATTTTGGTGGAAAAATCTTCTCTAGCTGACAAATAGTAGTTACGACAGATTTCTCGAGATTCTTTACCTCAGATACTACGACTTCTAATACACACAATGTTCTAAAAAATCTACTCAACTCGGATAATACCCCTCATATAGGTTTTTCTAACATATCATGGAATGCTAGAAGTATCAACTGTTGCATAATGACATGACAATCATGGCTCTTCAACCTATATAATAGTCTCTTGTCTATCTTCACAACCTGAGCAATGTTAGAGACATATCCATCTTGAAATCTCATTGGCCTCAACCATTGACATACCTGCTTTACTTGATCTAGCCCAAGCACATACATTGCCTTTGGTTTCGGTATTTTGCCATTGTACTCTTTCAGTTCTAATTCTGTTTTTTTACATATTACCTTTAAATCCATACGAGCCTTCAGATTATCCTTCGTTTTTCCTTTCATATTCATTACCGTATTGAACACATTATCAAAGACATTTTTCTCCACATGCATGACATCCAAATTATGTCATATCAATAAGGTCGACCAATATGGTAGTTCCCAAAATATAGATTTCTTTGTCCAATTGTGATCCTTCCCAAATCTAATAAAGGGCCTCACACTACGGGCATCTGTCAGTCCACATGAAAAGTATCACAATCTTCTTAAAATCTCTATGCCAGACAACCTTGTGAGTGAACCTTCCATTTCAGTTGTGCCTGCTCGAAATACAGTCTTTTGTCGTCAGAACGGATGATCACTGAGCAGAAATCAACGATAACAATCAAACCATCACGGCTTCCTTCCATGCGTCAATATAAACGATTTTGTATCCTCTATGCAGTACAAACATGCCAACCTCCCATGTGTGCTACAACCAGATAACATACCATATGCAGAAAAGTCACTGATTGTCCATAGAACAACAACCTTTATATTGAAAGTTTTATTTTTGTGGGTATCGTATGTGAGAACACCGTCATCCCACAGTATTTTCAGTTCATTAATCAATGACCTTAAATATACATCAAGATTTTGACCCAGAGATGTTGGACCAGGGATCAATAGAGACAAGAAAAGATTTTGATGCTTCATACACAAGCTTGGAGGAAGGTTGTATGGGGTGACAAATACCGGCCAACAAGAGTATGGGGTTGATCTACCCCCAAATGGATTAAATCTATTTGTATATAAACTAGCCTAACATTTCTCACTTCCAAAGCGAAGTTCTGATGAGTACGATCAAAGTGCCTCAAAGCTTCTGCATCTACAAGATGTGTGATCTTGTCTTCATCATGTCGAACTTTATTTGCATGCCATATCATTTGTTTAGCTGTCTTCGAAGACATATAAAGTCGTTGCAATCTAGGGGTGAGAGGAAAGTGACTTATGTGACACTTCTTTTGACCTTTTGCTACCATTTCCTTTGTCTTTGGCTTGAACCGAGGATATCCAAATGATGGACATGATCTGCTATTTTCTTGATCTTTGAAATACAACATGCAGTGATTGGGACAAGCATCTATCTTTTGATATTACATACCTAGAGCATTGACTATAACCTTCGCACGGTAGAGATTTTTTGACAATTTCTCATCTTTGGGCAACATACTCTTCATAATAGAGCACAGATGGTCAAAATATGATTAACTCAAATTATACTCTAACTTCAAATTCAGTAGTTGAAAAACTGCAGACAAGATAGTGTGACTCTCGCAACTATTCCATAGTGACTCATCAACATCTCTAAGTAAGTCATAAAATGTACTAGCTGCATCGTTTGTTGCTTCTTCCTCTACCCCAGTTGTTGCATCACTATGTCCCATAGAAAAACCCATTTCTGGTCCTAAGACATCAAATATCAAATCTATATATGGATTATCATGTACCATATTTACCCGTGCGTCAAAATTATTCCAAAATTCTTCACCATGGAGCGTCCAATTCTGATAACCACTAACAAAACCCTTCCTATATAGGTTGTTGAGAAACTATGTTTTGATGATACATGATAAATATGATATGCTTTCATGATGCATATATATGATACATGATAAATACATGATATGCTTTCATGAGATATGATAAATATGATATGCTTTCATATATGAAACTGAATATGTTATATTATGACTGAATATAATGTGCTATGTATTTAACAAGTATTTGATGCAAGGTTATTTCACTTAAGAAGAGTGAATACAACTTGATCAAGTGCAACTATTTGATGCAATTATACTACACTGAAGAAAAAGCTTGATGGGTCATACATTCATAAAGATTATTCAAGAAGATCGGCTACTTCAAGATGAAGATTTTTTCTTCTTTAGAGTCATATGTAACAGAACCTTCAGAAGCATGCATATTTCATATTAGACTATATGCTTTGAAATCATACAAGCCATTCATTTACAAAAAGTAAAAACTTTTATAAAAAAAAAGATACGTTGTGTATATTTATATTATTTCAAAAACACCTTTTTGAAACAAATCATTGTACTTCTTACAAGCATTTATGAAAAAGACATTTTGACAAGATATAATAGCTCATGATTTCAAAATCATTAATTGTACTTCCTACAAGTATTTATGAAAAAGGCAACTTGAAAAGATATAAAAGCTCATGATTTCAAAAGCACTTATGTAAGAAAAGACAAAATGCATTGATTCATAATACACAATCATTTATTTTGAATTGACGATTTGAGAAAACAAATATTATTTTATACACAACTACTTATTGTTTAACAAGACAAATAATTTAGAAAATGACCACTTATTTATTTAATACTAAAATCCATACTAAAAAAGTGATGACTTATATTTGAAGTCATCATTTTTTTGTAAACATTAAATGACACTTCAAAAGCATTTACTCAAGAAATGACCATTTATAAAATAAAGTACTAAACAAGCATTTATTGTACTTATATTCATTTAAACAAAGAAGTGATGATTTGTAATAAAATATTTAATGTACTACAAATCATTTAATTGAGTAAAAATAAATTACATTATAAATTACATCTCTAAATACTTCAACGTTCAATGTACTACAAAATGTTTGTTTTGAGAAAAGACATATTACAAATTAAATCTTATTTTTAATTACAACAACGCATAGTGTACCTCAAATATTTAAATTTAGAAATGACGACTTGAAGAAAGTATCATTTTTTAATACACCAAACATTTAATACTTAACAATTCTTTAATTTATGGAATGACGATTTTTTAAAAAAGCAACATATAGTACACATATCATTTCACACATTTTCTCATAGAAAGTTGTTTTGAGATGACCTGACATCTCATATCACAAAAGGACAATTATTTCAAAAAGCAACGACTATTTTTGAAGACCTATATATATATACAAACAAAATAATATCAAGATAGACAAGTGAGCTTTCAAAGAAAAAAATTTCTACTCGACACACCGAAAAAGAGCTTAGAAAAAAAGAAAAAGAAAAGAAAGAGAAAAAGACAAGAAAAGCTCTCTGACAAAAGAATCAAGTGTGTAAAGAAAAAGAACATTCTGTTCTCCTGAGAGATTATTCTACCTATTTTCAAAAGAGAGAACATTCATAGAATCTTCATACGTGCATTCATACTCTGCATATCATTCATAAGGTTCTATAGGAAAGTGTTGTAACTTTCTGTTTACTACTATATCCCTTCTCTGTTGAGAGAAGTAGACCTCTGAGGAAGAGGGTGTTGTACTATTTATCCCGTAACACAGATTTTATAGTGAAAGGCTCAAGTGTTTTACTTGGGGACTGGATGTAGGTCAGTAACTCGGCCGAACCAGTATAAATCCTGTGTTTATTGTGTTGTGCCTAATTGTCATATTTTTTATATTATCGATCTTCAACGAATTTCACTATTCACCCCCCTCTAGTGGAATTTCATTTGGTATCAGAACAGGTTCTGCTGGTTTAGATATAACAAGTCTTCCGACAAAAAAAAATGGCATCAACCTCTTATGCTCGTGACATCGAAGGTCAACACTCATCTCACCCTTCTTTTTTTAATGACACTAACTATGGCTACTGGAAGTGTAGAATGACCATATTTCTCAAGTCTATAGATTTTGCTGTATGAAAAATCGTAGAATGTCCATATTCTTCTCCTACATCAGACTACTCTTCATGGACTGATAAAGAAAGAAAAATGACAAACTTAAATGCAAAAGTCATGAATGCTTTATATTGTGCCATAGACCAAAATGAATTTAACAAAATATCTATTTGTGATTCTGCTCATGATATTCGGCATTCTTTGAAAGTTATTCATGAGAGAACAAACAAAGATACGAACTTTTCAAGATGATCAAAGATGAAACCATTACTGAAATGTTCACTAGATTCACCAATATCACCAATGATCTTAAATCTCTGGGAGAAACTTATTCCCAGACTGATAACGTGAAAAAGATCTTGAGATCTCTCACAACTGACTGAGAGAAAAAGACTATAGCTATTAAAGAAGCCCAAGATCTTTTCAAGCTTACTCTGGACGACTTAATAGGCAATCTTATAGCCTATGAAGTCCATATGAAGGAAAGAAGAGAAGAAAAATAATCTCCAAAAAAAAATCTATCCTTCCCAGCCATCTCTGAGAATGGGGACTCAGAAAAAGAGTCTGAAATTGCGCTACTTACTCGAATATTTCAACGCTTCATGAGAAAGAACAGGTTGTTCAAAAAGCACAAAGAAAAGAAAGATTCTAAAGAAGACACCATGTGCTATCAATGCAATAAACCAAGTCACGTAAAACGTGACTGTCCTCTATTAAAGAGAAGATCTAAAATCAAGGAACCAAAGAAAAGGTTCTTCAAGAAAAAGGCTCTGCATGCTCAATGGGATGATTCAGAACCATCCACCAGTGAAGAGTCAAGTGATGACGAATCCGAAACTGCAAACATGTGCTTCATGGCAGATGAAAGCTCTATAAGTAAAACTTCTGACTTTTCCTTTGAAGAACTTTTAGATGCCTTTCAAGAACTATTTGAAGAATCTAGAAAAATGAGTCTAAAAAACAAAGTTTTAAAATCTGAGAATTTAGAGCTTTCTTAGAAAAATGAAAAATACAATATTGAAAATTCTGAGTTGAAAAAGAAAAATTTTATGCTTACTTCTGAAATCTCATCTACTAGCTCCAAGACTAAAATCTTCAAATAGAAATTTCAGAATTAAGAGGTAAAACTGAAAACCTTATGAAAACGGTTTTCAAGTTTACCAATGGAAAAAAGAACCTGGACAAACTCCTATCCTTTCAAAAAATCTCTTTTTACAAGAATGGTATTGGTTATTCTCATTACAATAAACCTTATTGTCTGAATCAAAAGATCACTTTTGTCAAAGGTTCTGCTGAACCTAAACAAGACTATTATAATTTCAATTTTAATTCTATGTACTCCTCTAAGATTATAGATAAACCCAAATCAAAATGGATATGGGTTCCAAAATCTAACAAAAAGGGACCCGATCGGGTACCAAAAAGAGTTTTTACTTGATCTATTGCAGGCATTGAAAAAGGAGAACAGATGGATATTAGACAGTGGATGTTCAAAACACATGACAAAATATCCAGATCTTTTTGTTGTTCTTTATCATAAAGGAGGAACAGTCACATTTGGAGATAACAACAAAGGTTTAATAATTGGTATTGGAAATATTGGTAATATCGATAAACCTCTTATTAAAGACATTCTCCTTGTTAAAGGGTTAAAATACAATCTCTTAAACATCAGTCAAATGTGTGACATAGGATATAATGTCAGTTTTAAACATGATGCATGCCTCATAGTGGACACAAACGAAAATATTGTTTTAAAAGGTATAAGGAAAAATAATGTATATGAATTATACTTAGATAATATTATTGAACATTGTCTCATAGCAAATAATGACTCTCAAAATTTATGACATATGAGAATGGGACATGTTAACTTTAAATATATCTCTAAACTGACTAAAAATAACTTGGTTCGTGGGTTACCTAAAATACCATTTAAAAGAGACTATTTTTGTGATGCTTGTCAATTAGAAAAATTGTCAAAATCATCTTTCAAATCAAAGAATGTTGTAGTAAAAGACCTTTAGAGCTTCTCCACCTGGATCTTTTTGGTCCTTCTAGGGTAGCTAGTCTTAATCATAATAAATATGCTTTTGTCATTGTTGATGATTACTCAAGATTCACTTGGGTAATATTTTTGAAAAATAAAAGTGATACATTTTGTGAATTTGAGATTTTATGTAAAAAATTACAAAATGAAAAATCATCTACAATTGTTAAAATTCGTAGTGACCATGGAGGAGAATTTGATAATGATCTTTTTGTAAATTTTTGTAACTTGCATGGTATCTCTCATAACTTTGCCTTTCCTAGAGCTGCACCTCAAAATGGTGTAGTAGAAAGAAAGAATAGAACCCTTCAAGAATCTGCTAGAACTATGCTCCAACATAACAATCTTGCTAAATATTTTTGGGCTGAAGCTGTTAACACTACATGCTATATTTCAAATAGAGTACTTATTAGACCTCTCTTGAATAAAACTCCCTATGAACTATTCTATGACAGAACTCCAAGAATAGACTACTTCAAAGTCTTTGGGTGTAAATGCTTTATCCTAAACACAAAAGATAGCCTTGATAAATTTGATGCTAAATTTGTTGAAGGCATATTCTTAGGATATTCTTAGGATATTCAAGTCATAGTAAAGCATACAGATTTTTTAATAAGAGTACTAATACTATTGAAGAATTTATGCATGTCAGTTTTTATGAATTTGTTGATCAATCTGTTCATAAGCAGACTAACGATGATGATCTTGAAAGTACATATTTTTTCTTAGATAACACAACTAAATCTAATGAAGATGATCATCAAAGAACATTTGCCGAAATCAGAGATCATCCTCAAAAGCAGATTTTGGGAGACCTGACCAAGGGGGTTCAAACAAGAGCTCAGTTGGAACGTATTGCAAATATGACTTTCATTTCTCAACTTGAACCTAAAAAGATTGATGAAGCCATCATATACGAGTTCTGGATGCTAGCAATGACTGAAGAACTTAACCAGTTCCAAAGAAATGATGTATGAGATCTTGTACCAAAACCAAAAAGATCATCAAATAATTGAGACAAGATGGATCTTCAGAAACAAGCTGGTTGAATCAGGTAATGTTATAAGAAACAAGGCAAGGCTTGTGGCTCAAGGATACAATTAGGAGGAAGGTATTGACTTTGATGAAACATTTGCTCATGTTGCTAGACTTGAATCCATAAGAATGTTTTTGGCATATGCAAGCTATATGAATTTTAAACTATATCAAATGAATGTTAAAAGTGCTTTTCTAAATGGTTTTATAAATGAAGAAGTATATGTAAAACAACCTCAAGGTTTTGAAAATGAACAATTTTCTGATCATGTTTTTAAACTAAAACATGCTTTATATGGATTAAAACAAGCACCTCGTGCGTGGTATGAAAGACTTAAAACTTTTCTATTAAAAACCAGATTTTCTGTAAGCAAAGCAGACTCAACTTTATTTGTAAAAATAGTGGATGGTCATACCTTAATCATTCAAATATATGTGGGCGATATCATCTTTGGATCTACTAACAATGATCTTTGTCAAGATTTTTCTAAGTCTATGCAGAAAGAATTTGAAATGAGTATGATGGGGGAACTCACCTACTTTCTTGGACTGCATATTAAGCAAACCAAGGATGGAGTCTTCATAAATCAGTCTAAATATGCTCACGAACTTTTGAAGAGGTTCAACATGAACTCAACGGCGTCAAAGAATACACCTATGAGCACAACCACTGTATTGGACAAAGATGAAGATGGTAAGTCTGTGGATACAAAATTATTCAGAGGTATGATAGGATCACTACTATATTTAACTGCTAGTTGTCCATAAATTATGTTCAGTGTGTGCTAGATTTCAATCAAATCCAAAAGAATCTCATCTTAAAGCTGTAAAAGAAATAATGAGATATCTAAAAGGAACCGTTGATTTTAGGTTATTTTATTCAAAATCATCTATATTTGATTTAATCTCATACAGTGATGCTGATTTTGCTAGTAGTAAATCTGATAGAAAAAGCACAAGTGGAACATTTCATATGCTAGGGCACTCACTAGTTTCATGGTTCAGTAAGAACAAAATTGTGTATCATTATCAACTACTGAAGCTTAATATATTGTTGCAAGCCTAGCATATAATCAAGTCATCTGGATGAAACAAACATTAAAAGATTTTGGTTTAAAATTTGAAAATACAACTATTTTATGTGACAATACAAGTGCAATTAATTCATCTAAAAATCCTATTCTTCATTCATGTACAAAGCACATACAAATTCGATATCATTTTTTAAGAGAACAAGTTTTAAACAATATAATTAAACTTGAATTCATACCCACTAATCAACAATTAGCTGACATTTTCACTAAACCTTTAAAACATGAAGACTTCATACGAATTAGAAGAGAATTAGGAATCTCTAAATTAAGTGATTTATAAAATATCACTAACTTAATTAAAAATCATTCAATCTAACATATGACTAATTGGGATATAATAAAATCACTCTGCACAAGTTTACTTTTTCAAATATTAAACTATAATATTACTATAAACCTCCCTTTACGAAATTTCTTTTATGTTTCTAGTAAATAATTATTGAAGTTTGACTCATAAGCATATCAAAACATTTTATGTCACTCATGTTGGTTCATTCATTGTGTTTAAAAACAATTATTTCTTTTGCTTTTTTCGCCACTTTTGGTATTCTCTCTCTCTCTCTCAAATACTTTACTTTATGTCTCTTCATTTGTTTTATCATTCATTTTAACTCCTTCTCCTCACATTATTCAAAGACATAATGTCAAGTACATTGTCTCCTTCCAATTTTTGTATACTCATATATGTTATAAAAATAAAAACACATTCATCATGACATTCTTTATGTCATTCATGTCTTTCAAAAATGACATCTTTCAAGTTCACATTACATGATTACCTCTTTTTTTATCCCCTTTCACGCCTACCCATAAAATCTATATTAAATAAGTTATCATCTTTTCATATCATTCAACTCTCTTAAATTATTTTTGTCCTTTTCTCAACACCTCTCTTACGAAAATGGAACCTATTTAATTCATGTTTCTTCACATTGACCAATGTCTTGTATTTTAAAATACCTAATTGTTAGCTGTCTTATTAGGCCATTATTGAACTCGTCTCACTTTACTCACATTATCTCTTTTATTTAAATAATCTTTAATTCAAATCACCTTTTTCACGCCATTGTCTTGATCGTGGTATTTTTTTTAAAACATCGTGCTATATATATTTCTTTGTCCTTCCTTTCTATCTTGTTTATTCTTATCAATCACACATAAAAGGCGTGTTCCAAATAGCACACTATTCTCAAACCATGCCTTCTCTCTCAATTCAATGGACTCTCCTAATGTTCGAAACCATGTTTTTTATTCATACACAAGAATTCAAACCAATCTTTATGTCTCATATCTAACATGACATGATAACTTGACTCATCCTTATGTTCATTTCCACACACTTTTCCAAAGAGTGACTTGATCACACGTTCACAAGTCTCTTAAAATATACAACTCACTCTTCATGAATAGTCATTCACGAATAATGAACCCAGCTAAATTCTAAATCTTATTCATTTCAATTGTCATTCACAAAACATCAAGTTGATATTAAAATACACTTCATCCTTCTATTTAATGAACTCGTGCATTCATCACTTATCCATCACATATTCGAAAGCTTCTATCTCCTTACATCCTCTCCAAGGTTATTCTGTATCTTCTTAGTTACTCTTCATGGCCTCCTCTTCCAAATCCTTCTCTGATGACTTCAACATGATTGAATCTTCAGATCTACGATATCCAGATCTCATTCACCACTACAACTACGTAAGTTCACTTCCCATCCAAACAGAAAGGTTAGTTCACTTCTAAGACTTCACCTCGTTCGACCTCGA
This sequence comes from Nuphar pumila, assembly GCF_984573655.1. Lineage (NCBI taxonomy): Eukaryota > Viridiplantae > Streptophyta > Magnoliopsida > Nymphaeales > Nymphaeaceae > Nuphar > Nuphar pumila. Next base: position 43,488,098 of record NC_143250.1, read on the forward strand.
GACCTCTCTGTCTGACTTTACTCACATTCTAGGATCATCAAACCAAGCCTCCTATCATCCAGATCTTATCCGACTGTTCTATACCAACCTAACTACTGATCATGACCAAACCACTGTCTCTACCATGATTCATGGAAAAATCATCTCGTTTGATGCTCCTACTTTAGGACGCATACTGAACCTTCCGTCCAATGATATCAATCTACCCAACATAGTACCTATCGATCATACTGTGTTCAAAAAGGTGCTTCACTTCACAAGATCCACCCACTTTTTATGGCACATGAGCAATCTGAAACCTCATGCTCAGCTTCTGTCACAAATCCTATCGCACAATGTCTTTCCCAAACAACCATCCAAGGGATTCAAGCCAAATGAGATCTCTCTCCTAATCTACGCCATTTTCTGTTCTTTTCCCATCAACTGGTCGAGCATCATTTTTAACAATATGATAAATTTTTGAGTCTTTCGTTTACTTCCGTTTGGGTGTTTTATAACTGCCATCCTTAAGTATTTTAATATGTCACTTCACAATGAGGCCGTCTGCTATTCTACACTTGTCTTTGATGATACCTACTTCTCCGAAGAAGAGTCACTCCCACAACATACTGACAACGAAGGCTATGGTGAGGCAGATCCTGCTCAGACATCTGAACTTGATATATTCTTTGCTCTCTTGGATGTCCAACACACACAGGATCTTCTCTTGAAGAATCAAGCCTCTCTGCAGCAAGCCTTTCAATCTCTGAAGATGGGCCAAGATGCTCTCCTTCAACAACTGCATTCCTCATCCAATTCAGAATGATTTGTTTTATTTTTTTTGGTCTGTAATATTAACCTTCCTACTCTGATCTCTCCTTTTTGTCAATGACAAAGGGGGAGAAAAAAAAAACCCTACCTCTCCTATGTAGGAGAAACACGATTTCCTGACCTTAAACTTTTTATTAAACTTTTTATTAAACTTTTTATTAATTATATTTTTTATGCATGATATCATATTTAAATTATCATTATACATATGGCTTATTGACAGGGGGAGCATATATTGTCATTATCAAAAAGGGGGAGAATGTTGAGAAACTATGTTTTGATGATACATGATAAATATGATATGCTTTCATGATGCATATATATGATACATGATAAATACATGATATGCTTTCATATATGAAACTGAATATGTTATATTATAACTAGATATAATGTGCTATGTATTTAACAAGTATTTGATGCAAGGTTATTTCACTTAAGAAGAGTGAAGACAACTTGATCAAGTGCAACTATTTGATGCAATTATACTACTATGAAGAAAAAGCTTGATGGGCCATACATTCATAAAGATTATTCAAGAAGATCGACTACTTCAAGATGAAGATTTTTTTTCTTCTTTAGAGTCATATGTAATAGAACCTTCAGAAGCATGCATATTTAATATTAAACTATATGCTTTGAAATCAAACAAGCCATTCATTTACAAAAAGTAAAAGCTTTCATAAAAAAAAAGATACGTTGTGTATATTTGTATTATTTCAAAAACACCTTTTTGAAACAAATCATTGTACTTCCTAAAAGCATTTATGAAAAAGACATTTTGACAAGATATAATAGCTCATGATTTCAAAAGCATTAATTGTACTTCCTACAAGTATTTATGAAAAAGGCAACTTGAAAAGATATAAAAGCTCATGATTTCAAAAGCACTTATGTAAGAAAAGACAAAAATGCATTGATTAATAATACACAATTGTTCATTTTGAATTGACGATTTGAGAAAACAAATATTATTTTATACACAACTACTTATTGTTTAACAAGACAATTAATTTAGAAAATGACCACTTATTTATTTAATACTAAAATCCACACTAAAAAAGTGACGACTTATATTTGAAGTCATCATTTTTTTGTAAACATTAAATAACACTTCAAAAGCATTTACTCAAGAAATGACCATTTATAAAATAAAGTACTAAACAAACATTTATTGTACTTACATTCATTTAAACAGAGAAGTGATGATTTATAATAAAATATTTAGTGTACTACAAATCATTTAATTGAGTAAAGATAAATTACATCTCTAAATACTTCAATGTTCAATGTACTACAAAATGTTTATTTTGAGAAAAGACATATTACAAATTAAATCTTATTTTTAATTACAACAACGCATAGTGTACCTCAAATATTTAAATTTAGAAATGACGACTTGAAGAAAGTATCATTTTTTAATACACAAAACATTTAATACTTAACAATTCTTTAATTTATGGAATGACAATTTTTTGAAAAAGCAACATATAGTACACATATCATTTCACACATTTTCTCATAGAAAGTTGTTTTGAGATGACCTGACATCTCATATCACAAAAGGACAATTATTTCAAAAAGCAACGACTATTTTTGAAGACCTATATATATACAAACAAAATAATATCAAGATAGACAAGTGAGCTTTCAAAGAAAAAATTTCTACTCGACACACTGAGAAAGAACTTAGAAAAAAAGAAAAAGAAAAGAAAGAGAAAAAGACAAAAAAAACTCTAAGAAAAGAATCAAGTGTGTGAAGAAAAAGAAAAAGAACATTCTGTTCTCCTGAGAGATTATTCTGCCTATTTTTAAAAGAGAGAACATTCGGAGAATCTTCATACATGCATTCATACTCTGCATATCAGTCTGAAGGTTCTATAGGAAAGTGTTGTAACTTTCTGTTTACTACTATATCCCTTCTCTGTTGAGAGAAGTAGACCTCTGAGGAAGATGATGTTGTACTATTTATCGTGTAACACAGATTTTATAGTGAAAGGCTCAAGTGTTTTACTTGGGGACTGGATGTAGGTCAGTAACTCGGCCGAACCAGTATAAATCATGTGTTTATTGTGTTATGCATAATTGTCATATTTTTTATATTATCGATCTACAACGAATTTCACTATTCACCCCCCCTCTAGTGGAAATTCATAGGTGATGTCTAACGCCATGAGGTCCTACAAATCAATTGTTCTTACACATCGTGCAGGGGCATCTGATTCGACCGGTGGAATCCACTCTACTGACACTTGCCGTTGCAAATTCAATAAAATTGTTAACACCATCCATATATTCATGTGATACCTCATTATCAACTTTCCTACGCTATATCCATTCACGGTTTGCAGTCATTTTGTCCTATAATATTACATATATTATTATTATCAGTTAAAAGAGAATCTTAATAATGCTTTGATAAAACAAATATCTAATTTATCTATTAATTCATGTTTGGTGATTGTTTGTGAGCAATTTTTTGTTTAAAGTAATACTTAGATTTTCGTGTATAATACCATCACATCATATTTATACACATCACGATGATATTTAGAATTTTGAAATCACATTACATAAAATATATATTCATTTGAACAAAAAATTCTTGATACAATTTCACATGGAATGCATAATCAAATGAAAAATAAGTTCATGTAAGCATGGATACAGACACATCAAACATTGCAATACATTCAAATCATTCATATTAAAACAATATCAAACATGTACCTGCAACAAACACATTCCAATATCCCGCTAACTATTATCATGCCTAACATGGAATCCGTACTCCAAAAATAAGAACACTTCTATTCTCATACATTAAAATCATGCTCAACATGATCTCCAAACTCCATCAAAGCAGTCCTAGATATCCACAACTAAGTGAGTGTGCGAAAAGAAAAGTGTTGCATCTAATAAATTAAATAACATGTGATATACTTGCATCACTTACTCACCATGGGTATTTACCCGATTTGAATTGCTTTTGCCTTTACATTTTTTTCTTATTTATTTTTGCATTGCATTTTTAGTCACATGCGATGCTTAGCACTAAGCATCACACAATTAGTTCAGTAATGTATCTGTGAAACATGTATATACAAAACAAAACAAGGAGGGGGATCGACCCCTCCCTGGCAAAAAAAAAGGGAAAGGACTCAGCCCCTCCCTTTCATCCCGTAAGACAGAGGGCAAAAAAAAAAAAAAAATAGGGAGGGGGCTCGGCCCCTCCCTGACAAAAAAAAAAGGCAAAAAAAAGGAGGGAAGGGGGCCGAGCCCCTCCCGGGCATCCTGTAAGATAGGGAGGGGGCTCGGCCCCTCCCTGGTGAAAAAAAGGGGGAGGGGGCCAAGCCCCTTCCAGGCATCCCGTAAGACAGGGAGGGGGATCAACCCCTCTCTGGCGAAAAAGGCAAAAAAAAAGGAGGGGGTCGAGCCCCTCCCGCGACTCCCGTAAGACGGGGAGGGGGCTCGACCCCTCCCTGACAAAAAAAAAAAAATGGGAGGGGGCCGAGCCCCTCCTACGACTCCCGTAACAAAGGGAGGGGGCTCGGTCCCTCCATGGCAAAAAAACATAGGGAGGGGCCGAGCCCCTTCCGCGACTCCCGTAACACAGGGAGGGGGCTCGACCCCTCCTTGACAAAAAAAATATAGGGAGGGGGCCGAGCCCCTCCCTCGACTCCCTTAACACAGGGAGGGGGCTCGGCCCTTCCTTGATGAAAAAAACATAGGGAGGTGGCTGAGCCCCTCCCGCGACTTCCATAACACAGGGAGGGTGCTCGGCCCCTCCCTGACGAAAAAAACATAGGTAGGGGGCCGAGCCCCTCCCGCGACTCCCGTAATACAGGGAGGGGGCTCGACGAAAAAAACATAGGGAGGGGGCCGAGCCCCTCCCGCGACTCCCATAACATAGGGAGGGGGCCAAGCCTTTCACGCGACTCCCGTAACACAGGGAGGGGGCTCGGCCCCTCCCCGGTGAAAAATGTAATGGCCGGCCTGAGCATCGGGCGTCGGCGAAGGGGGAGGTCGGCGGAAATAGACAGAGGAGTCATAGGTTACCTGAGCGTCGGGCGTCGGCAAAGGGGGAGGTCGGCAGAAAGCGGGGGGGAGATCGGTGAAGGGGGAGCATCGGGCGACGACCGAGTGGCGGCGGGCTTGGGGGGCAATGGGCGGCGGACCGGGGGGCCATAGGAGGCAGACCAGGGGGTAACGAAAGGTGTGCTGGAGGGCGACAAGAGGCGAGCCAGAGAAACGCGGTGGAGATGAAACAAAAAAGAGAAAAAAATGGGAAAAATTAAGGATTTACGAGAAAATTAGCGACGCATTCGCGACGACCAAATTCCGTCACTAACTCGTCACTATTTGGTGACGACTTAGCGACACAATAGTTCTACTGCTAATCCATCGCTAAGTTGCAACGGATATGACGACGAAATAAAATCCATCGCTAATCTGTCGCCACGTAGCGATGAATTATCGATCGAATATTTTCCATCGCTAAAATCACAAATAAATGATATTTTAGCAACAAATATCTTTCTTTCGCTACTCCGTTGTCAATTTGCAATGGATTTTATCCGTCGCAAATGTCTGTCACTAATTAGCATTTTTCTTGTAGTGGGAGGTGAGAATGGAGGTCCACTGCCATCCCTGAGTTGGATTCCAGTTGGTATAACCCTTGAGGTTTGTCCTGCCCATAGAAGAATACATGGAAACCATGTAACAAGGGATGCTTTCAGTGGGTTTCTAACTTACGATGTCCCATCAACTTGGTGACCACATTAACAAGTCACTCCTACGAGATGAATAGAGAGCCCTCGTGGACACGATTATTTGCTTATTCACACGGAAAGAATGTCAAATTTTGTTTCTCTGTAATTGAAAACTTTTTGGATTATGTGGCCTGCATCGCTTCTTCCAAACAGCTACTTTAGGTTGCTTCCTTTTTATTATTCCCAACTTGTTCATGGTCGCTAATCTTTACCAAATGAATACTTATCTGCAGATCAGGTGATCTGCTAAATCACGGTTTGGAAATGCTCTAACATCCCTGCTGCCGTCCATTCATCTCATCTGACGATCCATGTGGTTTAGCTCACCATAAAGGTGCTGATGACATCATCATTGGTGGCCATGACTGTTTTTTTTGTTTGATAAGGAGAAACACTTGCCGAAAATTCTCAGGTGAGACCCACTACCAATCCTTCCTTTACGTGGCCTACCTCTGACACACCCGTGCACTAGGGGAGTTTGATCCGGGGTCTTCAACTTGACACCTTCACAACCACCCCGCTGGCCAAGTGGCCATAGCTGTTGCTCACAACAATGGACGTGGGGATGATAAAGCATTTTTGCACTGTGATTGGTGAGATGATATGATGGGCTTTCCCACGCATGAGCCTCATCAAACTAGATGGCCATGACATGTGGCAATTTTCTACCTTCACATCCGTCTTAATGCCTGATAATCATGCGTTCATTTAGTCACAGGTTTGGTACTTTGGCATTTTCCATGCAAAGAAGTCCAGTGAAATTTAAACAATTTAATTTGCGTTATAGGGAAAACTTGAAAAATCTTTCATATTATTTGCAATAAAAAGAAACATATTTAACCTACCTTGTAGGCACATCACAATATTTACCTCCGGCTAAGAACTATTGAACACGAGCGGGTGCATTTCATGTATATATATATATATATATATACATCCAAAAAGTTCTACCGAAATCGAACTTCGTTACACTGCTGATCGCACACTATGTGAAGCACATATTTTTTTTTGCTCTGAACAGGTCTTTATATAGTGGCGGTCAGCGACTAACGCTAAAGATTTTTTCCGCTACAGTTGGCGCACGATGGTGCGTTTGACCTATGTCCAATTTTTTTTGAGTCTGATGATATTCTCATCCGTGTATATATAAAGTGATTGGTTCTTCTCAATAAGAGGGTGTGAACAGTCTAAAATTCTCATTTTTGATGGTTTTTTAGGAAGCTAACCTCACAGAAGTGATTTACATAGTTTGTTTAGTAGGAATCAGGTTTTAAATAATTTGATTATGATATGCAACAAAATCAATTTTTGACTTAAATTTTTTATAAATTTTAAAGTTTATAAATTTTTATAAATTTTAAAGTTTATAAAATTATAGTTTTTGGTCAAAAATATTTGATTCAACAATCCATTCCTAGAAAATTAAATATATTTGTAGGGTGAGATTTATCAATCATAGCTTGAAACATTGAAAACCAATACTGTTCTGGCTTTATGTGATCTACGTGCTTGATTTTGTGGGAATAGACTTTTGGATCAACTGATTCCAACACCAATTTCAGTTTTTATAAGATTAAAAAATCAATGGTTTATAATAAAAAAAATATTCAATACTTAAAAATTCATTTTTTTTTTCAAAAATACAAGATCCTAAGTGTGATTTTCTAGCAAATCGATCATGTTGGCACCTACTCAATTTTCTTTCTCTTTATATATATAATTAGTGTAAAAAACCACCATAGTTTGGACAATCCATTCAGCAAAGTGTCATGTTTGACTGTTGACCTGGTTGGCATTAATAGTATAAAGCTCCACCAATTCTCCCCCTGCTGACAAAGAATAGTTTCTCATTGGTTTAGGCTTTGCGGCAAAGGATGCATACCCCAAGTATTGCACTCTCGGCCTCCTTCAACTTGCAAGCCTTAAGCCTACCCACCTAGCCAGGTGTGCCCGAGCCTTTATGATCGAGCTGGGTACATTTTACATTCAAGATACAAGAAAAGGCATGAAACCCTGTACCGGAGACGTAGTAAATCTGGACCACATTAGTGTTCTTTCTTGGAACGATTTCAAAAGATCAGCCATTAATGGACTAAATGTTTTTTACTTTATGTGGTGTTCGTTTGACCCCAAAGAGTGGGATAGTGACCCATTTCCATGTGAAAGGAAAGCAATGGTGGGCTCATAGTTTTCACACGTGTAGGTCGTTTCCATACGAAAGCCACCTTGCACACCCTTTCCCTTGGGAGAATCACTTTGGTGCGGGTGCCTGTTGTCACATGAAAGAAGGTTCCTGGGGTGGAAAAAAGATAAAGGGAAACTACATTGCATATTTTAAATATGCCCCTGCACTTGACCACCCCACGGCTGACAGGTTGTATGAAAAATATGATGGGTGTAGGAATGGCATTGGACCGGGGGAAAACGGGGCCCCAACCCGTTTGAATCGGGGATGGAGGTTAAAATCAAAACCCGTGTGGGATGGACTTACGCTTTTCCCCACCCTTTCCCATCCCCGTCTCTAATGCCCGCCTTGCCCCACCCCGCTGCTCCATCATTGATCCTTTTTTAGAGATGGCAGTGGATCGAAGGGAAATGGGTCTCTGCCCTCCGCCCCCCCTCTCCTTTGGACCGAGGATGGAAGACATGAAACATGGATGAAGGCGGTTATAGAGGTTAAAATCAAAACCCGTGCGAGGATGAAGGTGGGGATGGAGGGCATGATTTTGAGATGGGGCAGGAGTAGATACCTTGTCCCCTGTCACCGCCATGGTCCACAGAGGTGCAACAACACATCACAAATGTACAAGTGGCTGTTTGGAAACTGATAGCTGGGATGGGAAGTGGCATTGAATTTACATTAAAGCATGAAATTGACAGCTACCACCTCTAGCCAAATCCACGATTTGGCAGCTGCCACTTCCCATCCCAGCTATTAGTTTCCAAACATGGCCTAACTATCACTAATAGTCACAAATATTATCATTTCTTCGAAAATCCGCATGATTCTAAAATCAGCACAATCCAAAAAAAAATGCAATATTTTCAAAATATCGCTTACTTTAAAAATATCACATTATTAATGTGATATCTATATTTTTATGCATTTTGATGCATTTTCTTCTTTTTATATTCTTACTCTATATTTTAAATGTAAATGTAAATATAATATATATATATATATATTCTTGAGATTTTCCTAAAAAACTAATTTTTAAAATTTAGTGCAAGATTTTCCTTTATTGACAAAATCCTGATAAGGAGATTTAGAACACTACAAAAAAATGCGTATTGGCGACAGATGCTAACTGTCGCTAGTCCATCGCTGTACATCTTTGCGATGGATTTTGCGATGGACTAACGACGGATAGCATCCGTTCCATAACCCTAGTCGCTAAATTGCGATAGAATTTATCTGTCACTAATCCCTCGCTATGTTGCGATGGCTTAGAGACGGATTATGTACGTCGCAAATTCATCGTTAAATGGAGACCGATTTGGTTAAGCGATGACATTTAAGCTGTCGCTATCATTTATCGATGGATGCGTATCCATTGCTAATTTGGCAACGAAAATTAGCGTCAGCTTAAATTTCGTCGCAAACCGACGGCTGCTTCAAATTGGCGACGGATAATGTCCGTCGCTACTCCATCACTAATTTGTAATACAAATTAATTTTTTTTTTTGAAATATTTTGAAACTCGAGAAAAATTTCTTGTACAATTCATATATCATGCTTATAAAAAAACAGTACGAATAAAAAATGCTTACAAATTAAATAGAAATGCTAAGTTAAACAAACTTTAACTACCAAGTACAGTCCTTGCGAAGTTATAATTAGTTACAAGTTTGTCAAATAAATTAAACAAAAAAATCTAATCCTCGCCAAGATTTTGGGCATCATCCTCTTCATTTTCTCGATCTGCCTCTTCCTCCATGCCTCCATAAGCTCCTCTACACTGATCATCTCCAGCATCCTACAAAAGAGAACCAAAATGTTAGTATTTATAAACAAAACATAATGAAATAAATTATATGCAATCCATCTAATCTAATGCAACAAGTAAATGACTGAATAACACATAGACTAGTAATAAACTGAAGAACATTAACAAAATTATAAGGAAAAATTTATAGCAATTCAATCATGCATACCTGACGGGCACCTAAGCTTATGTTGAATACAGATGAAGTTCCTCTGTCCTGAAAAAAGTTGCATAACTCATTACGGACAAGGCTGAGAATGACTTCATTTAAAAAGTGTTGCATTTTGTCCTCAAGACGCTGACAAACACCATCCCAAGACATAGCAGGGTCAATAGGACGTTGGGAGTTGATGCTGGTGGGAGAACTCTGTGAGCCCGGGCTGCAGGAGGCAACGACTGATGTGGTGTTCATGTTACTCCCAAACCTGAATACACGACCCTTTTTGGGTTCACCTGTAGTAGTCACCCATGCTGCAGGATCAAAAGGCGGATGCTGAGTGAAGTCATCGCCATATCGCTGTATCATTTGCTGTTCGTATGACTCCTACAAAGTAATAATTAGAATATGAATTAATAATTAAGAATTACAATATTTATGATAACATAATTCAAAGTAACTTGTATATTACAAGGTTTATTAATATAATAAATACATACCGTTGTCGCTCTCGCCTTCTCTGATACAAAATCTCCCGTGCTCTTACGTTTATGTGTTTCAACAAACACATTCTTGTAAGGCACAATGCTTCCTTTTTTCTGCTTCCTGCAATGTGACATAATATAAAAAATCGATTAATAAGTATGCAGGAATACTTACAAATTTGAATATATATATATATATTGATGACTTACCATTTTCTTCTGGTGGCTGCCAAAAGTCCTACATTCACCTGTGTGTAGATGTGCATCGGGCATCACTGCTCGGTTTTGTACAGCCTTTGCTGAGCAGTTTCAAAAATCATTGCTCGCCCACTTGTCGCACATGCCCTCCCAATAATCTCTCCTGACAATAGCCGGCCCATGGCTCTTCCACTGCAGTGGATCATCTATCCCACCAACTATTTTTTTTGCTGCAGTCTTCATATTGTGTCTCCTCGTTTGCACTCGCGAAACGATGAGAGGCCTATAAATACTTTTAGAACTTTAGCACACATAAATATAAAACACTACTTGTTATGATAAATGATTGCATACCATGAATGAGGAAATTAAGCTGTCCAACACCTCTCTCGGGTACTCTTTCCATTGTGCTACCGGTCTTGGTAGATGATGCAGTAATGACTTCGTAATTCCTTGTATTACTTCTTGTTGCTCAAACCTCGCACTGCACATGAAAAGATACATATTAACAATCGACCGTCAATATACATTTTTTATAAGTTAAATATTGAACAAGTGACAATGAAATACTTACGGTCGATTATCAATATACACTATTTGAATTACTTGTCATGGGTCACACTGAGAAGACCTTGCATCCGACATAGGTGGGTCATGTGTAAGCAAAACAGTACCTACAAAACAATGAATTAGAAATTCACACAATATATATTTCAACTAATCAAATATATAATTATTTAAATGATATACCTATCGAAGGAGCCTGTGAAGATGAAGGCTCAAACTGGCTACCACTGGGTGCTCGATGAATGTGTCCTCCACGAACCATATTCTAACAAATAAAAATATATTGGCAATATATTCAAACATTGCAATACATTTCAATATATTCAAATCAATACAATACATTTTAATACATTCAAATCATTCAGATCAAATTGGAAAAAACTTTATGCAAGACATTTAAATATTGCAATCCATTCAAATAATTCTAACACGTTACATGTGCATTCAATTCATAACTCTATACCTATCGAACATACATAATTAATTCGAAAAATATGTAAGACATGCAATACATTCAAACATTACAATACATTTCAATAAATTCAAATCAATACAATACATTCAAATCATTCTAATCATTCAGATCAAATTGAAAAAAACTTCATGCAAGACATTCAAATATTGCAATACATTTCAATATATTCAAATCAATACAATACATTCTAATCATTTAGATCATTCAGATCAAATTGAAAAAAACTTCATGCAAGACATTCAAACATTGCAATACATTTCAATATATTCAAATCAATACAATACAATTCAATACATTCTAATCATTCAGATCAAATTGAAAAAAACTTCATGCAAGACATTCAAACATTGCAATACATTTCAATATATTCAAATCAATATAATACATTTTAATACATTCAAATCATTCAAATCATTCAGATCAAATTGAAAAAAAACTTCATGCAAGACATTCAAATCATTCATATCATTTTAATATATTCAAATCAATATAATACATTTCAATACATTCAAATCATTCTAATCATTCAAATCAAATTGAAAAAAACTTCATGCAAGACATTCAAATATTGCAATACATTTCAATATATTCAAATCAATACAATACATTTCAATACATTCAAATCATTCTAATCATTCAGATCATTCAGATCAAATTGAAAAAAACTTTATGCAAGATATTTCAAACATTGCAATATATTCAAATCAATACAATATAATCATTGTCAGTTGTATTTCACTAGCTCGTGAATGATTCATCATCACTTGTCTGACTTTCATACTCTTCTTCTTCCTCCTCTTCGTCACCATCTTCTTCTTCTTTATTTAGTGCCCATCCACTTCATATATCATTTGAATCACATTCTTTCATGCATGTGCCATCAACCAATGGAGATATGACATGCATACCATGTGCGACATCATGACTATAAGAGAAGTCATACATATTATCTGATTGATAGTATTCACCCTCTTCAACAATCTTGTCTTCCTGTAACTAATCATACTCGGGGTATAGTTTAAACTTTACCTTACAAACTGCCCACCATTAATTTATATCTGACTTTCTTGTACTCGGATATAAAGTATAATATACTTGTTGAGCTTGCGAGGCTAATATGAATGGTTCATATGTTTCAAACCTTGACTTACCATTCACCTCTACAATGCCTGAGACTTTGTCGACTCTTGTTGTTGTGGGATCAAACCATTGACACTTGAATAAAGTTAAATTATTATTTATGCCTAAGTAAGTCAACTCCATTATTTCTTCTATAACACCATAGTAGTCATGTTCATTTTCACCATAGCTGCTACCCTTGACGCACATGCCACTATTCATTATTGACTTGTTGACACCATAGTCTTTTGTATGGAATCGATAACCATTTACGATGTACCCGTTGTAACACTGCACAACTTTAGACAGACCATTTTGTAAATCACATATTTATTGATCTTTAACATCACCATGGCGGACCTACAAACACAAACAAGGACTATGATCACGACAAATTAAGTATCTTATTGTTGTATAAAGGGAAAAAATATATACAATCATCCTTACCAACTCTTTCAACCATGCCACATATTTATTTTCACGTTTTTTCTGTACTTTTGAATCAGTGAGTTGTGGAAGTTTTCTTCACAACTCCAGATCAAATCTTCTACACTTAATATAAACTTATTTTACTGAACCATGTACACACGTATAGAACTTAATGTTACGTATTAAGTATACTTACTCAATGTATGGGTCGATTGCTGAGCAATTGAAAATGATATATATTTGTGTTGTATCTTGCTCGCGATCTTCCAAGAGTTTTGACCGGCAACTGCCAAATGCATGTCCAAATGGTTAAAATATAGATAATTTGTCAGTTACAATTAATTGTTCTCCATTATCATTACAAGGTGGACATGTGTAATGTGTTAGAATGTGAGGTTCAAATTACATAGATGAGAAATTTGAAATCTCTTTCAAGGTGTACGCCTCACAAATAGAGCCCTCTACTCTTGCTTTATTCCGAACCTTTTTTTTTGAGGTCAAACATGCATCTGTCAACAATATACATCTCGGATTACAATAAATTTCTCAATAGTATTAAAAAGAAAATTTTAAATAAACATTTACCTTTCAAATGGGTACATCCACCGATATTGCATAGGTCCACCAACCCTAAGTTCATATGGCAAATATATGACCACATGTTCCATAACATCAAAAAATGCTGGTAGAAATATTTTCTCTAGTTGACAAATAGTAGTTACGACAGATTCCTCGAGATTCTTTATCTCAGATACTATAACTTCTGTTGCGCACAATGTTCTAAAAAATCTACTCAACTCGGATAATACCCCCCATATAGGTTTGTCTAACATATCATGGAATGATAGGGGTATCAATCGTTGCATAATGACATGACAATCATGGCTCTTCAACCCATATAACTGTCTCTCGTTTATCTTAACAGCCTGAGCAATGTTAGAAACGTAGCCGTTTGAAAATCTCAACTATCTCAACCATTGACATACCAACTTTACTTGATCTGGACCAAGCACATACCTTGCCTTTGGTTTCAGTACTTTATCATTGTACTCTTTGAGTTCTAATTCTGGTCTTTTACATACCACTTTTAAATCCATATGTGCTTTCAAATTATCCTTCATTTTTCCTTTCACGTTCATTACTGTATTGAACACATTATCGAACACATTTTTCTCCACATGCATGACATCCAAATTATGTCGTATCAATAAGGTTGGCCAATATGGTAGTTCCCCAAATATGGAATTTTTGTTCAATTGTAATTCTTCCCAAATCCAATAAAAGACATTGCCTTACGGGCATCTGTCAGTCCACATGGAAAGTATTGTAATCTTCTTAAAATCTCTATGCCAGACAACCTTGTTGGTGGACCTTCCATTTTAGTTGTGTCTACTCGAAACACATTCTTTTGTCATCGGAACGGATGATCACTAGGTAGAAATCGACAGTGACAATCAAACCAGCACAGCTTCCTTTCATGCGTCAATCTAAATGATTTTGTATCTTCTATGCAGTACGAACATGCTAACCTCCCATATGTGCTCCAACCAGATAACATACCATATGCAGGGAAGTCACTGATTGTTCATAGAATAACAACCTTCATATTGAAGTTTTATTTTTTGTGGGCATCGTACGTGAGAACACCGTCATCCCACGGTATTTTTAATTCATCAATCAATGACCTCAAATAGACATCAAGATTTTGGCCGAGAGATGTCAGACCTGAGATCAATAGAGACAAGAAAAGATTTTGACGCTTCATACACAAGCTTGGAGGAAGGTTCTATGGGGTGACAAATACCGGCCAACATGAGTATGGGGTTGATCTACCCCCAAATGGATTAAATCCATTTGTATATAAACCTAGCTTAACATTTCTCACTTCCAAAGCAAAGTTCTGATGAGTATGATCAAAGTGCCTCCAAGCTTCTGCGTCAACAGGATGTGTGATCTTGTCTTTATCATGTTGAACTTTATTTGCATGCCATATCATTTGTTTAGCTGTCCTCGAAGATATATAAAGACGTTGCAATCTAGAGGTGAGAGGGAAGTAGCAGAGTGACTTATATGACACTTCTTTTGACCTTGTGCTATCATTTCTTTTTGTCTTTGGCTTGAACTGAGGATGTCCACATGATGAACATGATCTGCTTTTTTCTTGATATTTAAAATACAACATGCAGAGATTGGGATAAGTATCTATCTTTTGATACCTCATAACCTTCACACGATAGAGATTTTGTGCCAGTTTCTCATCATTGGGCAACATACTTTTCACAATATAGTACAGACGGTCAAAACATGATTGACTCAAATTAAACTCGCACTTCAAATTCAGTAGTTGAAGAACTGCAGACAAGATAGTGTGACTCTCGCAACCATTCTACAGTGGTTCACCAGCATCTTTAAGTAAGTCATAAAATATACTAGATGCATCGTTTGTTACTTCTTCCTCTACCCCAATTGATGCATCACTATGTCCCACAACAGAACCCATTTTCGGTCATGCGTCATCAAATATCAGGTCCACATATGGATTATCGTGCACCACATCCACCCTTGCGTCATAATTATTCCAAAATTCTTCACCATGATGTGTCCAATTTTGATAACCACTAACAAACCCTTCATGTATAGGTGATGTTTTACGCCATGATGTTCTACAAATCGATTGTTCTTACACATCGTGCAAGGGCATCTGATCCGATCGGTGGGATCCACTGTACTGACACTTGCCGTTGCAAATTCAATAAAGTTGTCTACAACATCCATAAATTCATGCGACACCTCATTATCAACTATCCTATGATACATCCATTCACGGTTTGTAGCCATTTTGTCCTATAATATTACAGATATTATTATCACCAGTTAAAAGAAAATCTTAATAATGCTATGATGAAACAAATATCTAATTTATCTATTAATTCTTATTTGGTGATTGTTTGTGAGTAATTTTTTGTTTAAACTTTCATGTGCAATACACCATCACATCATATTTATACACATTACGAGGATATTTATAAATTTGAAATCAAATTACATAGAACAATACATTCATTTGAACAAAAAATTCATGATACAATTTCACATGGAAGGCATAATTAAATGGAAAATAACTTCTTGCAAGCATAGATACAGACACATCAAACATTGCAATACATTTATATCAAAATAATATCAAACATGTACCTGCAACAAACACACTCTAATATCCCACTAACTACTATCATGCCTAGCATGGAATCCATACTCCAAAAATAAGAGCACTTCTATTCTCATACATTAAAATCATGCTCAACATGATCTCCAAACTCCATCAAAGCAGTCCTAGATATCAACAACTAAGTGAGTGTGTAAACAGTAAAGTGTTGCATCCAATAAATTAAATAACATGTGATGTGCTTGCATCACTTACTCACCACGGGTATTTACCCGATTTGCATTATTTTTGCCACTTACTTACCACGGGTGGAGGGGCACAAGCGGGATTCGTTAAAAAATCTGCAAGAGACACTGTGTTAAAATAAAGCCACCCTCTGTCAAAAAGAAAAAAATCAGTCAACAAGACACCCGCTACTCCATGTCGAAAAACACAAGGCAGGGGGGCACCACCTACTAGAAAACAAGCTAGGCAGGAGGGTGCCACCCCCTGTAGGAGAAATCACCCCCCTGCCGGAGAAACAGTAAGGCAGGGGGGCACCCACTACCGAAAAAAAAAATCAATCAACAAGGCAGGGGGGCTACCCTTGTCGAAAAACAAAAGGCAAGGGGGCCACCCCTTACCAGAAATCAAGCAAGGTAGGGGGGCGACCCCCTGCCAAAGAAGAAGCAAGGTAGGGGTGCCACCCCCTGTCGAAAAACAAGTAAGGCAGGGGGTGCCCCCTGGCAGAAAACAAGCCAGGCAGGGGGTGCCACCCCCTGCCGAAGAAATCAAGCAACGCAGGGGGACACCCCTTGTCGAAGAAACAATAAGGCAGGGGGGCACCCCCTGTCTGAAAACAAAATGAGGCAGCCAAAGAAAAAGAAAGGCAGGGGGTGCCACCCCCTGCCGGAAAACAAGTAAGGCAGGGGGTGCCCCCCTGCCATAAAACAAGCCAGGCAGGGGGGTGCCACCCCCTGCCGAAGAAATCAAGCAAAGCAGGGGGCACCCCCTGTCGAAGAAACAATAAGGCAATGGGAGCACTCATTGCCTGAAAACAAAATGAGGCATGGGGGGTGACTCCCTGCCAAAGAAAAAGCAAGGCAGGGGGTGCCACCCCCTGCCGAAAAACAAGTAAGGCAGGGGGTGTCCCCTTGCCAGAAAATAAGCCAGGCAGGGGGGTGCTACCCCCTGCCGGAGAAATCAAGCAAAGCAGGGGGGTCACTTCCTGCCGGAGAAACAGTAAGGCAAGGGGGGCACCCCTTGCCAAAGAAGAAGCAAGGCAGGGGGCACACCCCCTGCTGGAAAACAATTAAGATAGGGGGTGGCCCCCTGCCAGAAAACAAGCGAGGCAGAGGGTGCCACCCTCTGCTAGAAAACAAGCGAGGCAGGGAGGTGCCACCCCTTGCCGGAGAAATCAAACAACACAGGGGGCCACCCCCCTTGCCGGAAAAAAGTAAGGCATGGGGGGCACCCCCTGCCAAAGAAGAAGCAAGGCAGGGGCCCCACCTCCTGTCGGAAAACAAGTAAGGCAGGGGGGCACCCCCTTGCCAGAAAACAAGCGAGGCAGGGGGTGCCATCACCCCATGCTGGAGAAATAAAACAACACAGGGGGGCACCCCCTGCCGGAGAAATCAAGCAAAGCAGGGGGGTCACTTCCTACCGGAGAAACAGTAAGGCAAGGGGGGCACCCCTTGCTAAAGAAGAAGCAAGGCAGGGGGCACACCCCCTGCTGGAAAACAATTAAGATAGGGGGTGGCCCCCTGCCAGAAAACAAGCGAGGCAGAGGGTGCCACCCTCTGCTAGAAAACAAGCGAGGCAGGGAGGTGCCACCCCTTGCCGGAGAAATCAAACAACACAGGGGGCCACCCCCCTTGCCGGAAAAAAGTAAGGCATGGGGGGCACCCCCTGCCAAAGAAGAAGCAAGGCAGGGGCCCCACCTCCTGTCGGAAAACAAGTAAGGCAGGGGGGCACCCCCTTGCCAGAAAACAAGCGAGGCAGGGGGTGCCATCACCCCATGCTGGAGAAATCAAACAACACAGGGGGGCACCCCCTGCCGGCGATCCTGAAAGAAAGGGTGAAAAGGCAATAGGGGGTCGCAGGGTTTACCTGGGAGACACCGGAAAAGACAGCGGCGACAGGGATGGCATGGGGGACCATGAACGAGACGTCGCCGGTGTGTCGACGACAGTGGCTGTGGCTCTGCTCGTAGGATTTTTGTTGGCAGTGCTTGCTGAGAAGGGCGACGAAGATCAGCGAAGGGGGAACGTCGGGCGACGGCCGTGGGTCGGCGGTCGAGAGGACGACGTGCAACGGACCGAGGGGCGACGAGCTGGGGAGCGTCGGGCGGCGAAGAAGAATTGCGTCGGGCGAGAGAGACGAAACATGTAAGAGAAAGAAAGGGTTCTGATTAGAAATTTATGGGAAAATTAGCGACGGTCAAATGCCGTCGCTAGGTTGTTGCTTATTTGGCGCTGACCTAGCGACATAAAGGTTCTGCCGCTGATCCATCACTAAGTTGCGACGTAAAGCATTCCATTGATTATCCGTCTTTAATTAGTGACAAATTAGCGACAGATTGATTTTCGTCGCTAATTTCATAAAGGTTAGCGACAAATATCTTTCTCTCGCTAATCCGACGTTAATTTGCGATGGATTATTTTCGTCGCAAATTGTCTTCGCTAATTAGCATTTTTCTTGTAGTGGAAATATACAGTTAATTGATTGTAAAAAAAAATATCACCAACGTTTTTAATTTATCATAATACTTTTAAAGGCTAATATAATATCTAAAACATGTGATGTTTTCAAGATATAGCTTAATTTGAAAAAATCATGTTTTTATCATGATATTAACATAATAAAACAGTTTTTTGTTATATATATTATTTAAAATTTTGTTTATGCTGTTATACATCTTTTAGTAACGATAGAATGCTAGAGGTGCACCTCTGCATCTTCTCAATTGGGCCTCACAGACGTATTCAACGTACGTTGTTTGGTAGGAACTATTCCTTGAATCGTGTTTTTTTTAGCGTAAAAGCCTAAAAATATGATTCTTCAAGTAATGATTTTTTTTTTGGATAAGCAAACTGGGGTTAAGCAGACCCTCATGCCAAACTTTCAACATCCCAACACAAGTGGAGCGACATTTAAGATCTTAGGGCCTGTTTGGAATCTGTACCTGGGATGGGCGTTTTCTGAGCTTATGCATTTGAAGAAGTGGCAGCTGCTAAATCCATGATTTAGTGTAAATACAAAGGAAAAAGGGCCTCACTTTTCCATCCCAAATGCATAAACGCCCACCCCAGCGGCAAGATTTCCAAACAGGACCACGACCAAAATTTTACCTCGAGACCACCAAAAGCATAAAGGCCCACCCCAGCGCCGAGATTCCAAACAGGCCCTTAGAAATCAACACCCCCCATGAAATTTTGGTAAACTGTGGGGATTGATCGTTGAAGATCTTTAAACGTCCTACATGCAATATATACTGATCAACAATGTAAATCTGTAGGGTTTGATAAAAAAAAAAAAAAACTTAACGATTGTGAAAAATTATGGTTTCTACTAGGTGAGTGTCTTCTCCCATCATTTTCAAGGTATGGGAAATGTCCTCTCCCATCATTTTCAAGGTATGGGAAATGTTGAGGCAATCCCCTTAAATTATGGCTGGAGATACCCTTCTTGATCAAGATTCAAGACTAGCAGGTCTTTATCACGAATGAAGTCTTTTAAAGCGTGGTCCTAAGGATTGACAAAATTTGTTAGATCTGAATTGATGATGTTGGATGGTGATTTTCCCAGGCCAAAATCTTGACCAATTCTACACCAATGTCATAAACTTCAGTATTGGGATTTTCTCAGCAAGGGAAAGTCTCACAATAAACTAAATCTTTGAAAAGAAAATCTCAGGCAAATCTTGCCATATTTGAAAATTAATAATTACAAAAATATATAGAAACAAACAAATACAATATATGAAAAAATGTAATTAACATGATCATTTGAAAATAAGCAAAATTTTAACATCACAATTCATTCATCTTGTATACATCACGATAAAATCATGATCACAATTGTCTAGGGGTGTCAACAAGCCTGGTTTACCCCGACCTGACCCCAACCAAACCCTATAGGGTCCCAGTATGGTGATAAATAAGAAGACCCAATTAAGACCCTAGTTTGGACCCAAAGGTCTGATTAATACATGGACCCGAGTATTGTTTGTGAAATTTTACCAGTCTCGACTGGAGTTCCGATTAAGACCCATAAAATTTCAATGTAAAAATGATGAAAAAATATGGTTTTACTGGGCCTGGTCCGGGTTTGGTTCATGTAGTTCTTATCGGATCCAAGTATGTTTTTTCTTATACTGGACCCGATTAGACCCAGGTTCGGACCCGATACCATACCCGAACATCTGGTCCAAGTCTGGTTCCACCTGGGTCCCAACCAAACCCGGCTCGTTTGACTCGACCCTATATGAGCTGAGCTCGGCTCGACTCGCATGAACCTTACGAGCCGAGTTCGAACACTATATGGCTGTAAATGAGCCGATCTCAAACAACCCTTGTTCATTTTGTTCAGCTCGTTTACCAACCCTAACTAGCGCCAATCTAAGTGGGTCACAACTCAATCCAGACCTGAATCTGACCCAATCTTGATCTAGATCCTTTGGATCATAGCCAATACCAAGCATTGGCGCCAACCTAAGTGGGTTTGTACCCAATCCAAACTCAGATTCAAATCGATTTGGATCCTGTTCCAAGCATTGATGCCAATCTTAGTGGGTCTAAACCTGATTGAGATCTATTTTTGACCTGATTTGGATCTAGATCCAATAGATCGTAGCCAATGCCAAGCACGGGTCTGACCCATTTTTATCTGAATCCTAGCTAGTGCTTAGCACTAGAGTCGATCCTGGGTGTGATTTAGGCGAAAAGCCTAAAAGTACCGCCATTTATATCATTTTTCACACATTTAATGAGTTCCTCCACTTGAGTGCTTTGGTCCCGGTGGAGAATTGAGAGCGTCCACCTTCTTCCTTCATTTCCTTTGCTTCAAAGAGCTGATCCACCCAGGTAATTTCTTAACTTCCTCTTTAGGATAGGTAACTCTTTAGGTAGCTTTTCTATCTAGTTTTTTAGGTTCTAGGCTAGATTTTCCTATTTGGTTGACCCTTTTCCTATTAGAACCTTGAAGTGAGCATGCTTGGAAAACTATTTTTCTGAGAAACCCAGTTTTCAAAATTACTTGTAAGGTGAATTGATTACATCATTGTTTGTCTTCCTAAGCCAATGGATAGATCAAGGAAGGGGGACTATCACGGAGACAACGAGTGACATTGATTTTCAGGTGCTCACACAAGGGTAGAAAGGGCCTTGATTCTAAGGTTTAAGATCCAAGAAAAGGCTCACAAGAGGGGAAAGACTAAGATGACCAGGATGAAAGTGAAGAGGGATGAAAAAGAAGAAGAAAACCAAGAAAGTGAAGGAGAGGAGGTTCTAAGGAAAAGAAAATCTTTTGAAATCCATAAGGCATAAAACCTAAAAGGAAAAAGAATTGAGAAGAAAGGGTTGACCCCGTAAAGGAAAGACTCCTCAAGTGAGAAAGAGGAATTGGTTTATGGGAAAATAAAACTCCATAAAAAAACAAGTCGAACATCCTCACAAGAATTTACAAAACACTAGGGGGTTCGAGTGAAGATGAATCTAGTGAGGTTAATGAGGAAGATATCTTGAAGAAAATCAAGGCTCTTGAGAAAATAAAATCTCTCAAAAGAGCATTGAGGGATGAGAAAAAGGAAAATGAAAGAAAAAGAAGCCGAAAGAATCTATGACTCAAGTAGTGAGGAAATTGAATATATTCTCAAGAAAATCAAAAAGAGAAATGAATATGAAAATGAAGAGAAGAAAAATAAGAAGGGCAAAAAAAGCTTATGACTATGATAGTGAGGAAGAACTGGCCATGAAAATAAAATTTTACCTAAAATCTTGAAAGAAGAAAGAGGAAGAACTTAAAAGAAAGAAAAAGATAATTCCAGTGCTTGATGAGAAATCTTCTTCGGATAAAGATGCCTCTAAGAAAGTGAAATCCTTAAAAAAAGTTTATGAGAAAAGCTATATTAGGGACAAGAAGGAAACTAGTTTAAAATCAAGAAAATATGAGGAATCCTCATATGTAGAAGAGAAAAATATTCAAATTTCTAGGAAAAACAAATCTTATTTCTCAGGATCCCTCAAAATTAAAAAGAATGTTGAAGAAATTCATCAGAAAATTTTGATAAAAATGTTGAAGAAAAATAAACCCATCACTTCCCTTGGTGTATGTTTTATAAAAAGATATTTTTGATAAAATCGATTTGTGTAAACCAGACACCAAATAATAAAAACAGTTCACACTAAGGAGAGATCCGGGTTGAACTCAGGGAACGAGATGAAAAGTTTTGTATTCCAAACAAAGCACACCTTTAGTGCCTTGAAATTAAAATAAAAAGTAAATGAATATACAACACAAAAACACGTAAAACCCTATTACAAAGTTGCAAACAGAAAGAAAATTAATTACAACCCAAAATGTGGCCTAAGGCCCTACTTAACTAAGAAATAAAATAAAAACAAAAAGAAAAGAAATAGCCCACTTTGCTTGTGCACTAGGGTCCGAATCCACGAGTGTTGATCCTTGTGCATCCACTTAAACACCACACCTCCAGCTTGTGGCAGCCACATGCAAAAATAAGAACAAACACACAAAACACAAACTCTACACGACTATGTTAATTCTAAAAAAAATATAGGAAAAACAATTAAAACTAAAAGAAAAAACTGAAACTCTAAACACAGATCCCAATGTGATTTTGTTAGAATTTGGTCTGGAACAGAGTGTCCTTTATTCCAGGATACGACAACACCACTGAAATTCACAAAACAAAAATAAACAGATGTAAAAAGGATAATTCTGTCATACGCGATTTTGCGATTTTCTGTCAGGACAAGTTTTCGTAAATCTGCAGAACGGATGGGTAAACTGTGTTAAATCCCAATAAAAAAATTTAGATTGATTTCTAACACACTCAGAAATTCGATGCAATTTATAGAATTGAAAAATTTCACATGAAACTCAAGAAACAATTACACTAACAGAAAAATTACAGGAAAAATAGAAAAATAGGAGTTTCTGGATAGATTCACGTAAAACAATGCGACAGTCCTTCAATCGACATCAAAACCTAATGAAAATTTGAAAAATGTAAATAGACTCATTCAGAGATATGACCCAATTTACGGATTCACAAAATGTATCTGGAGACTCCAAATACACACAAAACAAAATTAAGAAAAAATATGAAAACTCAAAAAATTAAACTAACTATTTTCCTAAACTCAATCCCAATTTTAATTAACGATTTCAAAAAAAATATAAAACCTAACTAATCAGTTGAACATAACACCAAAACAAATTAATGTCCTAATAATCAGAACAAAGAAAAAAAAACTGAAACTACAATGCTATACTAACTCTAGTCAATGGCTTGAATGGAACCAAGGCTAATTCAAGCCGTCGACTATAAATTTTTTTTTTTTATGTTTTTCTTAATAGGAATAAAACCAGGAGATGCAGAGCATACAAAAAAAAAAATCAATATTATAACTAATCAGAAACAAAATAAGCAAATTGAATAACAAAAAAAGTTTGCAGAAAATAAACTGCTAATCTAGAACTGATTGGTGGTTTGGATCCGATGATGGTCGATCCAAACCATCAATCAATCTTTTTGAATATTTTTATTTAAAAATAAATAAATACTAAAAACACAGATCTAATACAAATTAATAATTAAAATTTAATCTAATCTATACCATAAAAAAATTATGCTAATAATAATAAAATAGAAATTACAACTTGTAATCTACAATAGAAAAAGAGGGAGAAGAAAATACCAAATCGCGGATCTGGTGTTTCCCGATGTTCTGGGTTGAAAAAAGAGCGAATCCTTGCCTCGTGCAACAACTCCTCGAAGTGGATCCCATGTTGATCCTGCAGAATGAAGAATGGTGTGAGTTTTGGAAAATGAATTTTAAAAAGATATTTTAAGTAAAAACAAGTGTGAAAGCCAGACACTAAAATATATAAAAAACTGGCTCGCACGAGTGGTGAAGTCCTCGTTGATCTTAGGGAATGAAAAAAATACCTTGTATTCCACAAATAACCCAGCTACTCTTTATTGCCTTGAAAAAAAAATAAAAGGATTAATTGAATAAATAAAAAGTGCGCCCCCTGCAGAGGGTTGAAACCAATAAAATAATAGTGCCTTATTACAAAACCAAATTAATGAAATAAAATAAATCCTAAGCTAGAAAGAAGAGAAAAGTCTTCAGTGCTTTGAGTTTTTAGTCCCCTTGATGTTTTACTTTTCTTCTTTGCATATCACTTTGTAGTCCTTTTGAGGGGCTCTCTGAAGGGCTTGAAGGGCCTTTTTAGGATCTCAGAGAGCTCTTCGGGGGTACGAAAAGGGGCTCACTGCATGCCCGATCGCTTCCCTGCAAAAAAAAAATCATAAACACCAACGCAATAGAACAGATATAGAACTAAATGAAAACTAAGAGGTTAGTGAATAACAAATTCAGCAAAACAATAATCTAACTAATCTTGAGACAAACTACTAACATGAATCAAACATGAACTAACATGTAACCACTAGACCACTAAACGACAAAATAGTAAAACAAACTAACTACTTTATGAAAAAGAAACTAATTATAAACTAGATAACAAACTACTAACAAGAAAGAAGACAAATCCATGACGAACAATTCATGAACTAACAATTAAACTAATAAAGAAACAAAATAAACAATATTAAGAAAATCAACAATTAGAAAGAAAGCAATAATAAATAAAAGAACACAATAATTAAGCTAATTCGGCTAAATCTATCGTTACGCTAACTACACTAAGTTATAATTAAGCTAATTTGGTTTAAAAACATTAAATGCTATCAACCTAATTGCTGAAAAGAATAAGTAAATAAAAAAATTAAGAATGCTTATAAATTAACGTTGCAAAATAAAAAGAACACTAACTTATCTAAGTACACAAAATGAGAATTAAAATTAAGTATCACTTTCTAAACGAAGTGCAAAAATAAAGCGTTGGAATAAACTAAAGCAATAGACTAAAACATTCAAACACTACTAAACAAACTATTGAAATAATAAATTACTGAAATGAACTAACCTATGAAATAAACATCTAATGCGACTCATGAAATAAACAACTAATAAAATACTTACTAATAAATGCAGCAACGAATACTAAAAAAAAATTGTTAACCAAATAGATGCTATTCAGCAGCAATCACGCATGAACTGCATATGCATGATTGACATTGGACTCTAAAACAAAAAGAAATAAGATTCACAACCTTAATTCAGATCAAATGGTTATTGCAGATCAGAGATTCTTCTAGTGACTCAACGCTGCCTACATTAGTGAACTCTCTATGACACAAGATCTGCAGCACTTGAATCAAGACGCCTTGCAAAAAACCAATGGTTAGCGTCAATCACGCTAAAACGTGCCTGACATTAACCTCTAACAAATATTTGCAGTTGTAAACACCCCAAATTTCCCCAGTTCATTTATGAACACCCCCCTTTCACAGATGTTGACCTTCTGTAGTACATTGTAGGAGTCTAACCTCCAGGTCTGTTCAAGTTTAGAGGTCATTTTACCCTATTTTGTTAGTAAAATTACCATTTTACCCCTAAGTCACCTTAGACCCCTGCCAGTTAGGTCCAAGCCAACTCATTTTAAGTTTAGAAGAACTAGAATGTCAGTCATTTCTAGCTCATCTGAGCTCACAATGAGTAGTGTCATTTTATTTCAGCTAATTTGGTTCATTTCACATGAAATGAGCTCAAGTCTAGCTCGAATTCTACCCAATTGTCTTTGAGTCAGTTAATTCTAGTCGACCCTATTTTCCTGAGTCTAACTTGAGGTCATCAAAAGTTTAAGTAGTCCAGTTTCAGTTCAAAGTTGCTTCCCACATTCTTGGAACCCATTTAAGCTCAAATCAGCTCATTTCAGCTAGAATTGAGCTAACCCCAGTCTAACAAGTGTTTAAGCTCCAAATTTAGTTCACCTCAGTATAACTGACTTTTATTTCAGCTCAAACCCAGTACACTCTCGTTACTCACTTCACTTCATAGTGTATTTCTAATCATTTCACTAAGAATTATATCATTTCTCGATCATTTGGTCTAGGAGTTTAGTTGGGTCAGTGTATTTTTAGCTCATCTGAGTTCAGAAACCCTAGAACTCAGTTCAATCCAGTTTAAGTCGGTTCAACCCAGTGTCACTCATCACCCTACAGGGTGAAAATCATTTTTCAATCATTTTTCAATCATTTTTATTCAGAACATCAATTTTGTCAATTTTCAAGCTGGGTTAATTCCCAATTTGGACTTGGATCAATTCCTTTATCTGATATTTTATCTATATCCGAGATCCAATTCATATTTCAATTCAGACATTAGATCAAATATTGAATTTGATATCCATTCTCTATTCCAAATCTGGATCTTTTATTCAATTCATTCTATTAGCTATATCCAAGGTCCAACTTGTTTTCTAAACCTGGATTATCTCATCAGATATCTAGAGTCCTATCATTTGCCATTCTGGATCCATTTTCATCACATCATCTTGATCAAGATCCAATTTCCAATTCTATCTTTGATCCAAGATCCAACTTATTATTTTCATCATCTGAGATCCATCTTAAGTGTTTTTATCTTCGATCCAGGATTCTTTCATCATTTTCAAATATGGATCAGACTCATGGTTTGAGATCCAAACCCATTTGTCATTTTAAAGCTTCGGATCCAGATTTGAATTCAAACTTTCTTCTGATTTCAAACCTAGGTTCAAAACTAATCTTTTAAATCTAAAACCCAGTGCTTTACATTTGATGTTTTGAAATGCTTTTCAGAAAAATATCTTTTTCAATGTGTCAGATCTGGATCCGGATCGGGTTTCTAATATGAATTTTATCAAACTCGAATTTCAAAATGGATCTTAGATCCAGTTCAAATCCAAAAGATCCACCTAGGTGGCATCATTTTTGAATTATCCTTTCATTTTGTTTTTCTAATTTTTGTCATTTCAAAAGTCTAGTGGATTTAGGACTCCATTTTCATTTTTAACTTTTGATTTTTTATCTTTTGATTTTAAACCCTTTTTAAAATATTTATTTTAATCTCTTTAAAAACCAAATGTGGGCCCCACCTAGGTTGTGCCACATTTGGAGTTTTCACAATCCATTTAGGTCTTTTCATTAGAGTCTTAATTAGACTTAAATTAGAAAAGTCAAAACTAAAACCCAATTAGGACTCTTCATAAAAATTGCCCCCCTTAGTTCCTTAATTAAATGCTAATTAGGATCCCTATCTCTAGCCTAAATTTTTATTATAAAAAGGGCCTCTAGGGTGGACATCTTGCCCATCTACAACCCTCTCAAGACCTTTCTCTCTCTCCTCTCCAGCCCTCTTCCTCCTTCAGCCCCAAAGGTATAATCACTTTCCTTTCTCTCTTGTTTTTATTTTTTATTTTTTGCTTTTCCAAGGTGCCACCTCACTCTTTTCTTCCTCTTTTCTATCTAATTTTCGTATGGTAGTATCAAGAACAAGATCAGATGCATGAGAACTAATCTTTTCATATTTTTCTTTCATTAATCTTGCTCTTGAATGCTTTATTTTATTTCAGCCACAAGAAAGAAGGTGATTCGATCTTCCATTGATCGAATCCCTCTTTCTCATGGCTACATCAAAGCAAAATCCCATGCTGTATTCGTTTTCTGTATTTTATTTTATTTATGAGCATATTAGATTTAGGTTTACATTATTTTATCCATAAAAAAGTTAAAAAATATTGCATTTGTGTTTTTCTTTTTCGTTTATGCATGATAGATCAAGTTCTTGAATCTTGTTTGACAGTCTTCCATGAATCTTGAATCTGAACATGCGTTAACAACATTATTTTATGTGTGTTTTTTCATCATTTTGATCTGATTTTTTTATGAGGGTTATATACATATGTTTACATGAGTCTGAAAAAAATGTACAATTTTTGGGAATCATATGACCCATTTATATATTCAAAAATCGAAACCTATTTTCTGCACCATCAAAATACTGTGCAAAATCAGGAGCAACTTGCCAGAGTCATATATCCCTAACCAAAGATCGTATTTTAGATTCGTAAAAAGTGAAGTCTTTGTCTGTGTGTCTAGTTTCTCGTATGTGATTTTTTGATTTTTGATGGTCGTTTATTATTTTATTTTCACCTAAAATCAGAGCTTGCTTTTCTTGAATCGTCAGGCACAATTCAGATCCATGTTCATCTTGCAAGAGTGATATCTCACTAACCGGAGATGATCTCTTCGATCCGTAAAAAATGACCAATCCATCTACATGTTCAGTTTCTTTTGTGTGATTTTGGTGATTTTTGACCATCGTTTGCTATTTTATTTTAACCTGAAACCAGAATTTGCTTTTCCTGAATCACCAGGTGTTGGTTAGAATCAAGCACATCTTACCAGAATCATATCTCCCTAACCGGAGATGATTTTTCTAATCCGTAAAAAGGGTTGTCTTCATTATCATGTATAGTCTATTTTTATTAAATTTTATTTTTTTATTGCTGTTTGATATTTTATTCTGATCTAACACCATGACAGGTACAAAATAACATATTTAATAGCCTGTTTTATTTTTTATTTAATATTTGTTTCTTAAATAATCATAAAAATTTATTTTTTGATTGTATGCTGTTTTGAGTGTTGTTAATAGTGTCCATGTCATTTTTTGTGATTTTTAGATGTCATTTGATATTTTATTTAGCCATTTTACAAAAAACAGATTCTCTTAAAGTCATGTTTTGCTGAAATATAGGCAAATTCAAATTTATTTATTTATTTTATTATTTTCATAAATAGTTTTTATAATTTTTTAATCTGATTATTTTTTTAATCATGTCAAGGTGCTCTCCACCCAATTTGCCATTGATTTGGATTTGTTTCGTCTTCGGATTAAACACATTTCAAAGATCTTTTATAAATAACCTTGATTTGCAACATTGTTTTATGATTAATTTCAACTTTGAGGGGTATTTTGGTTATTTTGCCCTCAATTCTAAATTTCTAATTTTATAATTAGTTTATTTTTATTATTTATCAAATCATGCATCATCTTTTATTTTATTTAAAGATTTTATTTTATGAATACATGAGAAAAAGGCTTATTACGAACAAATATCCTTCAATTTTCAGATATTGTTGGATAAATCCAGAAAAACCTACATTTTTCTACTAACTTGTTTGCTAATTTTGCAGGGAAGTTTAAGATCTTATTTTCTTTATTTTTTTCTTTCTTTATTTTATTATTCAATTAGTCAATGTAAATTATAATCAAATACTAAAAATAGTGAAAATTTCCTTTTCTACATAGATAGATTGTATTTGCATATAGTTTATTTTTCTAATATTAATTGCTATAGTTTGTTATTCATATGCATATTTCAAATTCCACAATGGTGAAACACGAATGACACATACACCTTATTTTAAGAAGTTGATAGACTTAGTGGAATTCATATTTGTGGCCATAGTGAGAATACAAATGAAATTCAGATTTATTTATTTCTTTTAAGTTACAAAAAACCTACTCTTAGGCTATCTTCTAAAATCATTGCATATTTTCAAAAGCTTTTTCAACTATTTTTCATTTCAGAATTTAACGAGACATATTCAAAGTATATTTGTGGTCATAGTCATGAATATATGGCGAATTTATCATATTTAAATTCTATAAGGCACAAAAATCACTTTTTATCAAAAGAGTTTTATAAATGATTTTTTCTCAAATCTTTTAGAAAGTATTTTCACAAACTGTATTCATGCATCATTTAGACTTAGGCTGCATCAGGCATGAGCCCACAAGGCCACACGCCCAGGCAGTTGAGCCTTTCAGAAAATCGATTTCAAAATGTCTTTCTTTTCAAAGTGATTTTCCAACAATTCTAGGCATGCATCATGTTTTCAATAAACTTTATTTTTCAAAATCATATCATATGTTTGATTCTTTTCGCATTCTAGGACTTAGAATAATTTCTTAGACAGTTAAACAAAAGCAAGGCATATTGTTCAATCCTTGGTTCGATTACCCCTAGTTAAGGCGCCAAGAACGGTTGAACCTCGTATCGACAGACGAGTCCCCTCTCTCAAATTTTTTCATATTTTTCAAAATGAAGGCGAGTTTAAAAAAAAATCATTTTCAAAAGGTCAGTTGACTTGCGAAAGTAAAATTTTGCATGATAACAGCAATCAGCGTAAAATGCTAGATCAATATGTTATTTTATGCATCTTCCTACAAACTACACGATTTGGATGCTTCAACAAAGAAGACCCACGCCATATTGTTTGCTGGAATCTAGATCTGTGGTTACCACCACCGAATCACACGGTTCCAATGAACAATACTTAACACAAAAGAGCGATGATCCATGACTTGAAAATAAATAAAAAAAAACAAAAAAAAAACAATACACAATTATACTTTTTATTCTATGCTACTTGAGTAATCAATGAAAAATCGAGTATAATAAAAAGAATGAATGAAACTAAATTTTAAGATGCATACAAACTACTTTATGGTATGAAAACGAAACAAATAGAACTCACGTGCTATATGCGGTGAAAAACGCAGAAATTTAATTATGATGCATGCAGAGCTATGATCCTAAACTACGGAGATGAGGGAAAGAGGTAAACCTTGATTCACCTTCGATGGAGGGGTTGAGAAGAATACTGGCTTTTTTGTTGAGTAGCACACACTTTCATCGAGTAAGGCAAGAAGAATCAACACCATAAGAAGGTTAGAAGCAAGATGAATCAATGGGGGAAACAAAAGAAATCAAGGGAGAACCGATTGGGATTGAGAAGGAGGAAGAAGGGAAGAGAGAGGGGAGAAGAAGTTGCATTTTTTCAAGAGAGAAAAACAACCTCCATGGCTGAAAAATTTTTATTTATAAAAAAAATAGGTCAAAAATATGTTTTCTATGAAAGTCTAAAATATTTTTCAAAAATTCCAAAATAGGTCTTCCTAAAAAACATGTTTTTCAAAAGTTTTTTTTCTAAACTAATTAAAAATTAGTAAATACACTCCTAACCTAATTCAAATACAAATTAGAAAAATTCTAAACTAGCTAAAACACCAAAAAATGCAGGGCCAAACTAGAAATTGAGATTTTTCTCAAAAATTCAATTTAAAACACTTTCTCGAAAGCAACGACAAAAATAGATTTTTAACACAAATTTTTCATGGATCATGCATAAATGTGGATGAATAAATTGCAAAATATATGCATGATCAAAGAAGAAATAGAAAACAAAAAGAAAAAAAAACAAGAAGTTGAGACGAAGAAGAAGAAAAACAATTGAAAGAAGATGAAGAGGAAGAGGAACAAGAATGGGGTTTGCGTGGAAGAGACTGAGGAGATCAAAGAGAGAGAGAGGCTGTTGTATAAAGAGGGCTGGACAAATTCACGCCCCCCTCAAAGTGAGCTTTTATAATAAATTTTAGGTTTTACAAGAATTACAAAAAGGGTCCAAAAAATAAAAACTATTTCAAAATACTATATAGGCCTTCTATTTTGCAAAGAGTGGTGGCACCAAATAGAAGGGTTTTTTTGGAATTTTTTATAAATGGATTTGAGTGGATTGGATTGCTGATCACATGTGGACCTGTTCCAAGATCCACCAGATACTATTTGGACCGGATCGAGAACCAATTCTCCTCAAAATTTGCTCTAAAACCGTAAAACAACTATAACTTGATCGTTTTAACTCCGAATCACATGAAATTCAAATCGTGGCTCTGTGACACCTGAAACATCATAAACATGGGCTTTAACACAGTAAAAGACACCTAAATGCATGAATTTAATAATAATAATGAATGCATTTTTATGCATTATCATCCCCTATGGCCACTAATCTTCCATTGTCAGCTTTCAGTGGTACTGCCTTTGAAGACCCCACGTTATATCACATCATTGTGGGTGCTGGTGTGAGTTTTGTAAATAAATTCTAAAATAATATTTTTAAATAAAAACAATGTGAAAGTCTGACACCAAATAATAAAAATCGGCTTGCACGAGTGGTGGAGTCCGGGTCGATCTCAGGGAACAGAAAATACTTCATATTCAAGCATACAACTAAACTACTCTTTATTGCCAAAAATAAAAACCAATTAATTGAGTAAATAAGGGAGAGAGTTCATCCCTCTGCAAAAGACTTTAAACAATAAAATAAATGGCCTTATTACAAAACCAATTAAATGAATAAAAATAAAATAAACCTAATCTAGAAAAAAAGAAACAAGTCTTCAATGCTTCGAGTCTTTAGTCCCCTTGATTGATAGTTGCTTAATGTTCTTTATCACTATTCATGAAGGGCTCTCCTGAGGGGCTTAAAGGGCCTTTTCAGGACCTCAGAGGGCTCTTTGAGGGCATGGAAATTGACCTCTCGCATATTCAATCGCTTCCCTGCACAAAACAAAAACACAAACGCAGCAAAAATGAAGCAAACTAAACAAGATCTAATATTTAAATTTCAGCGGAAACAAGATCTAAACTGACTCTAACAAACCACTAAAAGACGAAATAGCAAAACTAACTAACAAATTATAAACCACTTCAAGAACTAACTACTAATTGAATGTGAACTAGTACTAATTTAACTAAACATGGCTAGTTAATGAATTATATGAGACTAACTTTAGCTTATGATAAAAAGAACGTGAACTTATAAGATGACCACCCGGCTCGAAACCACAACGCTACTAATATAAAATCAATGGCTACTTTAACAAATAAATTATGTTAATCAATCTGATAACAAAACAAGAGAAATAACAAACGTTATATAAAAAATTAATGAAATCATTCAACCAAAAGTCAACAAAGCTACTAATTACATTATGTTGCTAAGGTACCTATGCAATATCTATTAACGTCAATCACACTACGTGATTGATGTTAACTCACACAACTATGCTACGACTAATGCATAAAAAAAACAAAGCTAAAATTGAGACTAACTATTTTTTTTTTCAACACTGGAACAATGATGTGCACTCTCCTAAACACAAACCAAAAATAATACTGCAGCTTCCATGTTGTTCCTAGTGGAGATACAGACCAACAACCTGCTGTCAATGTCTATTTTATGCTCGGGTAATATCAACTGACCTGGTTTGGCCTGATCTAGCTTGAAAATGAAGCAACACGTGCAATCAGGCTGGATCAAGGCTCATAACTAGAACCCAACCGGATCTATCAATCACGATTGATCTGGTACAGATCCCGCTCGAGCAAAACTGAACTACAGTCGCAACGTCTAACTACACACGTCAAAATGTCTAACTACAAAGTATGCTACCTAAAATAATCACACAAAACTCGAGTATGGCAGAAAAATTAGATGAACTAATTTAAGCTAGGCATGTATTCTATCCTAATATGCGAAAACAATGAATAAAAATCAGATGATGCTATATGCCATGAATATGCGAAAAATAAAAAAGATGATGTGTGTTATGATCCTAAATTCTACAGAGATGAAGGGAGAAGAGGTTCACCTTCGTGGATCGCCTTCGATGGAGGGGTTGAGAAGAATAAGATGATCTCTTCTCTAAGCTGCATGTACCTCAGACGATGGGGATCAGGAGAAGCTAGTGACAACAGGGATTAGAAGGAGGACGAATCAAAGGGTGAAAAAGAAGAACCAAGGGAGAAACCGACCAAGAGTGAAACAAAGGAAGAAGATAAGAGAGGGAGGGAGGTAGAGGACATTTTTTCCAAGAGAGAAGACATAGAGGTGTGCTGAAAAAGCTCTATTTAAAATAAAAAATTAGGTCAAAACATGATTTCTATGGAAGTCTAAAATATTTTTAGAAATTCCAAAATAAGTCTTCCTAAAAAACGTGTTTATCAAAAGAGTTTTTTCCTAAACTAATTAGAATTAGTGACTACTCTCCTAATTTAATTAAACTATAAATTAAAAACTCCTAAATTAAATAAAACACTGAGAAACGCAGGGCAAGTTTTGAATTTGGCAAATTATCGATATTTTCAATTTCAATGCGGTTTCTCGAAACTAATGATAAAAAAGAGTTTTTAATGCAATTTTTCTATGGATCATGCATAAATATAGATGAATAAAATGCAAA
Organism: Nuphar pumila; assembly: GCF_984573655.1. NCBI lineage: Eukaryota > Viridiplantae > Streptophyta > Magnoliopsida > Nymphaeales > Nymphaeaceae > Nuphar > Nuphar pumila. The sequence continues at coordinate 43,522,534 of NC_143250.1, forward strand.
ATATATGCATGATCAAATTCGCCCATGCTTATCATTTGTCAGTCCTCGAGCAAAGTGAAGCAAAAAGCAAAAAGACTAAACTAATCAAAACAAAAGCCTAACTTACTTTTGTAGGAATCGCGGTTGCATTTAGCATGTGCAACAAGCCATTTCAACCCCTGGGTTACCCCAGTGTATGAGTAAGGTCTCGTGAGAGTTTGCAGTAATACTACCCACAAACATCGCTGTCATGTTTGCATAAAAATTCAACTTCAAAAAGCATTAGGCAATTGAGGAGTTTGTTTTCACAAATATTTTATGCCATTACACTTTTAAAACATGATTAAAGTCTTTTACATGCCACCACAGAATAAAACATTTTCTTTCACTTTTCTAAATATCATAATTATTTATACTTTATTCTCAGAAAATCAAATATGTGCATGTCATTATTTACTAATCTTCACTCATATGTTTTCTGCACAGGTTTTCTCAATATTTATATCTAAGCAATGAACCTTTTCTTTTATGCTCTTTTCTTTTTCTTTTTCTTTTTCTTGATTTTCAATTTTCCACACTTTTTCTTTCTTTTTTAATTGAGCACTATTTCAAATTTCTAGTTTTCGTGACTCGTGTAACAAGCTTTGGGTCAGTGACTCCTATGCTAGATGACCTTAGAACACCAAATACTAAGTACCCCTTAGACTTAATTGCTAAAGTCACTAGACCATCAATTTTCATAGTTTTACGTATAGTCTACTTCTTGTTATGTGCAATGTCAACATCTATTATGCTCTCTATAAAGTTCATGTAACGGGCTTTCAGGCAGGTGACTCCCGAACCAGATGGCTTTAGGGCACCAGGTGTAAACACCCCTCAGACTCTACTTGCTCAAACAAAATAGGCCATGAATATCAACTTAGATAAAGACGTGACTTATTTCGTTATCCTTTTCAACATGAAATTCAAATACTTCAACTTGTATCTGAGCCCAGCTACTAGGAAGTACGAAGAGATCAAAGAACTAAACATATGATCTTTTCACTTTTTGAGCTCTTATTTTCATAATTGTGTTCATTTGCTTAATTTCCAAAAATAAAATCATGCATATTTATACTTATGATTCAAAATAAACTCTAACATGCATCTATAATCATTTCTTTGAAATTCACATAAATAACTACGGTTTTCAAGATCAGTGTCAGATTTTTTTTTTTAGGGCTTATAAATTCTCTAAAAATATTAGATTATGTAAAGCATTCATATAAGGTCAAAATCATTCCTTAAAAGCTCATTTTTTATGAGTTGTCATCAAAAGTGCAAGTACAAAGACAAAAAAATTTGGGTGTGCAAATTATACCCTCCCCCGTGCTTGAATGACATTGTCCTCAGTGACACTCCCCCTATGCTTGCATGAAACTGAGTGAATGCATATAAGAAACAAGAAAATATAGGAGGAAAGTGGTAGAAGTCACCTGATCCACACTGTGAAACCTTACCTGATGCGGCATGTGAATGGTTTTGCATAGGTTTCACCTATCTACTTGTTATATTACTCATAAAAACATACAAAAATGCAATGTACACATGCTCTATCATTCATGCTCACGAAAGAAGAAGACTAACTAAAAACAAAAAACTACTAAGATTACTAATAATATATCACAAATATGGGCTGCCTCCCATAAAACACTATGTTTTACGTCCTCAGCTAGATGAATCTCTGGTGACCCTTCATCGTTCATGAGATCAATAGACGTGAGGTCGTGCTCAATCAGGAGCTCGGAGAAAAAGAGTGTCATATGTGACACTGCGCACTATGTATCCTCCAACTCTACCCCTATGGACCTTAAGATGACTCTGAAACCTAAAAAAATAGAGCTTAGTCTCCACGTAGAGACTAGTCTCAAGTGATGATGAGTCATAAACTGAACAACTAGCATGACACAAATCTAACTGTGGATCAGATTGCTTCCCTGTGACGTCTGTCACCTGAAAGCAATCGTCATGTCCTATTGCTTTATTGGCAGGATCAAAGATATGCAAGCACAAACACTTGTTGCCAAAATAAACCTCTATCTCTCTAGTATGACAATCTATACGAGCATGGGCAGTGACCAAGAATGGTTAGCCCAGAATGATGGGGATCTGGCGAGCAACATCGGTGCCCTCCATGTCCAGAACAAGAAAATTGACAGAGAAGTAGAAGTCCTCGACCTTGACTAACACATCTTCCAAGATTTCTCGCGGACGCTTGGTAGACCTGTCAGCCAACTGCAAGACAGTAGTCGTGAGCCTCAAATCCCCAATACCAAAAGTATCATATAGGGAACCTAGCAATATGTTCATACTTACCCCAAGATCGAGCAATGCATGCTCAATAGTCATGTTTCCTATAACACACTATTTGATCAGTGCCCTAGGATCCTTGAGCTTATGTGGGGCTTGGTGCTGAAACATGGAGCTCACCTACTCAGTCAAGAAGATCATCTTGACCAACGACCTCGATTTTCTCTTCTGCGTGCAAAGTTCTTTGAGAAACTTTGCATAAGTAGGTACTTGCTAGATGGCATCAAGCAGGAGAATGTTTATGTGAACCTGTTTAAACATGTCAAGCATCTCATGCATGCATGCATGCCCCCTGCTTGCCAAAATCATGTGGTTTGGCCAAAGCCGCAGAAAAAGGGTCTCTAGGAATATACGAAGAAGGCACAGGTCATGGGCCTTGCTCGTTCTCCTTGGGCCTGGTGGAGGAGATCGACTGGTCAATAGGTGTAGTAGTGGGCTCACCAGTCGACTCCTGAGTAGGGTGGACTGCCTTCCTACTTTGAAGGGTCATTACAGAGTTGGCTTGCTCTTGGTGGAACTCTGTAAGGTGCAGGCCGTGATACATGGGTTCCTTACCCTTCGGGTTGATGACAGACTGACTCAGGAGGCTTCTATTGCTTCGTCTGCTCAAGGTTTCAACCAATTATCCCATCTGAGTCTTTAGCTTATCTATTGACTGTGTGTGAGAACTAAGGTTGTCCTTAATGTCAAAAAAAACCTTGAGCAACTTCTCTTGAAAAGATGAGCTCGATGTGAGCTCCTGAGAAGAAGGCAGACTAAGTTGGGGATGAGCATGTGGAAATATGGGACACGGGTAACCTTTTGGGAGGTTACCTTGTCTGTGCTGTGTCTGGGGAGGCTTATGGGTTCATGCAAAGTTATGATGATTTCGCCATCCCGAGTTATAGGTTGGTGTATAAGGGTCGTGCACCGGTCTGGCAAAACCTTGGGCAACATTCACTTGCTCCTGAACGAATTCAGGATAGAGTGGTGCTGTTGGACACTAAAAAATAAAGTATGTAGGGCTAGCGCATAACTCACACACTTTTCCTACTGGATTTAGCGAAGCTGGGTTGGCCAATAATTGATCTACTTCTGCTGGTCAACTGGTCCACTTTGATTTGCAGATCATGTCCAGACCCAACTTCGAAAATCCCTCCCTTCTTAGGACCACTAGGAATAGGGGTGGTTCTATCAAGCCGTGAGGACATGGCATGGTGCATAGCATTTTCGCTCAACATTTCGAAAAGCGCCCATGTTTCATTTTTGCTCTTGAGCATGAACGTGCCCCCACATGAAGAATCAACCATTTACCTGTCATTTTCTGTCAGGCCATCATAAAAGTACTGTACTAGTTGCCAACGGGGCACCTGGTGGTGGAGGCACTTCCAGAGAAGATCTTTCATCCTCTCCTAGGTCTCATGAAACTGTTCTCCCTCAATCTGAGAGAAACTGGTAATGGCTTTACAAAATTGGTTCATCTTACCAATTGAGAAATACTTTTTGAGGAACTCACGCTGCATGCATTCCCAAGTGGTAATCTGAACAATATCGAGGGCCTTCAGCCAATGCTTGGCTTTGTTCTTGAGGGAGAACAAGAACAACATCAACCTCAACACGTCATCCCCAAAATTGTTGATCTGTACCGTAGAGTGGATCTCAAAGAACTCATCGAGATGACAGTAGAGGTCTTCATTTTTCAGGCCATAAAAAGACAGAAGCATTTGGATTATGCTGGCCTTTATTTCAAAATGATTGGCTCCTACATCAAGTCTAGTGATGTAGGAGGTGTGAGTGTAAGCATTGGAAGTGAAGTACTCCCTAAGAGGACGGGTCAACTGTTGATCCTCAGCCATGGGGCCAGATTGATGGGCTCTCCTAATAAGGGATTCGGGGTCCTCAACTATCTCAGCAAGTTCTGGGTCAAGCAAGCATCGCCCTTGCATGCACCTGAGGGTAGATCAGTGCAATAACCATCCTAAGTAAAAGGCTTTCTACCTACTTAATGTGCAGTGCGGCTAAACCACAACAAACCATAAAGTAGGCAAAAGAAAAATAACTAAAAATAGGAAATAAACAAGCACCACACACTTGTACCTACAAATATTTTGCGAAAAATAAGCTATGAGCATGATACCAATCATGCACAGTCACCTGTAAGAGTATCCTAATAGGTGGGCTATGCAAGAAAGGTGAGCTGGTATATAGGGTATGGAAACACGTGGTTTTAAACCTAAATACTAAAAAGAAACTAAACAATCCTAAATAATGAGCAAAAAAAGAAAACTAAAGAGTCATAAGTAAAAAACAAAACAAAAACTAACAACCTAACAAAACACGAACAAACAATGGAAATAAAGTGAATACTCGTATTAATCGTTGTTCCTCAGCAACAACGCCAAAAATTTGGTGTGAGTTTTATAAAATGATTTTTAAAATAACATTTTTAAATAAAAACAGTGTGAAAGCCATACACCAAATAATAAAAACTGACTCGCACGAGTGGTAGAGTCCGAGATGATCTCAGGGAACGAGAAATACTTCGTATTCAAGCACACAACTAAACTACTCTTTATTGTAAAAAAAAAATCATTTAATTGAGTAAATAAGGGAGAGAGTGCAGCCCTCTGCGGAAGACTTTAAATAATAAAATAAACGGCCTTATTACAAAACCAATTAAATGAATAAAATAAAATAAACCTAATCTAGAAAAAAAAAGTCTTCAATGCTTCGAGTCTTTAGTCCCCTTTTGTTTAATGTTCTTTATCACTATTCATGAAGGGCTCTCTTGAGGGGCTTGAAGGACCTTCTAAAGGGACTTTTCAGGACCTCAGAGAGCTCTTTGAGGGCATGAAAATTGACCTCTCGCACGTCCAATCGCTTCCCTGCACAAAACAAAAACACAAACGCAACAAAAATGAAGCAAACTAAACAAGATCTAGTATTTAAAATTCAGCGAAAACAAGATCTAAACTGACTCTAATGAACCACTACAAGACGAAATAGCAAAACTTACTAACAAATTATAAACCACTTCAAGAACCAACTACTAATTGAATGTGAACTAGTACTAATTTAACTAAACATGGCTAGTTAATGAATTATATGAGACTAACTTTAGCTTATGATAAAAAGAATGTGAACTTATAAGATGACCACCCGACTCGAAACCACAAAGCTACTAATATAAAATCAATGGCAAAAATAATGAATAAAAATTAGATGATGCTATATGCCATGAATATAAGAAAAAAAATGATGTATGCTATGATCCTAAATTCTGCAGAGATGGGGGAGAAGAGGTTCACCTTCGCTGATCGCCTCCGATGGGGGGGTTGAGAAGAAGAAGATGGTCTCCGCTTTGGGCTGCACGTACCTCCGATGATGGGGACAAGGAGAAGCTGACGACAACAGGGATTTGAAGGAGGACAAATCAAAGGGTGAAAAAGACTAACCAAGGGAGGAACCGACCAAGAGTGAAACAGAGAAAGAAGAGAAGAGAGTAAGGGAGATAGGGGACATTTTTTCCAAGAGAGAACACATAAAGGTGTGCTAAAAAAGTTCTATTTATAATAAAAAATTAGGTCAAAACACAATTTCTATGAAAGTCCAAAATATTTTCAAAAATTCCAAAACAAGTCTTCCTCAAAAATGTGTTTTTCAAAAGAGTTTTTTCCTAAACTAATTAGAATTAGTAACTACTTTTCTAATCTAATTAAGCTATAAATTAAAAACTCCTAAATTAAATAAAACACTGAAAAATGCATGGCAAGCTTTGAATTTGACAAAATTTTTATATTTTTAATTTCAATTCGGTTTTTCGAAACTAATGATAAAAATAAGTTTTTAATACAATTTTTCTATAGATCATGCATAAATATAGATGAATAAAATGCAAAATATATGCCTGATGAGGAGCCTTGCAATATATTACTTTGACTAGGCCCAATGTTTCTTTTACAGTAAATAAAGTGTGTCAGTTCATGCATCGACCCACTATTGATCATTGGCAGGCGGTAAAGCATACTTTACGCTATCTAAAGTCCACAATTTTCTATGGGTTGAATATGACTCCTTCCACTAATTTTGATCTCTGTGTGTGCACCGATGCAGACTGGGTCGGGTGCTCAGATGATTGGAAATCTACAAGTGGTTATGCCGTGTTCATTGGTCCTAATTTGGTATCCTTGAGCTCCAAAAAGCAAATTATCACCTCTCACTCAAGTACCAAAGCTGAATATTATGCTCTCTCCAACTTTGCTACTGAAGTTATTTGGGTTGGTTATCTCCTCCATGAACTGGGTCTTTATGGTCCTCCCCCAATCATCTAGTGTGACAATATTGATGCCACATACCTTGTCTCTCTCACCCATTTTTTCACTCCCACTCCAAACATAGTGAAATCAATATTCATTTTGTTTGTGACAAAGTCGCCAAGAAGAAGTTACAAGTCCAGTATTTGCATACTCTCTTGTTCACCAAACCCTTATCTTCTCGGTGTTTTTCCTTGTTGCGGTTCAAACTCAATGTGCACCCAGGCCCATTGTGTTTACTGAGGGCTGTTAGAGATACTGTTATGCATGGATCGGTCACCCCAACGTCTTTTGAAATGGACTCTCACGTTAAAGTCCAGCTCAAGAAAAAGACGTTTAATGACTCAAATAAAGATCACGATAAATCGATTTTGATAAGAGTCCTCAAACTGTCTTCTACTAATGTCCAGCTGAGCTTACCTAATCCTGAAGATTGTGATAAAAAGGAAAGGTTTCCAGCCAAGATTAGTATTCCTAATTCTAAGACTAGTCTAGATGTATTGGACTCTCATTGTAATCTATATAAAGGCAATAAGAGGAGAGTCTCTATTCAACGTTTTTGAATAGAGAGATTACCGTGGATATAGGTGATTACCCAACCACATTAAATCGACTTTGTGTATGTGTGAATTTATTTGGTGTATCATGAGTGTGGTTCATATTTACGTGCAAGTGTGATTCACGTTAATACACAGCACAACTGCAACCAGAGTTAAGATACCCCTTCAGAACATTCAAAGGTAGTATCCCATTTTGGTACCATCCCTCTCCAAATCTTATCATTCCCTTCCTTTAAGGGTACTAAGAAGAGACGACTAATGTTTAAAGAAACCCTGATTCTATAGTTGAAGTTACCCAATTTTTGAGACTGTCTGGGCCTATACTACCCCTCATTAAGTCTTCTCAGGCAGCTCATCCATTTGGGACATGAACCAGTGAGGCATATACTCTTCTCCCCTGTGCTCAGCTCGTCTAAAATTCTGCATGGGTTGAGAACTCAGGGGAGATCTCTCCCTGTTGACAATAGATGACTCCTGCTGTAACATAGCTACCACTATTCTTTTGATAGGAAAATGCCACTTTGTGTTTAGGCTCTTGCTCCAACTGACCATTGCGAACTAAGAATGAGTTGTGCTTGATGGAACCGTACACCAGGAATAATTGCTGAGACCGATCAGAGTTTTCCTACCATTTATACTTTGTGGCCCAGTCCACTTTCTAGAACGCCTCTTGGTAGGCTCTCCAAATAGTCGACCTTAGTTTTATGAATAAGAACTCTCCCTGGTCATGTGCCACATGGTTACAAATATATAAGATTTTCCAAAATGACTGTATAGAAGACTTGTTTGCAACAACTTTGCATCCATCATTATTTGAATTTGATAGAGAACCGCCAGTGCAACTCCATCTCCATTGCTTTACATGGGCTTCTACGCTTCTTAAAGTTGGAGAAGTTGAATTTCCACACATAACAACTAGTTGAACATTGGAAGAAAAGATGGTTTATGGATTCTGCATCTTTTCCACACACACACACACAAAAAAAAACATTTGTTGGCGAGATGCACACCAAACTTTTGCATCATATCAAGGGTGAAGTGTCTACCCTCGCATGCTAGAAATAGGGACCAACTAGCCCTTACATTTTTATTCCAAATGAGATTTCACCATGCGTGCTTTGGGGACTTCAATCTTAGTTCCTCCCATAAGAGTTGGTGAGAGATCACCACTGTAGGGGTTCCTTTCCATACAATTCTGTCCTCCATCTCTACAAAATTAATTTGGTTAATAATGCTTCCTAACTGAAGCTCCTCATTCACTTGGGGAGTGCCAGTTCTAGTTGATGCCATCTGCCTTGCTGACATTCTGATTTGTTCTTTAACGACCATATACAACTCACCTCTCACTGTGTGCAGGAGAATAGAGTGGCCCCAAGGTTCGGTCTAGAACCTGGCCAGCTGCCCATCAAGCTAGATTATCTCCTCGGTTGATCTCTTCCAACCATCTTATCCTTACTCCCCCTTCCTTAGAAGGCTTGCATAGGTCCTTCCAGGGAATCAAATAGGGGTGTTAACAATTTCCCATGTTGCCCCTTAAGAATCTTGCAAAACATTGCTCTATGGCCATGAGGGCCACTTTAGGAACAAAAAAAGCAAGTAATTATAATTGAAGGATGTAGGTAGAACCAAAATCCGACCTTTGAAAGTCTTTTTATTTAAGAAGGATTTTAGAAATATATTTCTTTTAAAACCTAACTTCTTTTCAAAGAGATGTGGGGTCTTCACTGGCAGGTTGTTTCTCCCCCAAATGGCAAGGGATAATCCTACCAAGGTTAAGATTTTTTTCAAAAAGTGTGCTTCTGAAGCTTCCTTGAACACTTGTGAAGTAAGCCTATAGTGATGGACCCACCAAGGCTCAAACAAACAAAAACAAGTTTGTGCAGGTTAGTGAAGCACGCAAAATAAATAAATAAATAAATAAATCATAAGAAAATTAATAATTAAGAATAAGAGAAGGAAAAAAAACTTACTCAGGCTTCCGGCATGCCCCAGCCCTTACTCATTTGTTGATAGTCTCCTCACCCAACCTCGAGCCGAAGATTCATTAGATTGTCCTTATTCTAGCTAGGATTCCTATACGGGGATATTCTCCATAGAAAAAACCAGTGTTGTGAGAGGCATACGCCTCAGTACCTGAAGCGTACGCCTCAGAGGCGAGGCGCACACTCAAGGTACTGAGGCGTTGCTGTGATGCGCCCCGCATCAACCTCCGACCAGTTGTGACCACCGACCACCGGAGTTGCTGTGCTGCAGCTGCTGCTCAGTCTTCTCCGACCACCGGACGACCGGCATATCCCTCGCTTCCGTACCAGCTGGGCGCGTGGTCCTTCTCTTACTGCCTCCCCTCCCACCGCTTCACTTCCATACCAGTTGTGATAGGCGTACGCCTCATAGGCGAAGCGCAGGCTCAACGCCTCGCTTCGCCTCATCGCATTTAACAACCTTGGAAAAAACTACTCTAGAAAGCAAGAAAGCGGCAGAAAAGTAAACTATTCCTAAGAAGAAAGAGTGCTTAATACTCTTTTATATTTCCCAGACTTGGTGTCTAACTAAGTTAGAAATCTAGCCTAAGACCTAGGAAAACTACCTAAATTAGCTACCTAACCTCGAAAAAAAGTTGAAAAATTTTACCTGAAGGAACTGCTCCCCAATGCACTCTCAATTCTCCACCCATGCTCACACACTCAAGTGGAAGAGCTCAAAAGATGTGAAGATGTATGAAAAATGGAGCCAAAATGAGGTATTTATAGTGTTTTCACCCAAAAAGCCATCTAGATCTATGCAAGATAGGTAATCTAGCATAGAATAAGGTCTGCGCCAGATAGACTATCTGTTAGAGCACAAGGTCTGTGCCAGATAGACTGCCTGGCGTAAAGCATATCGGCCCCTAGATGGTCTATCTGACGCAAAACCCCCTTGCTTGAGTCGAGTTTGAATAAGGTCCGGATCTAATCCAAGACTAGACCCAAGAGGTCTGCGTTTGTGGCAGTTAGACTGTCTGGTGCATCTGAGGCTCAAGACCTTAGGTAAGTGCCAGTCTATTCAATTGGTGCAGATCCAAATGAGTTTGGGCCAATGGATTGGGTCCATATACAAAACCAGGTCTAACCCGAGAGGTATGCACCAGTCTATTCATCTGGCACAGACCTTAATGGGTATGGATCTGGTTTGGGTCAAAACCCAAACCAATGTGGATTTGGTCCGATAGGTTGCAAAAAATGTAGATATCTTTAGATTTCATGAGAAGTTTAGTGCGTTAGAGAGATAGCATCCTTGGTTATAATCATCATTTTAGGTTCAAAGACAAATTCAATCGTTTGAAATGATAAAAACAACCTCAAAGTGGGCTCTACTTTAGAACAAGTTATTTTGAGATTCAAAATCGTGTTTTGGTTATAATTTTTCATTTCAATGTCGCATTAAAGTGATTTTTGACTTGCTGGAAAGCTAAAAACCTCTACTTTGGGTTGAAATAGGTTGAAGATATTAGTTTATGAGTTATGATTTGGTAAAAACCATATTTTATTTGAAAAGACCCATAAACACCAAAAACCTTTGAAAATAATCTTGAAATGCATTTTATCAAAAGGACTTATAAATTTCCTTTAAAAATGTATGTGTGTGCTTGGTAGTAGTTGGGTGAACATAAAGCTTCTTTCTTTCTATAAAAACACTTCATATTTTTGGTGAATAACTAAGTATAAGGAGTTCGCACCCTGAAACTCAAGGGATGTGAACGAATAAATTCCGAATTAGGACGAGTCATGGCATGACTATTTTCCGGGGACCAATGATCAAAGTTGGTTAGAGAACCCAAAAAATTTTTGGGTGTCAATAGGGGTTGTTGGCTAGAATGTGTTTAATGTGACAAACACGCCCTATATAAGAAAGATGAACAAATTTTCAGCTATGCAACCTATTTGATATCTTTATCACTGCCAACTATATGCTAGTACTGTTGAAAGAAATCCATTGAAAAATCACCAAGCTCGAGTGCTTTGCCACCTGCCGTTTGAAAGACTTCAGCCACAACAATCTTTGATTTTCTTCCTCTAATACAAGCAGCCCATCCCCTAAGAGACTGAATAAGCACCCATTTACATCCTCTTTAGCTAGGTCTTTGAAGTATGTCATGCACACTGTTTGGATGCCTTCATAATTATTTATCTTCTCCTCAAGAAAATTGATTACTCGAATGTTGTTCTGACTTTGCCTTCCTTTGATTGTCGCATGGAAAAACCTCGTGTGTTCATATCCCCATGTTTGAGCCACTAGATCCTAGACTTCTGCTTCTAAAACAATTCCTTATTCTCAAGTGATTGATTGAGTAGTTCCTTTAAGGTCCTCTCTTTTTCAAAAGCATCAGGTCTACCCTGGTCCCCTTCCACTAGTGCCTACTCTAGTTTATTGTAGAGATCTGCAACTTAGTTACATTAACAAAGGTCAAGTTGTTAAACCGCTTTTAGGTTAAAGCTAACCTCCTTGAGCTTCAGTAATAATTTCAGCATGGGGCAATCCTGCACTCTTATTTGCCCACAATCTGCTATAATCTTTTTAAAATCTTGGTGGTTCAACCTAATGGATATTTTATATGGCCATGTATAACTTTTGATGAAATTCATGGATATTCAAATGTGGCCATAATTATGTTCATGGACGGTTGTTCTGGTACTATATGCAACTATTATTTATGCATAATCTTATCATGATTTTACTAGTTTTGGTTATAGGATGAGCTTATCTCAAAACTTATATAAGTTGTGTCAATTTGGACATGGGAAAAATCCTCAGCCCCAGAACTTTGGATACAAGTCTTACAAATCAGGTAAAGTGAATAAGCATAGTGAATTGGGGTGATGCAGTGTATCTTATCATTTTTCTGCAGTAAGGTTTCTTAAAGTTGAGACCTTCAAGAGATAGATCTATTCACAATGTCAATATGAGAAAATCACTTGAGGACCTGGCAGAGACCGCATGCAACACACATGCTTGCCCTAGACATGACATTGTCTTCTTGCTAGTAATTAGGCAATTTGATATGTGCATAGGCAAGTAGTTGTATTGAGAGGCAATGGTTAATAACCACACTGATTAGTAGCTTTCGAGATAGGATTGGCTACATAAACTTTGCTTAGACAATCAACGTGTCCTATATTGGTATCATATGTCTATATACTAGGTGAGCAAAGCTTTTTTGTTGCTCATAATGGTAACTAGCATGAACACACTATATTAAGGCCAGACCTCTTATACATCTTTCAATGTAGTATGAATTAGTATACTAGTAAATGAGCATATATTTAGTCAAAGTTATGATTGCCAAACAAGTTTTTTGTAAAACTTATTTTGAGGATATATTTATAATTATTGTATCTATTAAATTTTATTTTTAGTATTCTTAAAATTTTAAAACTTTTAGAATCTTATTTTAATTAAAAATATTACCTAATGATAGATGGTCTTGTCAATTAAGAAAGTATGGTTGGAGGTTGACATCAACTAGGATTCATTTTTTTAATGGGAGACTGGATTTCTCATACTCTATAAATAGAGAGTCTCACCCTAGGAAGAAGCAATGGAGAAATCCTTCTAAGTATCCTTATGCCATGTAGCCAAGAGGCAAGCCTTGGTCTGTCACATTCGGTATGCTCATAAACCTAGGCTGGATACGAAATCTTGAACTTGATTATATTTTGATAGTAGTTCAAGTTAAAGTAAGTTGATCTAGCCTTGTGCTTTATTTTTTTTCTTTTTCAATCAACATAGATTTATGAGCTTTAACTGGTAAAATGTATATCTTTTCTTTTTCTTTCTTAATGTTATTATTGATTTATGTATATTATTTAATTAAATTCATGCTTAGATTATATATATATATATTTGGGTACGATAATACTCAGAATTTGATAGCACTTGACATAGTCAGTTTGCAGAAACTATAACTTCGCAACAATATTCAAAATTCAGTAATTTTTAATGCATTGGAAAGCTTATTCAATTCTCTAAATTTTGTCTTTTTATGACAAGCAAATTTCTCCTCTATCATGTTCAAAATTGTATGACAATCAAATGGTTTTTATTTTGGCAGATTAAGAAATAAGTTTGATCTTAATTCTGATCTTAACTAAAAGTATATTTATGATTATTGATTATGATTACATATTTCTTTTTTAATTACAAGTGTCTTATTTGAAATTTGATTCATCTGGATAAACTTAGATATTTTAATTGATTATTTATGATTATGTATACTAATTTAGAACATTGATTTGGTCATGATGCATATTTAAATTGACATGTCATATGAATCATGTATAAAAAAAGTCTTTCATTGTTATGATTATGTCAAAAAAAAAAGATGTAATTATTTATAAAAGGAATAAATTTTTTATACTTAATTAAAATCATATATGAATATGTCATGTTTGAATGATAATATTTCTTGCTACCACATTTTCAAACAAGACCAGTAAGAAAGAAGCTAAAAGGCTTGAATCCTAAAAGCATCAGCCTGTGTAAGGATTGAGAAGAGCAAACCTGGTCCGATGTATACCTCAGCAACGTCTTTAGATTGCAGCTAGAGCCTAACAGCTCAACCCACATACGGTTCACAAATATCCAATCTATATTGCACGTCGTCCTCACCAATTCGGCAATTTGATCACGTGAACTTGCAGTTTGGATCTTCCATTTCTACCAGGCTACTCATGTTGATGAAGTTGTTAAAGGATACAGACGATCGAAGAGGAGGGGAATCTCACGTCTTGTCGAACCACATTAACATCACCCATAATAACCAACAGCACATGAACTTGACTCACATGACAAGAAAGAACATACATAGATCTATTCCGGATAGTGTAGTCAGGGGGCAAGAAGTATAGTGAATTCCAATCGGCCAATTAATTGATAGACTGCCATTTTCAATTTACCAAAATTCAACCACTCAAGGGAAGAAGATTATGAATAGGGGTGTCAACGGGTTGGGTATACCAAACCCTATAGGGTCCTGGTATTGTGATAAATAAGAAGACCCGATTAACACCCGAGTCTGGACCCAAAGGTCCGATTAATACATGGAGCCGGGTATAGTTTGTGAAATTTTATACCAAACCCATGCCTGACCCAAGTTCTGATTAAGACCTGCAATTTTTCAATGTAAAAATGATAAAAATTATTATTTTACCAGGTCTGGTTCATGTAGTTCTTATTGGGTCTGATTAGACCAGAGTCTAGACCCGATACCATACCTGAAAATTGGGGCCAGGTCAGGTTTCACCTCGGTCCAAACCAAACCCGACCCATTGGCGCATTGTTTATGACCCGTTTAGTCATCTTCATTCTTCCCAAGAAGCTTCTTTCACCAGACAAATTTTAATTAGGGATGTAAATAGTTCGGATTTGGACCGGATGTGGTCAATACCATATTTGACTATGGCTAAACAAATTCGAATTCATATTCAGATGGTGAAAAACTCATACCAGATTCACTTTTTTTTAGCATGTAAACAGAATTGGATCTGTCAAATTCAGATATTTGTCCCATTGGGTCGCAAAAAATCAAAGCCATATTGGCATATGATTGTAATCGGATATGGTTTTGGCTTAGCAAATATTGCAACTAAATGGAGTTGAATTCTGTCAGATATTGTCAGATAAAAACCTACTCATTAACATACCTAATTTAATGTTTGGGCTAAGAAAAAAAGTGAGTACAGTTAGTATGATGCAATTTTGGACACAACTTGAGCTCAAGTAGGGACAACAAATGGATCCTCTCATGAGATCGTATTGGGCTCAACTGGGGCATCATTTATTTAATACACAAACTAAGCTCGAGCCTAGAGAGCTCAAGTCTTATTTATCTGTATAATCTCTTCCAGAGACTTGAGACCGGCTCGACTAGGAAAACGCAGTCATGCCAAGTAGGTCCATATCCAACCCAAAACTTTTACTATAAAATATCAAGCTGGTTGGAAGGTTGGGAACTGGATCCACACTGGGAAGTTCTGTGTGCACTCATTGAATGTGATCTCGGTTGGATCTAAACCGATCCCAGATCTAAACTTGACTAATCCAAATCAAGATTTAGTTTTAACCAAAAACTTGTTTTAATTTGTTATATGAAATAATTTTCTATTTGGTAATCAAATATAAGAGCTTCTGCTTCACGATGCACGACACATGCACCAAGCCAGCACCACGTGTCTTGTGTGGTAGAGCAAATTGTGCTAAGAATATAGCCATTGGTGGGGACCAAGAAGGTAGAACCAAGTGTCGATAACAAGTTAGCCAGGTGGCCATATTGCAGCCAAGTGGGTTATGTGGTGATGGCAGTGGCTTCAAAACTGAGTGAGACCATTCTTGTTGTGATGTACGTAGAAGTATGAAATGTTGGACATTTAGGGTTTGAGTCCAACTCATAGGGTGACCCTATTTGACACCGTGGATAGGGTTAGTGGGCTGTTAGTGGGTGTTAATGGGGTGGAGGTTACATGAATGTGAAGAGATCACATTCAGTAACCACCCCCTATCTTCCATTATAAAAGGGAAGGCTAGGCTGTATGATGAGAGCAGCCGACAACCTGAAAGATAGCCTATTACCCACATTCTTGAAATTCCTATTTGGGTTCAGGGTCCTACTCACCATCAACTTTAAGGCCTGGTGATGCAGAGCATCCTGAAGATCTGAATATTGAAGACAAGTTGAATCCAAATCTAATTCACCAGACCAGATCTAGGATGTGATCCATTGCAGATCCAATCGTGCAGGACTATCTGAGTCCAATTGGATCTCCGAAAACTCAAATCAATTTTGAATGTCATATTTCAATCTCTGAGATATTCTGCATTTATCTTCTAAGAGATTGTATTTTTATTTTTTGATTCTATTTTATCAAATTAAAGAATCATATTAAATATTTTTTATTTTTTTTTAAGTATCAGATTCTACGGATCTGAATAGTTCTAGTACCCTATAGGTTTTCTTTTGTGGTACTAGAGGGTGCATGGGGATCCAGGGTAGTTTTTATTTTTTATTTGCATTTTATTTTAATGCATTTCAGTGTGAGTCCAGATTTCAGTTTATTTGGATCTTGCTTAAAATCCAAATCCATAAATGAACCCCCTACTTGGCACCACCATAGTGTGGACAAATTCAGCCCTTTTTTAAAATTCCTTTTGACTTTGAAAGTCAAAAGAACTTTTGAATAGTGATTCAATGCCAAGTTCAAAAATAGGAGCACTCAAAACCTTGGGAGAGCTCTAGCTTGGGAAAGGGCTCTCTCTCATTATGAGGCCCCTTCCTCAAGTTTTTAAGAGGTCAAGGAGGGCGTCCAGCAAGGAGGAGATTTGAAAAAAAAAATCTGAAAAAAGTCATGGTGGTTTGAGAGGAGACTCCATTGTTTTGAGAAAATCGAATTTTGATTGAGAGGAAAGTTTATTTTGAGAAAAAGAAACTCTTGTGCGTGTGATTGTGGTTCTGTCCGATGGACAGATCTTGTGTTGCTGATTCGGCATCCGTGGAAGTGTTGAAGTGTTCTTCGATCTTGTTGCTGCAAGCGAGATAACATCTTCTGAAACCATGTTACCTTTATCTTGTGTTATTTGCGTATTTGTTATCATCGACTGTTAGATTCCTTGTTCAAGATTGTGAAGCTATTTTTAAAGTGTTAATGAAATTGTTCATGAGATTTTGGTTGTTCAGAAACTCGTTTTGTTGATGTATGTTTGGGTTTTACTAAAACTCATTTTTCTGCTAAGAAAATCATTTTTGCATTCAAGTCTGTCTGACATAGTCCCAGCGTTTTAATCGTATCTCGGTAGATATTGGTCTAAATCCGGTGATATTTGGCTTGTTGAAAAGCTAATATCCTACCCTACAACTTTATTGTTTACTATTTTTCTTGAATCATCAACATTAGGTCATGAAAATTCCTGGCAAGTTTTAGACATCTCAACAAGACCAGAGTTCTGTCTTGTCCATTGCATCTCTGATAGTATTTCATATTTTCATTATATCTTATTATCTGTTGCATGAAAATTTATAAGACATAGCTTGTTGGAAATCTAGCACCTAGAGCTTCAACTTTTATGTTTATGGGTTTTCCTGAATTGATATCGATGTTAATCTAAAATAGCCGTCAATCTCTATTAATCGAAAGATATTTTAGATCTGGACTGTCTGTTATATTCTTGATAGCATCTCGTATTTGCAGTGTATCTTTGTCATCCCTACTTTGTTTATTAAACTGAAGCATGATCTGAAAAAATAACATTATGATTGAGAATCCTCATGTTTTGAGTTTTTGTTGATTTCATCGTTTTCTATGTGAAAATTTTGATTTCTTTTCTGCATGCTTGAGACCCTGTTCATCATCTTGTTTAGCATAGAAAAGAAAATTCTGCATCGTAATTTCATCATAAGTTTCAACATCTTACTACAAAAATTACAAACTTAGATTCGTTGGAAAGATAATAAGATTTGACATAACTTAACTGTTTGGAGTTTTCCCAGACTCTATTGGCTGAGGGATCAAAATCTCTCTCTAAGTAGTCAGTCTGGTCACCTGCTTGTTCTGAGTGTCCTGTTCATCTGCCCCATAGAATCTGTCATAACTCTGCCTCTACAGATCCAAATCGAGCATTTTTTAATCCGTTAGAGAGGTGTGCACGTCACACAACTTTCCTATGTTGGCCAACTCTATCGAAACAGAGTGCTCAAGCTTAAAATCATAGATTGTTTGAGTCTTATTCGAACTCACCTGCTTAACTTAGCTTCCGCGCATGGAGATCCATTTGGATCTCGGATCATGAATCAACTCATACGTCGATTTTACACCATTTTGGTATCAGAGCTTTCGCTGTCGCTACACCACCTGGGTTCATCATGGGCGTCGATAGGCCGAGGAAAATGCCAAGCACCCGCACATTGCATCATGCATGGCATCTACTAGTATGCATGTATTTTTTGCATTCCAGTTTTATTTTTGCGAATATAACAACACCCATGTCCAGCAAGACCACTACCATAGGCTGAGGAGAACGTAGAACACCCACACATAGCATCCAGCATGGTGTCTATCCGTATGTGTGTATTTTTTGCATTCCGATTTTATTTTTGAGAATACACCAACATTGGGTTATGGGCCCATGATTCAAGCATTTTGCTACACATGTGGGTCCATCAGGAGCATTCAATTTATGCTCATCAATGTCAATGTATCTTGTTATCATTGTTGATACAGACTCGGGTTTGCTAATGCAGACTCGGGCCTGCTGTCGTGTTTCGATGTCGCCGACGATAACGGTCACTAGTGTGAGTAACGACATGTAGCATGGATTGAGGCCGGCATGCTTGAAAGCCCTGCTGCTACTAGCGACTAGCGGTCTTGCTGGGCGCGAGCCAACATTTTGCATTCTTTTCTCCCCTGCTTCTATGAATTTTCTGAATAGCAGGGGGCGATTCTGACTCCCTTTCGCAGAAATCGGCTTTTACCTGGGAAGGAAGGGGGAGCCTGAAGTCGAACATCGCCGCCATCGCCGATGGCCTTCGCCAGAGCCATCCTCTATATTAAGAGGGTAGCGGCTCCATACTTGATCGATCGCTTTCCTCTGTCGGTGAGGAAAGTGCCAGGCTTTCAGTTTCTGAGAAAACCCCCCTTTCTCAAACATCGAACATCACCTTCTCTTCCGCTGGGAGGTAGGTTGGTGGTGGCTGACGGTAATCGCCGTCGTCATGGACCTACCATCACTGCCTTGGTCGGCGGCTGACAGACTCTGACCTTTCCTGTTGGTGGCATTTTGCTGGGAGAGGTGAGGGGTTGAAGATAGCCGACAGCCTTGCCGGCGCCGCTGACTGCTTTGAGCCCTCGCTGGACCGCCGTCCTGGCCGAAACCCCAAATCCCTCATTGGATGGGTTTTCTTTCAGAGGGATTTTGGCAATGGGTTTGTCACAAGATAGGCCGGGACAGGATCCCTGTCGCTGGCGACCTTGTCGTTTGGTTGCCGGTGGCGACAGCCAACCCTAGTGATAGATCTGTATTAAAAAAAATAGAGTTGATAACCCTTTACCTGTCGATGGCATTTCACCAGGGAGGTAAGGGGCCAAAGGTAGCTGGCAGCCTCGTTGATGTCGCTGGCTGCACTGTGCCCTCGCCGGATTTCCACCGTCGTTGAAGCACCAACATCTAGATTAGGTGGCTGCTAGTGGAAACCTTTCATTGGAAGGGGGTTTCCATCAGGATCGTTGCCGGAGAGAGAGATGCTTACGCCGGGGATCGCCACCTCACCGACAGCCTCGCCAGCGATGTCCCCTATTACCAGAGGCACCAAAGGGGCATTTGCCTTCTTCAGTTACTTCTCTAGCCAACCATCTGACTGTCGTCGCTGGAAAGCATAGGGGGACCTCTTTCGCAGGCCATCGTTGATTTGTTGGCAGCATCACCATCGTCGATTCGCCAGCATAATCGCTGGCATCTTTTTCCTATAATCGGAAGGCCGAAAGGCCACAAGCCCCTTTCGGTGGTCTTGGGTTTTTGAGAATCAGTTTCTCAGAAACCGATGCAGGACTTTAAAGTTCTAGGTTGGATTGGGTATTCTGACCCGATGGTGGGCCCGATCCAAACCCATTTTAGGTGGATCGGGTCTGCCAGTATATCGGGTTGGTCAGGGTATGGGTCTGATCCGAACATCAGGTCGGATCCAACTCAGTTGGATCAGAACCTGACCCATTTGGATTTTGGGTTTGGTTTGATCTGATCCGGAACCAACTGAACCGGGTATGGTCCGATCAGTATGGATCGGGTCTCGATCCAGCTTCAACCCGATCCGAATATGGACCAGATTTGTATTGATCTGGTTAGACTGGGTCAAGATCCAAACCCAACTGGATTCAGACCTGGATTGGGTAAGGTTTCTGAACCCAACCCGGATCTTGTAATGGATCAGATTTGGGTATGGATTGGGTTTTGGATAATTGAATCCAACCCGAGACCCGATCATTATGGGTCTGGATCCATATTGGATCTGGACTAGGGGTATCCATCCCAGGACCCGTTCTTGCTGGATTTGGATTCAGATTAGATTAGATATGATCTAAAACAGGGTTCAAGTACTATTTATACTTGAACTAGTTCTGTGACCGGTACAACCCTTTTCGCGACCGGTTCAAAGCCATATTTGACAAGTTTCTTTCGGGTTTTCACCGGTTCTAAGATGTAAAGACCCTATTTTCATGAATCCATGAAAAGACAAGAATTTTTTGATTCAGTTATAGGGTTTTATGAGCTTTTGTTCATGTTTTGCACCAGTTTATTAGGTCCAAAATCGGTTGAAACCCTTAGATGATTGGTTCATGACCGTTTCAGACCTGTTCGGAGTTTTTTAGATTGGTTTCAGTTTGAGGACACTGAGTTTTACCCATATGAGTATGTTTTTGCTATTTTTTATGCTTTATAAGTGTTTATTGTTAAACAAACATAACTTATGCATGTCTAATGCATGTATTTTTTATATTATTTAAGTTATGCATAAAGTTTTTAAGCATGATTATGACTAAATTTATGACATTTTTAATGTGTTATGATAACAAATTAGTTTATGCATATATGTTAATGCATGAACTTGTATTTTGACGATGTAATGCATAACTCATGCAATCACCAAAGTTATATGAGTTGTGTTGATTAATGATTCTTTGAACCGTATTAAGATTCAATATTATGATTGCATGTGATTTTATAAAACAATGATTCTACTCAAAGGTAGGTCGTTGTGCTCTAAATTCACACAGAGTATAATAGTAGATGCGTATTCTAGCCCATGAAGCATGTTTGTACCCAAATATATAGTGCTAAATTGCCTCTAGTTACATAATCTGCTAGTTTCACTAACTGAAGTCAATTCTTTGTGAATTGAGGAGACGAAGCAACTATGAGTATTGTCATTTCCACCAAAGTGAAATGATAATGACTCAGCTATGCTTATCTTAGAAAAGGTGAATAATAAAGGGTCTCAATGTTTACCTTTTTATCACAAGTCTTGTTTGAGCAATAATAAGGTCTTTTATTTTGTTCCTTGTTGTATCAGGTTCTTTCCTTATTAACGGTTCTAGTAATATTTTCCTATTAGACAAATCTAATTTTTCATATTAGAAAGAAATAATGTTATTCACCCTCGGTTACATGGACCTTGATTTGGCCTTTAGGACTGACAAATCACTTGCTCTTACAGAGTAGAGCACAACCAAACAAAAGGCTGTCCCTGAGAAGTGAGAGTGCTCGAATAGACTTAGCCTATTATTTTTGTGATCTTGAGTGGTTAAGAACATTCGAGGCTCCATTCCTCACTGCAGGATAGTGAAGGAATTTCTGGGAGCCATTAAGGCTCAATTTGTCAGTTCTAATAAGGCAAGGGTCAGTACATTGATATCCAAATTGGTATCTATGAAATATACTAGTGATAATCACATCCGACATCACATTTTTGAAATAACAAACATTACATCTTAGCTGAATGACATGAAGTTCGTTATTTCTAATTCTTTCTTGGTCCATCTGATTTTGACCTCATTGCCTACTAAATATGGATCCTTCAAGATCTTCTACAACACACATAACGATGAGTGGTCTTTTAATGACCTCTTGGCCAAGTGTATTGAAGAGGAGGAGAGACTGAAGGGTGAGAGGGTGCTGAGTGCACATATGGCCTCATAAGAAAAAACAGAGGTTGGGGTCAAAGAAAAGTTTCTTCAAAAGGAAGAATAAGAAGAAAGCCTTTGCAGAGAGTTTAAACCCTCAGAAGAAAGCCAAATCCCAGTAAAGAGATTCTTCTATAAAGTGTTTCTTCTGCAAGAATAAGGGATACAAGAAGGTGGACTGCTTGAAGCATAAGAAATGACTAAAAAATAAAGGTAATAAGTCATTCATTTCTCATGAGTGCAATTTAATTCATGTTTCATTGCATAGTTGGTGGATTGATTCTGGTGTCATGGTGCACATTGCCAACTCTTGGTAGGTATTTTTGAACAAAAGGGAACCAACAGAGCATGAAAGAAGCACCTTCTAAGGAAATAAGATGCGTTCGCATGTCAAGAACGTTAGGACCTACAAAATTGTGTTGAAATCAGGATTCATTTTGGATTTGGTTGATACATTTTATATTCTATCTTATAGTCGAAACCTGATTTCAATTTCAAAACTTGATAAGTTTGATTTTATTCTTAAATTTGAAAACTCGAAGCTTATTATTATTATTAAAAATTCTATTAATGTAGGTTCTGCATATGTATATGATGGTTTATATAGGTTAAAAACCAAATTTCAAATTCAGGAATCTCATTCTGTTGAGAATGCAATGATTGACAATAAACATGGTTTAAAGAAAGATCAATCCTATTTGCTTTGGCATCGAAGGTTAGGACACATCTTAAAAGAGAGAGTCCAAAGGCTTGTGAAAGAAGAAATCCTTGAATTCATTGATTTCACGGATATAGAATCATGTGTTGACTGCATACAGGCTAAGCAGTTTAACACATATAAGAAAAATGACAAACACAATAATGAAAAGTTGGAGATAGTACATACGGATGTTTGCAACCCTTTTTCACTGTGTTATACGGGTGAAAAATATTTTGTCATCTTTATAGATGATTACTCACGGTATATGTATCTCTACTTATTATTTGAAAAATATGAAGTCTTAGATTTTTAAGGACTTCAAGAAAGAAATAAAGAAATAAAGAAATAAACTGGTGAAGTTATTAAGGTGGTTAGGTCTGATAGAGTGGCAAATATTATGGTCGTTTCACTGAGATGTGACAAAAGGAAAGGCCATTAGCGCAGTTTCTAAAAGAGGAAGGCATTGTATCTTAGTATACTATACTTGATAGTGGTTATCAGAATAGTGTAGCTGAAAGAAGAAACCGTACGCTTAAAAAAATGGTTTGAGCAATGTTGAATCACTCAAAACTTCCTTTAACTTTATGAGTGAAGCTCTTAAGACAACAACACATACTTTGAATAAGGTTCCTAAGGAGGTTGTTAAGAAGACTCCTTACAAGTTATGAACATATGGAAAAACTTCTTTATCATATATGCACATATGGGGGATGTCCAACAGAAGCTAAATTGTATAACCCACATATAAAAGCCTTTGATCATAGGACAACTAGTGGATTTTTCATTGGTTATCCAGAAAGGTCAAAGAGCTCTAGGTTTTATTGTCCATCTCATACACCACAGATAGTGAAAACAAATAAAACAAGATTTTTTAAAAATAGTTGTATTGAGATAGATGCATCTCAAAGTATTGATTTTGAGTAAATACATGATTCAGGTTTCATACCTATGAAGGATAAAAACCTAGTTTTTCCTATCATTGCCCCTTTGGATAATGTTAAGAAAAATCTGGTCAGTGAACATTAATCCTAAATAGAGTAAGTTGTTGATGAGAATATACAACCACAACAAGATATACAAGTTCATTTTGAACCACCTATAGCACATGTATGGAGGTCTACGAGGACTAAAAAATCCGCTATCCATCCAGACTATGTGGTTATTTGCAACAATATAATAATTTCATAGATATTGATGATAATCTCTTCACCTTTGTAGAAGCCACTGAAAGTGAAAGATCAACATATTGGATCAATGCCATGAAGGAAGAGCTTGACTTTATGGCAAAGAATCAGGTATGTGATGTACTTCGACCTGATAAAGTTAGACCTGTTGGTTGTAAATGGGTCTTTAAGACCAAAATAGACTCTAAATGTCAAGTGAAGAGGTACATGGCTAGACTTGTTGCAAAAGGTTTCACACAAATAAAGGGCATTGATTATAATAAGACTCTTTCTTTTATTTCAACTAAGAAATCGTTGAGGATAATCATGACCCTCGTAGCTCATTTTGATCTAGAGCTATATCAAATGGATGTGAAAACTGTCTTCTTGAATGAGGATCTGAAAGAGAAGGTATAAATGCAACAACCTGCTGGTTTTAGTGTAGATGACTCGAATCATTTAGTTTACAAATTGAAGAAGTCAATTTATGGACTTAAACAAGCCTCCCACCAGTGGTATAAAAAGTTCAATACGGTAATTATGAACTTTGAATTCACTAAAAACATTGTTGATCAGTACATTTACACTAAGACTAGTGGGAGTAAGTTCATAATTTTGGTTTTATATGTTGATGATATTCTTCTTCCAACTAATAATTTGAGTCTATTACATAAGACAAAAGATTTTTTTCCTCTCATTTCGATATGAAGGACATGGGTGAGGCTACATATGTCCTTGAAATCGAGATCCATCGTGATAGAACTAAGGGTGTCATTAGCCTCTCTCAGAAATCCTATGTCCTTAAGGTTCTTAAAAGATATGAGATAGATAATTGTGCTCCTGATTTGGTACTCATAGTGAAAGGGGATAAATTGAGTCTAAATTAACTATCTGCAGGATGATAATAAAAAAGATGAGATTATAACTGTTCCATATGCTTTAGCGGTTATAAGTTTGCAGTACGCGCAAACCTGCACACAACTTGATATAGCATTTGTTGTGAGAATGCTTGGTAGATATCAGTCAAATCTAGGCATTGTGCACTGCAAGGCAGTGAAGAAGGTCATGCGTTATTTCTAAGGAATGAAGGACTACATGTTAACCTATAAAAAAGTTGACCACCTAGAGGTCATTGGATACTCTGATGCGGACTTAAGAGGATGTCTCAACAGTAGAAAGTTCAGTACTTGATATATCTTCCTACTAGCAAGTGATGTCGTCTCATGAAGAAGTGAAAAACAGTCTACAACTGTTGCTCATACCATGGAGGCAAAATTTATTACTCTAGATGAGACTTTGTCTCAGACCATTTGGATAAGAAACTTCATTATGAGTCCTAAGATTATGGATTCTATTGAGAGATCACTAAAAAACTTTTATGATAATGAAGCAGTCATGTCCTTCTCAAATAACAACAAGAGCTCAACCTCATGTTGACACGTGTTAAAATATTTGTTAAAGAAAGGACTGAAAATCATCTAGTATGTATTGATACAATTGGTACGAAGAAAATGACTGCAGATCCTTTTACTAAAGGGCTAGTACCAGGATTGTATTCTCAACAAGTAAAGGGGATAAATCTTTTTTATTCCCTCTGATGTATTTGTGAAAATGGATTGATTCTCTATAGCATTGTGTATTGTTGATTTTGCATAATGGATCTCTCGTATGGTTAGAGAGAATAGTAGAATAACAATATTAAAAGAACCAATAGAATAGGTTAGAGACCAACTTATTCATTAAGGTAATCTTAACATGTTAAAGCATTGAAAATGAATTATAGTGTAATACATGAAAATATAATATTTTATAAAAAGACGTTCATCTCCATGGCTCATATGATTCATTCTTGTGACACAGGATAGCATGTGAACCCACATGAAGAATTAAGTTGAGATAACAATATAAACCTCGATTTAGTTTCGTTGGATATTTCGTCAATGGGTTAAGTGAAAGATCGTTGGATATTTCGAGTTTGGGTACAACCCATAGGGTGACCTGGTTTAATGGATAGAGTTAGTGGGTTGTTAGAGGGCTCTTAATGGGTGTTAGTGGGGTGGAGGTTACGTGAATGTGGAGAGATCACATTCGGTAACCACCCCCTATCTTCCATTATAAAAAGGAAGGCTAGGTTGTATGATGAGAGCAGCCGACAACCCGAAAGATAGCCTATTGCGCACGTTCTTGAAATTTTTGTTTGGGTTCAGGGTCCTGCTCACCATCGACTTGAAGGCTTGGGCTCATCGTGGGCATCGATAAGTTGAGGAGAACACCGAGCACCTGCACATTGCATTAAACATGGAATCTACCAGTGTGTGTATTTTTTGCATTCCAGTTTCATTTTTGCGAATACGTACCCCAACATGAAAGTCATATTGTATGTGACAATTATATTTCATCACCACCCACTACAAGAAAATAGGTGATTAGCGACAGAATTTAGCGACAGAATAATTCCGTCGCTAGTTAGTGACAGAATATTTTGTCATAATGGACACACCATTTCACGACATCTTTTGCGACAGACAATTTTTCGTTGCTATTTAGCGACAGAATTGGCGACGAAATATATTTCATCGCTATGTTCGTAAATTTGATTTACGGTGGCTTAGCGATGGAATTAATCCATCGCTAAGCCGTCGTGAATTGTCGATAAACCTAATCCTAGACCTCTTTTCCTTTTCTTCTTTCGTTGCTCCCGCTCCCGCTGTTCGCCCGCTCCCGCCACTCGCCGGCCCCATCGTTCGCCGTCTGTCGGCCCCGCCGTTCGTCGCCGCCCAGAGACAGGTGTCAACCCCCTGCCTGTTCCGGCAGGGGTTAACCCCTTGCTTTTCCGGCAAGGGGTTAACCCCCTGTCAGAAAGGCAGGGGGTTAACCCCCTATGTTCCGGAAGGGGGTCTACCCCCTGCCAGAACAACAGGGATTCGACCCCATGCCGGAACAACAGGGGGGCGACCCCCTGCCAAAATGCAGGGGGTCAACCCCCTACGTTCTGACAGGGGGTCGACCCCCTGCGGTTTCAATAGGTCATTGGGTAATGGGCTTCTCAAGGCCTATGCAAAATGTTTTCATTTGCCTCGTTTTTTTTTTTATGGTGACTTCATTTTAAAACATTGATTTTTGCAGATTTCTCAATGGAACCCGCTTGTGCTCAGCCACCCGTGGTAAGTAAGTGACAAAAATAATGCAAATCGGGTAAATACCCGTGGTGAGTAAGTGATGCAAGCGTATCACATGTTATTTAATTTATTAGATATAACACTTTATTGTTCACACACTCACTTAGTTGTTGATATTTAGGGTTGCTTTGTTGGAGTTCGGAGATCATGCTGAGGATGATTTTAATGTATGAATATGAAAGTGTTCTTATTTTTGGAGTATGGATTCCATGCTAGGCATGGTAGTAGTTAGTGGAATATTGAAGTGTATTTGCTGCATGTACATGTTTTCCATTTGTTTGATATGAATGATTACAATGTATTACAATGTTTAATGTAATTGTATTCATGCTTGCATGTAGTTACTTTCAATTTGATTATGGCTTTCATGTGAAATTATATAATGAAAGTATGCTTCAAATGATTGTATCGTGTCATTAATAGTTTGCATATGAAAATATTAAGTTATCAATGCATGCATTATAATTCTTGTTATTGTATGACATCATATATTGCATGATAAATTTGATATTTTCTTTATCATAGTATTCAGATGGTTCTCTTTTAATTGGTTAGGTTATTATTCGTAACATCATAAGAAAATAACTGCAAACCGTGAATGAATGTACCGTAGGATAGTGAACAATGAGTTATCGCATGAATATATAGATGTTGTTGAAAGTTTTATTGAATTTGCAACGGCAAGTGTCAGTACAGTGGATCCCACAGGTCGGATTAGGTGTCTCTGCAAGATTTGTAAGAATAATCGATTTGTAGAACCTCATGGCGTTAGACATCACCTATACAAGAAGGGTTTTGTGAGTGATTATCAAAATTGGATGTTTCATGGAGAAGAATTTAGAAACAATTTTGATGCACGAGTGAATGTGGTGCACGATAATCCATATATGGATTTGATATTTGATGTCGTGGAAATAAAACTGGGTTCTGCTATGAGTTCTAGTGATGTAAGAATTGTCGTAGATGAAGAATCACCAAACGATGTAGCTAGTAGATTTTATGATTTACTTAGAGATGCTGATGAGCCACTTTGGAATGGTTGCGAGAGTCACACTATCTTGTCTGCAGTTCTTCAACTAATGAACTTGAAGTCCGAGTATAATTTGAGTCAATCATGTTTTGACCATTTGTGCATGATTGTGAAGAGTATGTTGCCCAAAGATGAGAAATTGCCACAAAATTTCTATCGTGCGAAAGTTATGGTCAACGCTCTAAGTATGGGGTACAAAAAGATTGATGTTTGTCCAAATCACTGCATGTTGTATTTCAAGGAGCAGAAAAACAACATATCATGCTCGTCATGTGGGCATCCTCGGTTCAAGCCAAAGACAAAAGACAATGGTAGCACGAGATCAAAGAAAGTTTCATACAAGTCGCTCCGCTACTTTCCTATCACTCCTAGATTGCAATGATTGTATATGTATTCAAGGACAGCTAAACACATGAGATGGCATGCAAATAAAGTTCGACACTATGAAAACAGAATCACGCATCCTGTTGACGCTGAAGCTTGGAAGCACTTTGATCATACTCATCAGAACTTCGCAATGTAATTGCGAAATGTTAGACTCGGTCTATGTCTCCATACTCATGCTGGCCAGTATTTGTAACTCCATACAGCCTTCCACCAAGCTTGTGTATGAAACGTCTAAATCTTTTCTTGTCTTTGTTGATTCCTGGTCCGACCTCACCTGGAAAAAATCTTGATGTATATTTAAGGCAATTGATTGATGAACTGAAAGTACTGTGGGATGACGGTGTTACCACATATGATGCCCACAAAAAATAAAATTTCAACATGAAGGCCGTTGTTCTATGGACAATCAGTGACTTCCCTGCATATGATATGCTATCTGGTTGAAGCACACATGGGAGGTTGGCATGTCTGTACTACATGAAGGATTCCAAAGCTTTTAGATTGACGCATGAAAGGAAGCCTTGCTGGTTTGAGTGTCATCATCGATTTCTACCCAGCGACCATCTGTTCCGACGACAAAAGAATGCGTTTAAAGCAGGCACAACTGAAATAAAAGGTACATCCATAAGATTGTCTGACATAGAGATTCTAAGAAGATTGCGATACTTTTCAGATGTATTAACAGATGCCCACAGTCCTACACCCTTCCGTGGATTTAGGAAGGATCACAATTAGACTAAGAAATCTATTTTTTTGTGAACTACCGTATTGGCCGACCCTATTGATACAACATAATTTGGATGTGATGCATGTGGAGAAAAATGTGTTTGATAATGTGTTCAATACAGTAATGAATGTTAAAGGGAAAACGAAGGATAATCCGAAGGCTCGTATGAATTTAAAAATAATATGTAAAAGACCAGAATTGAAACTTAAAGAGTATAATGGCAAAATACTGAAACCAAAGGCAAAGTACGTGCTTGGACCTGATCAAATAAAACATGTATGTCAATGGTTGAGACAATTGAGTTTTTCAGATGAATATGTCTCTAACATTGCTTGGGCTGTGAAGATCGACGATGGACAATTATATGGGTTGAAAAGCCATGATTGTCATATCTTTATGCAAAGATTGATACCCCTAGCATTCCATGATATGTTAGACAAACCTATATGGGGGGTATTGTCTGAGTTGAGTGGATTTTTTAGAACATTGTGCGCATTGGAAGTCATAGTATCTGATATAAAGAATCTCGAGGACTTTGTCATCACCACTGTTTGTCTGCTAGAAAAGATATTTCCGCCAGCATTTTTCGATGTTATGAAACATTTGATCATACATTTGTCATATGAACTAAGAGTTGGTGGCCCTGTGTAATATCGATGGATGTACCAATTTGAAAGGTATATGTTTTTTTATATTTGTCTCTTTAATGACAGATATTTAAAATTTGAAATGTATATTTTTGCCAGATGCATGTTTGACCTCAAAAAAAAAGGTTCGTAATAAAGCAAGAGTAGAAGGCTCTATTTATGAGGCGTACACTTTAGAAGAGATTTCAAATTTCTCATCTATGTACTTTGAACCTCACATTCCAACACGTTACACATGCCTGCCTCATAACGATGATGGAGAACAAGTAACTGTAGCTGACAAGTTGTCGATATTTCAACCACTTGGGCATGCATTTGGTAGTTGCCGATCAAGCCTCTTGATAAATCGAGAGCACGACGCAACACACATCTATATTCTTTTTAATTGCTCAGCGATCAACCCATACATCGAGTAAGTATATGTAGACGCAACACAATTATAAATCCTTTTATGTTCTATACGTGCATACATGGTTCGGTAATATAAGTATTTGTGGTTTGCAGACGATTTGATCTGGAGTTGCAAAGAGAAGTTTCACATCTCACTGATGCATAAGTACAAAAAGAACGTGAAACTAAGTTTGTGGAGTGGTTGAAATAGTTAGTAAATACACTAACATAAATTTTGTACTTGTAAACAACACTAAGTTACTTAATTGGTCGTAATCACAATCATTATTTATGTCTGTGCGTAGGTCCGCCATGGTGATGTTAAAGATCAAGTAATATGTGATTTAGAAAATGGTCCGACCAAAGTTGTGCAATGCTACAACGGGTACATCGTAAATAGTTATCGATTCCATACAAAAGATTACGGTATAAACAAATCAACGATGAATAGTGGCGTGTGTGTCAAGGGTAGAAGCTACGGTGAAAATGAACATGATTACTACGGTGTTATAGAGGAAATAATGGAGTTGACTTACTTAGGCATAAATAACAGGGTAACTTTATTCAAGTGTCATTGGTTTGATCTAACTGCAACAAGACTCGACAAAGCTTCAGGCATTGTGGAGGTGAATCATAAATCAATGTTTGGAACATATGAACCGTTCATATTAGCCTCGCAAGCTTAACAAGTTTATTATACTTCATATCCGAGTATAAAAAAGTCAGATAGAAATGAATGGTGGGCAGTTTGCAAGGTGAAGTCCAAACTATACCCTGAGTATGATCAGTTACAGGAAGACAAGTTAGCTGAAGACAGTGATTACTACCAATCAGATGATATCTATGACTTCGCTTATGGTCACGCTGTTGCGCATGATATGCATGTCATATCTCCATTGACCGATGAAACATTCATAGAAGAATGTGATCCAAATGATATACCAAGTGGATGGGTAAACAATAAAGAAGAAGAAGAAGAAGAAGAAGAAAAAGAAGAAGAAGAAGAATATGAAAATCAAACAAGTGACGAGGAAGAATTCTCAAGCTAGTGAGCAAAATCTTGTAATACAAACCTCTATTTGAATGCATTGCAATACTTGATGTGAATGATTTGAATTATTTGAATGTATTGTAATACTTGATGCGAATGAATAAGTTCTATTGCAATACTTGATGTGAATGATTTGAATTATTTGAATATATTGTAATACTTGATACGAATGATTTGAATGCATTGCAATACTTGATGTGAATGATTTGAATTATTTGAATGTATTGTAATACTTGATGCAAATGAATGAGTTGTATTGCAATACTTGATGTGAATGACTTGAATTATTTGAATGTATTGTAATACTTGATACGAATGATTTGAATGCATTGCAATACTTGATGTAAATAATTTGAATTATTTGAATGTATTGTAATACTTGATGCAAATGATTTGAATGCATTGCAATGCTTGATGTGAATGATTTGAATGCATTGCAGTACCTGATATGAATGATTTGAATCATTGCAATATTTGATGTAAATGACTTGAATGTATTGTAATACTTGATGTGAATGACTTGAATTATTGTAATACTTGATGTGAATGACTTGAATGTATTGTAATACTTGATGCGAATGAATGAGTTGTATTGTACTTGATGTGAATGATTTGAATTATTTGAATGTATTGTAATACTTGTTGCGAATCATTTGAATGTATTGCAATACTTGATGCGAATGATTTGAATGTATTGTAATACTTGATGCGAATTATTTGAATGTATTGTATGACATATGTTATTTGTTAGAATATAATTCATGGAGGTTACAATGGTCACTCATCCAGTAGTAGCCAGGCCTAGCCTTCATCTTCACGGGCTCCTGTGATAGGTATATCATTTAACTAATTGGATGCTTGATTAGTTGAAATGCGCATTCTGAGAATTTGTAACGTATTTTTTTACAGATGATGTTTCGCCTGTACACGACCCACCTACACGAATTGATCACACAAGTCATGAGCCAACACAAGAAGCAGGGTCTTCTCAGTTTGGCACAAAAAGACTCATTCGAATAGTGTATATTGATAATCGACCGTAAGTATTTCATTTTCAATTATTGCATATCTTATAAATATTTTATATTGATATTTACTGTGTACCAATTCATGTGAAGTACGAGGTTTGAGCCACAAGAAGTAGTACGCGAGATTAGGAATTCACTTCTTCAACATCTACCAGGACCAGTCGCTCAATGGAAAGAGTATCCAAAAGAGGTGATAGATAGATTGTGGTCCTCATTCACAATATATAGTTGTTTCTCATAGTTAATGTGTTTCCTATTTAAATTTTTTTTAGTCATGTCTACTAAATTTCTGAAAATATTTGTAGGCTTCGAATCGCTTCGCAACTACGGTGGATGAAAATAATGCAAGAAAGGTGTGGCATAAGGTGACTGTCAATCGATTTGCAAACATGTTGCACAATATGAAGACTGCAGCAAAAAAAGCATCTGACAGAATAGATGATCCACTACAGTGGAAGGGCCATGACCCTATTACTATCAGGAGAGATTATTGGGATGGAATGTGCGATAAGTGGGCAGAGGATGCATTTAGAAATCGCTTTGCGAAGGCTGCACAAAATTGAGCGAAAATGCCCGAAGCCCATCTACAATATTTGAGAGCCACCTTAAGAAAATGGTAACTCATCAATATATAATATTATTTTTATAAGTATTGTTGCAAACTTGTTAACTACATCTTTTATCATTTAACTTCGCAGGAAGCAGAAAAGGAGGCATTGTACCATATAAGGATGTGTTTGTTGAAACACATAAACGGAAGACCACGGGAGACTTCGTATCAGAGAAGGCGAGAATGACAACGATATGTATTTATTCTATTAATAATCATTGCAATATGCAAATTATCATAATGTTATCATTAATTATTAATGCACACTTTAAACATTATTTTGTAGGAGGCATATGAGCAACAAATGGTAGAGCGATATGGCGATGACGCTACTCAGCATCCATCATTTGATCCTATAGCATGGGTGACTGCAGCAGGTGAACCTAAAAAAGGTCGTGTGTTCGGGTTTGGGAGTAATATGAACACTTCACCTGTTATTGCTTCTTCCAGTTACGGCTCACATACTTCTTCCGCCGACATAATCTCCAAGCAACAACCTATTCTTTCCAGTGAAGATGTACGCCAGATCGTTAAGGACACAATGCGTGACTACTTCCATGAAACCATCGCCGACGTTCTCCGAGCTGAGTTCAACATTTTTTTGCTGAACAGGGGAACTTCGATTGCAGATCCCTCTCAGGTATGAAAGTTTCATATGGCTTAGAGCACATATGAGCATGGTAGAATCACATATAGAGTTTTTCTGACTGCCTTAGAACACATATGAGCATGCTATAATCACATATTCAGTTTTTTGACTGTCTTACAACACATATGAGCATGATCAAATCACATATATAACTTTTTGCCTGCCTTAGAGAACATATGAGCATAGTAGAATCACATATAGAGTTTTTTGCCTGCCTTAGAGCACATATGAGCATACTATAATCACATATAAAGTTTTTTGCCTGCCTTACAACACATATGAGAATGATAAAATCACATATAAAGTTTTTTGACTGCCTTAGAACACATATGAGCATGCTATAATCACGTATTTAGTTTTTAACTGCCTTAGAACACATATGAGCATGCTATAATCACACATTCAGTTTTTTGACTGCCTTAAAACACATATGAGCATGCTAGAATCACATATAGAGTTTTTTTATTGCCTTAGAACACATATCATCCATGATAGAATCACATATAGAGTTTTTCTGACTGCCTTAGAACACATATGAGCATGCTATAATCACATATTCAATTTTTTTGCTGTCTTAGAACACATATGAGCATGATCAAATTACATATATAGCTTTTTGCCTGCCTTAGAGCACATATAAGCATGATAGAATCACATATAAAGTTTTTCTAGCTGCCTTAGAACACATATGAGCATGATATAATCACATATAGAGTTTTTTTACTGCCTTAGAACACATATCATTCATGATAGAATCACATATAGAGTTTTTTGCCTACCTTAGTGCACATATGAGCATGATAGAATCACATATAAAGTTTTTTTTACTGCCTTAGAACACATATGAGCACATGATAGAATCACATATAATGTATAATTTATTTTAATATATTGTGTTTATCAATATTGACTGTTCTTTTCTTGTGTAGGTTGCTAGCGATAATCAGCGTAGCGGAGCTGAAGGGACAGATCAAGGCAATGAAAAAGAAGACTCACAAAATCTTGGCGATGATTAGATTAATGTGTTGAAGAAGTTCTTTTTTTTTGTTTCAAAATTGTAATTGTTGAATTGTAAATAATTAAACTTGTTAATTTTAAAGTGGAACGATTAATTGTTGTAGATTTCTTTTATATGAAATTTTATGTGTACTTTATTTTTTATTTACAGAAAATATAAATTGTACAGAAAATATAAATTGTAGCGTTCTCGATATTTAATTTTCAATTTTTTATTTTTATTTTTTTTCCTTGTTTGCGATGGATTAGCGACGGATTTTTTCATCACTATACATATAATTTAGCGACGGCTCAGCGACGGATGTAAATCCGTCGCCAAGTCGAGGTCGCCTTTTAGTACCGGCGGATTTGCGACGGAATCCGTCGTTCGTTATTCGGTCGCAATTAGCGACGGAACTGACGACAGATTTATTCCGTCGCCAGTTAGCGTCGAAAAAATCGTGACGTAAGTTGTCCATCGCCTCTTCGTCGCTAATCCGTCGCTAAGCCGGTTAGCGACGAAATGAGGTCGTCGCTAATCCACTGTTTTGTTGTGGTGACCCTACATCTCACTTGATAGATGGAGGACTACGTAGGCCCACACTGCTGTGGAGATTGAATATAGTCGATGATTGATTATATACAATATGACCATAGCTGCCATTGTAAAACACGCCTTTGCCCTCACCGGGGAGTGCACCCAGCTTCAGCCTTCCAGCAAGGGACACACACGTGGGTTTTCAAGGTTCAAAAAAACGTCCCTTCAGCTTGGAGACATTCACGAGTCGTCCCTTCAGCTTGACATGAAACAGTCTCACTTGAATTCACATATTTGTTTAGAATAGACAGAATTTAGAAGGGATTTTATCCTAATTATGGGTTCCAAGCCAAGAGAAACAAAGTTTTTGCATGAGTGATTTAGGACGCATTTGCTTTGGTAACTTGTGGGATTAACAACCGATAATTAAAAAATGGTGATTGTTAATCAGAAAGCTGATCTTGTGTGGCCAACTTTCTTAGGATTCAAAGGAGAAGCATTTTTAGGTGAGAATCACAATCACAACCTGCACTTTCTCATGTTTCACTAAGCTTAACAAAGTGTTGAGATTTGCAATTACAGAAAGCTGAGAAAAGCCCAACAATCGCAGAGCATTGGCTACAAGCTCTTCATGAAAAAGAATAATCTTCCCTAGGTTTATCCTTTTTCATCAGTTGTTCCTCCCACTCATATCCTTTTAGGCCTTAGAAGAAGAGGTAGAATGGAGGCACCAACGGTGTCTTACCTTGTCTGATAGGAGCAGCTAGTGCACGTCACCTTGTGTTGGGACGTTGCAGGTTCAAAACCCAATGATATATATAGTTGTACAACTGATTGGAGTCTGCCTAACCCCAAGCTTACCTTTCAAAAAAAAAAAGGTAGAATGGAGGACGGTTCATCGCCAAGGAAGCAGATCCAATACTAGGCTGAGTACCTTGTCAAGGTACTCAGTCCAATGACTGAATGACATGTCCCAACCCCACCCCATCCTTGCAAGAGGTGGGAGGAGCCCAGAGCATTGCAAGGTACACAGCCCGAGTACTAGATCCTCCCTCTGTCACCAACGTCTGGCGGAGGCAATCATTGAAACATGTACATTTTCGATTTGTGATTCGAAGAAACCATGTCTGGGATTCAAGACCTGGTCAGGATAGCTCATCCTGCCATACCTACAGTCGTTGTCTCAAAGGCTAGGACGATCACCCCTTAGGCCTATGTTGGGTATTTGGCTTGCACAAGGGGGTGATGCCCACAGGAAATGAACCTCTTGACCACACTACACCAACTCCTTCCCTTGGGTCTAATCATTGAAACATGTTGAATTAAAAACAGAGGAGTACAAATGTGCGTTTCCCCAATAAAAGCACCTAGCGTGCTCTATGGAAAACTCAAATACACGAATCCAGTGCTTAGGGCGCTTACAGCCAACTTGTGTTACTCTTAAAAGTAAGCTAGTGGCTTACCAACGGGGGGAGGAGGGGGGGCTCCGCTTCTCTGGCAGCAGTAGTTAGTGCACACCTTCAGTGTACCGCTGCACCTGACTGCCCTTCATCTGCCGTTGGGCTCCACAGCTGACAAGCTGTATCCTAAAGATAGAGAGCCGCCAGGTGCAGTGGCACATTGAAAGTGTGCAATGTGATTGCATATGATCAGGCTTTTTTTTTTCTTTTTCGATCGGCTAGCGGGGGTTAGGTAGACCCCCCACCAGAGTACAAATCAAATTTCAAATCCTATCACAATCAAGAAAGCAAAGTCGAGCCAATCAAAATTCGCTATTAGTGTAATGCTACACGCAAGCAGGAG
Source organism: Nuphar pumila (assembly GCF_984573655.1). NCBI lineage: Eukaryota > Viridiplantae > Streptophyta > Magnoliopsida > Nymphaeales > Nymphaeaceae > Nuphar > Nuphar pumila. The sequence continues at coordinate 43,559,311 of NC_143250.1, forward strand.
GCTATATATATATATATATATATATATATATATATATATATATATATACCATCATTAGTTAATGCAAGTAATGCTGAAGAAAGCAAAAGGTACTACGCGTGCAAATAACATGAAGATATTACATTTTAGGTGAGCAGGTAAACAAATCGCTTTGAGTTGGTAGTTATTGTCATTATATTGCATCACCAATGCACATCTCATGTGGTGGAGGTGTGTGAGACTCTCTCACATATCGTACGGCTTCCAAGTGAGATGTACGGTGGGGATTGAATATAACAGACGATGATCGGTTATATAAGTTATGACCAGTGGCGGAGCCACATTTAGACCAGGGTGGGCATGTGCCCACCCTGACCACAATATCTTTCCAATAGGGGTTATAAGGTCAGTGCCCACCCTAACCTAGTAAAAGTCGGATCAGAGCGATTGGGAGTGGGAGGGTTTTGATTTAGTTTTTTTATAATGACATAAATATTTATTTATAATTTTAGGTTTTTTTTGTATTTTTTTAATTCTTATTAGGCATGAATTCATGAATAATGAATGCTTGTTTTTTAGTAGAATATTAGGGTTTTATTTTCTTATCAATTAGTATAAATGCAAAATTATGATGTTTATTGGAATTAGGGTTTTGATTTGATTTTTATAAATTTTCATGAATATTTAATTATGGTTTTAAGGTTTTTATGTGTTTTTCCTTTTCAATTAGCATTAAACATGAATCCATGAATAATAAATGCTTGCTTTTGGTTAGAATGTTAAGGATTTCATTATTTTTTTATCAATTAGCATAGATGAGACCTCCATGATTTTTATCAATTGCTATTTTTTTTAATGAATTAACAATGAATCAATTATGAATTGTTTTCTAAATATGAAAAATCATTGTTGTCAATTGTAAAAAGTACACTTTAGATAACTATTTATTCTTTTAATATATTATTAGTATAGTTTATTAATAATTATTTTTTCTTTTTTAGTGTATATTTGTGCCCACCCTAGTTTAGACACTGGGTATGACCGTAACTGCTCTCTAGGGTTAGGGGTAGGGGTGGCAATCGGGTCGGGTCGGCGGGTCAGAATACCTCAACACGAACATGACCCATTTATTGAACGGGTCGGATGTGGCAAACATGAACGTGACCCATTTATTAAACGGGTAACCCGACACGGTTAACCCGTTTAATAAACGGGTCGGGTCGACACGACACGATTACACGACACGGTGACCCGTTTATTAAACAGGTCAACCCGATAACTTGAAGCATAAAAACCTGAGCTTATCTTTCTTTTCCCCTTCTCAATTCTCAGTGATCACATGAGGACACACGGGTCGACCTGGTGACCTGTAGGTTGGCTTGAGTTCGTATTCTTTGACGGGTTCGTGTAAACGGGTTGACCCGCCCGCCTAACCCGTTTATTAAACGAGTCAAACCGGTTGGCGGGTTGGCATACCCCTAACACGAACACGACCCGTTTAATAAATGGGTTAGGCGGGTCGACCCGTTTATGACACAAACCCGTTTAAGTCAAACCTTAACCCAGCTAAGAAGCGGGTTGGCGGGTCGGGTCAGATTTTGCCACTCCTAGTTAGGGGTATAATCAAGCTTGCACATCTTGCTTATTTGCTGATCACGTTCCTAAGCATGAGATCCTACTACTTTGCATGGCTTACCGATCCTCAAAACTAATTGTTTCTACCAACCGGAGCTCCGCTTGTATGGTAGGATCAGCTAGGGCACCTTGTGTTGGGTGGTTGCATGTTCAAAACCCAATGGTATAGTTGTATAAATAGTAGGGGTATGCCTAATCCCAGCTTGCCTTTCAAAAAAAAACTAATTGTTTATGGTTCCCACTTTTCCTAGACACTGCTTCAGTTTGACGTGCAATCCAATAACTATGTGTCCCTTTTAAGGAAAAGTGACCTCCCTTGTGTGGCTTGGGGTGAGGGTCCTAACCTCAGAGTTTTGGCCAATGGGCCGAGGACCTTAGCTATGGCAGGCTGAGACAGCACGTTTTCGAGTCCATGCACCACTGTTTCTTGAGTGATATAACAAAAAAAAAAAGGAAGAAAAACAGCAAAAAGCCATAGATTTGTGATCCCATTCTTTATCATTTGATCTGAGATCATCCTATTTAAGTTCGTCATTGGATTCCACAAGGAGGTTGTCAAATGCAACTGATAATTTTGAGCTTCCACGCACAGTGACAAGCATTAAAAACATCAAAATATCGCGAGAATTTGAATTTGTTTTGAAAATCTCATATTTTTTGGTAAAATCCTGGCAAAAAATAAATAAATAAATAAATAAATTTAAAATATAAAATTTATTTTTATAACAAAATATCAATAAAAAACATTTAAAAATAAAAACCACACGGTTTTCCACGATAAATAGCCGTTAAAACAACATAAATATCACGTTTAAATCACAATATTTATGTTTTAATGAAAAAAGCGTGATATTTAGAGAATATCGTGAGAAATTGCTGTTTTAAACTTTCAAGTAATTTCTCACGATTTATGAAAATCTAGCGATATTTGTCACTATGCTTCCATGATCTGAGATCCCCAAAAGCTTTAAAACTTGGATGTTAAATCCGACCTAACTCATTTAAATGTAAGAATATTGACTTTTGAGTCCATCAAATGCCCTCTTAATTAGCAGGTGTTTGGTTTCAGGTCCATTGGGCAGGCTTTAATGGCCCTTTTGAACCTAAAGTTTAAGTCATAATTTAAATTTTCTGTCTGCAAAAGCCTGGAGTTGACCCTGTCAAAATCTAATGCCAGATCAGAGATCCAAAGTAATAGCTCTTTTAACTGGTTTTTGACTCAACCCAAGGTGAGTTGTGTTTCTTAAGACTTGAAAGTCAAAAGCTAAAATGCAGTGGTGAATTTTTTTGGGGTTTTCAAGAACGATTTAGTGAATTGGGACTTAGGCTAGGGGTGTCAACTGGTCGGGTTTGGTTCAGACCCAGGTAAAATCAGACTTGGACTAGATTTTCGGGTATGGTATCAGGTCTAGACTTGGGTCTAATCGGGTCCACTATAAGAAAAACCATACCCAGTCCCGATAAGAACTACATAAACCAAACTGGGACCATACCCGGTAAAACTATATTTTTTATCATTTTTACAATGAAAAATTCTGGGTCTTAATAAGAACTCGGGTCGGGTCCGGGTCTAGTATAAAATTTCATAAACTATACCCGGATCCATGTATTAATAATCGGACCTTCGAGTCTAGACCCGGGTCTTAATTGGGTCTTCTTATTTATCACCATACTCGAACCTTATAGGGTTTGGTTCGGGTCGGGTCGGGGTAAACCAGTCCCGTTGACACCCCTAACTTAGGTTGATTCAGCTTCAACTTGCGAGCATGTTATGTCATATTGCATCCCAAACACCACGAACGGACTCTTATGTTTTCAAGTGTGCATTTTAGGCCCTATTTGGAAAGGGAGGCTGGTGTGTACTGTTCTCCCTCGAAGACGGCCGTTAGCCACAGTGTGTGTTCGGTGGTCCCAATGAGCGCCACGTATATAAGCATATGGGACTCGTATTTCCGTGTGTGTCGGCATGACTTAGCATTGGAGTTTGATGCGGTTGCAAAGACTTAAGTACCCTTTCCTGCTATTCTCGTCATGAAACTATGGTTCAAAAAAATGGCAAAAATGTTCTTCATTCAAAAAAAAGAAAATGACAATTCGAGAAAAGGACAAAAATATCCTCCATTCAAAAAGTCGAGGATGATGTTAACTCTTCAAAGTCCAAACGTTCCATTTCTCCTTAAGCAATAAACTTTTGCACCATCTGCTGTAACAGGAGCTCCCTTTGACGACACAAACTTTGCCACCGAAGTAGCAGCCTTTGCCATCGTCTCGAGTCGAGGTTCTCGCCTTGGTTTTTAGCTTGTGTTACAACACATTCCCGCCTTCTCATTCCTGCCTCGTGTTACAAAATATTCCTGGGTTCGCGATCGACTGGTTCAATCATTGGTGGGCGTCATAGGGCATTTTCGGCCATCTCTTTTTATAGTATTTTCTTTTTCGTTGTCATTAGGCATTATGGAAGAAAACAATGACACACAAACATTCCAACAAGTGCCATTAAGGCGTCGTGAGTACCTTTCCATGTCATCATGCTATCGTTGAAGAACGTATGTCGTCATGAGTGCCATTAAAGTGTTGTTTTGTTATTGCAGGCAGATCTTGTCCTTTCAATGGTTGGAAACTTAATGATATTTGTAAGACGCTGGGACCTGTTGACAAAAATGCTTGGTTACAGATGCGAGAAAGTGCCTCTACCCCATCCGGTATCCTTCATTCACTCAGTATATACAATGTATCACAAATCGCGGTTGTAGTAACATACTACCGATTTGTGAGATATTATTTTGTTTGTTAATATCATTTTTAAGCTATTATGCTGAATTTTCTTATCGATTTGTAATATATTTTGCGATATGTATATCGATTTATAAGATATTATGTGTTTTGTAGTGTCGATTTGTAAGCTGTTATGCTGAATTGCCATATCGATTTGTAATATATTATGCGATATGCATATCAATTTGTAAGATATTATGTATTTTCTAGTATCGATTTGTAAGATATTTGTAGAAAGATTTTTAAAATGTGTGTGTGCATAAATACATTGTTACGCGCTTGCAGTGACGATTTTCGTATTCAAATCGTTGCTCATTTAGCGATTTTTATTGAAATCGCTTCATAGCATCGTAGATATAATTAAATCGCTATCGTCAACACACATATACGACAAATCGTTTCTTTTATTGGCATGGTAAGTAATAACTCGATGCATAGTATAAGCAAATAACAAATCAGTGTTGCTTTTATACTGTGATTCATTCAATCATTTCTTTGACTTGCTTAACCTTATCGGTATCTGTTGTTATATGCATCTTGAATAAATCATAGTAAACGTATGCGCTTGCTAACGCAGATTGATATCTTACTTATAACAATGGTGAGCTTATCATCTGGTTGTAATGAAGATGATCTATCTCAATCATTTGAAAGATATGGAGAAGTGAACATCTGTACTAATGATGCACCTGCAAAAGTGAGCATGTGCACTAATGATACACATGATAACAAGGGTGCATGCATTGGATTCATTCTTTACTTGAATGTTCCAATAGAAAAAATGCAATTCGATAATGAGGTAGACGACCATGACAATACACTTGATAAAGGTGCAGGCACTCGGAATGTACATGATAGTACACCTGACTCTGTTCCCGTAAAAGAAATGCAATTTAATAATGATGATGTTGTATATAAAATTTACAATAATTATGCCTTAAAATTTGGCTTCAGTGTTAGAAGGTATTTTTGGTCAAAAAATGCATAGGGTGTCGTGGTGAGAAAGACATATGTTTGTTCTAAGAAAGGTTGAAAGAAGTCAAGTAAAAATCGAACAAGGAGCATGCAAGAATCAAGATGTGGATATCCAACGAGAATGGTGTTAAGAAGACTTCCAAATAGGAAATATGTAGTTCGTACTTTAATCGGTGATCATAACCATGATTTATCTGCTTTATTTATGACTCCTATGTTAAGGTCATATCGTAAAGTAACTGAAGTGCATGTTGCAATTGCTGAAATAGCTGATAACACTAGCATCAACCAAGGAAGACATACAATTTGTTCACGCACATAGATGGTGGTCGCGAGAATGTATCATTCACACGTATGGATCTAAGAAACCACTTGAGAAGGAAGATGACAAATAACATAAAGAATGAAGAAATATGTTCTTTGGTTGATTACTTACAGAAGAAATCAAGCATTGACCCTGGTTTCTTTAGTGCAATGCAACTGGATGAAGATGAATATGCTGTGAATATGTTTTGGGCAGATTCAAAGTCAAGAGTAGATTATGAATGCTTCAATGATGTGCTTGTTTTTTATACGACAGTGAAGATTAATACTGAATAGTGGCCATTTGCGCAGTTTGTCGGAGTAAACCATCACTCACAGAGTTGCATATTAGGCGACACTTTTTTGTACGACCAGACCAAGGAAAGCTTTGAGTGGTTATTCAGAGTATTTACACAGGCAATGAATGAGAAGCAACCTGAAGTTGTACTTACAGATGGTGACCACACAATTGCGGCTGCAATATCTCATGTGTGGCCAGATGCACATCATCGCTTATGTTTGTGGCATATCTTTCAAAATGCAGCAAAGAACATAGGACATATATTTAATCAGAAGACATTGTTTGACAAAAAGTTTACTAGGTATGTACTTGAGACTGTAAACGAGATCACCTTTATGTCTGATTGGGAGGAAATGATTCAGATATACGACCTTGAAGAATGTTTGTGGTTACAAAATTTATATGCAGAAAAAGAGATATGGGCATTGACATATGGAAGACAATACTTTTGTGCATGTATGATAAGCATACAAAGAACAAAATCTATGCATGCCACACTAAAGAAAACCTTGTATTCATATTTAACAGTGTTTTGCTTCATGGAATAATATGAATTATTTGTAAATGGTCTTAGACAGAATGAACTTGAATAAGATGTGCAATGCTTCAATACACGCCCTGTAACTTTGGGCATGAAAATATTGATGCGATCTGCAGATCTTATACACAAAGTGTATTTGAATGAATTAAGAAGGTTATATAGGTCATGAATTACAACATAAAAGGACACATGCAAACCGAGAATATGCACAAATACCATATTGTATGGGAGGACAAAGAGCATCAGAAAAGGCAAGAAGCACTTGTCACGTACAATGTTAACAACAAAACAGTTGAATATACATTCAAAAAGTATGAATTCAAAGGTATTTTATGTCATCATGCATTAAAGACACTTAATGAAGAGAAGATATGAGAAATACCTGAGTCATATTTAATGCGAAGATGGAGGAGACAAGCAAAGATTAAACTGTTGGATACAGATAATGTCAGTCAATTTGGCGTTGATGAGAAATTCCACATATCCTCCCGTTACCAACAACTGTGTTGGTCATTTATGCATGTTGCAGATTTAGCATCAAAAAGTGAAGAAGCCTATGTATGCATGAGAAAAGTGTCAAGGGAGTTACTTGAAAACGTGCAGTTAATTCACCACAACATAGGTGAAAATTATGTTTTCCTTGACACTCATGAGAAGTTACGCTGAAGCGTAAACATTATCTTCAACAAGTCAAGAGTGAACATTGTATATTATGATAGAAAAATTCACCTAGCGAAGGGTATCAAAAGAAAACCTGTCTCTGATCGCAGTCGTCGGAGGACAAAGGGTGGACTAGAATTGGTTCACAAGAAAAGGTCTAAGAAACAACCAACCTTTAAGCAAAAACAAACAAGCCCTTCGCATGAACAAGTATGTAAGACATTATATTGCTTCCTATGTAAATTGCATTACGTGAATCAATATCTAACTTATGTAATTTTTAACATGCAGCAATACCCTACGAGCGTAATTTCCAACATGCAGCAATACCCTACGGACGTAATTTCCAATGTTGTAACCTTCAATCTTCCCTACCAGTTTTTCTGGAACGATAGCTTCAGTTTTACAAGTCTTTTGGTATGTAATCAATGCTATGAGGATGTTTGCATTTCTTGTGAAACTTAATGTAGTGTCTTATATTGTTCTGTTTCATGACAGAGTCAGATCAATTTGAAAGCGAGCGATGGAACACATGAATCACGTGTGAATTCTATTTAAGTCTTACCTTAAAGTTAGTTGTCATGCCTCTTTGCATGACCCAATTTCTACATTGTTGGATTTGTTAATAGTTTAACAAAACAGAATGTGAATATGCTTATACATTGGATGGTCTTATTAAGAAAGAGTTTTTGGATGAATCCATTTTCATGAATCGTGAGCCACAAAAATAGAATTGCATCTTTCACATGTATTAAAAATAGAACTTTGTTTAATAATGTATCTTTCATATGTATAAATCCTTGTAATATGTATCATTCACATGTATAAATCGTAGTTAGTGAAAATCGTGAAAATCAGGAATTGTATGTGAACTCAGTGTTTATACAATTAGTGAAAATTGTTTTCTCATCTAGCCTTCACATATATAAATCGTTATATATAAACTGTATCGTCCATATTGTATTGGGAGGGCCTCTACAACATCTGGTATTGTTCGAAAATAATTCGTTCACAAACAAAGCCACACGATGTACAAACTTAATAAAAAATAAATAGCAAATAATTTAATGATACAAATCGATGTAACTTTATAAATACAAATCGATTTCGTTCACAAAGACTAACAAAGACATATCATTGTCGTGGTAACTTCATAAATACAAATCAATTTTTCAGCTCAGGGTAATTAACGGAATGGTTTACAACTGATGACATTTACAATCGATAACTTTAAAACTACAAATCGATGTCATTTACAACCGCAATCATTTACCAAAAAACTTAGTCTTTTTTACCCGACCACAATGGTTTGGCTTAGATAAAACACATGACCATCATCATCAATAAAACAGATATCATCACCAGTAGGTAATTAACAGGATGTCTAATTATATAAAAAAATAGATATGTCTTTGTTTGTTTATATGAGCGATATTGATATGTAATATAGCGATTTACTCATAGTGTTTTACACCTGTTAATTGGATTTGTACTTTACCAAGACTACACATCGTGTTGATGCCTGTACACGTGCGTAAAACCCTGCAAAATGTAAAACCCTAATATAGATCTCTATATAAAACCTTACCCTACTCTACTCGACCCGACTCGATCCGTTGTCCAGGTCTAAAACCCTAATCTATTTAACCTCTCTTCCTCTTTCTTTCCTGCGACAACACATCTTCTTCTTTTTTCTCCTCCACCTTCTTCTTCTTCCTTGTATTTTTTCTTCTTCTTTGTTCTTCTGTGTTTCTTCTACCTGTGTTTGATAGATAGGGGGGGTGATGCAGATGTCCATCTATTCGGTCTATTCCTACTGTCGGACCCTACATTGTTTGCAAACCATACTTCACAGTTGAAAAAATATCTGCCTAATCTTCGATATACTTCATGACAAATACGTAGGGTGAGAGATCTATCATGTAGCCCCTCGGCTCTTTCAAGGGAACGATTCCTGACCTTTGAAGCTTATTGTCAAGAGCGCACCGATGCTAGAGTCTCTAAGAATCGGCCTCAGTCCGAGGAAAATGGTTCAGTGGGCTACCATTACTAACGAGCTCATTTGCTTGTAGAGGATGTATCCTCAGCATAGAAGGACGCAACGATGAACAATATAGATGTTTTGGTGATCTTCTCTGTAAAAATTTGAGTCTCTAAAAGATAGATATGCATTCAACGAAATTGTCCTCCCATAGATATTGTAACTAAATGCTAATATTTTTTTATATGAATGTGGTTGTAAATCATGTAAATCATGTGGATTTATAGTTACAAAGTTATGACGAGAATATATCTTTGTTTGTATTTATGAACGAAATCGATTTGTATTTAAGAATTTAACTCATTTTATATCGTTGAAGTAAAACCCAAAATCCTTAAACCCTCAACCCCAATCGCCCGTAAAAGCGATTAGGAAATTTTATTGACATAGACATTCCTGTAAAAGCAAATCGTGATAGCACGTAGCCTTCATACGTCATTGTGTAAATCGCAATGGTACTTCTGGTTCACTTAGACAAAGCTCATTGTCTTAAAGACATACTTCATTGTGTAAAATGCAATGGTATAACGATTTACACAATGACGTCTATGTCAGTCACAATTGGATAAAAATTGCTCTGTGCATGAGTAGAAATCATGGTACAAGTGCACTGTCAATGCTTGTGCAACTCGTGATCGTTGTTTATGAATGTTTGTGCAAATCGTTTAAGCCTTATATAAACGCTTGTTCAATTTTAATTTACGAAGGCTGATCATTACAACTATTTGTTTAGTGACATTTGTGTGCTACACTGATTAAAATAGATTTGTACACTTATAAAAAGTCACGTTAAAGTGCATTGTCAATGCTTGTGCAAATCATGATAGTCGTTTATGAATGTTTGTGCAAATCATTTAAGCCTTATATAAACGCATGTTTGATTTTAATTTATGAAGGCCGATCATTACAACTATTTGTTCAGTGACATTTGTGTGTTACACTGATTAAAATAGATTTATACACTTATAGAAAGTCACGTTAAAGAAAACAACTCATTTCTACTTTACACAACGCTAATCGCTTTTATGATTTTCAATTACAAAGGCCGAACATAACAACGATTTGCTTTTACTATGTAACAGTCCAACTTATTTGTCGTGTTTAGTGAAATTGAAATTTTATTTATTTCAACCTAGAGATATTTACATAATTTGTATACATAGTCTTACAAAAAAAATTTATACAAAATTTGGTTGTACAATACATAAAATCTGTTAGAAGTCGATGCACATCATATTACTCCTAGGGGGGTCACGTCGTTTGTTGCCTTCTAGGTATTCTTGTCAGCTGAGTTTTTTTCTCTTTCGCAATTAGATACTTCATCAATTTTCCGTATAGTTCTGTGCGAAATCCAAGCATATCAACCTGCAACAAAAATGTAATGTGGCACCAATATATACATTGAGTCCCCAATAATAGAGGGTAATAAACAACATACAATGTTGAAATCAGGTTCCCGTCCATTGTATATTGCTTCAATATACTTCATTACAAATACGCCACAATCAATGCCATTATTTTGTAAAGGAGCATCTTGTGCTGAGTGAAAGATCCACTCGCCAATGTCAACACCCAAAACGTCTTTAACGAATCCCACCTGTAGTTCATGCAGAAGAAAGTAAATTCTTGACCTACGTATATGATACAATATCCTTATAGATAAAAACTTACGAAATGCAAAACATCACGACGTACACCACTGTGTAACTCCAATGAATTGTAGCACCATAGTTGTTTTTCTTTTAAATCCATCACATATAAGACCCAATGCGCTTCAGTTTGCCAGAGTGTTGGAATCAATATATGCAAATCGATAGGACAAATCGTGTTAGGACTGTTATGACAAAACCTTGCACAAGAGGTTTGTTCACTTACCTTTTTACTTGACCAAAAGTCTCTGCAATGATCATCGTTACCCGAGTATGGTAGTCTATCTTGAAATCCAATGGAGTGTGGCAATCAACGGGCGGTACTCTGTTGAACGAAATAGTGATAATAGTAATGTTAAAACATGAAGCAACATGAGTAAATAAAAAAATAAAATAAACATAAAATAGAACCAATATACCATGAAATAAGGGCTGACGATGCATCTAGTATTGGTTATTGCGTTGCTTTGAATATACTTGACAAAATCGGATATAGTCTGTTTGCAACAAATATGAACTTGTTAACATACATACCATGGCATACGTAAATATATTACTGATAGAGGTTTCATACATACAAAATTACTGATAGTGTTTCCTTCTGCATATTTCTTTTGCATCTGTTTGATGTTATCTTGGAGCTCTTTGCTGAGTTTCCGAGCATCGCCTTTTCTGAATGTTCCACTGACATTAGCAGAATATTCAAGAAACGATATTGAAATTCCATTATACAGTACACAACACAAATCACATAAACACCATAAAAGCGATAAATTTTGAAGAAAATTGACACAATGTTTAGATAATATATGCCCGAATTGCCATCGTTGGTCGTGTAGCTATCGTCTTCTCCTTCCTTGTCTCCTTCATCAATATTAATGCCCTATTTGCGATGAAGTAGGCTATATGTTCGATTCATGAACACATCATTTATAAAGGAACCATCGGTTTGTCTGTTCCTTGTTCACGAAGCAAAGCAAAGCTACACCATCCAAAACTTGTGCGATATGTCATTCATATATAAAGGAAACGTTGTTTCACAGACTGCCAGTTTTCAAAAAATAATGCCAGTTTTCAAAAAGCACAATCAAATAAATTACATTATGTATTAATTAAATAAAAAATGTTATTTCATCTACCTTTTACAAAACTAATCAACGCGATAGGATGTAGCAGTCAAATCACGATAGCACATCTCATGTGAATTTGTTTTTCAACCTCTTTTTGGTCTTTTATATGTCATTGTGTAAATCGTGATAGGAAAATCATTAACTTAGACAAAGCTCATCAAAACAAATCATGATAGGATAAATCGTTGCAGTGATATCAATTTGCAACTATGACTTAAATCGACATGAAGTTATAAATTGTGATAGGATATATCATTCACATAGACAAAACTCATCACCCTAAATACTAAACCCAAATACCTAAACAAAAAACCAAAAAACCTAAAACAAAAAGCTCGTCAAATCGTGATATTATATATCGCTATCATTCACAAAGACAACGATTGATATATCGTTGTCGCGGTAGCTTCTTAAAACCTAAAACCCTATACCCTAAACACTAAACACTAAACCCTAATCCTAAACCCTAATCCCAAAAGCCTAGACACTAAACCCTAAACCCTAAATCCTAAACCCTACACCTGAAACCCTACTATCTAAACCCTAAACACTAAACACTAAACCCTACTACCTAAACCCTAAATCCATACTATCTAAACCCAAAACCCAAAACCCAAAATCCTACTATCTAAACCCTAAACACTAAACCCTACTACCTAAATCCTAAATCCATACTATATAAACCCTAAATCCTAAACCTTACACCCAAAACCCTACACCATAAACCCTAAACTCTAAACCCTAAACACTGAACCCTAAACCTTACTACCTATACCCTAAACCCTAAACCCTAAACCCTACTACCTAAACCCTAAACCCTAAACCACTTATGAAAGTTTTTGCATGAGTACACATCTCTAATCTTTTATAGGATGTTCATTTACGAAGGGTGAATATTACAAGCATGTGTTCACCGCATACATCACTAATCCCTTTTGCGATTTTCATTCATGGAGGGTGAGCATTACAATGATTTCTGAATAATACACATCTCTAATCACTTATAGGATGTTCATTTATGAAGGGTGAACATTATAAGCCTTTGTTCACCGCATACATCGCTAATCCCTTTTGCGATTTTCATTCAAAGAGGGTGAGCATTACAACGATTTCTGAACAGTACACATCTCTAATCGCTTATAAGATGTTCATTTAGGAAGGGCAAACATTACAAGGCTTTGTTCGCTGTACACATCTCTAATCGCTTTACGATTTTCATTTATGGAGGGTGAGCATTACAACGATTTCTGAACAGTACACATCTCTAATCGCTTATAGGATTTTCATTTACAAAGGGCGAACATTACAAGCCTTTATTCACTGTAAACAACGATAATCCCTTTTGCGATTTTCATTTACGGAGGGTGAACAATACAACAATTTCTGAACAATACACATCTCTAATCGCTTATAGGATTTTCATTTACGAAGGGCGAACATTACAAGCCTTTGTTCACTATAAACAACGGTAATCCCTTTTGCGATTTTCATTTATGAAGGGTGAGCATTACAACGATTTCTAAACAGTACAAATCTCTAATCGCTTATAGGATTTTCATTTATGAAGGGCGAACATTACAAGCCTTTGTTCAACATAACAGAAATCGAATATACGCCATAAAAGAGACAAATATTGCAGAAACTAGTCATGAGGTTTAGAAAATGTATGCCTGAATCGCCATCGCTGGTCGTGTAGTTGTGGTTGTCTCCTTCATCACCATCGCTGGCCATCTAGCTATCATCATCTTTTTCGTCGACATCATTGGCCATGTAGCTGTCGTCATCTCCTTCCTCGATATTGATACCCCTTTTGTGATGAAGTAGGTTATATGTTTGTTTCACGAACACATCGTTCTAAAGGAATCACTAGTTCGTCTGTTCCTTAATCATGAAGCAAAGCGAATTGACACCCTCCTGAACTTGTGCGATGTGTCATTCATATATAAAGGAAACGTCGTTTCACCTACCGCCAGTTTTTAAAAACCGTACACAAATTAATTGTATTGTTCATTAATTAAATAAAAAACATCATTTCAGTTGCCTTTTACAAAATTAGTCAATGTGATATGACTTATCAGTCTAAACATCATGTTGATTTGTTTATTATTTTCTTTTCCGCTATTTATGAACCAATCATTATGTAAATCATGAAAGGACATATCGTTCACATTGACAAAACTTGTAACAACAAATCGCAATAGGATAAATATTGTTAAATTATGAAACTTAAAGTATTGTGGTTGTAAGTTGATTTGTATTTATTAAGTTACCTAGATTTGTATTTAATAAGTTACCTAGATTTATAGTCTGAACAATATCTCAATTTGTGTAATGGGTTTAGGTGAGGAAGTAACCCGACCTGATCTACTGTCCAGGTCTAAAACTTTAATTTATTTAACCTCTCTTTCTGTTTCTTTTCTGCAGCAGAGCAACTTCTTCATCTTCTTTTTTCTCTTACGACTTCATTTTCTTCTTCTTCTTCTTCTTTCTTTTTTCTTTTTCTTCCTTATATTTTTCTTTCTTTTTTGTTGTTCTGTGTTCCTTCTACCTTTGCTTGATGGATGGTGTTTGATGCTGATACCATAGTTGTTTCATGCCGTGCTGAAAGATCTGTATAATCTTTGATGATGATTATAGTGGTTATCTTTTGTGGATACATCAATATATTCATGACACATACGACAATGATATATTTATTTTAAAGTATATCGAAGCTTACGCAGTATATAACAACCATAATCATCCTCAATCTTTGCCGCCATACCGGAGCAAGCACAGATATTCTGCATGATAGACAGGTGGGTGCTGATGACCATCTATTTGATCTATTTCTACTGTCGGACTCTCAATCGTTTGCAAACCATACTTTTCAGTTGGAAAAATATCTGCCTAATGTTTGATATACTTCATGACAAATATGCTAGTCGTGTGGGTTGCATCTTCTCTGCCTGTTGGGATCCATACCTTTATTTGCTGCCAATATACATCGTGAAAAAAAACTTGCAAATAGATAAAGACCTCCATTGGTAGATAGATTTGCCTTCAATCGTTTTCAGTGACTAGCGAAGGCCACTGAGTAAACTGAAAGTGCTGATGCTGATGTTTGTTTCGAAGCACATCACTATTTGGACGTGGGTTGATGCTGATGATGATGTCTATTTTCTTCGATGATGATGGTCATGTATTATATCTAAGCCAAACCATTGGTCATGATGTATTGTAACTAAATACTCATGTAAATGAATATGGTTATAATGTATCATTCAAATCATTTATAATAACGAGTGTTAAATATCTTACGACTATTACTAAGAATGCTAACGATTACAACGACTTACACTAATGAAAGTTAAATGATAAAGCGATAACAATTTATACTAAGGAATACAAAATCCTACAACGATCATTACTTATGAATGCAAATGATTACAATGATTTACAATACTGAAAGTTAAATGCTAAAGGCATAACGATATGTATTAAGGAATACAAAATTCTGCGAAGATCATTACTTGAGAATGCAAACAATTACTACGATTTACAGTATTGAAAGTTAAATGATTAAGCAATAACGATTTGTACTAAGGAATACAAAATCCTGCAACGATCATTACTTATGAATGCAAACAATTACAACGATTTACAATATTGAAAGTTAAATGCTAAAGGCAGAACGATATGTAATAAAGAATACAAATTCCTGCAAAGATCATTACTTAAGAATGCAAACGATTACTATGATTTACAGTACTGAAAGTTAAATGCGTAAGCGATAACGATTTGTACTAAGAAATACAAAATCTTGCAACCATCATTACTTAAGAATGAAAACGATTACAACGATTTGCAATACTGAAAGATAAATGCTAAAGCGATAACGATTTGTACTAACGAAGACAAAATCTTGCAGGGATGATTACTTAAGAATGCTAAACATTTCAATGAATTATACTACTAAATGATAAATGATGAAATGATTGTAAATAATTTTAAACCATTTACCTCATTTAATTGTAGACTATCTAAAATGACCTTAGCATTATCTTGCTTTACATTAATTCTAGACCACCAGTCGATCTTTGGAAAACCACAAATCGCAGGGCCACACTTATGCCGCAACGCCACAATATGCTCCCACGCCCAGGTCTACAAAATCAATATATTAGTAAAACTATAACCTTCAATAATTTTTTCTTTCTACTTTTCGCTTTTTATCAGTCATTATGTAATTCGCGATAAGACAAATCGTTGTACATGTATTGTATCTGAATCATTATACCAGATATTGTCCCAGAGCGATATACACAATGACGTTTGTATCGATCAAGTTAACTTGATTTGTTCTTTACTAAGTCTAAACATCGTGTCAATTTGTTTATTTTTCTTTTCCGCCATTTTCGAATGTCATTGTGTAAATCACGATGAAACGTATTGTTCCCTAGGACAAAGCTCATGAAGAAAAATCGCAATAGGATATTCAAACAGATTTGTCTTGATTATTTGATGGGTTTAGGTGGGATGGTTGTACAAATCGTGATAGAACACCTTCTATAAAAAACAAATCACGATCTTTTATATACAACTGATTGCAAGTCAATTGTGATCTCTTATAAAAAACAAATGCGATCACTTTTATTTATGAAGGCCGAACATTACACCGATCTGTTCAGTGGCACTTGTGTGTTACAATTATTAAAAAAAGAATTAAACAATTAAAGAATGTCATGTTACAAAAAATAATTATAGAATTACAACAAAGAATTATAAAATTACAATAAATAATTAACGGGATAAAAAGAATCACTATCGTTTATTCAGTGACACTTGATGACTTATATGGACTTTGACATACAAATCATCTCTTTTTTTTTGGTGGATTTTCTATCTTCAGTGGCCTCTTGGTTCCCTCGATCTTATTATAAACATTGGTCATCATCTCTACCAGTGACTATATTTGTCTCTTCAAATTGTTCACCTCCTTTCGTAAGTCCTTATTCTCTCTCTCCAATATCTCAAACCTTGTGCCAAAGACTACGTTCTCTTTTATGAGTTGTGTTCGCTCTTCATCATGTACTGTTATTGAAGTAATCATTGTTGTAGCCGGAGGAAGACGATGGATGAGTTTTCTCTGCTGGGATGTGACATGATGGGGGACAGGAGGGAGGTATGGGTTCCCAATATTCTCAATCTCCAGATTTTGACGCATGGGTTTCCAATATTTTTGGAAATAGTCGAGATCATATTATCGTTCTTTATAATCATACGCTATGGCACAAACGCCTCCTTTGTTCTAGCTATTCAATTGTTTCTTGTAGCATTCATGCCAATTCACGTTCCTGGCCCTACCACTATTTATGTTCCTTCTCACTTCTATAGGCTTCTTTGGGATGGACTGCCCCAAGTCAGATTGTAGGAGAACTCGACTACCATGCTGCAACTCTGCTTAATTGCTAAACAACCAAATATCGTAGTTAGACAGTCTCACACCCTCAACAATAAGCTCTTGGTCCTCATCCTCCCCATCTCCATACAATCGCCACACAACCTGTATATTGGAGATTATGGTTTAGGTATAGACAATTATTCATGCTAATGAATGCTAAATATTAAAATTATTTATAATAACGAGTGCTAAATATATTACAATGACTGTTACTAAGAATGCAAACGATTACTATGATTTACAGTACTAAAAGATAAATGCTAAAGTGATAACGATTTGTACTAACAAAGATAAAATGCTGCAGTGATGATTACTTAAAAATGCTAAATATTTCAACGATTTATACTACTGAATGATAAATGCTGAACCGATTGTAAACAATTTTAAACCATTTACCTCATTTAGTTGCAGACCATCTAAAATGAACTTAGCATTATCCTCCTTGACATTTATTCTAGCCGACCGATCGATCTTTGGAAAACCATAAATCTCAGGGCCACACTGAGGACGCAATGCGACAATATGCTCCCACGCCCATGCCTATAAAACAATATATTTGTAACACTACAACCTTCAATGAGCTTAGTCTACAAGTACTAAATATGTAATAAACAAATACTTGAACAAATGGCCAAAACTCCTTGACAATTTTCGTACCCTTACTCACACGGTAAAGTTGATTGTACAAGTGTGCGAGCATAGCAGCACTCCATGCATAGTTGTCAACTTCATCTAAGTTTTTCAAGTACTACAACCACAAGTAACTTATTCTCGAACCAGAACAATCAAAAAATAAAGTAAGACCAAAAAAATAAAGAAGGAAGCCACACAACTCTTGGTCAGCTCTTTCAGATGCACATGTAGCAGACCAACCTTCCCATTTATTACTGAAAGAAGAAACTTTTATCGATATATAATTGCTTCTACCAGAAATACATTGACTCCAGTCGTCCATCGATATTCCTACAAGGGTCGTGCACTTTTCCCTTGTGTTATAGTTTGAATCTCGTAATAGGACAACACTGTCATGGCACTTAAGGCCAGTAATCCATGCCACATCTTCTAGGGTCATGGTGATATCAAAAGAATCAAACTGGAATGTGTTCGTCTGATGATTACACTTATTTACCAGGTGGCTCATAGTGTTCCAGCACGTTTCAAAATAATGCTGGTTCAGAAGGCCACCAAAGTGTATATTTTGTAATCGATCCTTCTGATATTCACTCAGCTGTCCATACCACGACAGAACTACAGGCCACTGACATCGCCCTTCGAGCTTTTCACCTGGTGCTCTACTTCTCTTCTGACCTCCTTGTAACACAAAATAACATATTATTCATATCAGTTATAACAATAATCGCTATAAATAATAATCATTGCACACACACTATCACAGTAATCGCTAACACAGTAATCAATATACATAATAATCGATATTACAATAATCGTTATACATAGTAATACCTATTACAGTAAATCGTTCACAGTAATCGCTATCACAGTAATCACTATCATAATAATCGCTATACATAGTAATCACTATCACAGTAATACCTATCACAGTAAATCGTGACAGACAAGATCAATTTACATACCTTGGTCATAATTTTTTCCTCTTCATCCTCTCCCTCCATCCTCTGCCTTTCTTGTTGCTCCGTCACCTCCCACTGCTTTTCTACTTCTTCCGTCCTTCGCTCCATCACCTCCATCCTCTGTTTTTCAATTTCTTTCTTCATTTCCCTTTCCTTCTCTTCCTCCTCCTGTTTTTTCCTTTCCCTTACCTTCTCTTCGTCCTCCTGCTTCATCTTTTCTCTTTCCTTATCTTCCTTGTCCTCCTTCTTCTTCCTTTGCCTTTACTTCTCTTCCTTATCCTTCTTCTCTTTCCTTTGCCTTTCTTTCTCTTCCTTGTCCTTCTCCTTCTTTTGTATTTTCTTCTCTTCCCCATACTGATGTTTCTTCCTTTGTCTTTCATCTTTCATCTTCATCATTTGCCTTTCCTTTTCTTCTTACTTCTTCTTCTTCTTCAATTGCCTTTCCCTCTCCTCCTCCTTATTCTTTTTTTGCCTTTCCCTCTCCTCTGCCTCCTTCTTCATTTGCCTTATCCTCCTTTGTTTTTCAAAATATTACTGCTTTATCAGTTGCCTTTCCTTCTCTTCCCGCTTCTCCTTCTTCTTCAATTGCCTTTTCCTCTCCTCCTCCTTATTCTTTTTTTGCCTTTCCCTCTCCTCCTCCTTATTCTTTTTTTACCTTTCATTCTCCTCCTCCTTCTTCTTCCTTTGCCTTCTTCCTTTGCCTTTGCTTTTCATTCTCCTCCTCCTTCTTCCTTTGCCTTTTCTTTTTTTTGTCATCCTTCTTCTTCTTCTTCATCTTTAGTTCTTTCTCATTCTTCCTTTAGTCTTCAGCCTCAATATCTGATGGATAATCCTCCACATAATACAATTCTAATGCTTTCTCCCTATCTTTATCATTCTCAATCTTTATTATATTTTGGTACCTTTAATAACACTCATATAGATAGGACTGACGGATAACTTCTCTAATATTCATCTCATAGAACAAAGGGTTATTTCTTGTCTGAAGAGCTTTAGACATTGCTAACCTGCATAACACATAAATTTAACTGCATCATTATATGTTACAACCACCTCTCCAAGTATATAATAATACAAATGATCCCATTCGTTACACAATCACCAACATTATAAATCGTCGCAATATTTGGCTTCACAAGTAAACATCATTGTAAGATTTAGCAAACTTAAGTACAAATTGAGGTAACTTCATAAATACACATTGCTAGTGCTTTAAATGTATAAATAGTTGCTGCTTCAAACTTACAAATCGTTGTATAAATCACAACCTTCATAAGTATGTATCATTGTAACGTTTGGCTTCATACATATACATTGTTGTACGATTTATCAAACTTAAGTACAAATCGTGTTAGTTTCATTAAATCGTTGCTGCATCAAACATATAAATCATTGTAAAAATTTAGCCTTCATAAGTACACATCGTTGAAATGTTTGGCCTTCATAAGAATAAATCGTGCTAACTGTTTTTCGACACCCAGAAGGTGATTAGGTACAAATTGATTTGTTTCAATATGAAATTAGGTGCTATTTAGCCTAAATAGTAAAACAAGTTGTAAGATTTAGCATTCATATTTACAAATCAATTTGTTTGTATAACAAAACTTTAGTAATCCGACAGTGGAGGATAAACACCCAGAAGGTAGACACAACCAATGGTGACAACGATGCTGCCACTGCGCAGACGACGACAAAGGATGCTCTGGCGGCAACAGATGACGAAAAAGGGTGCTCCAGTGGCAGCAGACGATGACAAATGGTAATCCAGCGCAAACGATGACAAAGGATGATCCGACGACAACATAAGATGATACAACTGCTACTCTGGTGGCAAGAGATGACAACAAAGTTTGTGTCGTCAAAGAGAGCTCTTGTTACAACATATGGTGCAAAATTTTACTGATTAA
The DNA here is from genome assembly GCF_984573655.1 of Nuphar pumila. Classification (NCBI taxonomy): domain Eukaryota; kingdom Viridiplantae; phylum Streptophyta; class Magnoliopsida; order Nymphaeales; family Nymphaeaceae; genus Nuphar; species Nuphar pumila. The sequence continues at coordinate 43,580,242 of NC_143250.1, forward strand.
GGCGAAAACAGAACGTTTGGACTTTATATAGTTAACATCATTTTAGAATCGTCATTTTTTTTTTTTTGAATGGAGGACATTTTTGTTATTTTCTTGAACCATCGTTTCATGGAAAGAATGACGGAAAAGGGTACTTATGTCTTTGCAATTGCACCGAATAATGATGCTAAGTGATGCAGGCACATACGGGGATACGAGCCCTGCGAGCTTATATACATGGCGGTCATTGGGACCCTCCGAACACGCACTGTGGCTAACGACCATCTTCGAAGGGGGGACATATAACCTGCTTGCATTTGGAAACTACCAGTATGTGGCAGCTGGGGACGCAAATATGTTTGTTATAAGTGGAACGATTCAGCTGAGGATTTACCGCATCCACTTATGCGGCAGTTTGGAATGCAGTTGAAAAGCTGAAACTAAAACTAAGAAAGAGTGTTGAGAACTGGTGTAGTACTTGGTAACTGGTACGAAGTGAAACATGAAACAAGAGTCGTCAGTTCCATTATTTCTTAAAATTGCACCCGTCTTGTTGGAGTTATGATTCTAGAGAGTTCCATCAGAGTCCAGTTGAAGGAAACGGCTTCTAAGAGTCCTGATGAAGAACAAGATAGAGCAAATGTCCTCGATGAAGATATCGATAATTCGATTGAGAGAAGAGTGTACAAATCATCCAGTGCTCAGACGGTTTTATCAAAACCTAATAATAAGGATGCTAAAACCAGGACTTCTTGTCCTCGTATCATGTTAGCTATATTGAACTCTCAATGTAACACATATAAATAGATTAAGAGAGAACCTCTATTCGTGAGATAGAATAGAGGATATCATCGTGGACGTAGGTTTACACCGAACCACATTATATCGCTGTGTGACTGTGCAATTTCCTTCTTGTGTTTTATTTCTTCTGTGTGAGTGCTGGTTCGTTTTACATCTCAAGCGACTTTAGTGCTGGGTATTCTCTAGTTTCACTCAGGTTACCTGTGGGATGTGTAGTTTCCAAACAGGGCCTTGAAAGCACTAGATGCAGATCAACGGCTCTAAAAAAAAAAAAACAGGGTCCATCTACGAAATGCAGAGTCCAACCATGGATGAACGGCATCAGGGTGACCACTGATGGATTACCGTAGAGGTCAAGACTCTGTTCAATCCCCACCGTATATCTCGATGTTAGTAGCAGACCTCAATCTCACGGTTTCCAAGTGCAATGCTCTAGAGGTTGAATAATGTGACCGACGATTTGTTATGCACAATATGACCTAATTTGCACTCCATCTCAACAGAAGGAAGAGTCAATAGAGTGTATGGCAAGGCATGACCCAACAAATGGGGCACTAGAAATGCAAGTACGGTGACCCAATGGGTTTGGCATAGTAGGATGGAGCCTAGGCCGTTTGACAGGCGGTTTAGGTTCAAATCTCATGGGCGTCACTCATGTATAAGCCGAGGTAAGCTCTCAGAGTTCGAATCTGACTAAAATCTGAATCCTATTACATGTAAATGTCAGATATAAACAAGTCGGATCTGGATTTGGTTTCAGCTGATTACCATCGGACATTGAATCTGAATTCTGATCCGATTAAATGCGATTAAGTTGGACTTAGTAATGCCTAGATCCTACCGGGTTTCTACCCGTTCACATCCCTACCCGGCCCCATTTCAGGCAAGAAAAGGTTTGTAAAGAAAACCAGACATCCAACTTTAAAACTTTCAAAAACATGTTCCCTGCCTAATTACTTTTACTTCAATAGTTTGGTTTGAATATGATGAAAATCGACAATTTGGACAGATTTGGGTCGGACCTGGACACGTATACATTTCGTAATTGAGAGTCCAATATGATTGGAGTAGGGACGCCAATGAATCAGATTTTATCCCATATCCTACTGAATTTGATTCTGGTTAGTTTCATTTGGTAAGCCAAAACCATATCGGATGATAATGCATGGGACGTGGACATGGTTTTGATTTTTTGCAACCGAATCCAAAAAATATCTGAGTTTGACGGATACCGAATCCATACATTTACATGTAAAAAAGAGGATCTAGTATGAGCTTTTCACCATCCAAATCCGAATTCAAATCCGTTCAGCCAACATCGATCCAATTAGTGACATATGTTATTAGCCAGATCTGATCCGAATCCAACTTGGTTTACATCCCTAGGTTGGGGTGATACCAGATATCACATTACGACTCCAAATCCGAATCCAACTCAGGCTAAAACGGATCCAAAATAAGTCGGATTGTGATAACCGAATCCGTCCCGTTTACATCTGACATTTGGATTCTCTAACGGTCAAAATCACCAACAAAACACAAAACATTTGGCGCCCGCGGGAACTATGAAATCTGAGGCAGATAAGATGATACCCTAAATCATCGCTTATGTTCTCAAAAATCGCACCCGACAGCATTAATTAATGGTTATTGGTTACGGATCCCATGACATTGCCATCCAATCAATCAATCAATCAATGGCTAGAGTTGCTCCACATTTTTACCTTTACGTGGACTGGCTCAAGCCATCCAGATGTTTCACCTGAACGGCCAAAAATATTGAGACTGCGGGCCCCACTTAATAACGCTTCTGTGATCGGTCGGAAGACAAATCCGAGGATTTAAGCGATTGTTCAGTCTTTCCCTGGCTGGAAGGGTCCCTTTGATTGCGATGGCGGCCACCTTCCTTCCTATGCGCCGTTCCCTCTTCCTCTGGTAAACCGCCATCCAAAAGTCAAATTTTTACTAATTAATTAATTTAGTCATCTGGTCTTCTTCCTCGTTTCCTTCTTCTCCAATCAATTTATTCAGATGTGGGATTTTTTATTTTTTCTTTCTGGTTCCCTTATCGTCGATCTCGAGAACGGTCTGAACCCTAATTTCACCCTTTTAAGAGAGATTCCGATGCCGAATTCCCAAAATTTGATCGATTTTTCGGAGCTGTCGAGTCGATCGTTCGGTTCAGGGGTTTAGGGTTTTGGAATTCTGTCTGATTTGGTGGCGTAAGGATGAAGGAAGAAACGATGAGGAAATTGGTGTATCTGGGGATCTTCATGTTCGGAATCGGCTGCTTCTTCGTGGGGACCTTCTGGAAGAGTCTAGAGTCTCAGGAATTGTTCTTCGCGTTCACCGGCGGCATCGGCGACGCCGGGTTCTCTCTTTCTAACGGCACCGATGGAGCGGTGAGTCGCTTCTTCGAGGAGACCGGGAATTCGTCGTTCTCGGTGCCGGGCGGAGGGGCGGGAATCGAGCTCTGCTCGCCCCATATGGAGAATTACGTGCCGTGCCGCGACGATTTCGATAAGATTCGGAGCGTTTTGCTGCCCGGAAAGGGTGGCCGGCTTGGGCGGGTTTGTCCGGATGAGAGTGATTTGTGGTTCTGCTTGGTTCCGGCTCCGAGGAGTTATCGGAAGCCGGTGCTGTGGCCGGAGAGCTTGAACGAGGTAATGCGTGAGTTTCTTTTATCTGTTGGCTTTAGTGAATTTTGCTGTTTATCTGTCTAGATAATGGAAGGAGAAGATTAACATCGTTGGTGAATCGTTTATGGACTATCGTGAAATTGTGTTTCTTATCTTCCACTCTTTTCTCTTTCTTGCTATGGGAATTTCGGTGCGAATTGCTTAACCATGAGCAGAATCACAGTATAGGATCATGTTGATCATTTCCGTTTTTAAGGAGCTTTTTTTTTGTGCTGATTCTTTAGACATGTTTTCTTTCTTTGGTCCCTTTCGAACATGAAAACACCAATTGTAGCGTAGAGATGGCTGCCTAGTTTAGCCCTGTCACGTTTGATTCATTCAAAGAGGAAATTATTGCTGTAATTTGAACAAGCCAGCGCAGTGGGGCAGAAAGTCGAAAACTGTGTGTTTGAATAAACCCTGCTATAATCTGCTATGAGAAATAAACCCCAAATCCGTCGATGACTTTCTTTAATTTGTGAACCCTTTATTCCAAATTGACATTTCTATTGATTAATCAGGAAACAATCTGGTGATCGAGGCGATCACCTTGATCACCTTTTCCACCAATCTCGTTGGAGAGTGTTGGGGTCCACATCTAACAGAACATGGGTTACACAGAGGCACTCTCCGACCAGATTGGTGGAGAAGGTGATTGACATGATCGCGTAGATCACTTGATCTCTTTTCACAGTCATAGATTTCCATCTTATCTAGATAGAGGTATAATAGTAAAATGTAATATGAAGTCTGTTTATGCTGGATGGTGGGGTTATAATGGTTTTCTTAGTAATTAAGACAGTGTCATAGACCACTTCCTGATCTGCTTCTTATTTGAATGTGTGCAACAATGAGATGATAACGTGAATCATACTGTAGCAGTAACATGGATATGGGTATGGTAAAGCATTGGTGGATACGCTGGAACTAACCAAATTGGTTCACAGATGCGCAATAATTTGTGCTGATTTGGTTGGTCAAGCCATTTGACTATGGCCATGTGAATTGAATGATTCATCCTGTTAGAGTCTTATGTATTGTTCATCTCATTAATTTTGATTCTCCTATCGCTAGGTAATTTTTTGCAACCTCTATGCCAACGATTCATGTGCTAATTATATCAAGTAAAGCTAGTAACAAGTCTTGATTGGGCACTTGTCCCTATACTTTATGAGTGGTGATACTCCTTATGCAGTCTAAAGTTTAATCCACTGATGCACTGCAGTGATTCCATGTTGGAGTTACAAAATTACTTCAGGAATTATGAAAAGAATAAGGGATGGTACTCGCCTACTCGGTAGGGATAAGTATAGTCATTCTTTTAGATGTGGCTGGGCATCACTATAGCGGACTTGGTTTTAAGCTTAGCAAGTTGTTCAAGATTTTTTTTTTCTGTATTCAATTCAAATGTGTTTATATTAAAAAATGTATATTTGTCTAATAGAAATGTTAGACAGGTATGGATAGGAAATTTCCCACTGTCAGGGCTGATAAGGTATGCAGTCAGCCAAAAATTCGTTGTTCCAGAGGGAGAGAAAATTAAGCTGTTGGAGCATGGAAAAGAACATTTTCTGCTACAGTTTTTATATAATCTGACCAAGGTATCTTGGTGTCGATTTTTTGATTAAGTTGATCTCTCCTCATCAAGCAATCATCTTTATTTTTATTTTGGAGTTCTGAAAGTATTTGTTTTATCCTACTCAGACAGTTCCTGATGCAATGCTTGGTGTGCACATCAAAGCAGCTCTTGAAATTGAATCTGGTTTCAGTGGAGTTGGTGCTGCACTCCTTTCTCACAATGTGAACAACCTCTTTATAGCAACAAGGGACATGCATAAAAAACAAGTGCAGCTTGCTCTTGAGCGTGGTATTCCTGCTATGCTTGCAGATTTTGGGGCACATAGGCTTCCATATCCCAGTGAAGCTTTTGATTTGATATACTGTTTGAAGTGCAATATTGATTGGGCCCATGATGGTATGCCATTAATCAGATCTCCTTCAACTGTGTTTTCTGAAGTTACTATTTGTTTGCGATTAAGATTGTGCAGCTTTTTTGCCCCACTGGTTTTGGTGATTGAGATTTCTACTCTTCCTATCCTACTTACTTTTATGTTTATCATCATTAGTAGGCTTCTAACTGGGAATATGATTTTAAAATTACTTAAGCTTGCGAGTAGTTTGTTCAGGTTCTAACTTATGAGTATTATTTGCTGAGAGAATTACTGGAAGTATGCATTGATTCTTGATGTTTTAGATGTATGGAAGAATTTTTTTTCCCTGATGAGAGATGTGTGGAAGACTTGCAAATCTCATTTTATTAGTACAGAACTATGATTTTGCAAATGCCTGGGCTATGTAGTTCATTCCTTTATTGACCTTTCAAAAATTGATGATCTTTCTATAAGATTTGCTGTAAATATAGGCATGAAGTTTGCAGGCTATTACTAAAGCATAACTTCTTGATGAAGTCTTTGTTGAAGCATGATGCCATGGATTTTTTCACTAACCATAAGTTGCTAAAATCTTCCCACTGCTAAGGAAAACAGTCATACACAATTTTCTAGTTCATCCCCACTTCCAGTTTTGAAATCTCATTATCAAAGTATTCTTGGTATTTAAATTGTAGATGTCAGATGTAATTTGGAAACAACCCAAATTTCAGGCCTGCCTTTATCACATAGAATTTGATATTTGATGTTCAAGAAGTGAGTATTCTCTATAAGCTTCAAAACATGACTTTTCCTTTTGAATTCATGTGCCTTTCCTTTTTTTCTCTTTTTGTTTCATTTCTAAATCTCCCAATAGTTGTGGGCATAGGATGTGTTATCCCCCTTCTGCAATTTTAGTAATTTGGCAATTGGTTGGGTCTGGGTTCGAATGGGGCAGTGTTACAGGAAGCACATAGTGATAGTGGGAAACCCAATTTGTTTGCCCATAAGGGCTCTGCTTATTTGGCTGGGGGGTGGCTAATTAAGTCCCAAGATGAAGAGATTTCATGAGTTCAAAACCTGAGATGTGCATCCTTGCCACAAGGACAAGGCTGGGTCTACTTCTTGGTGGGCAAGGGGGACCTGGGCTTTCACAACAATGAATGCCGCAAATAGGGCGTGGGTCAATTGATTGTACCTTTCAGTGAACAGAAAATTGTCAATTTTCTCCCTAGCTATCCAAAAAAAGAAAAAAGGAAAGTATATTCTTATCTGAGATTGGAATAAACTCAAAACAGATTGGATGTGAAGTTAGAAAATGGAGCAAAGTAATGCGATTTTTGTGGATTCTTTGCTTTGTTTTATTAATATCATGTGAATAATGAATCAGCAAGTAAATAACAAGACCAGGTTGCTGCAAGAAAAGAAATATAAACTAGAAAAAAGAAACAAAAAGGAGGAAGGTGGAAGGTGGGGGGGGAGAGGGAAGGAATTGCATCGGGAATAAATAGATGACCAGAAAGGAATAAGCAAAAGAAACTTGATGAAGATAAAAAGGATAAAGAAAAGTGACGGAGAGAAACAAGATACTAAGAGGAGAATAATAAAATTGGAAAGAAGGAAAAGAATTAAAGAAAGCCAAGAAAATAACAAACCTGAGATGTGGGTCACATGACTCCATGATCAGAATGCCAGCAATAGATTATGACTCTAATACCATAATTATCGTGGATAACCTGTATAAGAAGGAAGAAGGTTGAGAAGTAGCAGACATGTCTCCTGATGGTTCTCTCATGTGAGGGGATAGACATATAAATTTTTATTTATTAAAACAGCCCTTATAAAGTTAATTACAAAATATGGTTTTCTAATACATTACGTGTTTGCCACTACTTAGTACATAAATACACTAATGCACATGAGATATTACAATTTTACAAATAGTGCCACTACATAATGATGTCTAATATTTTCAATCAATGAAGTGCCTTGGCCATCTTACTAGCTATTTTTTTGGTAGAACAGTTTGTTTTCTTGTTTTTTAGGCTTAATTGTCGTAGTTGACATGATTTTGTGTGTGTGCGCATGCACACATCTGCAGATTTTAAAAACTAACCATGTTTTACTGTGGTGAAGGTGGCATTATGCTTCTTGAAGCTAATAGGATGTTGAGGGCTGGAGGTTATTTTGTTCTAGAGGTGGAGTTCCCACTGAAGGAGAGAAATTTCTGGAGTGGTATATTTCTCTATGTGGTACAAATTTCATCACGTGTCTCACGAGATCTGTGTAATGTTTGAATGTGACACCATTTTTTTTTTAGTTATTTAGAAGTGAAACATATTTCCTTTTTAGCTCTTAGGTACTTCACTGTGAAAGGTCAACCATCATCAGATGTAATAATCTCCAGTTTTCACGTTGCGCATATTTCACTGTTTTCAGTTCATTGGATTATTCATCATCCTTTTCTGCCTTTTTTGTTTAATCAAAATGCTACCAAATTGCCATAACATTTAGTTGCACCATTTAACCCTTATGCAGATATGAGCCATATAACTGGCCAGATATGCTGGTCACTTGTTGAGAAGCTAGAAAACATCTCATTCTGGAAGAAGCCTTTCAACAATAGTTGCTACATGAATAGAGGAGCAGGTGCACAGCCACCACTATGTGACCCATTGGATAACCAGGATGATGTATGGTAGGTCTCGCTTTTAAAAGATAAAGTTGTTTCACAAGGTTGTACACATGTACTTATATTTGTTAACACTTTGTGGTTTGCACTTTAGCACTCACACATGCATGCACACATTCACGCACAAAGACACCAACTTATTGACGCTTTAAAATGTACAGGCATGCAAATATTTGCAAAAGCAACTTTTTGCAATGCAAGAAACCAGTTTTGATCATATCTCATCCATTTACGACAATAATGTAGTTCACTCTGGCCATTACTAGTCAATGCCCTAATATCATTTTTTTTAGAGCTTCATTATGAGTGATTAGGAAAATAGCTACTGAGAACGTTTGCTTTCTGTTACATAAAAAATCATTCCTGATTTTTATAGAATTAGTAAGGGATAGTGTTTCTTTGTTGTCTAAAATACTTTTGCTCTTTTTTGCACGGATAACTGTCATTCTATGAGAATTGAAAGGAACTTGCAGTTTGAATGACAAAATGTTGGTTGACTGAGTAGATCTAATGCACTAGTTTCCTTCAATTATCTGCTGTGGTTTGTCATGGAATGTACAGGAGGAGAAAACACTATAGCTGATGATTATTAAGTATCATCGTTTAAATGCTTTTTTGTTCATGCACATTTATAAGTGTTTTCCAGTACTATATTATGAATTATGCATTAGTAGGCTAGTAGCATTTTTCTTTGTTGCACTATACCATGAAAAGTGACTAAATATGTTGCTTTTGTCGTGTGCCCCCTGTCGAATTTGTTCAATTTATTTAGTGAATGTTTTTCAGGCATGTGGAGTTGAAAAACTGCATTTCTCCATTGCCTGAGCATGTTGATGCCACCTCTTCAACTAACCTATACAGTTATACTCGTTTACCAAACCGGTTGAATGATGTGGACCTAGAAACACATGTATCAAAAGCTATGTCGTTCAAAACTGAAGCACGATATTGGACGCTGGTTGTGAATGGCTATTTTAACAAGCTTGGATGGAAAAATTTAAAGTTTCGCAATGTGATGGACATGAGGGCAGGCTTTGGCGGGTATATGCTTTTCCTTTTCTACTTCACAGTTTAAGAGTCACTAGGATGTAATTTTGACATGGAAAAATTTTCAATGCTTAAAAAATATATGTATTTGATCCATAATCATGTTAAGCTTATAAGAGTTTGTTGCATGCATCTTGAGTTAGTGCTATTATATGCAAATTTTGCAAGTGTCTCTCTCTCAGCTTCATCTTTTGTGTTACAGATTTGCAGCAGCATTATATCAGAAAGGCATAAACTGTTGGGTGATGAATGTGATTCCTATAAGTGGGCCTAACACGCTTCCTATAATTTATGATCAAGGATTCATTGGTGCAATTCATGATTGGTATCCTTCTCCTTCTCATGTATGCTTGCCAGGACATTTCTTGGCTTTGAGTTTGACATTTGTTCTGTGAATAGGTGTGAGCCCTTTGATACATATCCGCGAACTTATGATCTTATCCATGCTGCTGGAGTTTTCTCTTCTGAGTATAAGAGGTAATTTAGTTATTCATAGGAGTTCTCTCTTGAATTATAAAAGATAAATACTTACATTAATATGTTCTTTCCATGGATAAGTTTTTAAAAGAAATTGAAACATGGTTAGTTAATCAATCTACCATCGTATTGTTTATGTTCATTTCATGACATGACAAGATTAAAATTTTAATTATGAACACCCTCACGTATAGTGGTTGCTTGCTTATGTAAGTTGTTAAAGAACCAGTTCCATTTTTTTATCCATGTTGGATTGTGAAACTTTTAAGGTATGCTAGAGATGGTTTGCGAAGTCCTCATGAGGATTTCACATGGCTGGTACTTCTGGCATATTTATATTAGAATTTAGAAGCCATGTTGATTTTTCATCATGATAAGTTTTATATCTAAATGCAGTGAAACATTTTCTCAAAAGATACATTTGCAAAGTGTTATGCGACTCATGCCCTTGATGTGCAAACCATGAATTCAATATGGGTATGAACCACAGGAACAAAGTACTGCCGATATGTTTGAAAATATAATGATTTTAACACTATTTTTCATGGCCAATATTATGCCGAGAAAACATGATGTTTTAAAAAAATCACCTATTTTGAAAATGTTGCATCTTAACTCACATACACACACAAAAGCACTGGTGTGTATGTGTGTGTGTGTGTGTGTGAGAGAGAGAGAGAGAGAGAGAGAGAGAGAGAGAGAGAGAGAGAGCTTATCAAGTCCTCTAAACCCGCTTCTTTTTTCTCTCTGAGTAATCGCTTTGTGAAGAAACTGCCAATATTTAATATTGGTGACTGCTTAAAGGTCACAAACAGGCCCCTAATCTACCCTTTTGCTTAATCCTTTTTGTTCTGGTAGTAAATGTTAACTAAAAAAGGCACTGCAGTTATCTGCTAATTTGGACAAGGATTTCGGTTTCTTGTCTCCATCAGAAGGTTCTTGTTTCTGCATTCCTCTCTGTGCTCTCTGCCAGAATTGAAGATTGACCAAGTAATCCAATTAACGATCAGGCTGTTCATTTATTTCACTTGTGTAGCTAACTGTTTTATGTCAATAGTTGATGTATAACTATTTTTGTAGTCACTAATCATATGAGCAGTAGAAGTTGGTATCTTCTCTGCTGCTGTTGCTGCATATAATGATGATGATGATGGTATTAGCTTTTGCCTTTGGGGATTTAGACTCACAATGGCTTTTCCTTCATTGGTTCCTCCAGGTGTGAGATGATAGTGATTCTTCTCGAAATGGATAGGATCTTGCGCCCCGAGGGACAGGTGTACATCAGGGACACGCCTTCCATCCTTGCCCAGGTTGAAGTGCTAGCAAAGCAGATTGGCTGGAAAACGGTAATGGTAGTAACTCACGAAGGATTATATGGAGAATCAACTGTTTTGATTTGCCAAAAATTGTTCCTACATTTCTGATTACTGACCCAGAGTTCCCTGGGATCTTGTTAATTAAATATGACAGAAAATAGATGGGATGGCCTGGATCCATTTTTTGCTGACTGTCCCTTGGTCAGTCCATTCTCTGTGTTCATTGTGGTTCAACTATCCTTGAGCAAAGAGTCTTAAATGAGACCAACGGTGGTTCCGCTTGTCTGGTAGGAACATTTAGTGAAAGTCACTTTGTGTTGGGACGTTGCAAGTTCAAATCCCAATGGTATCGTTGTATAACTGGTAGGGGTCTGCCTAACCCCAGCTTGCCTTTCAAAATAAATAAATAAATAAATCGGGATAATAAAGGATGAATTCCAAAACATACAAATCAAGCTTTTTTGCCACCTCTAGAATGGAAACGGTCTAAATTTTCTTTTAAAATTAGGCTTAGTAAAGTAGGTCCAACTAGCTAATTGGACCCGACTCAAGGTCTGAAAAGTAAACGGACCAGGCATGGTTTGGAAGTTTGTAAACAAGACCCAAGCAAGATCCAATATCTGAACAAGATTTTAAGAAGTTTACATCTGGTGAGGGCCTGGGCCAGGTTTGATCCTTGGCTTGGTCTAAACAGGGTTTACACCAAGTCAATCCTTTTGCCTGTCTGGGTGACTGAGATATGCAGCCCATTGATGGACCGTTCAGTCTGTCCAAGAAATATGCTGGGCAGGCCTGTTGCTGGCTCCTAGATCTAACCTGCTCGTGCAATGCTTCGATCAATCGAAAAAGTAAGAGTCATGCTCAAAATCTAACCTGTTCCCGCAATGCACTTCGATAAATGGAAAAATAACAGTCATGCTCATAATCTTGCATATTATCAATCCAAAGCCGTGCCGTTCTTGCAATTAGTTGATTGCGTCTTCCAATTGGGAGATGATGCTGACAAAGATCCGGAAACCTTGGCCCATATCAGAGAGAAGGCAATACTCATTATCTGCACGGTAAGTTGACATCAAACCCGCAAAAGACCAAACCACCAAGAGAATCGTTTTCACAACCAATATTTTTCCAGCAAAACCAGAAAACAAAAGGGACAGCAGAAGATAGAGAAAAAAAAATTTGTTAGTGAAGTTTTGCATAGAATTCTAACTAAATTCGAGAAAGAAAAGGAAGTCCTGAAATTCCAGACACAAGTATTTCAAGAACTCAAGAGCACCTCAGCAACCAGAGAGAAAAATATGGTAACAACAGCACCCTCCATTAAATACACCATAAAACTAAAGGAGCAAGTGTCTCTAGAACAACAATTTCTAACAAGGCAGGCAGGAAAGCAAGTGACAGGAAGGCTGAAAATAATTTTCATCAGTAAAGGCTTGTGCCTGCAGTGCATCGAAAGAACAGGACAATTAAGCATGACAGTAAAGATTCAAAGACTCTTCAATCAAGAACCAAGAGTCCACCAACTCCAACTTGAATGGATAACCAAAAAAGTGTTCTCTAAGAGTATGTTTGATGACTTGTCCAGGGTTGGACGAAATGAACAAAAATAATGGAACAGAACATTGGTTCTGTTCGTTATGTAACAATTGCACCAAGTCCAACGTTTGTTTGGACCGTACTCAAATACTATGTTCCAAATGTTCGTTGTTTGATGATGATGTTCAGACAACTTGGACAATAATGGATAATAGGGCGGATTACTTTATTTTGGATCGTATGACCCGATCCGTACACCATTTTACATGTTTTAACAAGTTTATTATGGATGTTTAGCCTGGATATAGATCCAATTACGAAACTGTGTCGAAAATCATGATTTTTTGCCTTGAATATGAATTTTTGATCCAAATATGGATCTCGAATTGGATTCAGATACAGAAACATATGAAAATGTATGTCTAAAATCATGGATGCTGGGTTGGATTACTTTGTTTTGGATCATATGACCCGATCTACTTACCTGTTTACATATTTTAACAAGTTTATTGTGGATTTTAACCCAGATATGAATCCAATTACGAAACTATGTCTAAAATCATGGATTTTTACCTTGAATATGGATTTTTGACCCGAATATGGATCTTGAATTGGATTTAAATACCAAAACATGCAAAAACTTATGGGTGGGATTTGGTATGCAATGGATTGGATTTTCAACTCAGGATTGGGTTTGGGTTAGATATATGATTGAATCCGAATTTGATTACTTGAGATTCACTAAAGCAAGCATGATCCGCTTAACAATTAGATTGGGTTTTGATAAGCAAAATAGGCTATCCATGGGTTGGGCAAAATCGAGCCACTTCATGCCTTGAGCTAAAAACGCTAGACTTGGTATTGACAGTCAGGTATTAGGCATAAAGCCAAAAGTTAAGGCTCAATCAATATAAAAAGAGATGTGACCCATTATTTAAGTCAATATTCAAGGAAACAACAAATTTTTGTTCCTAGAAACTCCAAGAAACTGACATCAGACTCAAAGATAATGGCATAGTCACTTGCTTTATTTTATTATTGGGGGCAGCCAACCCTATCAGAATATGCAAAAAAAATGAGAACAAAAGGTTTGCCCAAGCAGCAGCAGTTCATGTTAAAGCCCACTGATGGTTGGTGATCCAAACTCAGAGTCTCATCATCTATCTCAAAGCCTTAAACTTCATAAACTACTTTGCCATATGCCATAGTAGCATAGAAGGATTCGATCCATTTTGCTATAAACCAATGTTGTTTAAATTGGTTTCTGAACATAATCAATAGACAAAAACGTGTAGAAAAAATAAAGAAGGTCGATTAAGCTTGAATCAGGCCGATTGAGGATTAAATAGGGCTAATCAGGCCAATAGACAAAAAAAAAAGCTTACAACCTTTTCAAATTTGATATTTCTACTATTTAAAAAGAATAGTGATTTCCCCAAGAAAATCAAAATTTTCAAATTCTCAGCAAATCTTTTTGCTAATATTATTGTGATATAATAGTGGCCAAATCAAAATTTCCTCACACTAGTAGATGAAGTGTGATCCTGTAATAGCAGTCTTTCCAAGATTACTTCTTCCCAACACCTATATTTTCTCAAGCTAGTTTGGCCTTAAAAATGGTCAAAGCACTTCATGAATAGCAGGATAAGGATGATCCTGATGAACAACATAATAGTAATTGTGATTCAAGCATCATTTTGTCATCAAATTTGGGCTTATTTAATTTATTCTTAACTGCTTAAGTTTTCACAAGTAACAGAAAAGCACCATGAATCTCAAACTGAATTCTTGCATACTCTTTATGTACATATCAATTATCTGCTGCTGCACAATTGATTGTTTTGGCTCAAGGTTTATATTGATCACATATTGAACTAAGGTGTTCTCGGGCAACCCAACTGCAGAATTGTTCCTCATGTCGCTAACCTCACTGTTTTTTTCTGCATCTCATGGCTGTCAATATCAGAGTCAACATGATTCTCATTGCTCAAATTGGTAAAGGTCTGAGAGCTCTGAGCTCTCTGAAACCAAATTATTGTGTGCCATAACAAATACTCAGAAACCATGCAGTCATTCTCTTTCGAAACTTGCAGATCTGAAAATTTCATCTTACTGTAATCTCTTGAAACAAAATTGTTGGTTTGTGAATCAAGCAACCTCTCATCTGTTATAACAAAAACTAGAGTTGTGCTAGATGTGGTAGTCACCATGACATCATGTGAATGGCCACTGTAAGCAAGCGATAATTGGACAAAACCTGCTCGAGAATGGAAGAGGTCTATTGAAGAGAGTGAGAACTCCTGACTTAGTCCACCATTTGCAGCAACCACCATAGAAATTGGAACCAATACAAACCCAAGCAACTGATCTTCCAAGAAAATTTTATCTTTGCTTACAACAACAACAACAGCACCTTCATCCCAAAACAATTGGGGTCAGCGATATGAACCAAAAAAGAAAATCATTCTGGGTATTCCACATGAATCCTTCTCCTCCAATTATTTATATCCAATGCCATGTCCTCGGTGAGGTTCAAAGCATTCATATCCTTTCATATCATCTCCATCCAAGTCTTCTTAGGCCTACCCCGACCTCTTTTAACTAATATATTTTCCCATTTCTCCATCCTTCTAACTGGAGCATCATTAGGCCTTCGCCGAATATGTCCAAACCACCGTAAACAATTCTCTCTTATCTTATTTTCAATGGATGCAATGCCTACCTTCTTACATATCTCCTCGTTTCGAATCTTATCTTTTATTTTATTTCCACACATCCATTTAAGCATACACATCTCAACTACACTAATTTTTTGAATATGATGTCTCTTGGCAGCCCAACATTCCGTACCATATAGTAAAGCGGGCCTAATTGTCGTCCTATAAATTTTTTTTCTTCAACCGTAATGGCATTCTATGATCGCACAATACTCCAGTTGCACTTTTTCATTTCATCCACCCAACCTTTATCCTATGATTTACATCTCCATCAATTTCTTCATACTTTTGAATGATAGATCCCAAATATTTGAAACAGTCATCCACCGGTATTTCTTGCTCACCAAGCTTCACTACACTCCCATCACTACTTCGTTGCTTACTAAACCAACATTCCATATATTTTGTCTTACTCTTACTCAACTTAAAACCTCTTGCTTCCAATGTTTGTCTCCATAATTCTAACTTAGCATTAACCCCAACTCTAGACTCACCAATCAAAACAATATCATCATCAAACTTCATACACCACAACACATTTTCTTGAATTGATCTCGTAAGCTCATTCATCACTATAGCAAATAGGAAAGGGCTTAATGCAGATCCTTGATGTAACCCAACCGTTATAGAAAAATTGGTTGTCACCCCTCCACAAGTGCGGACATTGGTTACTACTCCTTCGTGCATATCTTTAATTATACTAATGTACTTGAGAGAAACAATTTTCTTCATCATTGTCCACCAGAGAACATCCCTAGGTACTCTATCGTATGCCTTTTCCAAATCAATAAAAACCATATGCAAATCTTTGTTCTTCTCTATATCTCTCAATAAGTTGTCTAAGAACTATAGCTTCCATAGTTGATCTTCCAGGCATAAAACCAAATTGATTCTCCGATATCATGACAACCTTCCTCAACCTATACTCAATCACCCTCTCTCAAAGTTTCATAGTATGACTCATGAGTTTTATACCACGATAGTTTGTGCAATCTTGTATATCACCCTTATTCTTATATAGAGGCACCAAAGTACTCTTCCTCCACTCATTAGGCATCTTATTTGTCCGCCAAATCTTGTTAAAAAGATTTATCAACCATTCTAAACCTTTCTCACCTAAGTATTTCCAAGCCTCGATAGGTATACCATCTGGGCCAACTGCCCTTCTTGATTTCATTTTCTTCAAAGCCTCTGCAATTTCTTTCTTTTGAATCTTGAGCATGAAGTCATGATTCATCTCATAAAAAGGAATGGAGAAGTCTCCAAGATTTTGAGCATGACTTCCATTAAATAGTTTATCAAAATAATCTTTTCATCTCTCCTTAATCTCCTCATCTTTGACTAAAACCCTTTGCATTTTATCTTTAATACATCTAACCATACCCAGATCCCTCGATTTCCTATCTCTCATCTTTGAAAGCCTATAAATATCATTCTCACCCTCTTTGGTATCCAACTTGGCATAAACCTCCTTATATACCTTATCCCTCACATTTCGAACTACTTTTTTAGCTTCCTTCTTTGCTATCATATACTTCTCTAAATTCTCATTATCACGACTCTTACTTAGATTTCTATAACACTCTCTTTTAACCTTAATAGCTAATTTGACATCCTTGCTCTACCATGATGTATCCTTACCTAGCGGTGCACCGCCTTTAGACTCACCTAATACCTCCTTAGCCACCTTTCTCATGCCACCCACTATCTTATTCCACATTGATTCTGAATCCTTCTCGAGACACCAATTAGCTTCGTTAACTACCTGCTCTACAAACATTTCTTGTTTAACTCCTTTCAGTGCCTACCACTTAATTCTAGGATCTATCCTATGTCTATCCCTTTTGCAACATTTTCTAATTCTAAGATCTAAAATTAAGACTCTATGTTGTATAGCTACACTTTCTCCCAGTATAACCTTACAATCGATGCAACAACCCCTATCTCTCTTTTCTAAGTAGGAAAAAATCTATCTAACTCGTATTAACCCCACTTTTAAATGTTACTAGGTGAGACTCCATCTTCTTAAACCAAGTGTTTGCTAAGATCATATCATAAGACAAACCAAAATCTAAAATCCTTTCTCCACCTTCATTTCTTTGTCCTATACCATAGCCTTCATGGATACTCTCAAATCCATCCCTACTAATGCCTACATGTCCATTAAGGTCACCATCGATGAAAAGCTTTTCTCCATAAGATATCCCTTGTACTACTTCATCTAAATCTTTCCAAAATTGACGCTTAATGGAATCATCTAAATCTATTTGAGGTGCATAAACACTAATAATATTAATAATATCCGTGCTTAATACTAATTTAATAAGTAAAATCCTATCACCCTTCCTACGGATCTCAACTACATTATCTATAAACTCACGCCTAATAACAATCCCTACTCCATTCCTATTCCTATTCCTATTCCTATTTATTCTTGTATACCAAATCTTATATCCCCAAGGTTCTATCACTTTTGCTTTCTCACCTACCCATTTTGTCTCTTGTAGACATAAAATATTCATCTTTCTCCTACACATAACATCTACTAACTCTACCAACTTACCAGTTAAAGACCCTATGTTCCAAGTGGCTAACCTAATTTTATGGTTTTGAACTATCTTCTTTACCCCCACCCGTCCAACAAAGTGAGGGAACCCTTGCCTATTTGACACCACACCCGGGTGCCGGTGTGACACGTCGCTTTTGGGCGATGACCTAGCAACCCTTGCCCATTTATCACTGCCTCCGGACCTATAGAGTACAACACGTCGCTTAGTAGAGAATGCCCCAATGAAATTCTCATATTGGTTTATATTCATAGGGTATGACTAAGTTTTTATGCTGGCTGTCACTAGCCTATCGCAACCCTCCTCCTTTATCCGGGCTTGGGACTGACAGTGTATAACTAAATAGTTATACACAGACAGAGTTAAAATTTTCTCTTTGCTTAACATCCAAATTTTGTATTTCAGTGACACATCGATATTTTGGACATTAAGTTGAAGTTTATCGTTGAAGAACAAATTTCTTCCACCTCCATTGATAACTTGATTGGAGACCATCAAATCAAGGTTTGAGGTGAGACAAAGCTTTGCATAGATGTCTTGGAGGAGAGTTGGGCAACAAAATTAAGAGCTCAAGACCGAAAACAGATCCTAGATCAAACCAGACCAAAATGAAATATTTAGAACAAGAACTACCTCAATACAGGAAATACTTAATTCATATGAGAAGTCCAACAACAAATGTCTCAAAATGACAAAACACACTAGCAACAACGAAACCCCAAATCCCCAATTCACCAAATTTTTGTTTAAAAACCAGTCACCCAACTAAAAACCCCAAAATCCAAGAAACCCTAGTTTCACTTGCGATCAGAAGAAGGAATCTCACCCCAAAATAGTAGTCAAAATCCTAATTTCGCTTGCGATCAGAAGAAGAAATCTCTCCCCAAAAGCAATAACCAAAACCCTAGTTTCGCTTCAACTGGATTGATTTTCAAGCGAGGGTCACCGACAGCCGCTCGCAGGCACCGAGAATGAAGGGAAAGGTGAAGTTGTTCGGCATAATGCCTTCATCTCTCATGGATTTGCACATGCGAATGGCTTCATGGGGACAACCACACCTTACAACTCTCTGATCATTGTCTTGTAAATGAAGAGATTATGGTATAGGATTCGGTTGAAGATTTCGCAAGCGTAGTTGAAGAAACCTCCCGATGAGGCAAGAGCAAAGAATGTCACTAGCTCGATGGGCAAGCGTAGTTGAAGAAGCCTCACAATTGAGTCACAGGGAGAGAGCGTCGGGCGAGAGAAGCACTCCCGTTGAGAAAATTTCATTCCCTACTACTTTTGTAACAGGGGGGAGGGTGGAACAAAAAGATCACATAATGCTACGCACATACGAAATGCCGCCCGCCCAATCCAAAGTTTGTTGGAAATCACCGTTCCCAGTGAGATTTTTGTTTGAATCACATTAAAAACAACGCATCAAACATACCCTAAGGTACACTGACAAACCCAACAAAATGAACCACAAAAGTGTTCTATAAAGAACACACTCACAAATCCCATAAAAGGGATACACATAAGGCACGTAATATAAAAAATATATTTTATTAAATAAAACAAGTAAGCAAAAGCATACAATATAAAAGGGAGAACACCCCTATTTATTTACAATAAAGCGAAGAAAAAGATCTCAAAGACAAAGAGAGAGGGACCTCCCACCGACTATATTTCTAGCTATTGAGACCAAGTCAACTAGTTTGACTTAGTCTCAAAATATATATTATATATATTTATATATAATATATATTAAAATAAAAATATATATACATATATATATATTATACTATATACACAAATATGTATTTGTACAATTTAGCACTCCCCCTCAAACTTATGGTAGGATAACTAACAGTTTGCCTAAAAGGAAGTGAAACCTAGAAGCAGAGAGATGTTTGATAAAAAAGTCTAACAACTGATACTTAGATGTGACATATGACAAATCAATAGTTATTTGAAGATATTTCTCTCAAACATAATGGTAATCCATCTCGATATGCTTCATCCTTTCATGACTTTTTTTTTGCTCTCTGTCAGAAAGTCATATCCATGTTTTAGAACTCGTTATGATTTATTAAAACCTTAATTCAACTTGTGTTGGTCTTATCTCCCTAATCGGAGATCCGATCGACCATCTGTAAAAAGAGAAACTGTCTATTTATTTGTCTGCTATTCACTGCAAAAATTTTAGAATCGTTTGATGAAGTCTGCTATTTTTCATTGTATTTTTAATCGGAAGTGTATGTTTTGATCAATTTTATATTCGTTATATTCAAGTACAGATTGTCGAAACAATATTTCCCCAACCGAAGATGATTTTTCTGATCTGTAAAAAGGAGAATCTTTGTTTTTCTGTCTATTATGGCTCTATAAAATTTTATGAATTTTCATGGTGGATTGACTCCTGATTCGGTTCTGACACTGAAATAGGTACATGCCCGCAGTTAAAAATAGTATACTTTAGGGTTTTAATGCAATTTTTGAATTGGAATAATGCCAAAAATATCATTTTCTGATTCTAATCTAATTTTAGGGTTATAAGAAGTTCATATGTCGATTTTTAGCAATTTTGGAACTCATTTGATGCTTGGGTGAGTTAAATTGCAAAACAGGGTACCTGCAAGATCCTGAAACATTGCCAAAATCATGATTTTCATGATATTTTTGATTTTTTTGGGTATACGTTCATATTTTTTAGGGTTTGTTCATGTTTAGAATTATGCTAGGACACCTAATATTCAATTTAGCTGCTATTTGATCTTTTTAAACCCTAAATCCAAAGTTTTTACCAAAATATTTTCTGAAAACCCTGATTTCAAGGCCATAGTCTTGCTATCAGGAGCAATTTGGTCATTTGACCTCAATTTCAAAATTCCTAACTTAGATTTTCTTATTTTCAATCACATCATATCATCTTATGTTTGATTTATTTTCATTTGAATTTCAAAATTTATATTTTACAAAATATCTTTCTGAAAAACCCTAAATTCAAGGCTATAGTCTTGCAATTAGGGGCATTTTGGTCATTTGGACCCCAATTTTGAATTTTCAAAACTCATTTTCATATTGCCAATCCAATTTCATCATTTATGTTTATATCAGAGAAGTATGAATTGAGTTTATATTTGGATAATATCCGATAATTTTCCAATATTTTCGGATAAATCTAGATAAACCTACATTTCTGTGCTAACATACATTCTAGTTTTGCAGGATTATTCAAGAAGAAGACTTTTATTTTATTTCTCTTTTATTCAATTCAATGCAAATATCCAATGCAATATTTGAAATAAGATTTATATTTTCTGCTTAGAATAGGGAGTATTGCATATAGTTTAATTCTGTAAATTTTAATATCTGATATATGCCAATTCATGCACATTTTTACAAATCCTCTATGATCTACACGAATGGCACATGCATAAATTCTTAGGGAGTTGAAAAACTCGGTGGAATTTGTATTTATGGCCATAGTCAGAATACGAATGAAACCCAGATTTGTGATCTTCGTATTAGCCACATTCAACCTACACTCTTAGGCTAAGTTCAAAATGCACTGCATTTCTCAAAAATACAAAAGGATTCTCTCAATTCTTCAAAACAATGTCTTTCAAATCCATATCCATCCATTCAATTGACATCATTTTCTAAATTTGCAAATCCCAATTCCATTTCAGAGAAATTGATTTTCTCAAAATTTTCTAAGTCTTTCTCAGAAATTGATTTTCTTAAAACTCTGAGCATTCAAATAGTATTTCAAGTATTTCTCAAGTTCAAATCATGATTTTCCAAGTCATATTCTTTATTTCAAAGTTCAAATTCAAAGAAATCAATCTTCTCTGAGTCATTTCATGTTTTCTCAGAAATCAATTTTTACAAAACCTCTAGATTCTTCAGAAATCGATTTTCATTTTCCTTAGAAATATTCTCTCACCATGATTCACGATTTTCCAAGTGACATATTCTCCAAGAATTCTCTAAGTATTTCAGTTATTCTAAGCAAACATCATGTTTTCAATCTGCATTTTCAGAAAATTCATAGCACATGCCTGATTCTTTGTGCATTTAGGAAATAGAACACGATTTAGACAAGTTGAGCAAAGCTAAGCACACTTTTGATCCTTGGTTCAATTACCCATGGTAAAGGCGCCAGGAATGGTTGAACCTCGTATCGACAGGCGAGTCCTATTCTACGGAATTTTCCCGCATTTTAAAAATAGAGGCGAGTTATTTTCAAATTTTTTTCAAAGGTCAGTTTGACTTGCAAAAGTAAAATTTTGCAATGATAACATAACCTTACTATTATCACTCTTTCGTTCAACAGACTTACGTTCGTTGAAAGCCATACACTACTGGATTTCAAGATGCACTACCATACTGGAGTAACAATGATCATTGCAGAGACTTTTGGTCAAGTGAAAAGGTAAGTGAACAAACCTCTTGTCTAAGGTTTAGGCCTAACATTCCTAACAAAATTGTCTATCAATTTCTAATATATTGTATCGATTCACAAATATTGATTCTTACACTCTGGCAAACTACTGAGCATTGGGTCTTATACATGATGGATTTAAGGGAAAAACAACTATGGTGCTACAACTCATTGGACTTTCACACTAGTGTACAATGTGATGTTATGCATTTGGTAAGTTTCTGTCTATAAGTGTATTGTATCTTTTACGGTGGCCCAAATTTTATTATACTCTACATTAACCACAAGAGGGATTCCTAAAAGACGTTTTGAGTGTCGACATTGGTGAGTGGAGCTTGCTCTGTGCATACCATGTTCCTTTACAAAGTAATGACATTGATTATGGCGTATTCGTAATGAAGTATATTGAAGCAATATACAATGAATGATAACCTGATTTCGATGTTGTATGCTCTTTATTATCATCTGTTATTGGAGACTCAATTTATATATTGGTGTCACATTATATTTTTATTGCAGGATGATATACCGGGATTCCGCATCCAACTATGCCAAAAATTGTCTGAGTTTCTAGATACGGAAGAGAAAAAGAATCAACCAGCAAGAGTACTTAAAAGGCAACAAACGACGCGACCCCCCCAGGATTAATATGATATACAAAGATTTCTAACAAATTTTGTAGACTATTGTGATCATGCAAAATTTTTCCTCTCGTTCTTTTCTTTCTCTTTGCCTTTCTAGCCTCTATTCCCTTTTGAAGGGGAATAAAAGATAGAAAAGAAGAGAGAGAAGAAAAGGAATAAGAGAGAGGAACTCTTTTTGAAAGGTCTCATTTGACCAAAGAAAATGTTTTGAAAATTTACTCGCCTCCGTTTTGAAATATTTGCAGGAAAAAGGGAAGACGGGATTCGCTCATCGGTACGAGGTTCGACCGTTCCTGGCGCCTTTACCAAGGGTAATCAAACCAAGGATCGAATTTATGCCCTTTTGCTTTGCCTAAATATTATCTAAGTCTAGAATGCACAAAGAATCATGCATGTGTAAGTGTGAAAGATGTATGCTCTTTTGAGAAGAATTTGAAAATTTTATCTAAGTGATTTTGAAATTATGAAGAATATGATGAAGAAATGGTTTTTGAAAGTCGAAGACGGACTTGAAGAAGTTAGATTTTCTAACTTAAGATTTAGAATAGATCTTGAGTTTTGAAATAATCAAAGATTGAGATGAACTTGAATTTGAAGAAGGGAGTTTAGAAAATAAGAATTGAAAGTTGAATATGGACTTCAAAAATGGACCTAAAATTGAAAGTCAAGATGGAATTTGAAAATAGAGTGGGATTCTAGATTTAAAATTTTGAAATCAGAATGAAAGGTGAATGATATTTAAGAAATCTAGATGGGATTTGGAATTGGATTTGAGAAATCCAAACAGAATTTGAAGATAGAATTGGATTTTGGAGATCCAGATGGAACTTCGATTTGGATTTTGAGAAGTCCAAATGGAATTTGAAGATAAAATTGAATTTTGAAAATCTAGATGAAACCTGAAATTGGATCTGAGAGATCCTAAATCGATTTTCAAAATATGGGAAGAAGGATAGAGAATAAAACTTGATTTTCAAACTTGAAATTTGAAATCAAGAGATAAATCTAGAAATTTCAAAGTTAAATTGAACTTTGAAATTTGATTTGAATTGGAGATTGAATTTTAGAGATGAATTCGGATTTTCAAAGTCAAATTGGACTTTGAAATCAAAGTCTGAATTTTAAAATGAGATAAAATTGAGAATAGAAAGATGAATTTGATTTTATAAATAAGAATTGATTTGAAAAATAAAGAAGGTGTTTGAAGAATTATCTCAAAATCACTTGGATTTTGAAAAAGAATGATGTAATTCTATCCTAAATGATGAATGAATTTAAAAGAATTTGAAATTTGGTTTTAAAAAGCACATTTCATTCCTTAAATGAATTGAAATAAGATTGAAGATATAATATATTCCTGACTATGGTCATTGAATGTATTATACAATAATTTGTATTTAAATTCACATGAAGAATAAAATACATTATGGTGCCTTCATAGAGTTTAAAGTGAAGTTAACTCTCAATATATCCTGACTATGGCCATTGATATATATTTTGAGTTAATTTTTTTAAGTTAAATTCTGATAAAGGAAGAAAATGTTTAGAAAAAATATGATGATTTTTTAAAAGAGATCCAGTGTGGATCCAGTGTAATTCCATAAAAGATAAGAATCCTAAGCATTGCCCACATTTTGACTATGGCCATCAATGTGAGTCATTTGCTTAGGATTAATTACCTCTCATTAGAATGGTGCACGTGCCATTCGTGTTCCCATTCGTGAAATTTTGAGAAATAAAAGGGGAAATGATATGAAATAGGCAATTCATAGTATTTACATGCTCATACATTCTAATCTATTGCAGGAAATTGTAAAATTCTCATGATGATCTAGCTATTACAAAAATTGAAATTTTAAATTAAAATGTCAAAGTCCTAATCTAGAAAGAAAACTTGATATATTACATCTTTCCTGCAAAATAGAGTTAGTAAGGCAGGGGTGCAAATATGAGACAAAATCTAGGCATTATGCTCATATTGAACAGAAAATGCTTGTATGAATATACTCATCTAAGTGGGTATGGGAATACAATGGAGATGTATGGGACTATACTTATGTTGGAAGGATGCACATGCCTACAGCTGGCCCTAACTGGAGATGACCTGCCTATGCTAGATGATGTGTCTATACCTAATGGGCTATAAGTTTATGTAAAGTGAGATGCTGACATCTGACTAAGCTGTGGGTATATGAGGGATGAGACATTACCCATGGGCAAGGTGACTCTTGCGGGTGTGCAAAATATGTGCAAGGGGACTGTAGCAAGTGGTGGTGGGTATGTGATAAGTATAAGGTACAGGGAGGTAGTTTAGTGAAATGATACATGCTGGGAAAAATGGAGTTGCAGCTATGAAGTGGAAGACGACAATGGAGGTGCTGAAGGCAGGTTGTGGGAAATGATACTAAATATTATGATATATAATAGGTGGCTGGAGTTGGAAGGGTGAAATGGCTTGTGATGAAGGTGGTCGTGAGCTCTAGTAAAGATGGGTATTAGATGCTGGTGTATAAGTGAATGATATAAGTAGTAGGTACAATGTAGGACAGTGCAGGGAGTGTGGATAGTGATGCTGGAATATGGAAATGCAGCCAAATGAGGAAGCTGGAAGCTATTGATGAAGGCAGCTGGGGTGCAGAGCATACTATAGGTGCCGTGAAGGGTGTTACTATGAGCATTAGGTGCGCTGCAAGTGCTAAGCACAAGTGCAACAGGGAGTTGTGTAAGGGAAGGGTGACAGGGAAGAAGGTAGCAAGTGGCTAAGTGAAGATATAACAGCAGGTGGGGGGAGTTGCTGACAGTGAAATCGTAAAAAAAAATGAATGTGAATGGTAATAGGTGAGTGCTGAAAGTAGCTACAATAGGGGGGAGTTGGGAATGGTTGGTGATGGGTATAGCAATGAAGAGTGCTGGAGAATGTTGGAAAAGGGGCTTTGTGGTGAGTCACAACAGGTGATGAAAAGGGTGTTGAAGATGTTATTGTGAAGCTATTGAATCATCAACATCAACATCAAAGCACGATCCATACCATATTTATATAAGTAATAACAACTTTGGAACTTATGTCGGTGTACAACTGACTTAAGTAAAGCATTTCATGTAAAGTGTGCATAAAGCACAAATATCAATGTTCAACGCATTGTTCATAAGTTAGCACAATTTTCATGTAAAGGAAAACCAATTTGAATCATGCCCTGCAGGAGTCACAACTTACTCCAACAATTTCAACAGCAAGCAGTATGCAACTACTTGAAGATTTTTCACAATGCACTAACTTTATGTTTCATCTTGTTATTTACCCTGTGGGTACGCACAGGCATTCGACATCGTAGCGGACCGAGACCACACGAGGGTCTATTATTTTATAACCCGTGTGACTAGCCGTACTCCCCAGTGGCTAGAAATAGAATTAGGATGCACCCTGTACTTCTGCAGAAGACTTGGATCTACCACCTAGGACGAATTGGTAGTCCTGCCTCCCCCTAACTCCAAAGACTGGGGACCGGGTGAGACGCCTCGCTCTCACCAAAACAAAAATTGTCCCACGGAGCTTGTACCATCTACCCTCTCCAAGGTAGACCATGGGTCCAATAACATACACCGTCTTTCAGGTGTACCCAGAGCCCTGGGAAACCAGTAACATATACCGTTGTCAGGTATACCCAGTATCCCGGGAAACCAGTAACATATACCATTTCAGGTATACCCAGAATCCCATATATTATTTTATATGTGCATGATTTTCATTCTTTCTTTGTTTGGATCCAGTAACATACACCGTCTGTCAGGTGTACCTAGAACTTTGGAGAAAATCTAGTAACATATACCCTCTTTCAGGTATACCTAGAATCCCAAATAGAAACTGGTAATAAATACCGTCTTTCAGGTATACCAGAGTCTAGAATTTTCCTTCATGTCACCATGTATTAATTTAGCCTTTGTTTTTAGTGCTAGGGTATACATATCGTACCCCACTGGTTACGCCGCAACATAACATTATTCAACTTTATCAGTTCTTAAGTGCTCGTATGGCACTACGAGACCGCAAGCTCGATTTTGAGCTCTTACATGATCATGACATGACAAGTGCCCCTTTATTAGGCAATTATTTGTAGAACAAGCATACATCAATCGGCACAAAACATGTCATAATATTTACAAGCGATCGTGACTCAATTATATGCAATTCACTTAGCATTATATGTACTCGTTTGGAAACACAAAGATTTGTCCTGCTCAGTTTCAATTTGTTTTATCGTGCCTTCGTAGTATTTCTCAATTGTGCAATTATAACAAACATGTGTGTTTACCAACAAGCCACATACAAAACTATAGGCAATATGACTACATCATTATTATCTCGTTCAATCCTCAATACGTACATTCTCAATATGTACAACCATGTCCCAGTGTGTGTGTCCACGGTGATAGCAACACCCATTTGAATTCCCATATTAATTCAGGTAGTCGAATAAATGAGGATATGTTAAGAAATGAGGTCTTTCAAATTCAAGCATTTATGATCTAAAGATTTCACAAGACCTCCGTTGCTCAAAGAGAGAAGATTCAAGGGATACATTCATTTGTGCTCCTCTGTGTTACAACATACGTTACAGGACAAAAAAAAATCTGCTTGCATTTGGATGCCACAATGTGTTTATCATTCTAAGTATAGTAAAAGAAATCACAACACACATGGCTTACTTTCGTTGGTGAGCTTTATGGTTTACCCATGTGATTCATGGGATATGCTTACATGTTTCTCACCTGTCACAATAGAGATGCTAAGACAAACTCTTGATCATGTAATCATCGAAAGATGACATTAAAAAGGAGATGTGCTACTTCAACAGGGAAAACTAATCGGTTTATGATAGAGTCTGAGTATCACGATTTCACATCAGGGTGTTCATATCCAGTAGCAAAACATAATGGTAGATTATCATGCAACTTGCAGTCATTTGCATGATAATGAACCTTAACACTAAGTCTGAGTTGCTGAAATTCAGATTGCAAACTGTCAGTCAAGGGTGAATCTCATTTAGAATGGTAGATAACATTAATGCTAAGTCTGAGTTCAATAGAACTCAAGCTTCAACTGTTAGTGAAGGTTTGCATCACATTTGTATAGAAATTTAACGTTAATATGAAGTCTGAGTGCACTGAAACTCAGATTTAAAACTGTCCAACTATATATATATATATTTAAGATGGTTGTAATCGTTCCTTTCTCATATCACACATTTGGGTATTAAATGCCATAAAAGATTTGACAAAAACATTCAGCATTTAGACGGCCTATGCATCCAGAAAATTATTTTTTTTCTACATGTTGTCGAGAAGAGAAATCCAAGCATCTCTCAACGACTTTGGATATCTGATTAAAAATGGCAAAAATGTCAAACTAGCATTACACATCTGTGTATTTATTTATTTTATTTTTTTCCACGTTATGATACGTATCCATTAACACGAACTTGCTACTTGTGGATTTTCTATGGTCCCTTCAATTAGCTTAGATCGATTCCCCATGACATGAGTTCTAATTACCATATATGCAATTTTGTTACTCACACACTAAAGGCCAACTAGATCTCACATCTGCCATGGTTGAGACACACGTCATGGTTGAAACTCACGGTAGGATATATGTATTTTGTACATATATACATATAGTACCCTAGATACGTGTGCTCCATGTCACAACAAAACATATTCCAAACATTAATTCCAGTCAAGACCCAGTGCGGCAAATCAAGTACTAACAGGTTATCTAACAACATTTAGTGGGCCAAGGAAATTGCTTAATAAAAAAAACATACTTACTCAAACAGCCAGTGAACCTATACCCATTAATCACTGGACTGAATTGGTCTAGTGTGGTAGGGCTGAACCAGTCAATGAAAAAAAAACCCGAAGTGGCTAATATCAGACTACATGGATAACATCACAGAAGTTTTTAATTTGATGTTTACTACAAGGATTTTAAAACACCCACCATAGTGACTCAAATGAGGCATATATACAGGGGTGTGTTGTCATTACATACCCATCGATTAAAACATACAAAGAAAGATACTCTTTAATAAATATTAAATCAAACTCATGTTAAAAAAAAATTTGGAAACGTGATAAGTTCATAACAGAATTTCTTTCAGAGTTTATAATTTAGATTGCAACCTCTGTTTTAAGATCTCAAGCCCCAAATTCTTTAATCAATAAACGCAGTTTCATAACAGGTTGTATACCTTATTTCCAACAAAATTTAAAACACAATGCAGAGTTCAAATGCGCAGGTTAGAGATTCTAACATTAATCATACATGCAAAAATAATATCCCAAAACAAAATATGCATATCACTCGTTGCATATACTTCAGAAAACATGTAGTGCAGAGTTCAAATGCTCGTGAAGCCATCTACAGAAATTCTGCGCCAACCAAAACTATAGGTATCATGGTATATGTAATTTGATGGTCCAGCATATACACATACTGCATCACGCTATGCCCAAACATAAGGAGATTATGCCCTTACATCTTTGAAGTCTCGCGACGGCATGGCTGCACCCCTTCCTTCCTTCGTTGGAGCGGCACACCACCTCGATAATGGAGTCCACACGAACAACAGGGGAGGTCGACACGTCCAGCAATGATGGTCGACCACCTCGGTGGAAGAGAATGATGGTTGAGCCAAAATCGTTAAGAAAGAGATAATGGTGTCAATGGCTGGAATAGGAAAAAAAATATGAAAGAGGGAGAATGAAAATGGTCACACGGCTGGGCTGTGAGAGCATAGGCGTGGGAGAGGAAAGAAGAGGAGTTCTCAAGGCTCCATAATTTTTTTGTAAAGTCTCTAAAAAAAAACGCCCTTCAATACTAGTTTCATTTTTTTTCTTGCTTTTATTGCAGCACTCAAAACGGCTGCTCATTTTCATTTTTTTGGAACTCCCTTCCATTTCCAGAATATGGAAGGGAGACTCTTTACCATGCTGGACGGTTGGGCTTCCAAGGTGGCCCAATCGTTCAGTCCCTCTTGTTTTGGAAAGTCCCCCCCCCCCCCTATTTAAGTCTCCATTTATTGCTCATTTGAATTTCAAAAGGCACAAATTTTTTTTCAAAGTCGTTTTTAGCAAAAAGGCTCTCTGGCGCACAAGGGATTCAAACTGAGGACCTCCTCTGTAAGAGGTAACGAGCCCCACCTGTGCGCCACACTCAATTTCATTGCATATCTTTGCAACAAAATTTTATTTAACCACTTATAGACGTCTGATGGTATTTATTTCTTTTCTTGGAACCGCCATTCTCATTTAAGACTCCTTCTCCCTATTCTAAAATTGTGGGCATGGTCTTCCCAAAACGTTTTTCTCACCCTCTTCAATGTCCTTTATTAGGTTTCCAACTTGGAAAATCGGTCAGCCACGACCCTCTTGAAAATGTCATTCCTCATTTAAGCCCTCTTAAATTAGAAGTTCTAAGGCCTTTTCGAATTTCAGCAAAAGTAATAAAAATATTTTTGTCAAAATGGCTCGGCGCACAGAGGGATTTGAACCAGGGTTCTCTTCCCTGTGAGTACATCGTCTTGACCAATACACCAACTCCTCTTTAGTTGCTCATTCTTGCAACTAAAATTCTCTTATATACGTATTGATTCTCGATGAATCTCAAATATGAGTTGGATAATAATTATATTTTAAATTTTATTAACTTTCTAACTACATTTCTGGATCTTAATTATGGTTCGACCCTATTTGGCTCACTTTAGATCCAATTGGATTCTAATTGGGTTTCGGATCCATTCAGGATCCGAATTCATTCATCGTACCCGAATCCAAATACTGGATCCAGTTGATCCAGTTTAAATTTTAAGATCCATTTGGATCGACTTTATATCATTTTATCGTATTTATTTCAAAGGATTTTATCCTTTATTTATTTTGATAATTATCGAAATTTTTACGGGTTTTACACAAAGTGATGAGGTAAACTAGTGATTAAGTGTATATGCTAAAGATAGTTAAGAAGATGGTTGAAGATGTGTGCAATGTCTACAACAGGTGGAGTATGCTACGTAGCATGTGAATGTGGCTGTAGATGAAACATGGTAACAATGATAACAGGTGTGTCACTAAGATAATGTACAGCCGGTGCAAGTGGCAAGGTGGTACTGTGCACAAAAGCAGCAAGGTCCGGACGTAAAAAAAAAATACAGCATCCAAGTAATGAATATATAGGAAATGAGGGTAGCTGGTGCAACTAACAAGCAACAATAGATATATCAAATTTACAAAATGTTATTATCATGACATATACAATTTATGAAAAGCATCAAATGCTGGACAAGTGAATGGACACATGTGCAAAATGTGTGTGTGACCACTGCTGTAATTGTAACAGTAAAAGGAGGTTTGAAGGGATGCTGTGAAATAATGACATGATATTCAGGGAAGTAAAGTGCTGATAAATAGTATCATTTACAGAAAAAAAAAGGTTGTTTAACAGTAAGTGCACAATGTGGGCTGAATGTCATATGCTGAGCACTGGCGGAGTTGGAATGGAGTGGGATTATGACTGCATCCATACTTGCTGCTGGGCTTACCTCTGTTACAGAACTTGAGCCTGCATTCATGAAAGCTAATATGACTGGACGACTGTGGGGAAAGGATAACAGAAGTAGCAATAGCAAGTCACGTAGATGGTAGTTGTGGGAGGCCATTTGATGGCATGCTGAATTGGTTCAAATATTGTCCCCATTGCAGCTGTTAGGGGTAATCAACAGATAAACACCTAGACCAACTCGTGATTTGTTCATCTTATTTATCACGACCTTGAGCATTGAGACAACCAGCTCGATGGATGGCCTCTATTTTGGATCTACGCCTTTGCTATCGATATCAAGTACTGCTAGAAGCTCTTTTTCACGCTCATTATTCCATATCAATGGCTCGAATACATTGGCTTCTTTCATTTCTGACTTCCTCTAACGGACCCAAGCAACCAAGCCCCAGCAACTCTTTGATTTGCATACATCTACAGGTCTTTTATTAGTAAAAAGCTCCAAGATAATAACTCCCAAACTGTAAACCTCACCCTTGAATGTAGTTGTCATGGTTTTGATTATATTCAGGAGGGCTGTATCCCAATATCCCTCAGGATGGACAACATTTACACCTGCTTTAAGCAAATAATCCAGTCCCTCTGCTATGCCTCAAGCTATCTTCAGACGAGTTTTCCCAATCCAATTTCGATCCTGCAATATCCTTGTAAAGAGACAGTTTTTGTGTGCTGAGTTTTTGAGAGCGCTTCTACTTCAGCTTGAAACTCACGTTCCATCTGACAAAAAGTCCTTTGAAAGCTTCTTAATTACAGTTTTTATACCTATTGTTGACCTCATCAAACTGTCTTATTCATTCTTATTTCCTAGCGAGCAACTTCCATTCTTCTTTTTTTTTTTAACAAAACTGATGGGGAGGGATCTCAAACAGACGGAAGACATTATTGATAGATGATGTACGTGATGCAAACAAAAATATAATGGGCTAGAAATCAACGAAAATGGAGATCAAAACATAATGAAAGGTGGAATTCTACAGTAACCTGAAGGATAACTAATACAAGAGAATGAAATAAAATTTTGCTGAATCAAAACACACCATCAATAATGCAGATGAGATGCAAGGAAACAGTGAATGTCGTGCTTCTTCAGATAATTGTGAAGGTAAAATGGATGTGGAAATATACAATAACTATGTGATTTACACGGTATGGTATGCAAGTATATCTCATGGAATTGAGGGATGATGCACCGATGAGGACATAAGCTCAATAAGAGAAAGAACATTTCATCATGAACCAGAACCTCACTGATATCAGGAAACCTTGAATAGCAATATCAACAAAGATGGATATAATGTAACTTATGATGATCAAATGCATCCGATATATATACACAATGTGTCCAAAGCTATCCAAACTAAAAGGAAATCCAGCCGAAACGATATCATGCGATATTGAACTACATAATAAACACAGAAGAGGTAAAAAAAAAAGGAACTAATGATGTTAAAAAAAAATGGACAAGATGCCAAATACACCTATAATGAAGACATTGGCTAAGCTACGCAGGTAAAAAAAAATGCAACCATGAAAGGGATCATAACAAACCCATAAACCCATGCCATGTTACAGAAATTAAACAGGGGAATAGAAGAAAAAAGAAGCAATACTATGAAATGGGAGAAAAAAAAAAGAAAAAAAGAAGAAAGAGAAAAGAAGAAAAAAAAAAGAACAGAAAATGCAAACAGGAAGTCATGCGTAAATGGATAATGAAAATAAAGTAGGAAAATCTAGTTGGAACAGATATCTCATCGAAAAACTGGAGAAATTTGGTAAACACAGAAAGAATTTGTTGGAATGAACATTCCTTTGTTTGTAGCAAATAGAGGGTTCGATCCTGCTATATGCAGGACAATCCCATCGTTAATGCTCTTATGTGCAAATAAAAGAAAAGAAATGCAGAAGAACAAAAAGAAATCAAGACAGAGAAACACTGAAAATAAAGGGAAAAAGATGTTTACAAAAAAAAAGAAAGTAGAAAAGAGAGGAAAATGGTTACTTACCTGTAGTGGGCTGTGAGATTGACCGATTCCTTTCAGCTGGTTGGGGAAGAATCAAGGGAATGGAGTAAGAGGAAGAAGAAGAAGAGGATCGACACACATGGGAAGGTGAATAGCGGATGTTCAGAAGAGAAGGTTACGATGGTAGGGTGAAGGCGGATCGAGAGGAAGAAGAAGAAGGGAAATGGTGGAGGGGTAGAAGATGGATGGTGGAAGAGGGACCCCTGCGTGCTCTTTTAAAGAGGGGGAAGAAGACTGGAGAAGGTGTTTTGAGAGCTTCAGGGAGAGAGAGAGAGAGAGCTCAAGAGGCATCACAACGGAAAACCGTTGTAGGTTTTTCAAAGGGGCTCCTCGATTTTTTCAAAATTTTCCAAAAAATTTCTTTCAAAAATGGTTTTTCTCAAAAAGAGGTTTTTAGCAAAAAGAAAAGGTGTTTTTGTGAAGCGGATGAACTATTATTATTATTTTTTTTTTCTAAAATTTTGGAAGGAAGGTCCAAAAATATAAGGGAAGTGTGAGTTTCTTGAAGCAATTTTACAAAATTTTTGTTTTGAAATTGTAAGATTTTCTGAAAAATGAGGTTTCTGGAAAATATCAGGTTAAATTTGAAAATTGGGATTCCAGAATGGATCCGGGCCCGATTTGGATCATAAATTGGGTCAAGAATGAAAAATGAGTTTGGATTCCAGCGAATCCGAGAAATGAATGGAATTTTGGTTAAAAAAATTGACCCAATTATTCAGAAGACGGAGGTCAGGAGTAAAAAGGGAATTTTTTGATTTTTTGGAAAATTTGGGGTGTTTACATCTGCCCCTCCACGGTAAACCGACTTCCACCCCCTTTAGTTCTCTTTTCCATCTGATTCAATCGGTTCACACCTCACTACTCAACGTATTTCACTCCTTCTCACTGTAACAAGAGGCAGCAACGAAAGTATTGTAGCAACATCATTGAAAACTGATTGGATGTATCTCCCGTAGCTCAGTCTGCTCCCGTCTACCCCAACCCTCGTCAGATGGCCTCACGAGGTACGACTTCCTGTCTTCTTCTCTCTTAGTGTAAAACTTGTTTATTGTGGTTATTTTCTATTTGTATGCTGCATTTTTAATCTTAGTGTCCTAGAGGGTGTGTCAAACAGCACCGTAGAGGGATTTTAGTTCAGTCATATTTCTGTTTTTGTTTCGATTCATTTTGAATTTCGATCCATGTTTTCTTTCTCTATTCCTGTTTCGATTGAAGCTTTGATTTATGTTTCATTCCTGTTTTTTTTTTAATTTTAATGTTAGTGTTTGTTTTGTTTTTTGTTCCTGCGTTTATGTTGTTTTATTTCGGTTTTGATCTGTATGTGTTTACTGTGTTTCACTACGTTTTAGTGTTTTAGTGTGTTGGGTGTTAACCGAGTGTGGTGTGTGTTGTTAGGGCTATGTGGTCTATAATAGTCGTGTGAGAGTATAGCAGTTGTGTGTGTGCATATGGTTCAGAGTGTTGTGTGTGTGTGATAATAGTGTGTTAAGCAGAGAGTAAGTGTAGTAGTTGTGTGTGTGTTTGTTTTTTTCTTCGTTACTTAGTGTTTTCGTGTTATGCATTGTTTTTCTTTTTTTCACTGTTGTTTAAGCATAGTGATTCATGTTTTAGTGTTTGCTTTACTCTGCTTTAGTTTTTTTCTGTTTTAGTGTTTGTTTTTATGAATGTGGCTGCGATTTTTAGTATATGTTTTGCTGCGATTTTCAATGTGTTAATGTTACTGATTTCTGTATTATTGAAACTCTTTTCTGAACTTCACTGTTGGAATTAGCTGAACTTCACTGAAAAATGTTTACTGTTGTTAACTGCTCCTAACTGCTAAGTTCCACTGTTTAAAGGAAACTGAGTTTCACTGCAGTGTCTTTACTTTAGTTTTATTTGATGTTTCTTGTTTCATTGATTAGTCTTCACACTTGATTTTAATGTTTTGAGTATTACTTGTTAAATGATTTTTACTAAGTATTTTGAGTGAATAATAGTATTAGATCTTAGTGTTATATCATTAGTTAGTATTAGTTAATCAATTAGTTAGTAGTTACACTTAATTAGCATCTTTGTAATTAGAGGACTGTAGTATTTTGGGACTAAATTCACTTAGTGTTTTGTAATTAGAATGCATAGTTGTATTGTAGTCAGAAATACTTAGTTAATTTGTAGTTAGTTTTACTTAGTTGCAAATTGCTATTAGTTGTTTTTGATATTCTATTTAGCTCTTAAAATTACTTAGTGAATTGTCATTAGGTTTATATAGTTCATAGTTAGTTGGCATATATTCACATTGTAGGTTTAGTATAGTTTTATTTGTCATTAGATTTCATTTGAATTTGTCATTTCATTTCGTTCATATTATCTTTCTGTGTTTTGATCTCTTTATATAGTTTACGTAGGTTTATAATTAGTCTGTATGTATGTTTGCTCAATAATTAATGTTTTAGGATTTATTTTTGCATAGCATGGGGGCAAAATAGTCATTTGCTATTTTACGTAGTTTTTCTAATTGTGTTTTTTAGTGTCTTTCTAGGTTCCTAATATTAGTCCAGAGTTAATTGTAGTGTTAAGATAATTAGTTAGGAAATTAGCTCTGGTAATTTCTTGTTTTACGTAAAATTAGGGTAGCAATTAATTTTTTTATTAATCTATAAATAGTTATTTTGGTTTCTCTAAATAGTTTTACTAACTGTGTTTTTGTGTTTTGCAGATGATACCAAGCTTCAGCTCTTCGCATACTCCATAAAGCTTTGGATTCATCTCGTTGTTTCTCTTTTTCATAACTTGTTCAAGTTGATTTCCTTGTAATATTCTCTGTAATTGAACAAGTTCTATATCAATAAAATGCAAAGTTTAGATTTAATTTGAGTGTATCTTGTTCCCTATGGATCGATCCGACGATTATAATGAACAACAATATGACATCATCTATTTAAAAAAATATTGGAAACCCATGCGTCGTAATCTAGAGATTGAGAATAAGCAACATGGAAATGTTGGGAACCCATGCATCCCTCCTGTCCCCCATCATGTCGTCTCCCAGCATAGAAAATACGTTCATCGTATCCCTCCAACTATAACAACAATTTTCTCAGTTGCAGTACATGATGAGGAGTGAACACAGCTCACAAAAAAGAAGGTAGTCTCTGCCACAAGGTTGAAGATGTTGGAGATGGAGAATAAGAAGTTACAGAAGCAAGTGAGGAATTTGGGAAGACAAATGCAGTCACAATATGATACACTGGTAGAGATAATGACCAGTGTTTATAATAAGATCAAGGGAACCAAGAGGCCACAGAGGAAAGAGAGTCCACAAAGAAAAAGAAAGAGACGATTTGTATGTCGTAGTCCATCTGAGTCGTCAAGTGCCACTGAATAAACATTATATATTTTTTTTATCCTGATATTTATTTATTATAATTCTATAATTCATTGTTGTAATTCTATAATTCTTTTTTGTAACATGACATTCTATAAATGTATAATTCTTTTTTAATAAGCATAACACACAAGTGCTATTGAACAAATCATTGTAATGTTCGACCTTCATAAACAAAATCGAAGAAGCATTTAGCGTTGCGTACTATGCAAATTATGAATTGTTTTTATGAGCTTTCTTCATACGCAATTTATATAAACATTGATAAAAGGCTGAAATGATTTGTACATATAAAAACTACGTACTATCACGATTTGCTTGATTCTGATTGCCTTGCAACCAGTTCTATAAGAGATCACGGTTTATTTTTTAAAAAGGTGTTCCATCACGATATGTACAGCCATCCTACCAAAACCCATCAAATAATCGAACCAAATCCGTTTGAATATCCTATTGCGATTTGCCTTTATGAGCTTTGTCTAAGCGAACAATATGTTCCATCACAATTTACACAATGACTGATTCATAAATGGTGAAAAGAAAAATAAACAAATTGACACGATGTTTAGACTTAGTAAAGAACAAATCGAGTTAACTTAACCGATACAGACGTCATTGCATAAATCGCTCTGGGACAATATCTGGTATAACAATTCAGATACAATATATGTACAATGATTTGTCTTATCATGATTTACACAATGACTGATAAAAGGCAAAAAGTAGAAAGAAAAAACAAATTGACACGATATTTATTGGTGAAGTATAAATCTATGTAACTTGATAAATATAAATCGACTTAGAACCACAATTCTTTAAGTTTCATAATATAATAATATTTTTTCTATCACGATTTGCTTTTACGAGCTATGTCTATGTGAACGCTATGTCCTATCACGATTTACACAATGACTGATTCATAAAAGGCAGAAAAGAAAAATAATAAACAAATCAACACGATGTTTAGACTTAGTAAACTACAAATCGAGACTTAGTTGCAAATCGATTTCACTACGATACATGCTATCGCGGTTTACTTGATACCGATTATCCTATCACGAATTACTTTTACGAGTTTTGTCTATGTAAACAATATGTCTTATTGCAATTTACATAATGACTGATTCATAAAAGGTGAAAAGGAAAAACAATAAAAAAATTGACACGATGTTTGAACTTAGTAAAATATAAATTGAGGTAACTTCAACAATACATCATGACCAATGGTTTGGCTTAGATATAATACATGACCATCATCATCAAAGAAAACAGACATCAGCATCACCCCCACGTCTAAATAGTGATGTGCTTCAAATACAATCCAGGTGTGAATGAAATTCAGCTTGCTAGTGCAGAAAACTTTGAGGCAGAGCTGACGAAGCTACGTATGGTATGAATTCCAACAAACAAAGAAGATGGAGCCCACACGATTATAGCATATTTTTCGTGAAGTATATCAAAGATTTGGCATATATTTTTCCAACTGCGAAGGATGGTTTGTGAACGATGGAGGGTCCGACAATAGGAATAGATCAAATAGATGGTCATCAACATCACCCCTTGTCTATCATGCAGAATATCTATGTTTGCTCTGGTATGACGACAATGATTGAGGATGATTATGGTTGTTATATTCTGCTTAAGCTTTGATATACTTTATGACAAATATACCACAGTCGTATGTGTCATGAATATATCGATGTATACATAGAAGATAACCATCATAATCATCATCAAAGATTATATAAATCTTTCCTCACAGTGTGAAACAACTATGGTATCAACATCAAACCCCATCTATCAAGCACAGGTAGAAGGAAC
This sequence comes from Nuphar pumila, assembly GCF_984573655.1. Taxonomy (NCBI): domain Eukaryota; kingdom Viridiplantae; phylum Streptophyta; class Magnoliopsida; order Nymphaeales; family Nymphaeaceae; genus Nuphar; species Nuphar pumila. The sequence goes on from NC_143250.1 coordinate 43,618,882, forward strand.
ACAGAAGAACAAAGAAGAAAGAAAAATACAAGGAAGAAGAAGAACAAAGAAAAGAATAAGAAGAAGGAGAAAAAAGAAGAAGAAGAAGTTGCGTTGTCATAGAAAACATGAAGATAGGTTAAATAGATTAGTGTTTTAGACCTGGACAACGGGTCGGATAGGGTTTTGCATACAATAGGGTTTTACACAGATCTATATTAGGATTTTATAAACATATCGATATCGTTCACAAAGACAAACAAAGTCATATCGTTATCACAATAACTTCATAAATACAAATCAATGTTCTGATAATTATTTTTTTAGATTCTATAATTCTTTGTTGTAATTCTATAATTCTTTTTTGTAATGTGACATTCTATAAGTGTATAAATCTATTTTAATAAGTGTAGCACACAAATGCCACTAAACAAATTGTTGTAATGATCGACCTTCGTAAATAAAAATTGAATAAGCGTTTAGCGTTGTGTACTGTGAAAATTATGATTTGTTTTTACGAGCCGTATTTCTATCGCGATTTACACATTGATTGATAAAAGGATGAAACAATTTGCACAAACATTGATAAGAGGCTGAAATGATTTGTACATATAAAGGCTACGTGCTATCACGATTTGCTTGATACAGTTTGACTTGCAACTAGTTCTATAAGAGATCTCGATTTATTTTTTATAGAAGGTATTCTATCACGATCTGGACACCTATTTTTTATAGAATTTAGGGTTTAGGGTTTTATGTCGTAGGGATTAGGGTTTTAGGGTTTAGGTTTTGGGGTTTGGGGTTTGGGGTTTAGGGTTTAGGGTTTAAGATTTAGGTTTTAGGGTTTTATGTTATAGGGATTAGGGTTTAGGGTTTTAGGGTTTTAGGGTTTTAGGGTTTAGGTTTTGGGGTTTGGGATTTAGGTTTTAGGGTTCTATGTTGTAGGGATTAGGGTTTTAGGGTTTGGGGTTTAGGTTTAAGGATTTTGGGTTTTACGAGATTATGGTTTAGGAATTTAGAATTTAGGGTTTAGGGTTTAGGTTTAAGGTTTTTGGGTTTTACGAGTTGGGTTTAGGAATTTAGAATTTAGGGTTTAGGTTTTAGGTTTTTTGGTTTTTACTGGTTTAGGGTTTAGAGATTTAGAATTTAGGGTTTTGGGTTTTGGGTTTAGGTTTTAGGGTTTAGGGTTTTAAATTTAGGATGTACATTGGGTTTGGATTTCATGAGAGCTAAATGGGTCTACAACCAACACAATCCAATCACCCCCCCCCACCTAAACCCATAACACAATTGGGATTTACGTTGACGAGCTTTGTCTATGTGAACGATATATCCTATCATGATTTATACAATGATTAATTCATAAAAGGTAGAAAAGAAAAACAATAAACAAATCAAGACGATGTTTAGACTAGATAAAGTAAAAACTAAGGTAACTTCATAAATATAAATCGATTTACAACTTGATACTGATTTAAGTAACAATTGCAAATCGATTTCACTGTAATGATTTATCCTATCACGATTTGTGTTGACGAGCTTTGTCTATGTTAACGATTTGTCCTATCGTGATTTACACAATGACTGCTAAAAAACAAAAAAGAGAAAGAAAAAATAAATCGACGCGATGTTTATTGGTAAACTACAAATCTATTTAACTTGATAAATACAAATCGACTTATAACCAAAAGACTTTAAGTTTCATAATATAACAATATTTGTCCTATCGCGATTTATTGTTATGAACTTTGTCAATGTGAATGATATGTCAAGAAAAATAATAAACAAATAGACACGATGTTTAGACTTAGTAAACTACAAATCGAGACTTAGTTGCACATCGCTTTCACTGTAACGATATGTGCTATTACGATTTGCTTGATACGTCCTATTGCGTTGACTAGTTTTGTATTAGGCAGACGAAACAATGTTTTTTAATTTACATAATGCGCAATGCAATTTATTTGTGCGCAGTTTTTGAAAAGTGGGTGGTATGTGAAACGATGTTTTCTTTATATATGAATAACACGCCGTACAAGTTCAGGAGGGTGTTGCTTCACTTTGCTTCATGATTAAGGAACAGATGAACCAATGTTTTCTTTATAAAAGACGTGTTCGTGAATCGAACATATAACCTGCTTCATCGCAAAGGGGCTATCGATGTCAAGGAAGGAGATGATGATAACTACACGGCCAACGATGTCGAGGAATGAGATGACGACAACTATACGACCAATGATGGTGAATCAGACGTATATTATCTAAAGCTCGTGATGAGTTTCTTCAAAATTTGTCTCTTTTATAGTGTATATTTGATTTGTGTTGTGTATTGTAGAAAGAAATTTTAATATCGTTTATTGAATATTTTGCTAATGTCAGTGAAACATCCATAAAAAAAGGTGCCTGAAAAGTTTGCAAAGGGCTCCAAGATAACATCAACCGGCTACAAAATGAATTTGCAGAAGAAAATACTATTAGTAATTTTGTACGTATGAAACCACTATTAGTTGTATATTTACTTATGCCATGGGTATGTATGTTATCACGTGCATATTTGTTTCAAACAGACTATATATGATTTTTTCATTTATATTCAAAGTGATGGTTATTTTTGTAAGCATTATTTTAAAATATTATTTTATCGTTAAATACGTTTTGGAAAATCACCGATCAAGTAATAAAACCAATTTCCCACGTAAGTGGTGAGTCAGATCGATCCACAGAGAACATGATACACTCAAATTAAATCTAAACTTTGCATTTTATTGATATAGAATTTGTTCAATTATAGAGAATATTACAAGGAAAACAACTTGAATAAGTTATGAAAAAGAGAAACAACGAGATGAATCCACAGCTTTACGGAGTATGCGAAGAGCTGCAGCTTGGTATCATCTGCGAAATACAAAAACACAGTTAGTAAAACTATTTAGAGAAACCAAAATAACTATTTCTAGAGTAATGCTAAATTTAATTGCTGCCCTAATTTTACGTAAAATAAGAAATTACCAGAGCTAATTTTCTAACTAATTATCCTAACACTACAATTAACTCTGGACTAATATTAAGAACCTAGAAAGACACTAAAAAACACAATTAGAAAAACTACGTAAAATGGAAAATGACTATTTTGCCCCCACGTTATGTGAAAATAAATCCTAAAACACTAATTATCGAGCAAACATACATACAGACTAATTATAAACCTACGTAAACTATATAAAGAGATCAAAACATAGAAAGATAATATGAACGAAATGAAATGACAAATTCAAATGAAATCTAATGACAAATAAAACTATACTAAACCTATAATGTGAATATATGCCAACTAACTATGAACTATATAAATCTAATGACAATTCACTAAGTAATTTTAAGAGCTAAATGGAATATCAAAAACAACTAATAGCAATTTGCAACTAAGTAAAACTAACTACAAATTAACTAAGTATTTATGACAACTCCGCCTGTGTATAACTGTTTAGTTATACACTGTCGGTCCTAAGCCCGGATAAAGGAGGAGGGTTGCGGTAGGCCTGTGACAGCCAACATAAAAACTTTGTCATATCCTATGAAAATGAACCAATATGAGAATTTCGTTGGGGCGTTCCCTACTAAGCGACGCGCTGTACTCTCGAGGCCCGGAGGCAGTGATAAATGGGCAAGGGTTGCTAGGTCGTCGCCCAGAAGCGACGCGTCACACCGGCGCCCAGGTGTGGTGTCAAATAGGCAAGGGTTCCCTCACTTTGTTGGACGGGTGGGGGTAAAGAAGTTAGTCCAAGACCATAAAATTAGGTTAGCCACTTGGAACATAGGGTATTTAACTGGTAAGTTGGTAGAGTTAGTAGATGTTATGTGTAGGAGAAAGATTGATATTTTATGTCTTCAAGAGACCAAATGGGTAGGTGAGAAAGCTAAAGTGATAGAACCTTGGGGATATAAGATTTGGTATACAGGAATAAATAGGAATAGGAATGGAGTAGGGATTGTTATGAGTCGTCAGTTTATAGATAATGTAGTTGAGGTCCGTAGGAAGGGTGATAGAATTTTACTTATTAAATTAGTATTAGGTACAGATATTATTAATATTATTAGTGTTTATGCACCTCAAGTAGGTTTAGATGATTCCATTAAGCATCAATTTTGGGAAGATTTAGATGGAGTAGTACAAGGGATATCTTATGGAGAAAAGCTTTTCATCGGCGGTGACCTTAATGGACATGTAGGCATTAGTAGGGATGGATTTGAGAGTATCCATGGAGGCTATGGTATAGGAGAAAGAAATGAAAGTGGAGAAAGGATTTTAGATTTTTGTCTGTCCTATGATATGATCTTAGCAAACACTTGGTTTAGGAAGAGGGAGTCTCACCTCGTAACATTTAAAAGTGGGGTTAATACGAGTCAGATAGATTTTTTCCTACTTAGAAAGAGAGATAGGGGTTATTGCATCGATTGTAAGGTTATACCGGGAGAAAGTGTAGCTACACAACATAGAGTCTTAATTTTAGATCTTTGAATTAGACAATGCCGCAAAAGGGATAGACATAGGATAGATCCTAGAATTAAGTGGTGGGCACTGAAAGGAGCTAAACTAGGAATGTTTGTAGAACAGGTAGTTAAGGAAGTTGATTGGTGTCTCGAGGAGGATTCAGAATCAATGTGGAATAAGATAGCGGGTGGCATGAGAAAAGTGGCTAAGGAGGTATTGGGTGAGTCTAAAGGCGGTGCACCACTAGGTAAGGATACATCATGGTGGAACGAGGATGTCAAATTAGCTATTAAGGTTAAAAGAGAGTGTTATAGAAATCTAAGTAAGAGTCGTGATAATGAGAATTTGGAGAAGTATATGATAGCAAGGAGGGAAGCTAAAAAAGTTGTTCGAAACGCGAGGGCTAAGGTATATAAGGAGGTTTATGACAAGTTGGATACCAAAGAAGGCGAGAAGGATATTTATAGGCTTGCAAAGATTAGAGATAAGAAATCGAAGGATTTGGGTATGGTTAGATGTATCAAAGATGAAACACAAAGGGTTTTAGTCAAAGATGAGGAGATTAAGGAGAGATGGAAAGATTATTTTGATAAGCTATTTAATGATAGTCATGCTCAAGATCTTGAAGACTTCTTCATTCCTTTTCATGAGATAAATCGTGACTTCATGCGCAAGATTCAAAAGAAAGAAATTGCAGAGGCTTTGAAGAAAATGAAATCAAGAAGGGCAGTTGGCCCAGATGGTATACCTATCGAGGCTTGGAAATGCTTGGGAGAGAAAGGTTTAGAATGGTTGACAAATCTTTTTAACTTGATTTGGCGAACAAATAAGATGCCTAATGAGTGGAGGAAGAGTACTTTGGTGCCTTTATATAAGAATAAGGGTGATATACAAGATTGCACAAACTATCGTGGTATAAAACTCATGAGTCATACTATGAAACTTTGGGAGAGGGTGATTGAGTCTAGGTTGAGGAAGGTTGTCATGATATTGGAGAATCAGTTTGGTTTTATGCCTGGAAGATCAACTATGGAAGCTATACATCTTCTTAGACAACTTATTGAAAGATATAGAGAGAGGAACAAAGATTTGCATATGGTTTTTATTGATTTAGAAAAGGCATACGATAGAGTACCTAGGGACGTTCTCTGGTGGACTATGATGAAGAAAGGTGTTTCTCTCAAGTACATTAGTATAATTAAAGATATGTATGAAGGAGTAGTAACCAATGTCCGCACTTGTGGAGGGGTGACAACCAATTTTCCGATAACGGTTGGGTTACATCAAGGATCTGCTTTAAGCCCTTTCCTATTTGCGATAGTGATGGATGAGCTTACGAGATCAATTCAAGAAAATGTACCGTGGTGTATGTTGTTTGCTGATGATATTGTTTTGATTGATGAGTCTAGAGCTGGGGTTAATGCTAAGTTAGAATTATGGAGGCAGACATTGGAAGCTAGAGGTTTTAAGTTGAGTAAGAGTAAGACTGAATATATGGAATGTCGGTTTAGTAAGCAACGAAGTAGTGATGGGAGTGTAGTGAAGCTTGGTGAGCAAGAAATACCGGTGAATGATTATTTCAAATATTTGGGATCCATCATTCAAAAGTATGGAGAAATTGATGGAGATGTAAATCATAGGATAAAGGTTGGGTGGATGAAATGGAAAAGTGCAACTGGAGTGTTGTGCGATCGTAGAATGCCATTGCGGTTGAAGGGAAAGTTTTATAGGACGACTATTAGACCCGCTTTACTATATGGTACGGAATGTTGGGCTGCCAAGAGACATCATATTCAAAAAATGAGTGTAGCTGAGATGCGGATGCTTAGATGGATGTGTGGAAATACAATAAAAGATAAGATTCGAAACGAGGAGATACGTAAGAAGGTAGGTGTTGCACCCATTGAAAATAAGATGCGAGAGAATCGTTTACGGTGGTTTGGACATATTCGGCGAAGGCCTAATGATGCTCCAGTTAGAAGGTTGGAGAAATGGGAAAATATATTAGTTAAAAGAGGTCGGGGTAGGCCTAGGAAGACTTGGATGGAGATGATAGGAAAGGATATGAATGCTTTGAACCTCACCGAGGCCATGGAATTGGATAGAAATGATTGGAGGAAAAGGATTCATGTGGAAGACCCAAAATGAATTTCTTTTTTGGTTCATATCGTTGACCCCAATTGTTTTGGGATGAAGGCGTAGTTGTTGTTGTTGTTGTTGTATTTCTGACTACAATACAACTATGCAATCTATTTGCAAAACACTAAGTGAATTTAGTCTCAAAATACTACATTCCTCTAATTACAAAGATGCTAATTAAGTGTAACTACTAACTAATCGATTAACTAATACTAACTAATGATATAACACTATGATCTAATACTATTATTCACTCAAAATACTTAGTAAAAATCATTTAACAAGTAATACTCAAAACATTAAAATCAAGTGTGAAGACTAATCAATGAAACATGAAACATCAAATAAAACTAAAGACATTGCAGTGAAACTCGGTTTCCTTCAAACAGTGGAACTTAGCAGTAAACATTTTTCAGTGAAGTTCAGCTAATTCCAACAGTGAAGTTCAGAAAAGAGCTTCAATAATACAGAAATCAGTAACATTGACACATTGAAAATCGCAGCAAAACATATACTAAAAATCTCAGCCACATTCATAAAAACAAACACTAAAACAGAAAAAAAACTAAAGCAGAGTAAAGCAAACACTAAAACATGAATCACTATGCTTAAACAACAGTAAAAAAAAGAAAAACAATGCATAACACGAAAACACTAAGTAACAAAGAAAAAAACAAACACACACACAACTACTACACTTACTCTCTGCTTAACACACTATTATCACACACAACACTCTGAACCATACGCACACACACAACTGCTATACTCTCACACGACTATTATACACCACACAACCCTAACAACACACAGCATACTCGGTTAACACCCAACACACTAAAACACTAAAACATAGTGAAACACAGTAAACACATACAGATCAAAACCGAAATAAAACAACATAAATGCAGAAACAAAAAACAAAACAAGCACTAACATTAAAATTAAAACAAAAATAGGAATGAAACATAAATCAAAGCTTCAATCGAAACAGAAATAGAGAAAGAAAACAGGGATTGAAATTCAAAATGAATCGAAACAAAAATCAAAACAAAAACAGAAATATGACTGAACTAAAATCCCTCTACGTTGTTGTTTTGACACACCCTCTAGGACACTAAGGTTAAAAATTCATTAAAAACGTAGTATACAAATAGAAAATAACCACAACAAACAGGTTTTACACTAAAAGAGAAGAAGAGAGGAAGACGTACCTCGTGAGGCTATTCGACGAGGGTTGGGGTAGACGGGAGCGAACTGAGCTAAGGGAGATACATCCAATCGGTTTTCAATGATGTTGCTACAATACTTTCGTTGCTGCCTCTTGCTACGGTGAGGAGTGAAATATGCCGAGCAGTGGGGTGTGAACCGGTTGAACTAGATGGAAAAGAGAACCAAAGGTGGTGGAAGTTGGTTTACCGTGGAGGGGCAGACAATACCCCAGCCATAGTGAACGCTTTCTACCTCTTCTTCACCTGAAAAACACAACCACAAAGCATTAATACACAACAATGAGGAAGAAAAGGGGAAGGAATGAAGGAGAAAGAAGGAAAATGGAGAGAAAGTGGGCGACTATAGGTGAATGCATGTAATCCTCATGCCAAAACCCAAAAGAGAAGGCATAGGAGCATGGTGGCTGGAAGAGGGAGTGGGGGAATGAGACTCAAACTCAGCTGGTGCAAATCCCAAAGCAAAGACACACATTAGGGTTTGAAAACTCGGTTTTAAGGCTAAGGGTCCTCTTTTTGGTATTTCCAAAAAGAGGATTAAAAGGTTTTTATTTGCTAGGCACCTAGTTTTTGAGGGGGTTTTAACAAAATATTTCAAAAATGGGTTTGGGTCTGATTTAGGTTGGATTTGATGAGTTTGGTACTGATCCAAGACCCATCTTGGACAGTTGGATCCAGATTTGACTCAATTTACCCTGAGATTCGAACCCGTGTACTGAAAATGTCATAACTTTCTTGTTTTAACTCTGATTCGAACGAGATTCGAACCATAGCTCATTCATGTTCAATTGCATCTAAATGTGGGTTCTAAACCTCAAAATGATGCTTTAATGCATGACTCTAATGTAATCTTTGATACACAATTCATGCTTCATCAATACCCCCATGTTAGAATGATTGCTAGTCCCTAGCAATTTGCACTACCCTGACAATGAAGATACATACTAACTCAATAAAATGTAAATTTTTATTAAACTATCTAACTCACTTTCGTAGAAATCACAATTGCATTTAGCTTATGCAACAAGCCCTTTTTGAACCCGTAGGTTACCCCAATGGACGAGCAAGGTCTCATGAGGGTTTGCAGAGATGCTACCCACAAACATCAGAAATCATACAGAATTTCAAAATTTCTTCTAAAATGCTAGGCAATTCCAGAAATCAAATTTGGCAGACATTTCATGTAATTTTCCAATTCTCAGAACATAATTAGAGATTTTATGCCTCCACGATAAATTTTTCCTTTCACTCTTCTAAAAATCGCATTTATACATGATTGTTTCTCAAAAAATTATTTATTATCATGCTATTGTTCCTTTTTCATCACTTGTATCTTTTTCTGCACTGTATTTCACTCTACTTCTAAGCAATCAATTTTTCTTTTCATTAAGCTCTCATTTTCTTTTTCATTGGGTTTTCAATTTTTCCAATCTTTCATATTCTTTTCTTTTCTTTTCATTCATTTACTTTTCATTTGATAGCTTGCGTGTGGTTTGCTTTTGTGCCCTGTGCAATGTTAATGCCTTCTTATACCACTATATGTATGTCGAGGGTGTTAACTAGGCACAAAAGTGACTTCCTTCATTTACCCCTTCATCATGAGGTTCAGACACTTCAACTTGTGTCTGATCTCAGCTTCTAAGGCTCACAAAGTTCTCACTTTCCTTTTCAGGCAGAATTCAAATGCTTTAACTAGCATCTGAACTCATCTTACTCGAGATTGTGAAATCATCCAAACAATCTAACGCAGGCTCTTTTCTTTTGAGCTCGAGCTTTTTTTTATATTTTTCATTTACTTAGTAGTTTATTTCAAACTGTGCTTACTTATACTTTGTGATTCAAAATTATCTTTTCACATTCAAATACAGTTTTTTCTTTGAACTTCACATAAACACTCACTCTTTTTAGATTTGTTTAGAAAAAATTTTCCTCATGGGGCTTTTAAAAATTTCTAACATGGTCGATTATGTCAATAACATTCATATATGCTAAAAAAAATTCTAAAATGCCTAATTTATGAGTTTTAGCTACTGATACATGATAAACATGACAAAATAATGTGTATCTACTGAACCACCCCCCCATGCTTGAATGACAGTCTCTAGTGGCATGCAGAGATGTAAAAATGCAATGTAGATGCACACTAAGAGACTTGAAATCAAGACATGAGAACAGATAGATACAACCTGATATGTGGGGCATCTTGAGTTGAAGCTTGACTGGATCATGCTCCACCACTAAGCATACGTTGATGCTTAGTTTTTAGCTGACCTTGCCAATTGTTCGCTTTAAAGGCCGCGTCCTAAATCTGGTAACCTATACTCATACATTGAATGTCAGATAAACCTGCATGAATTAAAGCAATTATAAGCTTATATGAAAGCAACAGTTGAACAAATATAAATGCTAAAACTGAAGAGCCTAATTCTGCTATCTACATATGATACATTTTTTCGCTTAGACCCTATTCTTTTGTGAGATCCCAGACCTCGCACTCACCGGCCTGTAAGGTATTTGAATGTAGGGCTTCAGTCTTTGCCCATTCACCTTGAATGTGCCTCTGGTACGTGAGTCAAATAGTGTCACTGCCCCGTGCGGAAATACTTCTCTAACAATGTAAGGTCCATCTCATCTTGAGATTAATTTACCTAGGAACAAATGCAAACGAGAATTAAACAACCGAACTTTTTGATCCGGCTCAAACACTTTTCTGATAATATGCTTATCATGAAAGGCCTTAGTACGAGCTTTATATAACTTGGCATTCTCGTATGCATTATTCCTGAGCTCTTCTAGCTCAACGAGCTGCAATGATCGCTCCTTGCCAACTTGGGTGATATCGAAGTTAAACTTTTTGATTGCCCAGTAAGCACTATGTTCCAATTCGACAGGGAGGTGGCATGCTTTCCTATAAACTAGATGGTACGAGGACATGCCAATAGGGGTTTTATACGCAGTCCTATATGCCCAAAGAGCATCATCTAAGCGTTGGGACCAATCCTTGCAGTTTGGGCAGACTGTCTTCTCTAAGATTCGCTTGATTTCCCTATTAGAAACCTCAACCTGTCCATTGGTCTGCGGATGATAAGGAGTGGTGAAATGATGATTGACAAAATATTTTCTTAGAAGAGAAGCTACATGTACATTCTTGAAATGCTTTCCACCATCACTTATCATCGCACGTGGCACACCAAAACGACTGAAAATATTATGCTTAATGAACTTAAGCACAACTCTATGATCATTGGTCTTGGTTGCCACAGGCTCGACCCACTTGGACACATAATCAACCGCCACTAAGATATACAAATTGCTGAATGATGGCGGGAATGGGATCATAAAATCTATGCCCCAAACATAAAAAATCTCAACAATTAAGATTGGGAGCAAGGGAATCATGTCCCTCTTGGACATATTCCCTGTCTGCTGACAATGAATGCACTTTCTGCAGAACTCATGCGCATCTATATAGAGTGTGGGCCAAAAAAATCCAGACTGCAAAACCTTTGCAGTTGTCTTCATACTATTAAAATGCCCTCCACAAGCTAGTGAATGACAAAAACTGAGGATGGACTCATACTCCTCCTTCAGAATGCACCTTCTAATGATCTGGTCTGCGCAATATCTGAACAACTCTAGTTCATCCCAATAGTATTGCATCACCTATGATAAGAATTGCTTTCGCTCATTCTTATTCCAATACACAGGAATCTACCATGAAACCAGATAGTTCACAATATCTGCGAACCAGGGTAACTACAATGTTCCAACGGCCATAATCTGCTCATCGAGGAAAGAATCACTGATCGACCTCTGATCCTGAGTGAAATCCATGATCAGTCTCGAGAGATGGTCTGCTACTATGTTCTCACTTCCCTTCTTATCTCGAATCTCGAGATCAAACTCCTGTAGTAGCAAGACCCATCTGATGAGCCTCGGTTTGGTGTCTTTCTTGCTGAGAAGGTACTTCAATGCAGCGTGATCAGAATAGACAACCACCTTCGAACCGAGAAGATAAAACTTAAACTTATCCAAAGCGAATACTACTGCGAGCAGTTCCTTCTTTGTCGTGGTGTAGTTCATCTGAGCATTGGCCAGAGTCATGCTTGCATAGTATATGACATAGGGCTTCTTGTCAACCCGTTGTCCTAAAATGGTCCCCATCACATAATCGGAAGCATCGCACATAATCTCAAATGGTAGCGTCCAATCAAGAGATCTCAGAATGGGTGCAGTGGTTAAGGCCTCTTTGAGTGTCTCAAAGGCCTTCATGCAATCATCATCAAATTCAAAGGGTTGATCCTTTGCTAATAAAGAGTAGAGCGGTCGAGAGATTTTGCTAAAATCTTTGATGAACCGCCTGTAGAATCTGGCATGCCCTAAGAATGAACGCACCTGCCTAACAATGGTGGGTGGAGTCAATCGTGAAATTGACTCAACCTTCACTCGATCAACCTCTATCCCTCTTTTGGACACAATGTGTTCGAGCACAATCCCCTCCTAGACTATAAAATGACTCTTTTCCCAACTCAATACTAGGTTTGTCTCCACACACCTACTCAGTACTCGAGTAAGTTTCTAGAAGCAATCCTCAAAGGAAGAGCTGTATACAAAAAAATCATCCATAAAGACTTCCATGACATCGTCTGCCATGTCAGAGAAGATAGCTATCATGCACCTCTGAGAAGTTGTTGGGGCATTGAAGAGCCCAATCGGCATACGTCTAAATGCAAAGGTTCCATATGGAAAGGTAAATGTGGTTTTCTCCTGGTCGTCAGGATGGACAACTACTTGATTATATCCTGAATATTCATCCAAGAAATAGTAGTAGCTCTGTCCGACGAGTCTTTCTAGAATCTGGTCAATGAATGGCAACGAAAAGTGATCCTTCTGTGTTGCGGCATTCATCTTCCTATAATCAATACAGACTCGTCACCCTGTGATGGTCCTCATCGAAATTCTCTCCCCCTTTTCGTTCTTCATAATAGTGAGTCTAATTTCTTCAGCACGACCTAAATCAGACTGACCCACTGACTATTAGAAATGGGGTATATGATCCTAGAATCCAACCACTTGACCACTTCATTTTTCACCACTTCCTTCATATTGGGGTTTAATATTCTCTGCATGTCACGCATTAGTTTGGATTCTTCATTACAATGAATCTAGTGCATGCAGAATAAAGGATCAATCCTTTTCAAATCCGCACCCCCCCAACCGATCGCTGCCTTGTGCTCTCGCAAGATGTCTATCAGTCTTTGTTTATGCTCCTCTGTGAGCAGTGACGAGATGATCACAGACAGAGTCTCACTAACGCCGAGGTATGCATACTTGAGTAAATCTGGTAAGGGCTTCAACTCAAGTTGTGGGGGAGACTCTATCAATAATTTGGTTGGGGTCTCAACAAGTGGTGGGAGAGGCTCAATGCTCCTTCTCCAATGATGGGATCCTGATGATGCTAACAACACATCTATATTATCTTTACAACTATCATCTATTGTATAATACATATCAAGGGACTCCTCTGCCATGTAAAACTTTGGATGTGCCTCAACTAAATCCTGAGTATATCTACTTGGAAGCACTCTGTATCTCCCACTGGACTCATCGCAGCATTGAAGATGTTCAACCTGACCTTTCGGTTGCTGAATGACAAGTCCATAGCTCCGGTTCTGCAGTTGATGCAGGCACTGGCAGTTGCCAAGAATGGTCTGCTCACAGTGATCAAAGTCTGGTGTTGGCTATCAATTCCCTCCATGTCAAGGATAATGAAATCGACCGAAAAGTATAACTCGTCTACTTTCACTAGCACATCTTCCAAGACACCTCTCGACACCTTGTCTGAGCGATCTGCTAGCTGGAGTGTAATTGGGGTCATTCTCATTTCTCCTAGCCCAAATGAATCATAGAAATATATGGGCAAAATGTTTACGCTTGCGCCAAGGTCGAGCAGTGCGCGTTCTATCTTGATATTTTCTATGGTGGGTGATATAATCGAGGCTCCTGGATCCTTGAGGTTTGGTGGAGTCTGGTGCTGAAGCACCGAACTCATATGATCAGTTAGAGGGACCTTGGTGGGAACTCTTCCTCTAGATTTCCTCTTCTGGGTATAGAGTTCCTTGAGAAATTTGGCATATGCCAGCACCTGCTGAATGACATCAAGCAAAGGCAGGTTGATCTGTATATGCTTGAAGATCTCAAGCATGTCTTGGACCTTCGTGCTTTGCTTTCCTCTGCCAATGGGAGATTCTAACACTTTGGGATAGGGTGGCTTGAGAATGTACATCTGGGGGTCCTCTTTTTTGTGAGAAGGCTCACCTCTATCCTGATTCTGAACTGGGGTTGAGGATTGAGTCAGAGAAGATGGTATGATCGGTTCTGGCTCATCTATCCTCGCTCTACTCTCGACATGGTACCCACATTCGCTCCTAAGGGCCATAACAGCTTTGACCTATTGTGAATCTGTGATGTACAAGTCTTCTGTCATTGGTTCCTTGTCCTTTGGGTTCATCACGGCCTAATTCAACAAGCTGCCCTCAGGTCTCTGACTTATCGCTTTTGCTAACCGCCCCATCTGTGATTCTAATTTCACAATGAATTGAGTATGAGAACTCAAGATCTGGTTGCACTTCTCGAAGGCATTCTGATTAGAGGTTTTCACCTCTTGAAATGTCTGGAGAAGTCTTTCCTCGAAAGAAGTCTGTTGAGCAGACTCTTGTGAGAGCTGAGAAGAATAAGGAGTGGTCTGAGGAAAGCTCGACCTCTAAAGTGCCTGAGTAAACGATGGCGGCCGAGCAGGCTGAGAGGGGAGAAGCTGGGTGAAAGTCTAGGGACTCTTCCATGAGAAGTTAGGATGGTTACGCCACCCCGAATTATATGTAGATGAATATGGGTTGTTCGGGGGGTCTAGCGTAACCCTGTGCAACCTGAACTTGTTCTTACACAAATTCAGGGTACTGAGCTACCGAAGGGCACTCAGTAACGTGTGCCAGACTGACACACAATGCACACACCGAATGAGGTTGGGATGGGCTCGAGAGAAGTTGGTCCAACTTCTGAGAAATCATATCCACTTTGCTTTGCAGCTCAATAGACTGACCAATCTCTAAAACACCACCCCGCTTTAGTCCGTTGGGTGTGGCTCTCTCAAAGCGACAGGTAGAGGCATGGTGCAAAGAGTTCTCAGCCAGAGTATCGAATAAATGCCAAGCCTCATCCTTGTTCTTCAACATAAAGGTCCCTCCACATGATGCATCGATCATCTGACGATTCCGGTCAGATAATCCATCGTAAAAACTCTGCACCAGCTGCCATCTCGACAGCTGGTGGTGAGGGCATTTCCTAAGGAGTTCTTCCATCCTTTTTCATGTCTCGTGAAATTGCTCGCCATCCATTTTAGAGAAACTGGTGATGGCTTGTCTGAATTGGTTCGTCCGACCGATGGGAAAGTACTTCTTCAGGAACTCCTGCTGAAGTTGATCCCATGACCGTATTACTATCGTATCCAAGGATTTCAGCCAATACTTGGCTTTATTATTCAGTGAAAATGGGAAGAGGGTCAATTTCAAAGTATCGTCCTCGAAATTCTGGATCTTCACAGTGGAACAAATTTTGAGGAATTCATCTAAGTGCCTGTAGGGATCCTCATGACTAAGGCCGTAGAACGATGGTAACATCTATATCACACTAGACTTAATCTCGTAATGTGGCGCCCCTATAGATGGTCTTCTAATACATGACGCCTGGGTGTACTCCGTAGGCAAGAAGTACTCCCTGAGAGGGTGCATTGGAGCTTCGTGTTCTAGGTCCCCCATTTTGGTTTGGCTCCGAGGAGAATGCAAAATTCTCTCTGGATCCTCAATGAAAGGATGAAGCGGAACACCCAAAGTTCTACGCCCGTGCATACACTGGCACTAAGTCCAGATGTGTGCAACAAAACCTAATCTATCTAATTTCCTAACTATGTAAGTATAAAAGCATAAAGCACAGAACACAAGCAGAATTAACTACATATAATCAACTACGCTATGTATACTCAAATAGAATGGAAATAACAGAAATAAATCTATGCCAAGTATGCTTAAGTACAGAAATAGAAATTCACACTACGTTAATCATATATTTACTAATTAATCCTATTAACTAGAACAATCAAAATACGACTAACTAAACAAATATCAATAAGTTGCACTATTCAAAGTAAAAGAGTATAATCGTCGTTCCCCGACAATGGTGCCAAAAACTTGATGGTTATTTTTGTAAGCGTTATTTTAAAATATTATTTTATCATTAAAAGCATTTTGGAAAATCACCTATCAAGTAATAAAACTAATTTCCCACATAAGTGGTGCTATCCAATTGTTCTCTAAAGCGTTCATGCCAATTCACGTTCCTGGACCCACCACTATTCATCTTCCTTCTCACTTCTACAGGCTGCTTTGAGATAAACTATCCAAAGCCAGCTTGTAGGAGAACTTGACTACCATGCTACAACTCGGCTTCATAATTGCTAAACAACCAAATATCATAGTCAGATAGTCTCGCAGCCTGAGCAACAACCTCTTGGTCCTCGTCCTCCCCATCTCCATACGATCTCTACACAACCTGTGCATTGGAGATTATGGTTTAGGTATAGACATAATTATTCATGCTAACGAATGCTAAATATTAAAATGATTTATACTAATGAATGTTACATATTACAACGATTTACAATAACAAGTGCTAAATATATTACAACAGTTGTTACTAATAAGAGCTTTGTATTAAAATGATTTACACTAATGAATGCTACATATTTCAACGATTTACAATAATGAATGCTAAATGCTAAAACGATAACGCTTTGTACTAACAAACAAAAAATCCTGCAACGATCATTACTTACGAATGCTAATGATTATAATAATTTACATGCAATAATGATTTGTACTAAGGAATACAAAATCCTGCAACGATCATTACTTAAAAATGCCAATGATTACAACAATTTACACAAATAAAAGTTAAATGCTAAAGCGATAATGATTTGTACTAAGGAATACAAAATCTTGCAGCGATCATTACTTAAGAATGCTAAACATTAGAACAATTTATACTAACGAAGACAAAATCCTGCAGTGATGATTACTTAAGAATCCTAAACATTTAAACAATTTATACTAATGAATGATAAATGTTGAAATGATTGTAAACAATTTTAAACCAGTTACCTCATTTAATTGCAGTCCATCTAAAATGAACTTAGCATTATCTTCCTTGACATTTGTTCTAGCCCATCGGTCGATCTTTGGAAAATCACAAATCGCAGGGCCACACTGAGGACACAAGGCGACAATATGCTCCCACAACCAGGCCTACAAATCTAATATATTAGTAAGACTATAACCTTCAATGATCTTAGTCTACAACTACAAAATATGTAATAAATAATTACCTAGACAAATGGCAAAAACCCTATGACGGTTTTTGTACCCATACTCGCATGGTAAAGTTGATTGTACAAGTCTGCGAGCATAGCAACACCCCATGCATAGTTGTCCACTTTATCTAAGTTGTTACGACAATGAAGCCATACATGATACTTCAAGTACAAGGTTTTGATGATGAGCAAGTAGAATCAACTGCATTTCAGCTAAGGCTATGAAGATATTGAAGAATTCGATGAAGAATCTTTGAAGACTAGTGTGCATATGTTTAATTCATTAAAAGTCTTAGATTCTTGTAAGAGCCTTACTTAGAGTGCATATTTAGGTTGCATTTCACCTTAAAAGTCTTTAGAAAAACTTTTCTAAAAGAAACTCTTTTGAAAATCTTTTTAGAAAACTCTTTTCTTAAATTTTCATGTTTATTAGTCGACCAATAGACTTATCAGTCGACTAATCCTTTCGCGCCATATTTTCTAAAAAGTCATTCGTGTCAAATTAGTCGACCGAAGGTTTTATCAGTCGACTGGACAGAATGTCTGTTTTCTGGAAAATTAGCAGCAGTCGACTAATGTTTTTTCAGTCGACTGAACAGAACATGTGTTTTCTGAAAAATTTAGCAGCAGTCAACTAATGCTTTTTATCAGTCGACCGAACAGAATGTTTGTTTTTCAGAAGTTTTTAGCAGCAGTCGACTAAAAGGTTTTTCAGTCTACTGATGATAATATCAGTCGACTAACTTTTCTCAAGTCGACTAAGTTTCAAAAGTTCAGATTTTCAAACGGCTCGATTAACAGATCAATCGACCGACGATAACTGTCAGTCTACTAATAACTAACTATTAGTCGACTAATTTTGCCATTTTCCTGAAACTTCACAAAGGCGTGTCTTTTCATTTTTCAAACATTTTAATCGTTCGAAATGGACAGTTTTGACACCCTTTCATACTCTCAACGTATGGAATATTTTAACTATAAATATGAGTGCATTCTACACTCAAAAACATCAAATTCAATAGAATTATATTGAAATACTTCTTGCTTTTCACTCCTATCCATTCAAGTATTTGTTTTCTCACTCACGTGATATTTTCACTTCAGTTTTTCACTCAAATCACTTTGAGAGATAGTGAATTCGTGAGTAGAGTGTTTCAACAACCTCAAAAGCCAATTGCATCTCATTTGCATTCAAAAGGAAGACTCATAGGTTGTATTGTAAGTTGTTATTTCTTTTGTGTAAAAAGAAGGACTCCTTGGTATAAAGGAGTTGTTTGTTTTCAGTAGGATTGTTACTGAAAGTGGGACCGGTTATGGTTTGTGTGATCTTGTAGTTTACAAGGTTGATAGTGGAAAATCTCAAGCGAGTTTTGCTTGGGGACTGGATGTAGGTCAGGTTTGACCGAACCAGGATAAAATCTTGTGTCCTTTGTGTGTTTGCTTTGAGATTTGCAAAATCCTTTAATATTCCGCAGAAAGTTTTAAAAGCACTATTCACCCCCCCTCTAGTGCTCGTTGCCTCGATCCTAGTGCACTTTCATAAGTCTTTCAAGAAATGCAGCCACAAATAACTTATCATCGAACAAGACAAATCAGAAAATAAAGTAAGCCCAAAAAAATAAAGAAGGACGTCGCGCAACTCTTGGTCAACTTTTTCAGATGCACATGTAGCAGACCGACCTTCCCATTTATTATGGAAAGAATAAACTTTCATCGATGTGGAATTGCTTCTACAAGAAAATACATTGACTTCAGTCATCCATCAACATTCTTAGAAGGGTTGTACACTTGTCCCTTGCGTTATAGTTTGAATCCCGTAATGGGACAATACTTTTATGGCACTTAAGGCTCGTAATCTGTGCCACATCTTTTAGGGTCATGATGATCTCAAAAGAATCAAATTGGAATGTGTTTCTCTTATGATTTCACTTATTTACCAGGTGGGTCATGGTATTCTAGCACGTTTTAAAATAATGCTGGTTCAAAAGGTTGTCGAAGTGCATATTTCATGATCAATCATTCTGATATTCACTCAGTTGTCTATACCACGACAAAATTACAGGCCACTAACACCGCCCTTTGAGCTTTTTACCTGGTGCTCTACTTCTCGTCTGACCTCTCTGTAACATAAAATAACATATTATTCATATCAAATAAAAATTAATCCTATTTGTACTTCTACACATCGTTGTACACAGTAATCACTATAAATAATAATCATTGCACACTCGCTATCACAGTAATCACTATCACAGTAATCTCTATCACAGTAATCGCTATACATAATCATACATATAACAGTAAATCGTTTACAGTAATCGCTATCATAGTAATTGCTATACATAGTAATTGCTATACATAGTAATCGCTATCACAGTAATCAATATACATAATAATACCTATCACAGTAAATTGTTCACAGTAATCGCTATCACAGTAATATTAATCACTATCACATTAATCGCTATACATAGTAACCGCTATCACAGTAAATCGTGACAGACAAAATTGATTTAATGACCTTGGTCACACTTTTCTTCTCTTCATCCCATCCCTCCATCCTCTGTTTTTCTTCTTCCTTCCTTCGCTTATTCGCCTCCCTCCTTTGCTTTTCAATTTTTTTCTTCCTTTTCATTTCCTTCTCTTCCTCCTTCTGCTTTTTCCTTTCCCTTTTATTCTCTTCCTCCTCCTGCTTCTTCTTTTTCCTTTCTTTCTCTAGCTTCTTCCTTTCTCTTTTCTTATCTTTGTCTTCCTTCTCCTTCCTTTGCATTTTCTTCTCTTCCTTATCCTCCTTCTCCTTCTCCTTCCTTCGCCTTTCCTTCTCTTCCTCATCCTAATGCTTCTCCCTTTGCTTTTCCTCTTCCATCTTCGTCATTTGCCTTTCCTTCTCTTCATTCTCCTTCTTTTTCTTTAATTGCCTTTCCTTCTCTTCCTCCTCCTCATTATTTTTCATTTGCCTTTCCCTCTCCTCCTCCTCCTTCATTTGCCTTTGCTTTTCATTTTTCTCCTCCTTCTTCTTTTGCCTTTCTCTCTCCTTTGCCTTCTCCCTTTGCCTTTCTCTCTTCTTATTCTTCATTTACCTTTTTTTCTTTCGCTTTTTATTCTCCCCCTCCTGCCTTTGCTTTTCCTTCTCTTCATCATCCTTTTTCTTCTTCTTCATCTTTAGTTCTTCCTCATGCTTCCTTTGCTCTCCAGCCTCAATATCTGATGGATAATGCTCCGCATTATACAATTTCAACGCTTTGTCCCTGTCTTTATCATTCTCAATCTTCATTATATTTTGGTATCTTTCATAACGCTCATATAGATAGAACTGACGGATAATTTCTCTAATAGTCATCATATCGAACGAGAGAGATTTCTTGTCTGACGAGCTTTAGACATTGTTAACCTGCACAACACATAAATTTAACCGCATCATTATATTTTACAACTGCCTCTCCAAATATACAATAATATAAATTATTCAATTCGTTAAACAATCACCAACATTACAAATCGTCGCAATATTTAGCTTTATAAGTAAATATCGTTGTAAGATTTAGCAAACTTAAGTACAAATTGAGGTAACTTCATAAATACACATCACTATTGTTTTAAATGTATAAATCGTTGTTGCTTCAAACTTACAAATCGTTGTATAAATCACAACCTTCATAAGTACATATCATTGTAATGTTTGGGCTTCATACGTAAACATTGTTGTACGATTTATCAAACTTTAATACAAATCATGGTAATTTTATTAAATCGTTAGTGCTTCAAACGTATAAATTGTTGTTGCTTCATAAAAATAAATTATGCTAATTGTTTTTCGATGCCCATAAGGTGGATAGGTATAAATTGATTTGTTTCAGTATGAAAATAAGTGTTATTTAGCATGAATAATACAACCGGTTGTAAGA
Organism: Nuphar pumila; assembly: GCF_984573655.1. Taxonomy (NCBI): domain Eukaryota; kingdom Viridiplantae; phylum Streptophyta; class Magnoliopsida; order Nymphaeales; family Nymphaeaceae; genus Nuphar; species Nuphar pumila. The sequence continues at coordinate 43,640,047 of NC_143250.1, forward strand.
TTTAGCATTCAGATTTACAAATCAATTTATTTGGATAACGAAATCTTACACGAAACTCGCTGAAACAATACGAGTTTTGGTAATTCGACAGTGGTGGAGAAACACCCAAAAGGTAGACGCAGCTGATGGTGGCAACAATGCTGCCACTATGCAAACGACGGTAAAGGTTGTTCTGACTGCAACAGACGATGACAATGGGTGCTCCGATGACAGCAACCGATGACAAAGGGTGCTCCGACGGTAGCAGACGACGACAAAGGTTGCTCCAACGGCAACAGACGATAAAAAGGGTGCTCCGACGACAACAGACGATGAAAAATGGTGCTCCGGTGACAACAGATGATGGCAAAAGAGGGTCCGATGGAAGCAAACGATGACAAAGGGTGTGTCATCAAAGGGAGCTCCTGTTACAATAGATGGTGCAAAAGTTTAATGCTTAGGGTGAAAACGAAACGTTTGAACTTTGAAGATTTAACATCATCCTCGACTTTTTGAATAAAGGATATTTTTGTCCTTTTCTCAAATCATCGTTTCTCTTTTTCAGATAGAGGACATTTTTGTTCTTTTCTTGAATAGTAGTTTCATGATGAGAATGACGGAAAAAGGTACTTAAGTCTTTGCAATCACACGCACAGGAATACAACTTATATATGTGGCACTCATTCAGACCCGTCTTGGGGGGGGAATATATTACGTGCGTTGCCATCTTCGATGTAAGAGGATTGATGTTCATTTGACATGCATTCACATTGATGCTATTAGCGTTAAAAGAACAACATTACAATGCTAGAATTTCAAATTGTTTTTCTTTCCTTTTTTGACCATATAAGATACTTTCTCAATGTATAAAGAAAAAGAATAAATAAAAAACAAAAAGCAAAGAACAGAAAATAAAGAATTTCAACTTGACATGCATTAATCTTTGCATGAATACTTGAGTGATCATGCAGGCTACAACAAACACCTTCAGAATAAATTTTGCCAAATATTACAAAAAACCTAATTAATTAAATTCCCAAACCACTCCAAAAAACATCGAGTGATTAAAAAAGAACAGAATTAATTTCTCAAATCACCCTCCTTAAAAAAATCCTAATTGATTTCCCAAGTCGTCTGAAAACACAGATTTCTAGAGAGAGACGAAAAAAAGGAACTAATGCAGAAAATGTTACACATGTAGGCTGCCACCAGCAGCATCGGTGCTGTCTGTGGGAGGGCTGATAGTGATCCAAAGCAACGACACCACGATGCAGATCAATCCAGCCCACACGTAGACGATGGTGGGCGTCCTCCCCCTCCTCCCCATCAGCCCCTTGGCGAAGGGATACATGTGTGCCAGCACCCAGAAGCTGAAAAACACCCCGCCCAACAGCTTGCTCCACTGGGGTATGGGGCTGTACACTGTGCGGGAGAACCCCACGGCGACGGCGATCAGGTTCACCACGATGATGGTGAGCGGCGGTATCATCAGGCTCGTCCACTTCACCACGTACAGGTCCGCGTAGACGTCGTCCTCGTCCTCCGCCGCCGACTTCGAGGTAAGCTTGAAGGAGATCTCAATCCCAGCCACCACCTTGAGGAGTCCCTGAAGCACCGCCGCGAGGTGGGCGCTGGTGCCGCCGATGAGCCAGAACTGCTCGTTGCGCCACCACTCCTCCAGCCCGATCCCGGACCACTTCACCTCCAGGAGGGAGAGCATGGTGAGGGTGATGGTGATGATGAGGAGGTAGGTGAGGAAGGTGACGTTGAGTGTCTGGACGATGAAGTGGCCGGAGAAGAGGGAGAGCGCCGGGAGGAAGCAGTAGATGATGAGGAAAAGGGAGGTGAAGGGGTAGACGCAGACGTTGAGGTAGGCCATCCGCTGCAGGAACTTCATGCGGGAGCTGGCGAAGAGGGCGTTGTTCCGGGAGAAGAAGATCTCGATGGAGCCCGTCGCCCAGCGGAGCACCTGGTGGAGCCGGTCCGTCAGGTTGATCGGCGCGGTCCCCCGGAAGGCGTCGCGCTTGGTGATGCAGTAGACGGACCGCCACCCGCGGTTGTGCATGCGGTACCCTGTGACCACGTCCTCCGTCACCGACCCGTAGATCCACCCGACCCGCCCGCCCCACTCCGTCTTGTCCTCGTACCAGCACGAGATGACGGAGACCGCCTCGGCGACGGTGTTGGCATCGAGCGGCTCCCGGGGGAGAAGCAGCGCCCCCGGCGGCCGGCCGTTCCGGACGACGTGGTGGTCTGCGAGCGGCCTCGCCTGGTACTCGGCGACCGGGATCGAGTCGGCGAAGAGCTGCGAGTTGCCGAACCGCTTCGGGAGCTCGGCGCGGGCGGCAGCTAGCAGCTCGTCGTCGGCGCCGGTCTCGTCGGGGTTGAAGAGGACGGTGGAAAGGGACGCCGAGTGGAGGCGGTGCCGGTTCTGGCCGAAGACGCCGGAGTACTCGTAGGCGCGGGGAGGGTCGTAGCCGTAGAGGGCGAACCGTCGGAAGAAGCAGCCTGTGCCGACGTAGACGGGACCCTGGAGGCCATCGAGGGCGCGCATGTTGCCGTCGAAGAAAACGGTGTTGTGGTTGGCGTAGCGGTCGGAGGGGTCGATCCCTTCGAACCGCTGCGGGAACTGAATGTAGCAGATGCGGTCGCCGCCACGGTCCATCATGAAGCACATACCCTCCCGGAGGGCCTGCGAGTTGTAGATGTAGTGGTCGCAGTCGAGGTTGAGGATGAAGGGGCCATTGGACAAGATGGCTGAGGCCCGGACCATGGCGTTCATGGCACCAGCCTTCTTGTTGTGGTCGTAGCCGGGTCGCTTCTCTCGGGACACGTACACGAACATGGGGACACGCACGTCCACCCCCGACAGGTCGATGATCTTCTCATCAGGGGAACCCATCACAGGGTCGGGACTGGGAAGCTTTGACATGATCTGCAAGTATATATAACGTCAAGATCACCACCTTATTACTAATTAAGGGTCTGTTAGGTTAACACCAGCGCCACCACGTCGTCCAAGGAAGATCATGTGCAATGTGGTTACACATGACAGTGATTTTTAAGAGAGCAAATGGGGTGGTGGGTGGTTTGACAAAACATAAATTTTGTGTTTTGAAATACCACCGTCCATCACTTCAATCACCACCATCTACTCTGAAATGATGGCATCAGTACTTATGATGGGCCTCACTGCTTGCATAATTAATGGTGATGATTGAAGAGATGGACGGTACTAATTTCAAAACACAAAAAAATTGTATTTTGTCAAATCACCTCATCTGTCTTCTCAGGTTTTCAAGTTTTGCACCGAATGCCAAATCTTCCAAAAATCTTTTGAGTTCAGGATTTGACATTCAACCCTTCATCCACCAAGATAGGATCTTGGCAGTGGATATTGAAAATCACAGGCATGTGTTGCTGGATCTCGATTCTACCAGGTCTTCGATCCCAAACGCGTTTTCTTCGTCTAATAAATGAAAAAAAAAAGTTAATTACTTGAATGATGCCGGCATGATCGCCCTTAGCGTGGTCTGCACTGGCCACGGCCCAAGTACCCGGCCAATGCGAGCCATCAGCCATCCAAGTAGCTTTAAGAATCTTGCCGCCCACTGCATCATTCCCACCTTCCCTCGCGGCTTTCTTCTCTTCCCTTGAATTGTAGGCATCGGATCTCCTACGGATGGCGTCAGGCAACCCGTTGATCCTCACCTTGAACTCATCATACTCCCTCTTCAGCCTCCTCCTGTCCTTCACGAAGTCCTGGTCCTTCTTGAACTTGGTCGGGTCCCCCTTCTGGGAGAAGTAGCTGTCCGGGTTCCTGGGCTCTATCCCGTGCTTCCTGCAGAACGGAACCCACACCTCCGCGAACACCGCGGCCTCGGCCATGGCCTCGAAGGTGAGGAGGCTGCCGCCGTCGTCGGAGATGTAGCAGGCGAGCTTCTCGATCGGGTAGTTGACGGAGAGGATCGAGAGGATGGTGTTCGCGGTGACGAGCGGCGGCTCCTTCTCGGGGTCGGCCGTCGACACGAAGACGTCGACACCGGGGAGGTCGGACCGGCCGGTCGGGTTCGACGGGGACGGCATCTCGAACTTCTCGTGGAGGGCGGCGAGGTCAGTGGCGCGGTTGATGGGATTGAGCTTGGGCAGCTGGTCCAGTATCCAAGAGAAAGCGAACCAGATCTCGCAGACGATGGACATGCCCCAGAGCCACATCGCGTCTGGGTTTGGGTGGTTCACTCGCCAGGTGAGGAACAGGGCCAACACCACCAGCCGGATCATGATCAGGAGCCTGCTTGGTCCAGTATCCATGCACCGACATAACGTTAGAGGATATATAATATAATACATACGACGATTATATGATTAAAGTACATGGTGAATTTCTATGTCACAAAGATACGAATATGACCCGACGCGAGTTGAGACGGAAATTTCTTTTTCTTTTTTTTTTGAGAAATAGGATTCGGCGACATGGTTTTAAAAAAAGTTTTATCAAAACTATTTTTAGATATTTTATGTTGAAATATATTAAAACTATGTCTTCAAGAGACAGAGTCGTGTTGTCGTGTCGCGTCAAGACTGACTCGTGTCACTCGCGACACGCCCTTTAAACGGCGTGTGAATGTGACATAGATCTCCACTAAGAAGCAAGAAAAATTGGCCCACCTGTATGGGCTGAGGATGGAAGGTGGGATGGGGATCTTCCTGGTCAAAGGCTTCCAGGGCTTCTCCATGAAGTCAGCCATGCTCACACCTGTGCTGTCCTCATCAACCACCCCATAACCACCACCATCATCTGTCCAGAACACATTCCCAATTCCATAAGTCCCCTTGGTCTCGAACAGCCACCTGTTGTGGTCAAAGTCCCCTGTTTGGCTTCTTAGCAGAATTGACATGTTTGACTTCATCACGGACATGCGCCGGTCCATCTTCGGGTTGGGCCCGCCGCCCTCACCGTCCTCGTCCCTAGGTCCACTGTTGGCCTCACCACCTTGGTATGATGAACTCGGAACGTATGGAGCCTGGTCGTTCTCGGGTTTGACCGACAACTGGTTGGTGAACATCGGCTGGTTATCCGGCGTGGGGGGCATCATCACTGTGTAGTTGACATAATCCGACGACGAGTAATCGCCAGAGAGGTTGAGTTCATCATCGCGCGAGAGGCTTTCGACTCGACCGCTCGATGTCCGGCGGGCAAACTTTATGGTTGGGGGAGGCCTGGGCGGCATGGACTTCTTTGACTGGGTGCGCTCTAGTGGCTCCATGGCCAATACAGTGGCAGGTTGCTGTAAATCTTTTTGGGGGAGTAGGAAGAGGAGAAGAGCAGTTTAGGTATTATAAAAGTAGGTTTGAAGAGAAAGGGGTAGGGAGCTAATTGGAATTCTATGCTTGTCCTCTTCTTGGTGATGAAAGAGGCTCGAGAAATTGGATTCTAAATAAAAGCCCTGCGAACAAACAAAAACAGATATACTAATTTACAAAATGTAAGAAGATATACTAAATTACAAAATTCCGCTTTAGCTTATCATCTATTTCAGAAAGCCACCCCATATTTTGGCCAGTACGTTTAATCTCAATGCATTTAAAACACCCATCTGATATGTATAAAGAAAGTGCCGTCCTGCAATATAAATTTCAAAAACTTGAACCATTTGTTCTTCATTATCAATTGCCAATTTTATTATTCTAAAGATTAAGAAAAAAAGAGTGCAATCATTAAAGTTTTGGAATTGTCAATTTCCGCAATAGGAAGGACTAAAAAAGTAGTAAAATAGTTAGACGAAGGAATGCCTCAGTATCCTAATGGAGGGATCCCGGGTTCCAATCCAATTGGGGGCAACTCCAAGCTTGTTTTAAAAGAAAAGAAAATGGTGGAAAACAATTAATTAATCAACAGATAAAAACGTAGATGACACTCACATTTGGCACCATTTCGTGTTTTAGCCGAGACCAAAGAAATATGACAAACATGACCTATTCAAGACTCAAAATATGATGAATTTGGCCAATTAGTTTTTTCTTGATGGTTTTACCTTTTTTGTCGCCCGAAAAATTAGGCAGGCACCATGGTCAAACCGCTTGTCTAAGTTGTTACTTGAAAAAATCAGGCCTCATGTAAGTTGTCGCCTGAAAAAATCATGCACCATGATTTTGATCAAGCAATAGAACAAAACTGTTGTGAAAAAAGAAAATTGGCTATGCCTGTTATATTTTCTAGTTCGCTGTCAATTATGGTATGATGCTAAAAATTAGTGCAATCTACCTAATCAATTGGTTTATTATTAATTTTATACTTTTCCAAAGAGTTTTGAAGTTATTGTATAAGACATCAATTTCTTCCTCATTCATAATATGGTTGTTCGCTGGTTAAAACCAATTCTTAGGGCAGATCTAACTCTTTTTAATTCCCTTTTGGTCGACTTCTCATTGTCCTATACCGTGGTCATCTCTCAAACAATGTTAAAATTTTGGCAATGAATGTCCAACGTTTTATGAGCCTACTTTTTTCATGTAACGAAGAAATGACAACTAAATCAAGAGCTGGTTAAGACAACATTGCTTAATAAGAAATGCAGGACGATTTAATTGGCAATATTTCCTAGGAAAAGTTTAACTTTCTTCATTAAAGACCTCAAATACCAAAAAAAAAAAAATCAGACATTCCAACATGAAGATGAAAATCAAGATAAATTAGTGATAATTATTGAACTACATTTCTTGATTCCACAAAAAAAAATTAAATTGGTTCCAATGACAATTCCATTCATATCCAATAAAAGTAGACCAAAATTCCACAGAAAAAAACAAAAAAAAAAAACATAATTACCGGAAAATGCACGAGCGAAATCGGGAGGCTCATCTCTCGATCACACAATAATTCTCGAGATTTTCTAATTTCTCCATCTTCCAAACATGCAAGCATCAGAAGAAACTCTTATTCTAGGTCTCCAACGCATTTGAAACGAGCAATTTTATACCAAAAAAAGGAAAAATTGGTGAGAAGATGAAAACTAAACCAGGTTTACCAAAAGATTGTGACAATTGTGATTAATGTAGTTGATGGAATCTTGAACGTGGGATCTCAACTTTGAGAGAGAGAGATTGGTTGGTGAAGATCCGGGGCTGCAGAGAGAAATGGGGAGGTTAAGAGCCCCATCCCCCAACCCAATTTTATCACCAATTGACTCGGACTTTCCCGCCACATACAATGACCACACAAAACTGACCCTACATAGAGTTGGTATTTTTTTCGAAAAAAATAAGAAATGACAACAAGGATTTTTTTTTTAAATTTTAATCAATAACAACTATTGTTTTGTTTATCCAAAAAAAAATATTGCTTTGCTATTTCAATATATAAAAATGTATTCTTGAATAAAACAATATTTAAAAGTACTAAAGCAATTTAAAAATATCAAAATAATGTATGTACGTGTTAAGTTAGTGTCAGCAAGTCTGCCTGGTGTCACGAACAATAAATGGTGTGTCATTGTGACATACAGTGGTGGACATCGGGTTGAGACCTTACCCATGATAGAACCGGTTTGATCTACATTGTGAACCCGATCCTAACTAATAAAATGGATGGGTTTTGGTTCGTGGTAAAATGATAACTCCATGAAGCCCAGTCTAGCACGAGCTGTTTACTAGCTGGGTTTAAAGACTCTGTCTCAACCCACTTGAAATCCAACCTGATAAGACCCGGGCCTGGCCTGAACCGGACAAGAGTCAGGTGGGGCTTTCATGAGCTTGGCTTTGTGTTGGGTCGGACACTAACAGGCTCCGGCTCGAGCAGGCCCATTATCCAGACTTAGATGGCTGCACTCCGTCTTCGGCCTACTATTGATTATAAACCAATGTGGGATCCCGCCAGCTAAGTCTGACCCAGGCTTAACTTTTGTACCCTCGTGGGCACCATACTCTTTAGCAGCTCCGTCGAAATTTTTGACGTTCATCTCTGATGTTCTATGGGTCTAATCTAACCACACACGAGTGATTTTCGGCAGTTGTTTTGGTGGAAAACATGGATTAAACATTATTTTTTAACGAGGGAATTAAGCATGGATTAAGTTAAAATGTAGTCAGGTCTTTGAAGGATCTTAGGAAAAAAAAGTCCCACAATGCATTGAAATTTCACAAAGAGATTACAACAAATAATTAAATTGAAAACATTTTTTTAACTAAGCAAACCATGACAAAGGGTCTGATTGACTAAATAGTTTTTACAATCATACAACCTTTTACTATAGGGGATAGTACTAACGGATTTTTTGGATTTTTCAGAAGTGTTCTTAAGGGTACATCTTATTTTCAAAAGTGATATGGAATGGTTCCAAATTATAGAATGATGAAGGTGTTTGAATGTACTTGTTTTGTGTCTATTGCTTTCTTGGTTTTTCAAATGGTCAAAAAGGCTATAAGTATTATGATCCAGTTGGAAGAAAAGTTACGTATCTAGAGACGTCTTCCACGAGGATACACCTTCTTTTAGTTTGATTGGAGATAAGATGAGAGACAAATCTGATTTGTCCTTTTTAGTGCCATTTACTGAGAAAGAAAGAATGAATGAGCATGTGGAGGTTCAGGAGGTGTAAGTTCATTTAAGGGACAATAGGTTTAAACAATCCTATAATAAAAGACATGGAAATATTGTTGAGATTTCATTCTTGAATCAAGTGGAAGCTAAGAAAGTAAAAAAATATAGAAGCCAATCCTGATTTAATTTCTTCTTTAGTTGAACCTAATCGCTCAAGCTCGGAGGATGTCTTAGGAGTTTTTCTCTCCTAAACATCATGCATTTTTGACATTTTTTACATTGAGTGTGAGTCCTATTCAGAGGCAGCTTCAAAAGAGGATTGTCAACAAATAATAGTTGAGGAAATGAATGCACCGGAGAGGATGCATGGGAGTTGGTAAAGCTTCTGCCTTAGAAGAATACTGTTGGGAGCAAGTGGGTTTATAAGCTCAAAACAAATGCATATGGATCAATTGACAGATACAAGGCAATATTTGAGGCGAATGGCTACAATCAACAATTTGGACTTGATTTTGCATAAACCGTTGCACCAGCTGCTCATATGACCACTAATAGATAAGGGATTATTCTCTGTATTTTTATGAGAAATTCATCGACCATGAATAATTCAATGAACTTTTGGATGTTAAAAAGGTATATAGCTTGAACAAATCCATTATGACCCTTTTATGAAACACCGACTCCGGCTCGGTGAAAACTTTTCAAAATGAGCCCCCCAGCTTGGCTAGGCTCCTTTTTGAGCCATTAACATTGGGCTCAGCTTAAGCTGAACTGAGCCTGGCTCGGTTGAGCCCTAGCCAAGTCCCTTACCCGGTTTACCATCATTTCTTTTAAACCAAGCCAACTAAGTTCTTTCCAAAACCAAGCCAACTCTAGCTTTAGCCTTGACAAGCTGACTTGGTCAAGACCACACAGACTAGGTTCGGGTTCGACCCGACAATGCCATAGTCGCCTCTTTTCACCAGAGATAGCTTATAACCTCGTTCTTTATGCAGTTCGATAAAAAAAAGAAAACCTTTTGAGTGCACCACATCGGTGCAAATGATGAGACTTTGTACCTTTGACACTTTTACCAAGGCATGAGCAAAGCTTGTACTTACACTCAAAATCGTCAAATATTTGGACTATCTCGGAGGTAGAAAAAATTTGCATGCGATGACGATGGTTGAACATTTGGATATATGTATTTGTATTTACATCAAATATAAATATAGTATTATCTATTTATATACATATGCATTTATTTCAAGTACACAGTTTTGCGCACTTTGGCTTTCTTTGAATTACACATTTATTGAAAGTATACAGTTTTGTGTATTTTTGTGTTATTTATGATGGTCTTTTGGCGTACGATGCTTTGATATATGTGTAATTATATATGAATATAATTATTCAGAGTATAAGGTTTTGCATATTCTTGTCCTATTTAAATTATACATTTATTTCACGTACATGGTTTTGTGTACTTTTGCGTTATTTATGATGACTTTTTTAGTGTACGATGCTTTGATATATGTGTATATAATTATTTAGGGTACACAGTTTTGCATATTCTTCTCCTATTTGAATTACGCATGTATTTCAAGTATGCAATTTCATGTACTTATGCGTTATTTATAATGGCTTTTTTGGCGTACGATGCTTTGAAATATGTGTAATTATATATATGTGTATAATTATTCAGAGTATGTAGTTTTGCATATTTTTGTCCTATTTGAATTATGCATTTATTTTAAGTACGCAGTTTTATGTACTTTTGAGTTATTTATGATGGCATTTTGGCATATGATGCTTTGATATACGTGTAATTATATATATGCATATAATTATTTGAAGTACGTAAGTTTGCATACTCCTTCTCTATTTAAATTACACAAGCATTTATTTAGAGTACGCAATTTTGCATACTCGTGCTTACTTTAAATTACGTGAGCAGTTATTTAAAGTCACAATTTTGTACACTTTTGTTTTTAATTCAATTTCAAAAGGATCACATGCGAGATTTTAAGTTCACATACCTTTGACATCTCATAAAATAAAATAAGTGTTTTACATTCGCATGTTTAGGATATTCTCTATACACTTGTGGCGCTTATCCAACAAACAAAATAAGGCTCTCGTGCTCACATGCATCAAAGATTTTACATCCGTTTTGATTGGACAACCTCCAAGTGTTGGAATGTTCTTCAAAATACTATTCCAACCCAGTTCGAACTATAAATAAGTTGAGACTGTCATGACTCAGACGTTTGCAACTGAGTCTTCTCTTCGAATAAATAAAACACAAGACATTGACTACGTAGATTTCGTTTGTACTTACATCAAGTCCTTTTGTTTTGCATCCAGAGATGTCTCGGATATGCCCTTAACCCGAGGTTTGGGAAATCATAAAATTCCAGAGTTTTTGATTGGTCTTCTTTTTGAGAAACCAGTTATTCTCTCATCACAATAGTACTATCAGAGATGCACAACATGCTCATACGTCAACAAATGAATGGAGGTTTATGACAAACCTCTTTGTGTAACGCTCCAAAATTTTCAACTTAAAAATATAGAATTTTAACCCCATTTTTTTGTTTAAAATATTATAGCAGAAATAGTTTGAATTTTGAAAAGTCAGACAATTCTGGTGGGTTACAGAAATGAGTTCTGTAGTTGAAATAGAAATCCATCACATGTCTAAGAGAAGTAAATATCATTTCATGCATTGCAGATAGTTCAAAGTTTATACATCTTCAAAGGTTTAATAAAATATCCCATAAAAATGAGACATTTGATAGCTGATTCTAAGATTGAGAATGTAGTTAGGGAAGGTTAGATCAGAGCCTCACCGTGCACCGAGCTCTCGCATCGTATCATTGTTCATCATCTACGCTCTATGAAACAAGGTCAAAACTCTTGCGAGTCGGTAAGCGAACTTAAGCATTATGCATTATGATAAGTAATCAAAAGCATCTATCATGATTTCAGTTATGCAATATCAGCATGATCATAATTTCAAATATGTAACGGCATGTTCATAATCATGATAACAACATGAATAGCATGATCATAATAATGATATATCAATTAGAATTATAAAATCATAATCTCAGAAATAACAATAAGAATAACATGCTCATAATCTCAATTAAATCACAACTAACTATGTTAGTAAGTTAGTAGGGTTAGTATTAAGTTTCAATAGGTTTACTCCTTTAGTTATGTAGAGGTATTCATCATCGTGTCAGCTAGAATATACTATGATGTTCATTATATAAATTGTATCTTTGCCATAGTATCTACTGACCAGATCCCAACCCAAGTTGCGGCCTCCAAAGGACCGAGAGATGATTGGTGCATGGGTACATTCGGATTGCAATCTCTATCGATGCAACAACTAAGATCTACCCTCTATCTGGTAACCTAGACCTCCCTGACTCTGAGTGACGAAGGTCTGAGGATGTTGTGCTCCTCATTTTTTAAGTTGGTATGACATGTAGTTTAAATCTATATGCGACAATTGTCACTCAAGGTTGTACTATCCACCCTATCTTAGGTGAACCAATTTGTGAATGGGTGACGTGTGAGGCTCCATCTTCATTATGTGTAATTTTAGTAGTCATGCTCTCGTGTCATGCGAGGTGTTAATGCTCAATAGCCCCATACTCTCTGTAGGATAGTATGTCATGACAAGGTCTATGCTCATCCCAAATCATGTGCCTCTCAAACAAGCACCTTGCCAATGAAGGCGTATATCCATGATTTAATGTGTGGTAGTTAGTACATGTAGTGAGACTTCCTCTTACGGCATGGGGTCGCAGCCCACCCAAACTCTCATTAGAGCACTAATGCCTTCCACAGTTTGTTCATTCCACACATAAGTCAAGAGATGTTCATCATGCCTCATTGCATTAATTCATAGCATAACAGTTTAGATGCAAATAGATGTTCTATCATTTTATGTAGGCATTATAGTCATATAGAGACAATTTATAAGAAACATGAACATCGAATCACTGGCCTTTATGCAACATATGCTACTTATACATATATATGTCATGCATTTTCTTCTTCGCCTAATATTGTCACTATCACACAAGTGTTATATATATGACACTCGGCCTATGCATAGACATTCGTGCATCAAAATCAAGCATAAATGTGTTATTCTACGTCAATGTTCATTTGTTATATTCATGAGCACATGTATATGATTTTTGTGAGTGTTCGACAAATCTTATAAGCATTTTTTTATCGCATTGTTGCCTAGCTTTTGTCATAAGCTTTGTAGAGTTTTGGTCATGCTTCTTGCACACACATAGTCTTGTGCATTGACTAGAGTCTAAGTATAGACGTGTCTAGTCTCTCTAAGGCAACAACATTGTACACTTATAAGTGTTTGATCTTGAATCATGCTTTATCGATTTACTCGGGCCTAATCGAGTATTGAATACATATTCTCTTCTTTTTGTAGTTCAATCGCTCTTTGTTTGAAAGGTGCATGAGCATATATTAATGCTAACTCCAAAGTCTATATAAGACTCATGTTTTCACAAAGTAGACCCTCATATAAGACTTTTGATATTCTCTAAAAAAATGAATATTTGGTTTCTTTATTTTTCCTTTTCTTTCCTTTTTTTTTACTCAAAGTACAGCCAAGATGCTGCTGGTCTATCCAGTCTGATATGAGACAATCAACACATCCTTGAACCATGGCTGGATTGAGTTACTTGGTCCAGCCAGTTCTGGCTAGACTCAGTACAGACCACCCGAACCTTGTTATGTTGGTTGTGGTTGTGCCGACCTTTTAGTGACCCAGATCTGAACCAAGTTTGGTTCAGACCTATGTGGTCTGATTGGGGCAGACCTGGTCTGAACCATGCTAGTCCAGACTATGTCTGTCCAACTGTGTATGAGCGTTTTGGGGGTTTGTACAAACAGTTCTATGAAACTAAAATTCAATTGCAGTTTTTACAATGTCAAAGACAAGAACCTAAGTTTAGTTTTGTGAATCGTATATTGGATACCTACTTTATCCCTTGAAACTTTTTATTTTCGATTTTGCTTTTCATTAAAGAAATTAGGCATTTGAGTACCATTTTCTAAGAATCACTTTCTTCTTTGAGAAACCGTGTTTATCCAAAATTCTAAGTCTATCTTCTCTTGAGTGAATCCTAATCATATGGATTTTCAAGTTCATTTTATTTGAGTGAATCACAATCACTCGATTTTTTCCAAAATTCATTTTTATTGAGTGAATCATGATCATCCAAATTTTTCTAAATTTATTTTCATTGAGTGAATCATAATCATCCAAATTTTCCAAATTCATTTTCATTATGTGAATCATAATCATCTGAAATTTCCAAATTCATTTTCATTAAGTGAATCATAATCATCTGAATTTTCCAAATTCATTTTTTTCATTCGATGAGTCACATTCTAATCACACAAAATTTTCAAGAGATCATCAAAGTCTTCAAAAGCATTAACCTTTTTGTAAAGTCTTCAAGAATTAATTTCTCATATCACATTTATGTAGAGATTTTGGAGAAACCAAATGCTAATCTAATAAATTCTATTTCACTCGTACGAATTACCCAAAACATTAACTTCCAATATATAAATTCAATCACATTTATATGGATTTTCATTATTTCATTTCCTTTACATGAATTCCATCCATTTTATATTAATTTTGAGAAAAAATCCAATTTTTACATTCATATTAATTATTTTTAAGAAAGCATTTCTCATAAATAAGTCTCATCATCTAAGCATGAATTTTCATGAAATCAAGTTTTTAATTCTCATATTCACATGGATTTCTAAAAATCTTTCAAATTAGAGAGTAGTATGATTTTTTTAAGTAGGCTTAAGTGGAATTAAAAATGCATGAGATGCTTAAACTCTTAAAAATGAAAACTCTAAGAAACCAACTAATTTTCATGGTTAATCATGGTCCTTGAAATGAGAAAACACCATTGAAATTTGTGCTTCTCCATTTCAAACATGAACATTGCCAAAATTGTGTGGATTAAGAAAGAAGCATAAGAGAGAAAGAAATAATAATGTGCATATTCCTTTGCCATATCCACATGTATTATGAAAAGACATGTTTATATAATTTGAGGAAAAAGAGATAATAGAAGAGACGTGAGGGATTGAATAATTATCAAGATGCATAAATAATAAATTCACTTACCTTAACTTGTGAACTAGGCTTTGATCATATTCTTCACTTGGATCTTTTTGAACTCATTATGAGGGTAGAGAAGAGTTCCTAACTGGCACCCTTCACTACTCTTAAGTGAAGAAAGAGGAAATACCAAAAATTGTGAATGAGGGAGAGAAACAAGAAAGAGAGAAAGAGTTTGTGAACTCTTGAATGTCTCTCCTTCATAAATTGATGGATGAATTTATAGGGTTAAGGTAATTATTACATCTAAAATGTGTGGCTTGGATCAATTATAAGGAATCAAGGATTAAGATCTAATCATCTCAATTCTCAAAAATTTTCTCCCAAGCATAAACCTTGACCTCCATATAACATGTAGAATTTTTCTAATATGAAAACCTATTCCAAGCTAGAGATTCTAGCTTCTCTACTTTATTTGTTCTATGATATTTTGGATATTCACCTTAGGACTGAGTGTATCTCACTTGGATTCAAAAATCCAAATCTCATCATTATAAAAAATCATGCCCCTCTAGTTGTACTTTGATTTAATTAAATTGAAACTATCATAACTACTTAGTTGTCTTTTCTCTTTACTTTAACTAATTATTATTTTATTATTTCTTTGATATTTCATTTAAAGACCTCAATTAATGCTAATTCCATCTTAGATCTTATTTTTCTCAAAATTCCATATTGAGTCTTTAATTTTTCAAAATTCCACCTTGAGTTTTTATTTTTTTGAAATTCTATTGAGTCTTTATTTTTTTAAAATTTTATTTTAAGTCTTTATTTTTTAAAATTTTTATCTTAAGTCTTTGTTTTTCTAAAATTCCATTTTAAGTATTTATTTTTCTGAAATTTCATTTTAAGACTTTATTTTTCTAAAATTCCATTTTAAGTCTTTATTTTTCTAAAATTTCATTTTAAGTCATTGTTTTTTTGAAATTCATGGCTTAAGGCCTAATTCAGAAATAACTAGGTTTTCTAAACTAATTTAGACATTGCTTTTTCAATTAGGTTTAACAAATAACTATTGAATTAACATTTTTGGTTAATTAATATAAAAACTCTATATTCTAGAAATATAAGCAACATATAGAATTAATATTTCCATATTTAAAATTTCTCTGTATTGTATTAAAATACCTGAAAATTCATGGGTCTTACACTTTGTGTGATAATGCACCATATTATAGGAAAATTACGTACAAATACATGATCACCTTCACAGGCAAGATGCTCGATTCAGTTTAAAAGATGAGAGCATGGTAAATCAGTTGCTAGATAAAAGAAGACTCGACACACCCATTCATCCTTGAGTTCTATCAATTGAGAGGATAGGAGGTATAAACTCTGATGGATAAAGTTGTTAACAACTACACTCCTCGAGTGACAATGACTCGACATTCTCGATCATCAAAGTTAGGGGAGAGGGCTACCAATTATTATCCTAGGTGGTAGATCACACAAACTTCTACAAAAGTTATGATGCATCTCCCATTTATTCTTGCCTCTAAGAAATTCTCTCTCGATCTCTGAAATTGTTCCCTTTGGATCAAACTCAGCTAGTCATTCGGGTTATCAATTTACATAAAATAATAAACCTCTGAATGGTCTCAGTTGTTTTTATGATTTTATTCGGTGACTACCTACAGGTAGATAATTATCAAAACAAAATTATGATGTTCATATTGTTTCTTCAAACCAGAAATGATACACCGCTTATATCAACCCATGGTCAGTCCAATTAGATATGATCAAATGTTTAAAGTATGATAAATACTTTTATTAGTAGTGTTCTCTTGTCTAATATCGTTGCATCTAGCAGGCTTTCATGAGTCTAACTCATTTTATGAGATACAGGTGATGAGTAGGTTGATGCTGCAGGCGATAGCGCGATGACACGATGATACCAAGAATCAATTCTCTTTGTTGTTCATTTCTGAGCACATTTTGTATAAGGACTTTTGTATAATATTGTTTCTATATAAAAACCTTTTTTTTAATCTTCATGGTTTTTAATGGATGTGTGGAAATGCACACCCAAATCCAATACATTTGGTGACCTAATTCATTTGTTAAAATTTTTGCCTGTAATACTCCCAAGGTTCGCTGACTTGTTTTTTTCAAACTACTATTTTTGTTGAACTATCATTTTAACTCTAAAAAATGATTGACTATTAAAATTTTATTTTTTTTCTAAAAATTACAAGTTAAAATTTTTGGGGCATTACAACATTAGTTTCAGAGCGATAGAGAATACAATGATTCTAGATCATCCACATCGCACTGTAAGTATTTTTACTTAATCATTTTCATATCTATCTTGATTAAGAGAATCTCTTTTCAAATAGTTGGCGTACAATGAGATGGTTGGGGCTATGAACACCTTGACTGGAGCTGTTGAACAACTTCAAACATTTGTCTAGACAATTAGGTGAGTAGGTTGGTTCACGAAAACACCAATCTAGGATGATCTGGTGATGGGATGGAATGTTGTTGATGCCACGAAGCCCATCTGGGTCAGATGTGCCCATGGGAATCAGAAGATTATCTCTTCTGCGGAGAGGTAGACCATTTTGTGGAGGAATGTCATCTCAAACAAGGCCACGACAATAGGCAGTTGGTTGTGTAAAGCCTTGAGGGCAAAGCTTCCTCACTTAGAGGTTCTCTCAATATACCCAGACTTGTTAAGATTTCATTAGACTCATCGGGTACATGAGGTAGCAAGTCACCCAATTTTTTGCCAGACTGGTCAGTCTATACTTTGACTTCACCTCTTTATGCACCATACTCACCTTATTATATGCTAAATATGCCCCCCACATGCCTAAATTTTCTATGGTCACTCCAACCTTGTATTTCTCTCCTCTACGCAAAGTTAGGTGCATGGGTAATACGAGGAACTATGTTAAGCAGTACTCAAACCTTTTTTAGAAGAAACATGAAATGTTAGGGTTTTGGTTTTGTTTTCGAGGTCGGTGAACTCTTGTCTGGCGAGTTTTTCTTTCTGCAAGATCGATCAACGGTGTTGGGTTTTGTAACACATTGGGTTGTATATAATAATACTGCCTTCTTTATATGCCATAAATACTTTATTGATTTCTGACTTAATCATTCTTTGATGTAAATAAAGGATGACTCGATGTACCAATGGTGAATCACCTGACGAGTGGTCAGAACAACAAAGATTCGTCATGGATTCTCATAACACCTTGGCCATAACCATTAGGAGCCAAGTATGTGCCCATCAGGAACATGCTATAACCGCAATAACAAGCCAACATCTGAACATGGTCATGTACAAAAAACTTTTGAAGTTGGACCCCCAACCTTCGCAGACAAGGCCGACCGAGAGCTGGGTTGAGGAAACCGAATGAGCCTTTTGGGTAGTGTCAATGCCAAAAGAGAAAAAAACAAATTTTGGCACTTATCGGCTTAAGGATAATGCCAAAAAATGGTGGACATGACCTGAGGAGTCAGTTTCCCCAGAGCAAAAGTTGTTCCCTGGAAAGCATTTCGAGAAGCTTTCCTTGCAAAGTACTTTCCCCTCCATGCTCGGGACAAAAAGAAAATTGAATTCCTAGAGTTGTGCCAAGGAAACCTAAGTCTAGTGGACTACAACACCAAATTTTAAAACTTGGAGCAGTATTGCTCCAACCTGTTCATAGACGATCGTGAACGGGCGAGTAAATTCATTCGGAGGCTCAAGGAAGGACTCTGTTACAGGGTCTTGACCAGTATGCCCTCAACGTTTTCCACCACTGTTGCGGCAACCACCCTTTAAGCAAGGAATGCGAGCGCTTCTAGGGTGTTTTGAGCAAGAAGCTAGTTGTGGCTGGTGGAAATTCAAAGAAATCACCCATAAGTGGCCAAGTTCAGATGCCACCTTTTTAGAAGAAGAACCATAAAGGAAAGAAGTTTGTCCCTCTGACCAAAAGGCAGAGACCATAAGATGGTTCCCAACCCTGTTAGCAGTCCAACAATGTTTGCTCTAACTGCAACCAGTCACACGGCGGACAACCATACCCTCATGAGATGAGAGGTTGCTTTTACTACGGCAAGATGGGTCACTATATCTGCGAGTGCCATAAGAAGGTGGCAGATGAAATAAAAAGAAACACTGGAGGACCCCAGCCTCCTCGACCACCTCAACCCCCATAGCAGCAACTAGTTTCTCAGAAGACAATGACCAGACAAGTCTATGCCACTTTGGTTGAACAGCTAACCAAGGGAGACCTCCTTCAAGGTACCTTTTTGGTCACTAGCCAAGTGACTTTTGTACTTTTTGATTATGGTGCCACATATTCTTTCATTTCTATTAACTTTGTTAAATAATTGAGTGTACATAAAACCCTTGAAAAATGCTTTAGATGTGTACAACCCAATTGGAAAGAACATGGTTTGTGTGACCTACATACCAAATTTGGATGTGGTTTTAGCAGGCCATTATTTGCCTGCCAATACGATCCTTCTCGATATGACTAAGTCTGATGTCATATTGGGTATGGATTGGTTACATAAGTATCACACCAAAGTTTTATGCCATGGTGGGAACGTTGTTTTGTCTTAGCCTGGAGCCCCCAAATTGGAATTGAAACTCTCTAAGTTTATCCTTAAAGACCGAGTAATATCAACGTTAAAGATGTAGACGTACCTGTGGAACGGATGCACCAACAATTGTGTTGATCGAGGAATTGAAAGTAGTCCATGAATTTTCAGATGTATTTTTAGAGGAATTGCCAGGACTTCCCCAGCTTTGCATCGTGAAATTTAACATTGAGTTATTGCCAGAGACCACATCAATTTCTAAAGTACCATATCAGATGGCGCCTGCAGAACTCAAGGATTTCAAGAAGCAATTGCAGGAGCTGATAGATCAAGGATTCATTCAGCCTAGCGTATCACCATGGGGAGCGCTGGTTCTGTTCGTGAAAAAGAAGGATGAATCATTGAGGCTTTGCATAGACTACAAGATGCTTAACTAGGCTACCATAAAAAATAAATATCTGCTACCCCGTATCGAAGACTTATTCAATCAACTACAGAAAGCTAATGTAATACCTATGACTTTTCATGGATATTCTCACAAAAAATAAATTGACAATAATAATAAAAGATATAAAATAAATAAATTAGATTTAATCCCAACATTTTAATGGAAGAATTTTAGAAAAAAATTTAAAAGACCAAGTTGTTCTTCTGACCCTAGTGAAAATCTCACTGAAAACCAAATTCAGAAGAAATGATATTTTTGAGAAGAAAATTATGATAATTATGTCAAATTAAAATTTAAAAGAATTTTACATGAATTTAAAATAATTTTGCATACATGTAATATCATTTCACCAAAAATTGAATTTTAGTTTTAGGTATTTGAAATCCAAAATACCAAGGTTAATTAGTAAATTAATTGTTATGAAATGAAAATTGGGAATTAACCAAGCTTTATAATTTTGTAGCGATCCATAGGTGGGGCATCCCCTTATGGGCCCCAATCTATGTGGCACCTCATCCTATGTTGGCACACAAAGTTAAAAATGTCATTCTTAAATTTAAAAAAAAAATGATATTTTAAAAACTTCAAAAAAAAGTGGGGGAAACTAAGTCTAAAGTTTCCATAAATGGGATCCCTCCCAATGAGGGGGCGTCCCATCCTAGAAGGTTCTCTAGGATGGGCTGACAAAAAAAAATAATACAATATGGTAAGTATAGAAGAAAGAAAGAAAAAAAATATATAGCAAAGTCAATACCTTGCTATTCAAGCAAGGTAGACATGCCTATTTTTGAGATTTAGAAAGTAGGCTAAACAAGGGGGGACATCCAATGCTTGTGGACCCCGTTACTTACATAGTAATATGATATAATGTACATCATATAACTTAGACATGAGACCAAGGTATGGCCTTAATACAAAAAAAAATGGAAAGAAAAAATTAGGAAACATAATAAAGAGATACATATTAGCAAAAAGAAAAGAAATAAATTTTGAGAGCTGAAATTTTATTGCTGGATTTAGGAAGATATTTAGAAAGAGTAGAGAGGATATAAAATGGCCAAGGAGGGGTTCACGCCCCCCTTATTTGGCATTTTATTTTGGCTTCCTCTTTTATTTTCTCTCTCACTCCTCTCTCTCTCCCTTTTCCTCTTCTTTTCCTTTGCTTCCCTCCTCTATTCTTAGAGCTTAGGAGGTTTGTTCTTCCATTAGACCTAGGCTGAGCAAGGAGCTACAACCACACTTCGAAAGGTGGGAGCGGATCATGCTACCAAACTGATCTTTCTAGCGTTCATGCTCACCGATTCGTTGAAAGAGGTAGGGGTTCTATTCTTTACCCATAGATCAAAACTTATATGCACGAGTTTATTCCGATGCTGAATAGGTAAAACCCTGCATTGAACCTCTCATACGAGGATTTGATGTTGGTTCTATCATATTTAGCATAGAAACAATTTTTCGAAATAAAAAACCGCTTCTAGGACTCAAATCCAACTCGAATCAATTCTGAGAATAGTGTAGAATTCAGGTTGTGCATACATATGTTGTGTATACATATCATATATGATATGTATACACATATACATGTGAAAATAATTTTGGTTTAGAACAAAGGCCAAAAAAAAGTATAAGATGTAAATTTTTATGCATTTTAGCCGTATATGGGCAAATCGGTTATAGTCGATTGGCCCGAAACCGATGCATGAAGGGTTTCAAATGAAAACCCTTCATGTATTAGATTGGTTAGTAGAGAAAGGGGGACTGATCAGATTCCGAAGTAGGGGTCGGTTCAGTCCCTAGAAAAAAATGATAATAAAAAAAATGTGCAAAATCATGTGGGTGTTGGCGTAATTGAAAAAAAAATGGATTTCGGATTCAGTAGAGGGCTATATAATTATTTTCCATAAAATAAATTGATATTCTTGTTGTCATTTGTGGTATATGCTATCAATAAAAGAAAATTATAAATATAGAATAATTGTTGTGAAAAATAAATGCATATGAGTATGGCACAGCCAGTGTGATGTGCATTGGCTATGCGTAAGCTGCTTGTAGAGCCCAGCTAGTGCGACATGCACTGACTGTGCTTCAGGGTCTGATCAGCCCCCTACAACACCCAACCGGTGTGGCTTGTACTGGCTGTGTGTTGCAGGGATGAACAACACATTCATACTTGGAGGTGTGTGTTACTCATCATTGCAACACAGCGCAGGCTAGCCCCGTAGCATCCAGCCCAATGATGAGGTGCACTTACCACACC
The DNA here is from genome assembly GCF_984573655.1 of Nuphar pumila. Taxonomy (NCBI): domain Eukaryota; kingdom Viridiplantae; phylum Streptophyta; class Magnoliopsida; order Nymphaeales; family Nymphaeaceae; genus Nuphar; species Nuphar pumila. Next base: position 43,661,984 of record NC_143250.1, read on the forward strand.
CCCTACAACTACCATAAGTTGGGGTCGAGTAGAGCCCAACACGCCATGTCCATTTTTTTTTTGTATTTTCCCCTTTCATATTCAATCTTATGTCAGCCACAACTCACATCTATGACTCATCATAGTTAGAATAATACACCTATTAGACATACCCACCTCGTGCAGGAGTGAGTAATTTGGAGCATGCATAGACAATAAAAAAAAGTTAAGTAGGGTTGTCAAAGAGTGATTTTTGGAGTAATCTTTTGGTTGCATATGTGTAACAGAATACCTACATTAGACCCATATACCATCACTATATAATGACAATGATAAGTCATGAATAAGGATCAAGTAAATAAAGTAGGTACATAAGTATTGCAAAGGTAATCTTTTTTTTTTCTTTTTTATAACAGAAAACCAATCACATGGCAGTCACTGTATTCTTTTCAAAATATAGCACAAAGATACGTTACCGAATCATGCATGGTTACGGGTAACAAAACAACCATAAGAAATGTGTAGATCTACTATCATACACAACTTTTTCAAAACAGCCAAACAAAAAAACCACTTCATATAACTGACTATATATATAAATTTAATGAATGAACATAGTGTCTTTGAATAGGATTTTTTTTCACAACAAACACACATTTAACATCATGTTATAATTTATACCAAAATTTAAACAAGAAATGAGTAGTATTGCAATGCATGTCTATATATTATGTATTTTTTTTTCTAACTCATCACCGGTATGGCATGGACTTTCATAATATAATACACATCTTATTTCTTTCACAAATCTATTAAAATAAACATGCACGATTCATGTAAGAACATAATCGTATGCATCAATGTATGTATGATACACTAATGTCTATACACATGTTTCTTTCATTTATTCATTCAGTATTACTGGCATACTTTGCGTGAACTAGCCACATGTATTATAAGGTTGATCTCACCATTTAAGGTGGATCGACACACATAATGGTATGCGTTCTAACATAGTCATACGTGCTGGCCATTTTTTACCAAGATCCACTTAAATCCTTCATCAACCATAGCTAAGACCATGGTTGTAGTTTCATACATATTTGCAGATGGTGTACAACATATGTGTACTCCATAGCACTATGTATATGCATAGATCTATTATGCCCTTACCTCTATTGATGAACTGATTTTTTGAACAAAACCCGGGTATGGCTGGATCGATTGACTGTCATCCTTCTCCTAGCTAGCTTGCTTGCCGTCCAACACCTCCAAAATGTGTAGATGAAAGGGAGGAATGAAGAGGAAGAGAAGAGAGTAAGAGGAGAGATGAGACGGATGAGAGAGGGGTGAGAGAGATGAGAGGGACAAGATATAGAAAGAGAGAGAGAGATGGATTGGGCACATAAGTTTCCTCCCATTTGAGCCTCTCACGAATTTGGGAAGGAGAGAGGGGTGCCACCCTCTTTCTTTTCTCGAGTTCCCTCACTTAATGGTAAGGTCTCCCAAATCCTTTCTTTTCTTTTTTTGTTTTTGTTTAACTTAGCTAGGTTTGATTTCCAAAGAGAGAGAACAAAAAAATTAGAAAGAAAGATTGTATGAGACTCCTTCCCTTGTGGTGCCCCAACAAAATTTTCTTACCTTCTATAATATTTCTTATTTTCTAGCTTACTTATTCTCTTTTTTTTTCAAACTTTCTTTATTCTCTTTCTTATTTTTTTAAACACATGTTGTAGAGAGAGGAGGGTTGACCCTCCCCTCTTAGGTAGTTGGGTCCCACTAGGGGCGTGTCACCCTTTCCTCTTTAATATATATAACAAATATTTTTTAAAAATCAAATTGTGTTTCCTATTTAATCTTGGATCCTGTTTGGATCCCATAATATTTGGATCAACTAAGAATCCATCTCCCATACCCAACTGAATTTTAGATCTATCTGAGATCCAAATCCTATTACCATATCCAAATCCATATACTAGATCCACATTACTTTAATTGGATTCAAAACCCAATTGGATTAAATTCTCATTTACCCTAAGAATCCAATTTCTCTTGGAATACAATACTTAAGTTAAATTCATTATAAACTTTAATTTCATTGGAATTTATCTTGTAAGTTTTTCCTTCGCTTCAATTTCCATTTAATAAAATTTCTGATATAGAGAAGAACTCACTTTTATTCATTTCAATAAATGTCAAAAATTTACAAGTCTTACAGAAACTAAGTGTGAAGTTTCTATAAATGAAATCCTTCCCGGGGGGGCATCCCATCATAGAAGGTTCTCTAGGATGAGCTGGCAAAAAAAAAAAGATAATACAATATGATAAGTATAGAAGAAGGAAAGAATATATATATATATATAGCAAAGTCAATACCTTGCTATTCAAGCAAGGCAGACTTGCTTGTTTTTGAGATTTAGAAAGTAGGCTAAATAAGGGGGGACGTCAAATGCTTGTGGACCCCCTTGCTTATATAGCAATATGATGTACATAGTAATGTATATCATATAACATAGACATGAAACTAAGGTATGACCTTAATATAAAAAAAATCTGGAAAGAAAAATTTAGGAAAAATAATAAGAAGATATGTATTAGCAAACAGAAAAGAAAGAAATTTTGAGGGTTGGGATTTTATTGCTAGATTTAGGGAGGTATCTAGAAAGAGTAGAGAGGATATAAAATGGCCAAGGAGGGGTTTACGTCCCCCTTATTTGGCATTTTATTTTGGCTTCCTCTTTTCTCTCTGTCTCTCTCTCCCTTTTTTTCTTCTTTTCCATTGCTTTCCTCCTCCATTCTCAGAGCTTAGGAGGTTTGTACCTCCATTAGACCTGCGCTTAGTAAGGAGCTGCAGCCACACTTTGAAGGGTGGAGTGAATCATGCTACTAAACCAATCTTTCTAGCATTCATGCTCATCGATTTGTCGAAAGAGGTAGGGATTCTATTATTTACCCATAGATCGAAACTCGTATGCACGAGTTTATTCTGATGCTGAATAGGTAAAACCTTGCATTGAACCTCTCATATGAGGATTTGATGTTGGTTCTATCATATCTAGCGTAGAAACAATTTTCAAAATCGAAAACCGCTTCTAGGACTCAAATACAACTCGAATCAGTTCTGAGAATACTGTAGAATTCAAGTTGTGCACACATATGTTGTGTATACATATCAGATCTTATATGTATACACATATACATGTGAAAATAATTCTGGTTTAAAACAAAGACCAAAAAAAAGCATAAGATGTAAATTTTTATGCATTTTAGTCGTATATGGGCATATCGGGTATAACCGATTAGCTCAAAACCGATGCACGAAAGGTTTCAAATGAAAATCCTTCATGGATCAGATTGGTTAGTAAAGAAAGAGGAACTAATCAGATTCCATAGTGGGGGTCGATTTAGTCCCTAGAACAAAAAATGATAATAAATAAAAATGTGCAAAATCATGTGGGTGTTGGTGTAATTGAAAAAAAAACAGATTTTGGATTTAGTAGGGGGTTGTTGTAAACACCCCAAATTTTCCACATCCATTCTCAAACAACCCTCCTCGTGCAGTGCCAACCCTGTTAGGTCAGTGTAGGAGTCAAACCCCGAGTTAGTTTCAGAAAATCATCATTTTACCAACTTTCATTTGGAAAATTACCATTTTACCCCTAGGTCATCCCAGACCCCAGTCAGTTAGAGTCAACAAAGCTCACTGGTCAGTTCAGAACAGTTAGAATACCAGTTATCTCAAGCTCATCTGAGCTCACAATGAACAAACCACTTTTATTTCTGACAATTCCTACCAAAATGGGATCATTTCTTCAGAAATGAGCTCATTTCTCACTCAAATCCATACCAATTGTCTCCGAGTCAGTCATTCCCAGTCAGTCATGTTCCCCAGAGTCTAACTTGAGCTCACCAGGAGTTCAAGCGCTCCAGTTTCAGTTTAAAACCATTTCCAAGTGTCTAGGAGCCCATTTTAGCTCTTTCAACTGAAATTGAGTTGAGTTCAGGCAATTGAGCTAGTGTTCAAACTTTGATTTTAGTTCATATCAGTATTACTGACCTTTGTTCTAGCTCAAACCCAGCTCAGGTTCGTAATTCACTTCGCTCCAGTGATCATTCCGTACCATTTCTCTAAAAATGACAACTTTTCTTGAAAATTCAGTCGGAAAGGTCAGTTGAGTCAGTGTCTGGTGAGTTCATTTGAGTTCTGAAACTCTAAAACCCAGCTCAATCTAGCTCATCTCAGTTCAATCCAGCTCGAACCCCAATTTTCAGTGTCACTCTGACCCAGTAGAGTCCCGAAAACCATTTCTTGAGCTATTTTGCAAATTTTATCAATTTTAATGCTTTTTAAACTGGTACAAGTGTCAATCGGGGTCTAACATCCAAAATTCTTTATTCAGGGTTAGCATTTCGCATAGCATTTCATGTCATTTCTCATCATTTCATATCATTTCTCAGCATTTCATAATTTTTCATCACATTTTATCACATTTCATTTCATTTTTGAAGTCCATAACTCCAGTTTTATAAATTTCAATCCAGATCGAGTTTTAAAAGCTTTCAACAATTAACTTCAAAACCTCGGGTTTCCAAAATTGACATTTTTACCCCCAGAAGTCTAAATTTGGAAATATTTTCTCAAGAAAAATAATTTGGATTTATTTCAAACTCAATTTTTTGAATTCTACACTGGATTTGCTTCGCAACGGGGTATTGAACTTCAAAATCCGAGCTTGTTTCAAAAACTGCCAAAAATAGCTCGTTTCGTCTGGAAATAAATTTGGAAGTATTTTCTCGAGAAAAACAATCTGGATTTCTTCCAAAATTAAATTTTTAAATTCTACATTGGATTTGCTTCGCAACGAGGTATTGAACTTCAAAATCCGAGCTCGTTTAAAAAACTGCCAAAAATAGCTCGTTTCGTCTAGAAATTTTCTAAAAAGACTATTTTACCCCTTTAATTGTCAAAATGAATTTCAAAAGTGGAATTCGGACCCGCTCTGAGATGGCCCATCCATTTGCATTTTTTGTTTTAATTTATAAAAAAAGAAAAAAAAATAGTTTTTTCTTTATTTTTTTGTTTGTTTTATTTTTTTATTTTATTTTATTATTTTATTTTCCTAAGGTGGGACCCACAAGGGGGTCGACCACCCTAGCCCTTAATCCAGCCCATTTCCTTTCTTTCTTCCTCCATTTTCTTTTTTTTTATTTATTTTCTTTTATTTTATTTTCTTTCCTTCTTTCTTTCTTTTCTTTCTTTCTTCTTCCCTTTTTCTTTCTTTCTTTCCTCCATTCTTTCCTCTCTCTCCACTCAAGTACAGTCTTTCCTCTTCTTCTTCTTCTCTTCCTTTCCCTCTCTTTTCCCTCCTTTTCTTTCCTTTTCCTTCTTCCCCTCTTCTTTCCTTTTCCTTCCCTTCCTTCTTTCCCCTTTCTTCCTTACCTCCTTTCCATCTTTTTCAAAGGAAGAAGGCTACAGCCATTTACGTGGGGCTACCCATGGCATATGAGAGGAAACTTAGGTTTTGATTTTATCAAAACCTAAGTTAGCATAAAAAAAAAAAGATGAACATACGTTGGCTATCTCTTCTCTCCATTCAACGCCTCCTTCTCTCTCTCTCTCTCTCTCTCTCTCTCCCTTGAACTCTCTCTTTCTCTCCCCTTGGATGCAACTCCCAGACATAGAAGCCACCTCCAGAGCTCCTCCATTCATCCATCAGCACAACCAGCTGGGCCTCCACGCACAACACCCTTACAACTCTCAGGAAGACTCCACTCCTTCCAGCCAAAAAGATCTCTCTCATTCAACCTTCAACAAGGCACTTCCACCTTCAGTTAGTTCCAGCCATAGTCACCCCATCTACAAGATGCAGCCATCCATACCTCCATGCCCAGCCGGCTCTCTCATTGCAGCACTTCTTTGAAGCCTCCATGCCCAGCCGGTTCAAGCCACCAGCGGCATCTCTTTGAAGACTCCAAGTAGCAGATCTCCAGCCTCTGTTACACTCCACCAAGGGTTCAGTCCACCACACGGCTACAGCCACTTCCTCCAAGGCAATAGCAAGAAGCGTCAACCCTCCAACAGGTTCCCTAGTCATCTTGCTCCAACACCCTAAAGAGGGCATCCAACAGTTCCAGCCCTCTTCGTGGGTGTCACAACCACCACAACCCCGTCACTCCAAGAGTCCAACCTTCACCCATTGGCAGCCCCATTAACCATAGCTACCACCTTCAGCTGATCCAAGGAGGAACCTGATCATGCATATAATTCAGGGTTAATTAAAATTTAAATATGCATGATTTTATGAAATAATATTTCAAAAACCCAATTTTATGTTAGTTTTCGAGTAAATGTGTTAAAATGATTTAAAAATAGAAAATGCATGAAAAATAGTTTTATTTTACATTTTTATGCATATTTTAGTTTTTGTTATATTCATAGTAGTTTGGTTTTAGTTTTTATTAAAAATAAAATAAAAAAATAAACAATAGAGAAAATAGTTTTTAAAATTATTTTAAATGTTTGTTTTTTAGAAAAGAAAAAAAAATTAAATATAAATATAAATAGTTAGAATAGTTTTTTTAGTTTCTTTATAAATAAGTTTTGATTTTTGAAAACTTTCTAATAAACTAGTTTACATAGTTTTTGTTTTTTTTTTTAAAAAAACTGAAAAAAATTTAATAAACCAAACTGGTTCAAACCGGTTTGCATTTTTAATAGAAAACTATATATATATATATATATATATATATATATATATATATATATATATATATATATATATATATATATATATATATATATATATATATATATATAATAAGTAACCGACTTGAACCGGTTTGAATTTTTTTAAACTGAAAACAATTTTTGTTTCAAACCGGTTCCAGCCGGTTTGAAAGGTTTGCTTCTTTAAAACCAAGAAAAAAACGAAAAAACAGGTCGTCTCCCCCTTCCTGCGCCAAAACCCCTTTTCCCTCTCTTACCTCTCTTCTTTCCCTTCTCCACCATCGGTTTTTCTTCCCTCTTCTGTCCCTTCTCACTATTCCTATGATTTCTTTCGCCGGTGGAGGCATCTCAGTCCGGTGGCGGCGTACGGAAGGAGGTCGGCCACTTCTTCCCCTAATCCTTCAGTTCACGGTAAGTTTTCCAAACTCTTCTTCTTCCTCCTCTTCTTTTTCATTTCTTCTTCTTCATCTGAATCTTCTTCTTCTTCTTCTTCTTCTTCCGATTCAGATCTTTCTTTTCTTCTTCTTCTGATCGGATTCTTCTTCTTCCTCTTCTTCTTCCGATTCAGATCTTCCTTTTCTTCTTCTTCTGATCGGATTCTTCTTCTTCCGATATTTCTATTTCTTCTTCAGGTCTTCAGCTGATTGTTGATATGTCTGTAAAACGAAAATGAAAAAAAAAAGAAAAAACTGAAAATGAAAATAAAAAAAATCACATTCTGTATTGTGTAATTTCTGCTTTGATTTTTTTGCAGTTTGAAATTCTAGGTTGATGATTTCTGGTAGTCATTTTATTTTTCTGTAAGTTTTGTTTTCTTTAGTGTCTTCATTCTTCACCTTTGTCGTTTTAATTTTCTGTAGTTAATTCTTCCATCGCACATTGATTTCCTATATTTGTTGTTTTGTTTCATTATGTGTTTTTTCTGTTTTTTTTTGTTTTTTTCTTTCTTTTTCTCAATTACGTATTTTTCATTCACTGATTCGATTTCCTTTCTGATCTGTTTTGTTCATCCATTGATTTTCCTATTATGCATCTATGTTCCTGTTTTGCTGTTTTTGCATTTTCTGTTCATAGTTTGATTTCCATTCATTACAGCATCATATTTCATTCAATCGGTTAATTTCCTGTGTGTTAATTTTTTTAGTTTATCTGTTTTTATTTCATTAACATCTTGTTTGTTTTCATTTCAAGAATCAATTCATGTTTGTTAATTTGTTGTGTTGTTTTTTTTAGTATTGCATTACTTGTTCTTTTTGTTTTTGTTTTTTTTTTATCTTCTGTGTTTCATTTTTTTTGTATGTTTTGATTCATCATAATTTTTTTTTCTTGCATTTACTACTGCATTTTCTGTTTTATGTCTCCCTGTATTTCCTGTGCATTGTTTCAATTCCTGTGTGTTCACCCTGTTTAGTGTTTTCTAGTTTGTTGTTGAATTTCACTATTTTGTTCTTGTTTTCAATTACTGTTTTGCTTTTCCTTACATAAATCTCTTATTTTGTCTCTTCCTTGTTTTTATTAGACATTAGTTAGTTGAATATTAGTTAATTGTTAGATGTTAGTAAGGAATGAGCTAGATTTAATTAGTTGTTGTTAATTACTTTGTTATTAGTTTAAGTAGTTACTTGTTTAGCATTGCTTAGTGAATTGTGATTTCATTAGATCATTTAGCAAATATATTTCTATATTTGGTACTGCTCGTGTTCATTTGAATTGTGCAGGATAGCACAGGAGTGGAGCGGAAGCGATTACATGACACGAAGTACGAAGAATAAAGCTTCTTTTTACTTTTTAGTTTAGAATTAGGAATTTAATTGGGTTTGTAAATATTGCACTTTACGCCCTCTGCGAAGGGTATTCATTTGTTGTAATAGTTAGTTGTTTTTACTTTTCTTGAACATTTTACATTTCAAATAATTTGGCAATAAAGATTAGTTTAGATTTGTGTACTTGAATACGAAATATTCCCGTTCCCTGAGTTCGACCCGGTCTCATCCACTAGTGAGAACCGATTTTTATTATTTGATGTCTGGTTTTCACATGTTTTACATTTAAAAATCTTTTAAAAATTACAACGATTATAAAGAAGACATCAGAACCCAAGGTGAGTCAATAGTTTCTATCATCTCACCGATTTCTCTTGTTATTATTTTTTTTTGTGTGTGTCATCTATTTATTAAAATGCCATGGATATTCTCTGTATAAGGATGATTCTAAATGTGAAAGCCAGTTTAAAACTGGATCCATTGTGCTATTTTGTTTTCTTTAATGAATCTCTCATGATTAAGGCTAAGCAAGAGAGGTGGTCCATCCGATGCATGGATCGGACCCCCTCCATCAATTGCCTACATCAAATCGGCTTCATATCTCCTTGTTTTTTTTTTCTTTTATTTTTTGATTTCAAGCATTACTTTCGTATAAATTGAGTATTTTAGGCATTTTATTTGATTAATTTCACTGTTTTATAGGTAGTTTTGTTAGCTTTATTAAGGTTTGCTTAGAAATCCATAGGCTTTAGTTTGTATATGAAGTCCAGTCATCATTTCATGGATATATTTTCGTTCAAAAATCCGAAAAAAAATTGTGATAACTTTAGTTATATGTCTTTGCTTTTATGCCAAAAATTGGATTCGATCCGGGTTTTGGAACCCACCTAAACCGATCAAACTCGACATCGGGTTTTCTGTCTTTTTGAACTTCCAGTTTGTGCTTTAGCAGACAAGAACTTCCGGTACTACCCTTGTGGAAGATTCGGATCATCCTCCAAAAATCACTATGGATTTATAATTGAATCTACTAGTGATCTGGAAAATTTTAAGTTTTTCCAAGTAGTTTTGACCTCTGAAAAAAATCAGATTTTCCAGACTCCTGGGAAAATCTCGATTTTCCTTCGTCAGGGTATAGATAGACCCTAATGCACCAAGTCCATCCAATCTGTAACCTTTCTGCTAAAACTTTAAACATGAAAGTTGTTCCTAAGTTAATTTCCTGTCATTTAACAAAATTTGGGAAATTTTGGATCTGTTTCATTATTTTGTACGGATTTTTTATTTCTGTCTGACAGATTTCAATATCCAGAAATCTCAGAGATTCAGGTCTCTGATAACAGCGTACCCTTTTCCAAACTGTAACCCGAATCCCAGTTTTGTAAAAAAATAAAATTTCCATCTGTTTGTCAGGGACATTTTCCCACAATTTGAGACTTTTTCCCATCTGTTTACTATTTTTCCCACATTTTCTACAGAAACCTGTCTGTTTCCTTCATTTACTGGAGTCGCCGAATTCTGATCCGACTTGCCGGAGTGGCACAGCTCTGACCATAGGTCAAAACCAGAAAGTTTAAAATGCAAAAATCCTTTCCTCACTGTCCTCGGTCACCCCATAAAATTTGGGAAATTTTTATGGAAGTTTGATATCCAAAATCCCCTTTAGAATCACCATTTTAGGCATAAATCACAAAATTTAGGGTTTTTATTTGAATTTCCATATTTACAAATACAAAAAAAATAGATTTTCGAGTTCCATTCTATTATTAGGGTTATTTTAGGTGTCCATGCCAAATTTGGATTAATTCCAAATTCATTTGCTCTATGTGTTAGTTTATCTTTAAAATCAGGCAAAAATCAGGTTAAATTTGATATTTTCGCCATTTTAGGGTTTTATTCATGTAAATTAGCATGTAGAATCATATTAGGGTTAATTTAAATCTCATTTGCATTTCATGTTTTTCAATTTTGCAAAATGTATTTCAGAAAACCCTGGTTTCAAGGTCATAGTCTTGTTATCGGGGGTATTTTGGTCATTTTGACCTAAATTTCGAAATTTCAATTTCTAATTCTCCAAAATTTCATGCATATCATCATATTTTATCATATTATGTTTGATTTATTTCATTTGATTTTCAAAATTCCAAAATTTACAAAAATTCTTTCAGAAAACCCTGATTTCAAGATCATCAGGTGTATTTTGGTCATTTTGACCCCAATTTCAAATTTTCAAGTTTATTTTCAAAATTTATTCATTATTTATCATATTTATATCAAAGGGGATATGATTTTGGGTTTATATCTGAATAATATCCGATAATTTCTCATATTTTCGGATAAATTCAGAAAAACCTACATTTTTGTGCTAACCTTGTTTTCTAGTTTTGCAGGAACATTCAAGAAGAAGATTTAACTTTTATTTATTTTATTTCAATTCAATGTAAAAATCAATGTAATATTTGGAATAAGAGTTACATTTCTTCTTAGAATAGGGTTGCATTGCATATAGTTTAATTTATGCAAATTTCAATATGTGATGTATGATTCATGCACATTATTTCAAATTCACTATGGTTTACACAAATGGCACGTGCACAAGCTCTTATGGAGTTTATAAACTCGGTGGGATTCATATTTATGGCCATAGTCAGAATACGAAAAAAACCAAGATTATGATCTTCATATTAGCCACATTCAGCCTACACACTTAGGCTAACTTAAAAAATGCACTGCATTTTTCAAAACTTCAAAAGGATTTCTCAATTCCCCAATGAAATTCCCTTTTCAAATTCATATTCATTCATTCATATTATTCAAATTTCATTGTTTTCAAATTCATTTTCCAATTTCAATTTAAAAAAAAAATCAATTTTCTCAAGAATTTCCAAGTTTCTCAGGATTAGATTTTCTCAGAATTCTAAATTTTCAAATGACATTTCAAAGTATTTTCCAAATTCAAATCAATATTTTCCAATGTTTTAAAATTCTCAAATTTCAAAATCCCAAGTTTTCAGAAATCGATTTTCTCAGAGTTCCCATTTTCTTAAGAATCCATTTTCCATTTTAAAAATCATTTTCCAATGAATTTTCTGATTTTCTCAAGATTCTCAAATCCATTTTCTCAGAAAAGCAATTCCAAATCTCAAAATCGATTTTCCAAAGTTCAAGTTTTCCTGAGAAATCACTTTCCAATGCAAATTTCTAATTTCTAATTTCTAATGAACTTCAATGATTTTCCCAGGAATCCCAATTTCAAGTACTTTTCCAATCATTTTTCCAGCATATTTCAATTTTCCAAAGCAAACATCATGTTTCTCAAACTTGCATTATTTTCAAAATTTCATAGCACAAGCCTGATTCCTTGTGCATTCTAGGAAAAATAGAGCATAATTTAGATATTTGCGTCGAGTTAAAGCATGTAATTGATCCTTGGTTCAATTACCCCTGGTAAAGGCGCTAAGAACGGTTGAACCTCATACCGACAGGCGGATCCCATTCTACGAAATTTTCCCACAAATTTTCAAAACGGAGGCGAGTAATTTTCAAAACAATTTTCAAAACTTTGGTCGAGTTTGACTCGCAAAATTCATTTCTCTCTCGCAAGGGAGGGGAAAAATTTTGCGATGATAACAGTTGTGTAATTATTTTCTATAAAACAAACTGATATTCTTGTTATTTCTCATTTGTGGTATATGCTATTAATAAAAGAAAATTGTAAATATAGAATAATTGTTGTGCAAAATAAATGCATGTGAGTATGGAAATACCAAAAACTTTTCTGAGAAAATGGTTTTTTGAGTCAACAGGCCATTTACCCAATTAAATGGCTGAGGTTATACGATTAATATGTAAAAAAGTTTATCCTCTTAGTGCATGAATGTGATTCTTTTCATGAAATATGTGTTGTGAATGAATAACTGTCTAAAAATCTAATTCGGTTTGCTCGTTTTCTGCTCACCTGAATGCACTTTACCCATTATTGTGCATAACTAGCCTCACATACATCTGGTAAATTTTTTATATCTCTCTCGTCTAAAAGAATTTTTATGAACCGTTTACTGTGTTGGAAAACTAACAAAATTTAACATAATCTATGAAATTTTGAGCTTTGTTCTCAGAGGGTGCACAAAACAGTGACAGTCAGAACAAAAAATTATACGCAAACACTAAACCGGTCGTATCTTCCTCATTTGAAGGAATTTTTATGAGTGGTTTGTGGCATCAAAAGACTGACAAAATTTTCTACATTCTTCCAAAAACTAAGCTTTGTTCACATAATATACATAGTATTATGATAGTCATAACTTCATGTCAGTTTAGGGCCCAGCGAGTATCAAACCAACTAAGGACTGGGACAATAGTGAATGCAATACATTACTGTTTTTTGAATTTGATTTGTTCTGAAATAATTGATACTATAAATACAATTCCAACATTGATTTTTATGCAGGTGTTGAGTGCCCAAATAGGGGCATGAATTGAATAAGGTGCTCGTTGCACAAATTGGTTTTATTATAAATTGCTATCAGATTGAATGAAATACGCATTAAATGAGAATGTATATGGATACATATAATTGTGTATGACCAATGCCTATTGATGAACGAATGTTAAAATATAAAATGTAAAAATATGCAATGGTGCATGACTATTGATTGGCATTTGAAATTATGCATCCATGAGCCTGAAAGGGGCCTGAATCTTTAATTAGATTTGTATTGTGAATTACATGGACTTAATGAATTAAAAAGGTTAACCATGTGACATTAAATTATTTATGCTTACAAGGAGAGGGTAAGTGGTATATATTGGCTTTATGTATATTATTTTTTAGCATAGAAAGTTGCTCCTCCCCAACCACGAAGATAAGAGAAGCCTCCACAACAAACTGCGGGGTGAATGGTTAGAAACTCATGAGTGAAAATTTGATGTATCAGGATGACGGTGTTGGGAGTGCTCTCTCGATACGGTCATCCCTCACCTGAGGACTGGTGAAAGATGCTTGACCAGGTCTAAAGCTACAAATTGTATGAATACACTACCTGCGCCATGACCCTGATCTAGGTTATTGCCTATGTTATGCCTACAGGGCTACAAAGTGAAAACTTAAATTGATTGAGCATTTAGTTAGTCATGACATGCATTATCTAAAAAAAATCTTAAAGATAATTATGCCACTCATGCATAAATGACCACCCATTCTGCAATGGTAAGTGCATGTATATTTAACTATTCATGTATATTTAATTGCTCATGTTTAGAAAAAGTGCAATTGTGTATTATTAAAAATCGTGTGAGGCATTATAATGAATTTATCTTTGAATTGATGATTGTTGTTTGCATATGTGAGTTATAGGAATATTCTTTTGGATACTTAGTTTAATTTACGAGTACTGAATAACACTTTCCTACTGAGGACTTGTTGAGTCTGACTCTATTATAAAAGTTTACAAGCAATGAATAGATGACTAAAGCAATGACAGGAGATTGCGGTGGGATCTATGCCAAATCTTTTTCATTTATGTGAGATCTTGGATTGTAGACATTCATATTTTTTATGGACTTTGAAAGGAACTCTGATATTATTATTTAAAATTTGGAATGGACTTTTATTAATATGTGAATGTTGAAATTTAAGTTGACATGTTGAATGATGTGATAGATCTGTAACTAGCCCAAACTCTATCCAATTTTTGAATTTTTGCTATGATTTTTAAAACCATTTAAAAAAAATCATGATGTTTGGGATAAAACTTTAGGACATTACAGCTAAGGTTCTCACAAAGATCGACCTTAGATCTAGATATCATCAACTCAGAATAAAGGATGATGGTATTTCAAAAATGGCATTTTGAACAAGGTATGCGCATTATGAGTTCGTAGTAATGCCTTTTGGACTCACCAACATGCTCGCAACCTTTATGGATCTAATGAACAGGGTGTTCAAACCATTCTTGGACACCTTCATTATAGTATTCATCGACGACATCTTGGTGTACTACTAGAATATGAAAAAACATCTAGAGCACTTAAGAGTTGTTCTAAAGATCTTGAGAAAGCAGTAGCTGATTGCTAAATTCTCTAAGTGAGAGTTTTGGCTGGAGGAAGTTATGCTACTTAGACACATGATTTCAAAAGATGGAGTGTCCGTAGATCCTGCCAAAGTGGATGTCGTGCTAAGTTGAGAGCAACCAAAGAATGATAGTGATATCTTGAGTTTCCTTGGTCTCGCTGGATATTATCGAATATTTATCCAAGATTTTTTAAGGATCGCTTTGCCTATGAATAAGCTCCTCAAAAAAAGAGTTAAGTTTGAATAGAACGATAAGTGTATTTTTTTTTTAATTTTGAAGAAAAGACTCACAACCACCCTTATTTTGGCCTTACCATCTGGTCAAGGCAGTTATGTGATATACATTGATGCCTTGGGAAGTGGCTTAGGTTGTGTACTAATGAAAAATGGGAAGGTCATCACTTATGCCTCACGATAACTAAAGATCCATGTGAAGAATTATGCAACTCATGACTTGGAATTGACAACGGCAATGCTCGCCCTAAAGATTTGGTGACACTACTTGTATGAAGAACAATTCAAAACATTTATCGATTACAAGAGCATCAAGTATCTGTTTTCATAAAAAGAAGTGAATATGAGGTAACAATGTTGGTTGGAGTTCCTTAAAGACTATAACTTCACCCTCTCCTATCATATGGGGAAGGCGAATCTTATAGCTGATGCCCTCAGCCACAAGACTCCAGACACTTTGTCCAGTATTATATGCACGAGATGGAAGCTAGTTGAAGACTTCGTCATATGAAAACATTTTTCTAGTAAGCAGGGTACTATCAGATTATCAAATATGACCATCCAATCTGAGATACTTGCCAGGATTATTGCGGGTTAAAAAGATGATACGCAATATGAGAGACTGAAAGCACGAGCCCAGCAAGAGGATACCTCCTTCTGTCTTAAGGAGAATGGAAGATTATAGTTTAAAAATTGACTATGGGTGCCAAATGACCCTAAGTTGAAGGATTTTTTTTTGAAGAAGCTCATAAGTCCAAATACAACATATATCCTAGAAGCACGAAGATGTTCAAGGACCTTCAATGAAAATACTGGTGGAACGGTATGAATTGAGATGTAACAACTTTTTTCTTAAAATGCTTAACCTATCAGCAAATCAAGATAGAACATCAAAAGTTGAGTGAAGTGATGCAAAACATGAAAATTCCATAATAGAAATGGAAAGACATCACCATGGACTTCATTATGGGTTTGCCAAAAACTCAGAAACAACATGATGCGATTTGGGTAATCATAGATAGACTCACCAAATCTGCTCATTTCCTACCGATTCAAATCAATCAATCACTGGAAAGTCTGACAGACCTATATGTCAGAGAAATTGTTAGGTTACATGGGGTACCAGTCTCAATCATCTTCAATCGTAACCCTCGTTTCACCTCTCGGTTATGGGGGCAATTACAACAAGCCCTGGATACAAAGTTAAAATTTAGTATGGCTTTTTATCCCCAAACCGATAGATAATCTGAACGAACGATATATACTCTCAAGGACATGCTTCAAGCATGTATGATAGATTGGAAGGGCGATTGAGATTCTCATGCGATACTTCTCGAATTCGCATACAACATCTACCACACTAGCATCAGGATGGCTCCATATAAAGTATTGTATGAAAGACCCTGTCGATCGCTTGTCTATTGGGACAAAGTTGAAGATCAAACAATAGACTTGCCAATTGTACTACTGCACTATACTCAACAAATCCAGATGATTCGAGAAAGGTTGTGTACTGCCTAGAGTTGACAAAAGAGCTATGTTGATTAATGACATAGAGAACTCACTTTTTTGGTCAGGGATAGAGTGTTTGTCAAGGTATTCATAACCAAAAGTATTTTTTGATTCAAAAAGAAAGGAAAACTAAGTCCCAATTTCGTTGGACCTTTTGAGATCCTGGATCAGATTAGTGAGACAACCTACCATGTAGCGTTACTTTCATAGTACGCGTAAATTCACAACGTATTTCATATATCCATGTTAAGAAAATACATTCATGACTCATCACACGTCATTCAATATGAAGACATGAATGTTTGAGATGACCTAACTATTAAAGAAAGGCCGATGGAGATCATGGACCAACGAAAACAAGTGTTGAGGATAAAAACCATTCCTAGAGTCAAAGTTCAATGGCAACACTATGGGATCAAAGAATGCACTTGGGAACCAGAATCAAGTATCAAGGAAAAATACCTTGACTTGTTCAAATAGTCCTAGCCAATATATGTTTGAGGATGAAAACCTTTTAAGAGGGTTAGGATGTAAAATATGTGGATTTTTTAGATTTTTCAGAAATAATATGGGATTATTCCTGGTATTTTTATGAGAAATTCATCGATCGTGAATAAATTGATGAACTTTTGGATGTTAAAAAGGTATATAGCTTGAACAAACTCAATACGGATTTGGATCTCGATAGGGGATCCACAAGGATCAACATCCATGAAACCTAATTCTAATGATATATTTGACATATATGGAATTCAATGGATCTCTTTATTATATGTGTTCAGATCCAGGTGTTATAACAAGGACTTGAATCCATTTAGTGGATCCGGTCTGGGTTCAAAATAATTCAGAGTTGGATCTCTAAAAGAGATCCAGATCACTAAAAACCTGTAAGACATAAAACTGGATCTGTTAGGTGGATCCAATCTCAAAACAAAATAGATCTAAATAAGATCCATATGGATAAACATTACAAATCTGAAAATAGATCTAGAAAGTTGGGTTGTTCCTCAAACGTATGAAAGCTTAGTTACATCTATATATATAACTTTGGGGATACTCGCATCTGGATCCAAGATCCAAACAAGACCCAAAATAAGTCTTGCATAAGTTAAGGTAAGGTTTGGGTCTACTTAGACCCGAACCAATGAAGAACAAAACCCTAGAGTTTGAAATTGGAATTTGGATCGAATCCAACCTCAATTTAATACTGAAAACTAAAATATAAGTTTTCGGGGATGAATTTGGATTTTTAAATCCAAATCCAAACTACCTACTTATGTGTGTGTGTATATATATATATATATATATATATATATATATATATATATATATATATATGTTATATCATTGAGTTGGGTCCAATCGGATCCAACCCAATCGAAAACAAACGTATATGTATATATAATATAATATTTATTTATATGTAATGGATTGAGTTAGGTCCAATTGGACCTAATCCAATCCAACGCTCCCTAACCGAGTGCCCTTAGACTGGTTTGGACTTGGGTTGGATCCAACCCAAGCACAAAACACCTTTTATTTTGGGTTGGATCCAACACACGAATTTGGCTATAAAAAGCCCCCTTACAAGGAAGCAGATCAGGTCATGCTGAAAATGAGCGTTTTTGCTCATGCGGACATCGTGGCCATTTTGGATGAATGCCACGTTGTTTTGTTGACTTTTGAGCTTTTTAAAATGCATATCGGATGGCCACGATGTCCGCATGAGCAAAAACGCTCATTTTCAGCATGACCTGATCTGCTTCCCCCTTACAGGGTCTCCCTTACCCTCAGATCTCTCTCCCTCACTCTCAAATCTCTCTCCCTCTCTGCTCTCCCTTCGTGCGCCACCTCTGCCAGGAACGCCGACGCCATGATAAGCTTAGGTGAGCCTAACTGCCCTCACCTTCTCCCTCTTTCTTCTCTCTACTAAGGCCACCAGAACACCAGAGCCACTAGCAGGGGTGGCTCTAGCTTGCCGGAACGAGAGGGTGCTTGGCATCTCTCTACCTTATTTCTGCCTTGGTTGCCCATGACAACTGTGGCTGGGTAGTAACCCTCCTGCTTACTCTTTCCACCTCATGCATGGATCGAGCAGGGAACCAGAGCCACCAGTGTGGGGGCTTTATTCCGCCCCCTCCCCCCTCTCCTTTTGCTGCAGCTACCCATGGCAGTTGTGGCTGGCTGGCCACTACCTCAGCAGTGGCCCAATCATGGCCCTCCTTGTCCCCCTGCCATGCCCCTTGTGGTAGGCAGGGGGAGGGAGGACTTGGCTTCTGTCGCAAGAGGACCACGACAGTGCCACCTGTGGCGACGTCACCCTTGAATGCCCAGACAATAGCAACATGAGCTATTGTTGTTGCCTTCTCTTTGCACAACCGAGCTGGGCTTGGCCAAGGCTGAGCCCAACTTGGATTTTGTTTTTTATTCAGGACTAGGCCTGGTTCGGTCTGACCACCTTGCCACCCTGCCTGACCTCAGTCGGACAGGGTTGGCTGAGGGCCACGTGAATCCGAGAAGCCCTGCCACCCTTGACCACCCCTTCTAGCCCTCAGTCCAGCTTGAGCAGCAGTAGCAGCAACTGCTGATGCTGCCTCAAGCTCGACTGGAAACTAGCTAAGCTCAACCAGTGCTAAACTCAGCTTGGTCATGTTTTGACGCCCCCTTCCTTTGGCCTGCCTTGACTGGCACAACTGAGCTGAGCTCGGCTGACATCGAACCCAGCTCGGTTCTCCCATAGTCTGAGCCCAGCTCGATTTACTCAAATTGAGCCTGGCTTGGTCAAGGGCAGCCTTGGGCTGCCTCTTGCTTGGCGCAGCCTCAGCTCAGCCCCTTTATGAAACACCAAGCCCAGCTCAGTAAAAACTTTTCAAAATGAGGCCATTAGCATTTGGCTCGGCTCAAGCTCAACCAAGCCTGGCTCGGTTGAGCCCTAGCCAAGTCCCTTACCCGGTTTGCCTTTATTTATTTTAAACCGAGCCAACTCGGTTCCTTCCAAAACCAAGATGACTTGAGTTTTAGCCTCGACAAGCCGGCTTGGTCCATACTGCACAAATTGGGTTCGGGTTCGACCCCGAAATGCCATAGTCGCCTCTTTTCACTAGAGATAGTTTATAACCTCGTTCTTTACCCAGTTCAATAAAAAAATAGAAAACCTTTTGAGCGCACCACATCGACGCAATTGATCAGACTTTGTACCTTTGATACTTTTGCCGAGGCAAGAGCAAAGCTTGCACCTAGGCTTGTAATCGTCAAATATTCAGACTATCTCATACGATGACGACGGTTCAACATTTTGTATATATGTATTTATATTTATGTTAAATATATATATGCATTTATTTCAAGTATGCACTTTTGCATGCTTTGGCTTTCTTTGAATTACACATTTATTTCAAGTACATAGGTTTGCATACTTTTGCATTATTTAGGATGGCCTTTTGGCATACGAAGCTTTGATATACGTATAATTTTATATATATATATATATATATATATATATAATTATATATATAATTATTCAGAGTATGCAGTTTCACATATTCTTGTCCTAATTGAATTATGCATTTATTTCAAGTACATGGTTTCATGTATTTTTGAGTTATTTACGATGGCCTTTTGGTGTACAATGCTTTGATGTATGTGTAATTATATATACGCATATAATTATTTAGAGTACGTAGGTCTAAGTACTCCTATTCTATTTAAATTATGCACACATTTATTTAGAGTATGTAGTTTTGTGTACTCTTGCTTACTTTAAATTACACAAACATTTATTTAAAGTCACAGTTTTGCACACTTTTATTTTTAATTCAATTTCAAATCATATGTGAGATTTTAAGTTTGCATACCTCTGACGTCTCGTAAAATAAACCAAGTGTTTTACATTCACATCTACGACATGGAAGTCCATAATTAATAGTTTGGTAATTATAAAACATGGAGGTTTATCAATGCATAATTTCAAATAAAAGTCCATAACTAATAGTTTGGTAAACTATATTCAACATACGATATCTCATGCATTGATGCCAGTGCTCCATCGTAGCCTTTTCATCCACATACATTGACTTGACACCATTTGTGGTGCTACCCTTCAAGCTCATAGAGCCC
Source organism: Nuphar pumila (assembly GCF_984573655.1). Lineage (NCBI taxonomy): Eukaryota > Viridiplantae > Streptophyta > Magnoliopsida > Nymphaeales > Nymphaeaceae > Nuphar > Nuphar pumila. Next base: position 43,682,388 of record NC_143250.1, read on the forward strand.
CTCATAACATGTTCTTTGTATTAGAATAGTACTTATGCGAAGATCCTTCACAAATCAAGAGTCAGGACGAAACTCAAAAGCCATATTATTATCTTTAGACAATTTTTAATTGAAAGCAACTTTCTAGAAATATTAGGCACATGGAGAATATCCTTCAAAATGAACTTTTGATCAAAAAACTATTTTTCTGGAGCAACTCTTTTCTACGCTAGTAATAAGGGTTTTACAATGGCGTTACTCCCCGGGTGCATTAGTAAAACCCCTATTTCTTGTAGTGACATTACCAACGACATCAATAACATGTCCATAGCTTCAAAGTACCAAGGTCATGATGCCTTACATGTTGGTGATGACTCAAGTTTGATAATTGAGAATATTTGGTCTTCAAGATTGATCAAAAGTTCATTTTAAAGGATATTTTGCATGTGCCTAATATTTCTAGAAAGTTGCTTTGAGTTAAAAATTGTCTAAAGATAATAATATGGCTTTGAGTTTTGTCTTGACTCTTGATTTGTGAAGGATCTCCGCACAAGTACTATTCTAATACAAGGAACAAGCTATGAGAGGCTCTATCAACTGAAGGGTAGCACAAAAAACGTATATGGGTGAAAAGGCTACAATGGAGCACTATCATCAATGCATGAGACATCATGCATTGAACATAGTTTACCACACTATTAATTATGGACTTCCAGTTGAACATGAGACATTCTGCATATGCATTTATTTGTTTACCAAACTATTAATTATAAAACATACACGACATGCTCGTATATTGATGAATGAATGAAGGTTTATGAGAAACCTCATTGTGCAATAATGCATCATATTATAGAAAAATCATGTACAGATACATACATGATTGCCTTCATAAGCAAGATGCTTGATTCAGTTTAAAAGACTAGAGTATGGTGAATGGGTTGCTGGATAAAAAAAGACCTGACACGACCATTCATCTTTTACTTCTATCAAAAAAGAGGATAGGAGGTACAAACTTTGATAGACAAAGTTATTAACAACTATGCTCCTCAAGTGGCAATGACTCAAGGTGCCCAGTTATCAGAGTTATTGTTATTCTAGGTGGTAGATCTCACAAACTTCTACAAAAGTTAGGATGCATGCCCCGTTTATTCCTGCCTCTGGAGAATTCTCTCTCGTTCTCTGAAATCATACCCTTTGGATCAGTCTGAACTAGTTATTCAGGTTATCAATTACATAAAATAATAAACCCCCAAATGGTCTCAGTTGTTTCTATGATTTTATCCTTTGAGTACCCACAATTATCGAAACAAAGTTCTGATGTTCACATTGTTTCTTCAAACTAGAAACAATACACCATTTATATCAACCTGTGGTCCATCCAATTGGGTACGATTGAATATTTGAAGTACGATAAATGTTGTTATTAGTCTTGTCCGCTTGTCTGATATCGTTGCACCTACTAGGCTTTTATGAGTTTGACCCATTTTATGGGATATAAGTGATGAGTAGGCTGATGTTGTAGGCGATGACATGATGATACCAAGAATCAATTCTCTCTGTTGTTCTCTCTTAAGCACATTTTGTCATTTTGTATAAAGACTTTTGTATAACACCATTTCTATATAAAAACCATGTTTTTAATGGATATATGAAAATACACACCCAAATCCAAGACATTTGGGGACCCAATTCGTTTGTTGGAAATTTCGCCTGTAATCCGCCCATGGTTTGCCGACTTGTTCTTTTCAAACTACTATTTTTTTTGAATTATCGTTTTAACTCTGAAAAAGGATTGACTATAAAATTTCAAAATTTTCATAAAAATTATAAGTTAAAAATTCTTGGAAGTTACATAAATAAACTTTTCTAAACACATCTTTATATTAGATCTATCATTTGGTGACTAAATCCATACAAACAAGTGTCGACCACTGTCTGGTATCATGGTATATAACCACTATATATATATATATGTGTGTGTGTGTGTGTGTGTGTGTGTGAGTATGTAAGTTCTAGATAATTTAGCTCTTAAACGTCTCAAACCCTTTTAGAAAACATACTTGTGTTTTTTACGTCATCAAAATGCATAGATGTGATCTCTATACTTTATTTACCAGAAAACAAATATTCGTCTAAACATTTTTTATGTTTAGATCTCTTTTTAGCTGAACAAAAAAAATCAACAATTTTATCTTATATCAAATACTTGATTACCACATTACTCACACACACAAATATATATATCTATGAATGGTAGTTGCTTAATCCATGGGTGCCTAAATGAAATGCACTCACGCTGAGAGTCCATCCTGCACACGTGATTGATATAAAAAACTCATGCACACACACATAATATAGAAACCAAACATAAGCACTCATAGTCACACACAGTCCGAGAGTGATCTATGTCCACAAAAACTCTCTCTCTCTCTCTAAATTGACGCAGAGAGGAGAGGTTCTCTTCCTTTATATAGAGACTACATGAGGGAGGTTCAGAGTCCAAATGGGACCTCTTGTGATTACAATCATGAGCAAAAATGACTTTATAATTTCCTAACAACTTAGAGTCGATATTGAGGTGAGAAGAGACTCATCAAGAAGATTCTTATTATCCTTGGAGCTTTTAACGTTGAAACACGAGCTGATGTGGGACTCTGAGTTCACGTTGGATCTTGAATTCACGTGAAACTTGGTTCTATTTACGTTGGATCCTGATTCTTGATCCATTATCTTAACATGACCCCTCAAGCCAATCTCCATAAGATTGGGCTTGTTTATGAAATAATTGAACTTAGGCACTGCCAATGGCTTAGTGAGGATGTCAACCGGTTGATTAAGAGGAAGCAAACTACACATCAATTTTACCTTTAGAATTTTTTTCACGAACAAAATGATAATCAATTTCAATGTGTTTAATCCAAGCATGAAACACAAGATTAGCATGAGGTATGTGGTTCCTAGATTGTCACACCATAGACTAGGAGTTTCTTCAGAAATGATGTTTAATTTTGTCAGTAATTGTTTGAGCCACACTAGCTCATAAACAACACCTATGACTGCCTTATATTCAACTTCTGTATTGGACTGGGCAACTGTGCGTGTCTTGGTTGAGCTCCAAGATATTAAATTTATTCGCATAAACGTTAAGTAGCCACTCGTAGACTTACAATTATTTGGACACTTTGCTCAGTCAACATTAGAGTATGCAGACAAACAAAGAGATCTAAATTTCTTGACTTGTAACTCCAAATTTATGGTTCCTCTGGGATATCTCAGAATTCGTTTTGCTTGAGCCCAATGATCTTGTGTTGGTTCATGCATGAAATGACAATCTTTATTAATTGAGTAAGTGATATCTAACCTGGTAAAGGTGATGTACTGCTAGGCTCCAACTAGGGGTGGGCAACGAGTTGGGTTTGGGCCAAGATTTTAGCCTTGGGCCTGTTAGGTACTAGGCCAAAACCTAACCCATTATATATATGGGTCGGGCCCGAGCCAGCATGATGGGAATGAGTTCTTTATTAATTTTTTAATAATATAAAAATATAAAAATTAACTATTGCATAGTAACTTGGTAACTATTACTATTTACCTAATTAGTTGCATTAATCTTATGAAAACTAGAAATATAATTAGTTGGGTTCATGGGAAGCTGGGAACTTGTTAATCATTACTATTTACATTTGGATTTGGGTCAGGCCAGGCTGGAACTAGCCTGGATTTACATCGGCCCGTTGGGCCAATGGGCCGAGCCATGGGTTGCTCTTCAAACCCGAGCTTGTTAAGAATCTGGCTAAAACTTGTCCCATTAGTAAATAGGTCAGTCCGCACTTAAAGCCTAGTGGGCCAAGTTCTAAATGGGCCTAGGCTGGCTCGATTCCCACCCCTAGCTCCAACGATGCTCCTGTACAGAGTGACATTTTCTAACAGTGTTCCCTCATGTCTAGAAAGAATAGCATTTGATGCAGCGGACATGTTGACACTGTCAAATCTGTTCTAAGCAACAGATCCAAAATATATTTTCTTTGACATAGCACCAATCTAGAGGACTCATGAACTACTTCAATTCTAAGAAAGTAATGCAGAGGACCCAGGTTCTTGATCGATAATTCATAACCAAAATTTTGAATAATATGCTTAATATTGTCATGTGAATTACCAATAATAATGATGTCATCAACATATTTGAACACAAACATATGAAAATCATTATCATGACAGATGAACATAGATAGATCAACTTTGGATTCAATAAACCCCAAATTTTCTAAAATAAACATGAAGTCTAAGAGATAAGAAATTTGAAAAAATAACAAAAATCCACTATCATGTTTCATTTAGGAGGTTTTTATTTTGTAGGATTATATTTTCCTATATATATAAGGAAATGGAAACCTATAAAATGAGCATCGTGCTAAATGAAACATGCTAATGGATTTTTGGTGCAAAATGGGCACGATGCTAAATGAAACATGTTAATGGATTTTTGCTATCGTTTTTCAAAATTCTGACCCCATAGATGTATTTAACATGATTGATTTACTAGAAATTGACACTTGTATCATGCATTTTGGATAGAAAAAATGATATTTGGAGCTTTGAAAAATTATGAAAATTATGGGTCTTTGATTTTTGAAACCATATAAAAACCTATCCGTGTATCGAAATCAAATGCTTTAAGAAGTAATCCAATAAAAACAAGCATATAGATCACATCTGTACGGTCAGAATTTTGATAAAGCAAAAAAAAAATCTATTAGCATGTTTCATTTAGCATCATGCCCATTTTATAGATTTTTATAGAGGAATAAAAACCTACCCACTAAAAAACATGCCAAACCTATCCAATAAAAAAATGGTGTTTTTTTTCATAATTATGACTGTACAGACGTGTTCAACATGATTGCTTTACTAGAAATTGACACTTGGATCATGAATTTTGGATAAAAAAATGGTATTTGGAGCCTCAAAAATTTATGAAAATTGTACGTCGTTGAATTTTGAAACTTATAAAACCTATCCATGCATCGGAATCAAGCATAATGAAAATCTCCCCAATGAAAATGGCTTCAAACCTACCCAATGAAAAAAATTGTGTTTTGTTTTTCAAAATTTTGACAGATGTATTCAACATGATTGATTTACTAGAAATCGACACTTCGATCATGAATTTTGGATAGAAAAAATGGTATTTGGAGCCTCCAAAATTTATGAAAATAGTAAGCCGTTGATTTTTTAAACTTATAAAAACCTATTCTTGCATCAGAATCAAATGCTCCAAGAACTTATTCAATAAAAATATGCGTATAGATCACATCTGTATGGTCGAAATTTTGAAAAAAACATCAAAAATCCAATAAAGCATCCATTGGGTAGGTTTGGGAGGGTTTTCCATTGGGTAGGTTTTCATGCCTCAGAATCAAATGCTCAAAGAACTGATCATGTAAGGTCAAAATTTTGAAAAAAATACCAAAGACCTAATAAAACGTGTGGTGGGTAGGTTTGGAATGTTTTTTAGTGGGTTGGTTTTCATTCCTCTCTCTCTCTCTCTCTATATATATATATATATATATATATATATATATATATATATATATAGAGAGAGAGAGAGAGAGAGAGAGAGAGAGAGAGAGAGTGGTAGCTGCCCAACCCTTAGTACCCAGCTACCAGCGAAACTCTGCTGCCCGTCTATCACAGCCTTGATGGATGGCCAGCAACAAAATGTGGAAAAACTCATGTTTTCCGCTTTTTTGCCTCGGCCGTTTTTGACTGCCGCTAAAGGTCCCAGCAGAAACTGGGACCTCCCAGTTTCTGCTAGGACCTTTAGCGGCATTCAGAAACCACGCCAAAAAAGGCAGAAAAACTCGTTTTTAGAGTGTTCTTTATTTTTTGTGGCCGTTCATCATGCCTATGATATACTGCCAGTATGGTTGCTCAGGTAGATACGCACCAAAGGGTTGCGCAGCTACCACTCTCTCTCTCTCTCTCTCTCTCTCTCTCTGTGTGTGTATATATATATATATATATATATATATATATATATATATATATATATATATATATATATATATATATATATTAGCTCCTGGAGCACCTACTCCTACCTAATAGAAGCTTTAAATTTTCAATTTTATAGAGCTATGTTTGTTGATCAAAACTGAATATTTGATGGGGATAAAACGTCAGATCTGTCAATTGATTCATAGTATCTATGCATATAAGCAGAGTGCTGAATCCTAGTTTGCCTCTTGTTACTGGGCAATAGCTCTAAATGGACGCATCCTGGTTTTGAGTTGTATGACGACTGAGGCTTGTTGGTTTGGTGCCTGAATCCAGGAAGATGGTTATTGGGAGGAAAATGGTTCTAACGAGTTTTTCCTTACTGTGATTCAGAAGGCAGCAAATGGCCATATTTGCAGTGTGGAAATCAAATGTGAGAAGTGATACTGCAACTGGGATTAAGAAGTGTGGCCTTTCTATGGAAAGGATAAACAGGGGTAAATTAGGAGTACTTTTATGAAGCAAAACAGGAATAAATTAGATGTACTATCATGAAGCAAATTAGAAGTATTATCATGAAGCGAAACAGGAAACTTGAGGAAATACAGTGCATGGATTTCTGGAATTGAGCTTTTGAGGAGGCTAGTTTGTAAAATTTCCAAATAGTATGGAAGCTTCTGGCACCTTGCTGCAGGCCTAACAGAGTTGTCTTCGTTTTAGAAAGAAATGAACTGCATAATACTTTTTCTTCCTGTGATGGCATAGACATATCATGGTAACAAGTGATTCAGCCTTGTCTGCATTTTAGAAAGAAATGAACTGCATGATACTTTCTCTTCCTGTGATGGCATAGATATTCCATGGTAACGAGTGATTCAGCCATGAAGCCTATGCTTTTTATAGTGGCGTTTTATTTACTTTTTCATGTAGACTTTGTGGACTAAACAATAAATTATGTGTCCATGCTTTGGTGAAAATGGTTCTGAGAGAAGCTGAGAGAAGTGATTTTGGTGGGAACTTAGGATTTTCTTCCTGTTTAGGAGCACCCAGTGATTCTTTGAAGATTCCAGGCTACAAATTCTTTTGATTTCTATACTTCTGGGGGGTAAAAATTCCAACAAATACCTCATTGGAAGTTCCGGGAAGAGTCAAAATCCTTCACAAAGATAAATAATTGACAAAGTATCCTTCTGCATGAAGGAACCGTTGCACGCTTGCCCATTTCCACCAATTTCTTTTTTGCCACAATGTGGATGGAAACTAATGGAAAACAAGGGTTCGTGGAAGCAAAAGGTGATTATTATTGTTTTGGTTCAGGTATCCTTATCATCGAAAGTTGAGGACAGGGCAAATGTTAGCCAATTCCAAGCATCTCATTCCCTCAAGGAATACGGACCACGTAAATTTACCAAACGAAATTCCATACCAAATGGGATGGCTTTTCAGTTTCTGCAAGCATGCTCTTCTCTTGTTTGGCTTGTAGAGATTGTACATGTATCTTCAAATTTATGCAACCCATTGATAAGCCAAGCATTACCAATCCTCAAGCGATAATGACACGTGAAGATCCTCCAAGATGACATCGGAATATGACTCCTTCAATGTAGCTGGAGATTCCACAAATGTAGCAACAATCTCCTCTATTGAAGGCCAACTCATCAAGTCCAGCTGTCATTCCTAAGATGATGCAACTGATTCCTCAAATGTCGTTGCTATCGTGATATAGCATTATCCAACCAATTCTTCAAATGTCGATATTCTATTGTGATATAGTGTTATCCCTCAAATATTGACATTTGAGGATCGTGTATCAGCTGTGTGTAATCTCTGAATAATTGAATATATAATAAAGCCCAACACTCACAAAAAATCAAGTGAGTTGAAAATGCAGGTTTATAATTGTCATTATCACGCAAGCTTCTTTACATTATTGTTATTCTTTTATGGTATCAGAGCCTCAAGCTCATTCGAGTACTCCAATGGCTTGCAGCATTGCCACAACCCAGTGGAATGTCGTAGCAAGTCTCGTATCAATCAAGTAGAACAGAGAAAACTACCTTCTCTGAAGATCTCAACTTGAGTAAGTAATGTTGAGTCAAGATCTTCTCAGATTTATAGATGGCTCTTCTTTTGAACCCCTCAAGTTCATCCTCTCAGAAGGCGAAAAACAAGAGGCAAATCTCGAGTTCTACATTTGGCGCAAGTCTGATCAACTTGCCTTAAGATGGATCAAGGCTACAATTTTCGAGTCTGTACTTAGCCAAATCATGAGAACCAAGATTGCACGAGAAGCCTGGGTCATGCTAGAAAAGTCTCATGGATCTCAATCATAGCTGAGAATCATGCTTTTGAAGAAGGGTCTTACCTTCATTAAGAAAGAAAACATAGACATGGATACATATCTTAAAAAAATCAAGTTTCTGATTGATTCCCTTGCTACTGCAAATAGTCCCGTTGACGACACTGACTTGGTGCAAATCACTCTCAAAAGGCTCCCCATCGAGTATGAGAGCTTTGTCACCTCTATCACCACTGCAGTCACCTATTACTCGTTTACTAACCTGTATGATCTCCTGATTAATCAAGAAAGGAGAGTTATTATACTTCATCCTAATCAATCAAAAAATCAAGAATCTTCCCAAACCGCTTTTAGAGTCTCTTGAGAAAGAGGTCGTGGTTGTGACTCCTATAGGAGTCATTGGAATTAAAGTCGTAGTCGAGGAAGGGGTCCCTCCAAAAATATTAATCTACCCTTCAATAACCCTCAACATCAATGGGGCCCAATCACCTGTCTTTATTGTGGTAAACGCGGTCATGTTGCAAAAAACTATTGGGATATTCCCAAAGCCTTTTCCACCATGTCATTACACCAAGCAACAGATGACCATTGGTATCCTGACACTAGTGCTACTAATCATCTAACTATGGATGACCAACAACTTGCAAACAAATCCCCTTATCAGGGCTGTGATTCCATTATGACCGAGAATGGTAAGACGTTATCTATATCTTATATTGGTGATTTGGTTTTATTATCTCAAGGCTCTAAGTTTGATTTAAAGAATATTCTTCACGTGCCCGACATTGCAAAAAATCTATTATCTGTGAAAAAATTCATGAAGGATAATGATTGTGTTTTCAAATTCACTCCCTTTAATTTTTTTGTTAAAGATCAACAAACATATAAGATTCTTCTTCGGGGATAGAAAACCAACATGGGACTCTACCCAATTAAGGTGAGTGAAACCTCGATGATGGCAGCATATGTAGGACCTTCAGCTTCATTTGATTTGTGGCACCAACACTTTGGGCATGTAAACAAGAAGATTATCTCTTTTCTTAAATCCAATAATGCTATTTTTTTAATAATAAAAGCACTTCAGTTTGTGAACACTGTCTTGTTGGAAAAGCAAAAAAACTTTCATTTGGTCATTCTCTATAAGAGAGCTCACAACCTCTTGAACTCTTACATGCTGATGTTTAGGGCCCTACTCCGATTGGCTCACGTGAAGTGTTATGTTTCTATCTGTTAATTGTAGATAATTTTAGTCAACTTTCATGGTTATTTTCCTTAACAACCAAATCTCAATTATTTGATTGTTTCAAAGGTTTCAAATCTATTGTTGAAAGTCAAGTTGGGTTTTTCATCAAATCCTTTCAATCTGACAATGGTGGCGAGTTCACAAATAGGGAGTTTGAAACTTACGTACAGAGCAATGGTAATTTTCATTGCTTTTCCTATCCTCACACGCTTGAACAAAATGGACTGGTTAAGTGAAAGCATCAACATGTTGTGGAAACGGGTCTCAGTCTCTTAAGTCGTGCATTCCTAGCTTATGTTTTCTAGACTAATGCCTTTCGCACTACAGTCTACCTCATCAACCGTTTACCCACTCAAGTACTTTGTCGCCAAACACCCTTCGAACGTCTCCTAAATCGGTCACTTGAATACCATCACTTGTGTTTTTGGATGTGTATGCTATCCTCTTGTTACCCCCAACAACTCCATCAAGTTTCACTCGAAAACCAAATCTTGCATCTTTCTTGGTTATCCTCCTCATCATAAGGGTTACATTTGTTTTCATTCCTCTATATCTCATATTTTTATCTCTCATCATGTGCTCTTTGATGAATCTCAATTTGCTCCTCCCAGTCTTTCTTCTCACTACAAGAAATTTGTGGATTAGCGATGGACGTAATCCGTCGCTAAACAATTTAGTGATGGACTAGCGACGGATAACTTTTATCACAATTTTCTAGTTGCTAATTAGTGACAGAACATATATGTTGCTACTTTCGTCACTAATTTATGATGGATTAGCTAATGTCATTATCCGTCGTGAGGCCATCACTAATATGCAGAGAATTGGTTTTGTGATAGATACACATCCATCACTATTGTAGCGATGAATTTGCACAGATTATAATTCATCGCAAAATACTGTTCGATTCAGTTTTGCGACAGATAAATATTCATCCCTAATCCATCGCTAAATTGGAGGTCGATACTAATTAGCGACGGATATTATCCATCGCAAAAAAATTTTAAAAAATATTTGAAATATAAATATCGAGAAAAAAAATTTCGTTATACAATTTATATATCATGTGTATAAAAAATAAAGTGCACATAAAAAATACATATACAAAGCAGGTGAAACAAATTTAACACAAGTTACAAGGGGAAAAAATTTATCGATCCACTATAATCCTCACCAAGTTCTAATTATTTAAAAGTGAACATATAGAGTTTCGTTTGAAACAACAAGAAGGTGCAACAAATTCAACATATGAATCTAATCATCGTCAAGGTTCAGAGCATCATCCTCTTTATTGTCTCGATCTGCCCCTTCATCCATGCCTCCATCAGCTCCTCCACATTGATTATCTCCAGCATCCTACAAGAGAACCGAAAGGTTAGTATTGATAAACAAAATATAATGAAATAAATTATATGCAATGCACCTAATCTAAGGCAATCAAAGTAACATGGATGAATGACACATAGACTAGCAATAAAGTGAAGAACATTAACATAATTTAGATATATGTTCTAAGGCTGACAAAATAAATCATAGTGATTCAATTATACAAATATGTGTTCTAAGGTTGTCAAAAAAATGTCAATGTGTTATGTATCACAATCATGCATATATGTATTATAAGGTAGTCAAAAACTTTCATAGTGATGAAATCATGCACATATGTGTTCTAAGGTTATCAAAAAACTTTCATAGTGATTCAATCATGCATATATGTGTTATAAGGCAGTCAAACAATTTTATATTGATGAAATCATGCTTATATATGTATTCTAAGGTTGTCAAAAAACTTTCTTAGTGATTCAATCATGCATATATGTGTTTTAAGGTTGTCAAAAAACTTTCATAGTGATTCAATCATGCATATATGTGTTATAAGGCAGTCAAAAAACTTTTATAGTGATGAAATCATGCTTATATGTATTCTAAGGTTGTCAAAAAACTTTCATAGTGATTCAATCATGCATATATTTGTTATAAGGCAGTCAAACAATTTTATAGTGATGAAATCATGCTTATATATGTGTTCTAAGGTTGTCAAAAAACTTTTATAGTGATTCAATCATGCATATATATGTTATAAGGTAGTCAAAAAACTTTCATAGTGATGAAATCATGCTCATATATGATGAAATCATGCATATACTAGCTTGAAATCTAATGACATGAAACTTTCATACCTGACGGGCACCTATAGACAAAGTTCTTTTGTCCCAAAAAAAGTTGCACAACTCATTACTGACAATGTCGGAAATTACTTCATGTAAAAAGTCATGCACTGTGTCCTTAACAAGTTGACAGACACCATCCCAAGAATTTGCAGGGTCAATCGGACGCTAGGAGTTGATGTTGGCAAGAGAACTCTGAGAGCCCTGGCTGGAGGAGGCAACGACTCGTGTGGTGTTCATATTACTCTCAAACCCAAATACACGACCCTTTTTGGTTCACCGGTTGCAATCACCCATGATGCAGGATCAAAAGGCAGATGCTGAGTTGAGTTATCGCCATATCGCTCTACCATCTGTTGCTCATATGACTCCTACAAAGTAATGATTACAATATGGATTAATAATTAAGAATTACAATATTCATGGTAACTTGTCAATTACAATGTTTATTAATATAATAAATACATAGTGTTGTCGCTCTCGCCTTCTCTGATACGAACTCTCTTGTGCTCTTACGTTTATGTGTTTTGACAAACACATCTTTGTAAGGCACAATGCCTCCTTGTTCTGCTTTCTGCGAGGTTAAATGATAAAAAAATCAATTAAAAAGTATGCAACAATACTTATAAATTTGATAATATATATATATATATATATATATATATATATATATATATATATATATATATATATATATATATATATATATATTGATGAGTTACTATTTTCTTTTGGTGGCTCCCAAAAGTCCTAGATCCACCTATGTGTAGATTGACATCGGGCATTTTCGCTCAGTTTTGTGCAGTTTTTGCTAAGCGGTTTGAAATTCATGGCTCGCCTACTTATCGCACATTGCATCCCAATAATTTGACCTGATAGTAGGATGACCATGGCCCTTCCACTGCAGTGGATCATCTATCCCACTAGATGCTTTTATTGTTGCAGTCTTTATATTGTGCAACATGTCGGCAAAACGACTAAGAGCCACCTTTTGCCACACTCGCCTCGCATTCTGCTCCTCTTTCGTAGTCGCAAAGCGATTCGAAGCCTACAAATAATTTTAGAAAGTTAGTACACATGACTATAACAAAAAATTAAATATGAAACACATTAGCTATGATAACGATTATATACCATGAATGAGGACCACAATTTGTCCAACACCTCGTTCAGGTACTCTTTCTATTGAGCGACCGGTCCTGAAAGATGCTGAACTAGTGACTGCCTAATTTCTCGTATTACTTCTTGTGGTTTGAACCTTGCGCTGCACATGAATTGGTACACATTATCAATCGACTATCGATATATATTATTTATAAGATAAGTATTGGATAAGTGAAAATGAAATACTTAAGGTCGACTATCGATATACACTATTTGAATGATTCATCGTGTGTCAGACTGAGAAGACCCTACATCCGGCGTTGTCTCGTGATATGTATGAATAGCTGGTATAGGTAGGTCATGTGCAGGTGAACCATCATCTATAGAAAAATGAGTTAGAAATTCACATAATGCATATTTAAACTAATCAAGTAAAAAATTATTTAAATAATATACCTATCGAAGCATTACGTGAAGGTGAAGGTTGAGACCGGTTATCATAACCTCCACTTGATCCTTGACCACTGGGTGCTTGACCACTGTGACCTCCATGAACTATATTCTAACAAATAAAAATGTTATTTGAATCAGCTACATAACTCTTGATCTTATCATAGACATAACATATGCATGAAATGTAAAGATTTAAAGGTCTTACATGAATCAATTTTATATAACTATGCATGAACTGTGCATGTACATGATAAGTATGCATGAAATGTAACATGATATGCAATTCCATAAACATGAATACATAATCAAATCAAAAATAACTTCATGCAAGCATATATACAATCACATCAAACATTGCAATACATTCAAATCATTCATATCACAACAATGTCAAACATGTACCTGCAACAAACACACTCCAGTATCCCGCTAACTACAACCATGACTAGCATGGTCTCTAAAATACAAACATAAGAGCATATGAGAAAGTGATGTGATATGTATTACAAGATATATTTCACTAGCTCGAGTGTGCTTTCTCATCACTTGTTTGACTTTTATATTATTTTTCTTCCTCCTCCTCCTCTTTATCCTTTTTGTATTCTTCTTCATTGGGTGCCCATCCACTTGGTATATCATTTGGATCGCATTCTTTCATACGTGTGCCATCGGAAAATAGAGATGTGACATACAGACCATGTGTGACATCGTGACCATAAGAGAAATACATATCATCTGATTGATAGTAATCACCCTCTTCAGCAATCTTGTCTTCCTGTAACTGATCATACTCGGGGTATAGTTTAGACTTCACCTTGCAAACTGCCCACCATTCATTTTTATCTGACTTCCTTATATTCGGATATGAAGTATAGTAAACTTATTGAGCTTGTAAGACTAATATGAATGGTTCATATGTTCCAAACCTTGATTTATGATTCACCTCCACCAATGCTTGAGGCTTTGTTGACTCTTGTTGTTGTGGGATCAAACCAATGACACTTGAATAAAGTTACCTTGTTATTTATGCCTAAGTAAGTCAACTCCATTATTTCTTCTATAATACCGTAGTAGTCATGTTCATTTTCACTGCAGCTGCTACCCTTGATACACATGCCACTATTCATCATTGACTTGTTTACACCATAGTCTTTTGTATGGAATCAGTAACTATTTACGATGTACCCGTTGTAACGTTGCACAACTTTGGTTAGACCATTTTGTAAATCACATATTCCTTAGTCATTAACATCACCATGGTAGACCTACAAGCATAAACAATGACTGTGATCACGACCAATTAAGTAACATATTATTATTTACACGGAAAGAATGCATGTCATCGTCCTTACCAACTGATGATACATGAAATGCACATCATGTTAATATAATATTAATGCATTTTTATGTTTTTTTAAGGTTTAGAACCCATGAATGGATGCATTTAGATATAAAGAAGTCTCGGTTCGAATTTTGCTCGAATCAGAGTTAAATTGATAAAAATATCATTTTTTTAGGGTTTCAGGTTTATTTTCGATGCAGAGCGGGACCAGATCCAATCCAGAAGCTCAATTTTGGATCTTGGACTGAATCTGAACCTTATTTTTACCCAAACCCATGTGTTTCAAAGTGTTTTCAAAAGATTTTTCCAAAAACCACCTCTTTTTGACTCGTTTTGATAGTTAGATGCAAATAACAAATAGTTTAGGTGTTTAATTAAAATTAACTTTAGAATTAGGTAGTTTTTAGAAATAGTAATAGATTAAAATATAAATAGTCTGATTTTTAGGGCTAGACTGTTTTTGGATGCTCTGGAGAAATCACCCAAGCTCTCCCTTCTCTCTTCTCTTTCTTCTCTCTCTCCCCCTCTATCACATGCCCCTCTCTACGAGCATGTGTCCTCCCTCCATCTTCTGCATCTCATCCATGTGATTGTATATCCTTTAATGTGATGTTTGTCTCTCTTTTGCAGGGCTATAGATCATGTGGAGCTTTATCTTGGAGGTGTGTTGTCTACACCAAAGAGGCTGGCCGTCCCTCTCTCCATACGGTCTTCATATTCTTCCTCAAACCCTCTACAATCGGTTCCTATCTGAGTGCAACCGGGCAAAGAGAGGTTGCAGCATTGCAAAAAACGTGTGGGCATGTAGATCTAGGCTTCATCAACCGCCCTACCTCACCCCCACCTTCATCAGATCGCCCTTGAGGTATGATCTTCTTCTTTCCCTTTCTTTTAGGAAAATCGAGTCCACCTTGAGTCCATTATTCTCAACCCCAACCCATCTCTTATTTTCTGTTTCTTTTAACAGTAAAACCACTGTCGTTATTTGTGTATTTTCTGTTGTTTGAAGGTCAAGTCTGGTCGTAGGTTAGATGTCAACCCATTCCAGTAGTTTGTCTAGCTGGTTTTGATGTTTGGTACCTTTTCGTGTATTGATTTTTTTTAGCAGCCCAGTAGGTTAAAAAGTGTGTTTTATGTAGTTTGACGTTGAGTTTGATTTGGTTAAACTATAGATTTAGGGTGGCACCTTTTGAGTCAATTTATAAAAAGAATCGACTAGTTTGTGTCTTGCCAATTGTTATCGATTTTTAATGTTGAATTCTAATTTTGTTGGTACTGCTTCCAGCAGAAAGCAAAGGTATAGTGTCAGTCCTAGAGTCTGGTTTAGTTGGTAAGTAGGGTAGAGTTGATGTCAGGTTAATATAGTTTAAAGTTATTTCAATAAAAATTGTTTTTCATAGCATAGGCCAAAGTTGTTTTATGTGTGTCAATGGTTGTCATCTTTCTCCTAGTGGACGGCAGGCATGGCTGGAGCTTAGAGTTTAGGTGAGTTTAGGAAAGTTGTGTTTAGGGTCTAGGTACAATGTATTCAATTTTGGGTAGGTTTTAAAATTTAACCAATTAATTTAGAATTGTTTTTTTTAGTTAAAATAACAGTTCACGAATTTGTAGTTGCATTACCAATTAGTCCTTGCATTTAGTTAGGCATTAGGTTGGTTAATACAAGGGCAGTTAGTTTTAAGTAGCTTAGGTTAGTCAAGCTTAGTAGTTCAAAATTCAAATGAGGGGCGTATGTGTCAATGCTCTAGAGTGGCGAATTTTGGAAAGGTTGGGGGATTTCCTAAATGCGTATAATTAATTTTAGGCAAGCTTATGGTCTCAGCCCCAAGTCTAGTCGAGTGGATTCTTTCTCCTTTTTAATTTGGGAAATAGATTGAATTTTCAACTTTCCTCCTAAGAGTTTCTTGAACTGTTTTAGAAAGGGTAGCACAATTCATTTGCAAGTTAAAAACAAGTGGGCTCTTTTGGGGCTAACGTTTGGACTGTGCAAGGAAGGTCTTGGGTTTAGGAAAGTGATTTTTATTTTTAAACTCTTGCTCAGATTTCAAAGTGAACCGGTTTTGGAAATACCTCATCTTACTATAGGAAATGCAATTCATATTTCTTCAAAACCGTGTGGGCCTGACGACTTGAACCTTTCCTATTGGTCCTTAATGCAAGACTTTATGGGACCCACTTATTTCCAGAATTTGCCACTTGTCATTTATGCTTCTTTCAATTACTTAC
Source organism: Nuphar pumila (assembly GCF_984573655.1). Classification (NCBI taxonomy): domain Eukaryota; kingdom Viridiplantae; phylum Streptophyta; class Magnoliopsida; order Nymphaeales; family Nymphaeaceae; genus Nuphar; species Nuphar pumila. The sequence continues at coordinate 43,699,205 of NC_143250.1, forward strand.
ATAGGGTAGAATAGTTAAATGCATGCATTGTGTTTAGTTTAGGAAACATTTGACTTATGTATTTAGCTTAGTGAATAATATCTAACATTTAGTATTGTATATTAGGTTAATGTATGGTTATGCATTATATTAGTCATTTAGTTGTTGAATGGGTCTAACATAGGGGTCGATTCATCTATTGTTGCTTACAAGTGCTTAGTTAGGTAAATGGTATTACACGTATGTTATTTTATGTCTTAAATAGCTTTGATTATTCATGATGGAGGCTGTATGTAGAAGTGTACATCTCAGAGTATGTTTATGTAACTGGTATTTATAGTTCAAGTTATGAAATTAACTTAGTCGTGTTAGTGTTAATTATTGGTCATTTGACTTATTAGTTCTTTCAAATAACATAGATAGTTATGATTTTGTTTCTTTAGTATTAATTAATTATATTTATTGTTAGTTAGTTAACCTTAGGTCTGATGATGACTGTATTTCATGTGAATTAAATAGATAGTGCACAAATTGGATTTTAACAAATGAATAGTACACTCAAATAAAAACCAGAATTTTGCACTGACTCACACTCGTTATTTTATGTGAAAATTTTCTGATTTTTTACAAAATCACTGTTCTATTCTATTCATTAGTGTGTTAACTGTTTACAAACCAAAATTTAGCTCATTTCGAGTTGATTTGGTTTGACTTTTAAGCGTTTTTCAGAATCAATTTTTTCGTGATTTTAAATTTCGGGACAAACAATTTCCTGATTTTCTATTAACTTGAAACGCTGATATCTGGAGATTCCGGCTGAGTTTTTCAATTCCGTAAAGTCTGACAGATTCTTAAATCTATTATAAAGAGAACAAAAGAAAAAATTTTAAAATCAGATTTCATTTTCGATTTCAAATTCACTGTTTGCAAAAATTTGTCAGAATCCACTTTTGCGCTATTTAAGGGCAAAACAATCATTTCCTTAGTTAATTGATTTTCGGTAGTTTTTATGGTTTTTCTGCATAATGTTAGTGTATTAACAGTAGTTAGCTTCATTAGAATTTATTCAATGAATTAGTTTAGTTAGAAATTACAATTTTAGTTATTTTTATTTTTAATTATAGTTTAATTTAGTAATTAGTTCAGAAGTAGTTTTAGATGTAAATTAGAATTGATTATCGATTACATACTGACTTTTTATTTTTGTTGTTTTAGGTTGATAAGTTCAAAACAGATCAACATGTGTATTTAAAATGTGAGTGTGAATGCACGTGTGGCAAAAAGACAAAATTACCCCTGGTGATCCGGAGAAGACTTAGCAATCTAATTCAGTCATTTTCATTTATAGTTTGTAATTTGATTAGAAATGTAATGTTAACTTAGTTGTAAACTCTATTGATATTAATAAATTAAATTTTAGAAATAATTCTGAATGTATCTCGTTCCCTGAGGATTCGACCCGTACTCGCCACGAAAGTGGAAAGTTGGTTTTTATTAATTTTTGGTTGACGAATTTCCAAATGATTTTATTAAAAATAATGTTTTAAAAATACCACTACAAAAGTTCAACCACCAACTCTTTCAACCATGCCATATACTTATTTTTATGTTGTTTCTATACTTCTGAATCAGTGAGATGTGGAAGTTCTTTTCGCAACTCCAGATCAAATCGTCTGTACTTAACAAATAATTTTATTATCGAACTATGTATGTATGTACGTAGAGAACTTAGTGTAACATATTAAGTATACTTACTCAATGTAGGGGTCGATCGCTGAGCAATTAAAAAGGATATAGATTTGTGCTGCATCTTTCTCTCAATCTTCCAAGAGTCTTGACCGGCAACTATCAAAGGCATGCCCAAGTGGTTTAAATATCGATAGTTCGTTAGCCGCAGTAACTTGTTTTTCATCATCATTACGAGATGAGCAAGTGTAACATATTGGAATGTGAGGTTTAAAGTACATAGATGAGAAATTTAAAATCTCTTCTAAAGTGTACGCCTCACAAATTGAACCCTCCACTCTTGCTTTATTCCAAACCTTTTTTTTTAGGTTAAACATATATCTGTCAACAATATACATCTCGTAATACAATAAATTGCATGATCTTGTCTTTCGCGTCAAACCTTTTAATAAATTGAGGTCAAACCTTTTTTTTTAGTACGATCAAAGTGCTTCCAAGCTTCTGTGTCAACAAGATAAGTGATCTTGTCATCATCATGTCGAACTTTATTTGTATGTCATCTCATGTGTTTAGCTGTCCTCGAAGACATATACAATCGTTGCAATCTAAGGGTGAGAGAGAAGTAGCAGAGCAATTTGTATGACACTTCTTTTGACCTCGTGCTACCATTTCCTCTTGTCTTTGACTTGAATCGAGGATGCCCACATGACGGACATGATCTGCTATTTTCTTGATCTTTAAAATACAATATACAGTGATTTGGATAAGCATCTATCTTTTGATGCCCCATACCTAGAGCGTTGACCATAACCTTCGCACGATAGAAATTTTGTGGCAATTTCTCATCTTTGGGCAGCATACTCTTCACAATAGAGCACAAACGATTAAAACATGATTGACTCAAATTATACTCGGACTTCAAATTTAGTAGTTGAAGAACTGCAGAGAAGATAATGTGACTCTCACAACCATTCCAAAGTGACTCATCAGCATCTCTAAGTAAGTCATAAAATCAACTAGCTGCATCGTTTGCTGCTTCTTCCTCTACCCAAGTTGGTACATGACTAGGACCCATAACAGAACCCAGTTCTGGTCCTGCGACATCAAATATCAAATCCATATATTGATTATCGTGCACCACATCCACCCCTGCATCAAAATTGTTTCAAAATGCTTCACTATGAAGCATCCAATTCTGATAATCACTCATAAAACCCTTCATGTATAGGTGATGTCTAACGCCATGAGGTTGTATAAATCGATTATTCTTACACATCGTGCAGGCGTACCTGATCCAACCGGTGGGATCCACTGTACTGACACTTGCTGTTGTAAATTCAATAAAACTGTCAACACCATCCATATATTCAAGCGATAACTCATTGTCAACTATCCTACGGTACATCCATTCATGGTTTGTAGCAATTTTATCCTATGATGTTACAGATATTATCATAACCAGTTAAAAGAGAATCATAAGAATGCTATGATGAAGAAAATATCTAATTTATCATGCATTGATGGTGGATGTAATGATTTGATATATATCACACACACACACACACACACACACACACACACACATATATATATATATATATATATATATATATATATATATATATATATATATATATATGATGTCATTCAATCGTAAGAACTATGATGTATGCATTGATAACTTAATATTTTCATGTGCAAAACCATCAGATCATATTTACACTCATCACAAGGATATTTAGAATAATGAAATCGCATTCATCAACACGATACATTTATTTGAAGCATGTTTTTATGATACAATTTCACATGGAAGGCATAATCAAATTGAAAATAACTTCATGCAAGCATGGATACAATCACATCAAATATGATAATACAATCACTCATTCATACCACAATAATGTCAAACATGTACCTGCAACAAATATACTCCAATATCCCGCTAACTACTACCATGACTAGAATGGAATCCAAGTTTCAAAAATAAGAGTACTTCTATTTTCATACATTCAAATCATGCTCAGCATAATCTCCGAACTCTAGCAAAGCAGTCTTAGATATCCACAACTAAGTGAGTATGTGAACAAAAAAGTGTTGCATCCAAGAAATTAAATAACCTCTGATGTGCCTGCATCACTTACTCACCATGGGTATTTACCCGATTTGCATGCTTTTGGCTTTGCATTTTTCTTATTTCTTTTTGCATGACATTTTTAACCGCATGCGATGCTTAGCACTAAGCATCGCGCAATTAGCTCAACTACGTACCTGCAAAGCACAAATGTACAAATAAAGGATTGACTTGCAGTGCCTTTTTTATGGATGTGCCGTCGGCTAAAATGTTGGCTCATGACACGATGCGGTGAGGCAAGCGATGGATTACCATAGATGTGCACTCTGTGTGCGGTGGATTGACGCAGCTCGCATGAAACGTCAAAAGTTTGCTGGAACTCTAAAGGTGATTTCTCGTCTCAACTTAGCGACCCTAGGTCAGGTGAGGCCACCCACTGAGTTTAAGCATATCAATAAGCAGAGGAAAAGAAACTTACAAGGAATCCCCTAGTAACGACGAGCGAACCAAGAATAGCCTATCTTGAGAATTGGTAGGCTTAGCCTTCCAAATTATAGTCTGTAGAAGCATCTTCAGCGACGAACTAAACCCAAGTCACATGGAAGGGTGCGCCAGAGAGGGTGAGAGCCCCGTCGTGTCTGGATCCTATCGCACCATGAGGCGCTGTCAATGAGTCAGGTTGTTTGGGAATACAACTGATGACTGTGAGGGTGAGAGCCCCGTCGTGTCAACGTGGTGCTCGCTGACGATGGTGGGTCGGGAAAGGTGACGAGAGGGAGAGTGCTCAAGGGTCGTCGGCAGCGGCACATGGTGGCGAGAGAGATGGAGTGAGGGAAGAAGGAGGAGGTGGCAAGCAGTGGGCAATGGGTAACGGGCGATGGTCGACAGGCGGCGAACGATGAGCGACGGGCGATGGCCGGCGAGCGACAGGATGAAACATAAAGGGAAAAGAAAGGGGCTCACATTAGGGGTTTATGGAAAATTTAATGATAGAAAAATTCCATCGCAAACGCCGTCATAAATTTACGAAGGAGAAGCGATAGAAAAATGGTGTCGCTCATCCATCGTGAAGTTGCGACAGAGTGTGAGACAAAATTTTTTTGTCGCTAATCCATCACAAATTTGCGATGGCGTTTGCGACAGAATTGTTTCATCACAAATTTTGCAACTAATTGTAATTTTAGAGATGAATAGTTTTCTCTCGCTAATCCATTGTAACTTTGCAATGGATTATTTCCATCATAAATTTATATCGCTAAATAACGTTTTTCTTGTAGTGTCTCCTGTCTCTACGTCTAATCTTACACACTGGGGTGTTTCCCCCGTGGTGGTGTTAGTCAATCCCTTACCCTCTTCTGATCCCCCACTTTCTTCATCCACTTCTGACCTTGTGCCTGACCCGCCTAATCCCTCTTCTTCCCCTGCAACTTGTTCACCCGATTTCAACTTAGCTGATTCCGCTTCTCCTAACCCTGTGGCCAATTCTCCCATGCCGGTACCTTTCATCCCTGCCCAGCCAATTGCTCATCTTACTGATCACGTTCATCCCATAGTCACTCGCTCCATGACAGGCTCACTTAAACCCAAGTCTTTCTCTGCGTCTTTATACACTATTGCTCACACTGCCTTTAGTGCACACCTTCTTGAGCCTCACCCCACCACCTACAACCAAGTTCTAAAGCATCCACACTGGTGTTCTACTATGGAAGATGAATATGATGCTCGCTTATAAAAGAGCATCTGGCATCTTGTTCCACCACAACCATAATTGAACGTAGTAGGCTATAAGTGGGTCTATCGCATCAAAAGGCATGTTGATGGTTCTATTGCTCGTTATAAAGTCTGTCTTGTTGCTAAATGGTTTCATAAAAAAGGTGTTAATTTCTTTGAAACTTATAGTCCTGTCGTTAAGCCAACCACCATTTGTGTGGTTCTATTCATTGTGGTCCCCTTCAAGTGGCACATTCACCAACTGGATTTTAACAATGTTTTTCTTAATGGGTTTCTAGATGAAAATGTTTATATGAGACAACTGCCTGGCTTCGTGCATCCTCAGTTTTCTCATCATGTTTGTAAACTTGATCGTGCTAATTATAGTCTCAAGTAGGCTCCATGGGTCTGGTACTAGCGCCTCAACTCCTACTTGGTTTCTCATGGTTTTATTATCTCTCAATCAGATGCTTCACTCTTTATTTTTCAGCAAGGCACTCATATTATTTATATTTTAGTCTATGTGAATGACATCGTCATCATAGGCAATTCATCGGTTGAAATCTCTCATCTTATTTTGCATCTTGTTGTGGCCTTCTCTATCAAGGATCTTGGGCGATTGAGTTATTTTCATGGCATCGAGGTGTTCTATTCTCTTGCGGGCATGACTCTCTCTCAGCGGCTATATACTTTAACTTTACTTCAGCAGGCCCGCATGGCTGATGCCAAACCTGTTTCTACCCTTATGAGCTCCTCCTCCAAGCTCTCCAACGACAGCTCGCTATTTTTCCAGGATCCTACACTCTATCACAACATCGTTGGTGGCTTGCATTATCTCTCTCTTATATCGCCTTTGCGATCAACAAGGTATGCTAGTATATGCATCAACCGACTGATGCTTACTGGACGACTGTCAAAAGAATCTTACGATACTTAAAGGAGACTTTGCATCATGGCCTACTCCTTCAATTCTCTTCCTCTCTTCAACTCAGTGCCTACTCAGATGCAGATTGGGCTGGTTGTCCAGATGATCGTAAGTCTACTGCTAGCTTTGTTGTTTTTCTTGGACCCAATGTGATCTCCTAGTCATCCCGCAAGCAGAAGACCATAGCTTGTTCGAGTACCAAGGCCGAATACAAATCCCAAGCATGTGCTGCCTCTGATCTCCTTTGGTTACATTCTCTCTTATGTGAACTCGGGTTTTTTCCTAACACACCCTTGTGCTATGGTGTGATAATCTCGGAGCTCTTTGCCTAGCTACCAATCTTGTTTTTTATGCTCGGACCAAGCACGTTGAAATTGATTTTTATTTTGTTCGCGATCACGTTCGCAAGGGCCACCTCCAAGTCTAGTTTATTTTTTCTCATGACCAGCTAGCAGATGGACTCACCAAACCGCTGCCTTTAGCACAATACATCAATCTTCGTCACAAGCTCAACGAGTGTGCGCCCCCATTGACCTTGTGGGGGTGTGATAAGCCAAGCATTACCAATCCTCAACCGATAATGACACATGAAGATCCTATAGGATGACATCGCAATATCGACTCCTTCAATGTAGAGATTCCACAAATGTAGCAACAATCTCTTCTATTGAAGGCCAACTCATCAAGTCCAGCTGCCATTCCTAAGATGATGCAACTGATTCCTCAAATGTCGTTGCTATCGTGATATAGCGCTATCCAACCAATTCCTCAAATGTCGTTGCTATCGTGATATAGTGTTATCCAACCGATTTCTCAAATATTGATATTCTATCATGATATAGTGTTATCCCTCAAATGTCTGACATTTGATGATCGTGTAGTGTAATCTCTATATAACTGAATATATAATAAAGCCCTGCACTCATGAAAAATCGAGTGAGTTGAAAAAGGCAGGTTTACAATTATCGTTATCACGCAAGCTTCTTTACATTATCGTTATTCTTTCACCCATAACATAGTCCAAGAATGAAAATTTTTCATGCCAGGGATGCGCCTTCAATCTCTTCAATCAGATCATAGAAGAAATACAGATAAATGAGAAGCTCAAGAATGTGCTTTCACTCTGAAGCATATACAAAGTAGTAGTTCAATATCAGATATTTATTCATTGGTGAGATTCTGTGCACGTCTTCATATAGGCACCATTTCCTTCAATTATTTGCATTATTCTTCTCAACATAACTAGGAATCCTATAGGTAAAGCAACAAGGATGTATCGACATAACTGGTTACGTTGATTTTGTGAGTAAGTTGTTGCGGTGGTCCCCGAGAATCTCATACGCTTTGTCAGGGGAAGGCAGCTTCTCACTCACAAAGGGGAGGCTGAGGAAGTCATCGAACATTAAGATGTGGGAGATTGTCTTCTTCAACCACTTTGTCAACAAGGATTTCCTCCATTCTTCGGATCCAGAAGGGGAACCAACCAGCTACTATATCAACCAATCCGATCGTCTCTCCACCAAAGAATTTCTTGCCTTTCAATGCACCTTCCAGAGTCTTCAGATCCTCAATGAATTCTGCCTTGGCCTTCTCTTGCTCCTCACCTTGAGTGAAGAAATATCGGAAACTTGATGGCAAACACTAGAAAGAGGAAAAAGGAAAATCATGAAAAACTGTTTCATTTTTTCTCCTGAATAAAAGAATGTATGAAAAGAGAAGACAAAACAGGGTGTAGTGGTGACAGAGTCACCTACAGTAGAAAACTACAAGCAAGAAAACAAGCATTATTGAGTACATCTATAAGGTCTGATTTAGAAGATGCACCTACAACCATGACTCCTAGACTCCTAGTATGTGGGAGTAGGTGCTCCCAGGTTTCCACAGCAGACAAACGCTAGCCGCTAGCTTCCAATGGCTATAGAATTCAATGATATGATAAAATCTTCTGCTATTATCATGCTTTTCTTGATCAGGATAGGCAACTAAACAAATTTTTTTGAAACATTGCATATTTGTATGGTCTAAAAAATACTATCTGCTTCACTCTTGGAGGATTGTTCAGAGAGGAATCTGTAGGCTGTGAATGATATGTCTACAGCCTGTATTTCTGTATTTATTCAGCCGACCCTCTTGGTCATCTTGATATCATTTTCTATCGTTCTCTCAAGGAAATTTTTTATATTACTTTTTATCAATATGAATGACAATTTTTTTTGACAGAAAGCTGGTGTTGGGCAGACCCTACCAGTTATACAACCATACCATTGAGATTCTAACTTGGAACGTCCCAACACAAGGTGACGTGCACTAACTGCTCCTGCCAGAGAAGGGGAGCCCCCCCCGCCCTCCCCCCCGGTTTGTACGTAATATGATTGACAAATGCAAACAAGTTAGTCTTTACCTTTTCTTGGATATGGGGGAAAGGTCTAGCTTATTTAGTTGATAGAATGGTCGAACCTTCCTCTTTTTTTTCTTTTTCTTGGGCTCACATTTAAGCTCTCATTAAACTCATTCAAAAAAATAAATGAGCAGAGCTTGAACAGACGTGCATTCCAACTGGAATAAGCTTGGTAAGCCCGATTAAGCTCGGATCACATACTTATAAAAAATAGATTTATATAGTATGCAAATTTTAACACAAAAAAGGATCTTACCTTAATGTAAAAGTCATTGGTCATCTTTAGAACTGTCATTAGTTCAAGTCTCACCATTTTCCTCTCTTTCAAAAAGGCATTTTACACAAATTTTAAATTATTTGTAAAATAGCTCAAGCTAAGCTGCTCGACTCGAGCCAATCCCGAGCCACATTTTTTCTTCACGAGTCAAGCTGAGCTAGGCCAAGCTCGGCTCAAGTGCATCCCCTAATTGTGTTGATATCGAGAGAGGCAAGGGAAACATCCTCCTCCTAAGTAATAAAACCATTCACTCCAAACAAGACAAAAATTGGAATTTCCTCTTTATCTATCAAGCACCTTTTTAGATATTGTACGGGAATTATATGTGGCCATGGAATGAAGAGAAAAAAACTGATTTCTTTATTTGTAAGTATTTAGACAATTTACACACATAGGTGACATACCTGGCATCTTCAAGATGAGCAGATAGCAACCCAATTTGAGACATGTGGAAGACATGAGAAAGTGAGGTTAGGGCTTTTATTGTTTGAGAGATGAATGTGGAGGGGTGTCAATATTTTGGGTTTGGCCCAGAACGACCCATACCAAACCATACAGGGTTAGGGTTTGAAAATAAATAAGAAGGTCCAATTAGAATCCAGGTCAGACCCGGAGATTCCAATTAATATATGAAGCCGTATATGGTTTGTGAAATTTCATACCAAACCCCGGCTTGACCCGACTTCCGACTAAGATTCACAAATTTTCAATGTAAAAAGGATACAAAATATTATTTTATTGGGTATGGTTCGGGTGTGGTTCATGTAATTCATATAGGATCCGAGTATGGTTTCTCTTAAGGTGGGTCTGATTGGACCTGGGTCCAGACCCGGTACTATCATCTCAAATGGGTCTGGTTTCACCTGAATTCGAACCAAACCTGACCCGTTGACACCCCGATGAATGTATAAGCACTTTTTTTGTTTTTGTTTTCTGTTTTTATCTGATAACGAGAAGAAACTACGGTTATGGTTCACACATTGTTACGGGGCTGAGGCATTGTTGTTAAAATCAGTTGACTAAGTGAATCAGTTTCTTTAAAAAATGAAAAAAATCGAATTGAATATAATCAAATTGAATCAATCAACTTTTAATCATCAGACGACACATGCCATTAAAAAATAAAAATATTATTTTTTAAAAAAAAATTGTAACCCCCTTAAAAATATTAAAAGAAATGAATTGAATCGGCCTTGAATCGTCTTTGGGCTGATTTGATCTGAATCAGCTAATTCAGACAGCTTTTAACAACATTGCTCAGAGGTGCCATATTGGCTATGGCCCTGTTTTGGTGCCATATTAACTCGGTCTGATTATAATCTTGAACTCGGTTTGGCTGGTCAGGTGAATGAGCCAAGCTCGAACACTTCAAGCTCGTCTCGTCCAGCTCCATTACCAGCCCTACCTGGGGAACACTGATCCCATCATATGAAATATGATGGGTTACATCATACATTCAATCCAAGCCATCCAATCCGTGTTCCTACCTCCGGGGCATGCCCGTAAATCCATCCTCAACAGTCTTACACGTGTGGTTTTCCTTGTTTATAAAAAAAATATTTTTCTCACAAAACCTCCCTTCTCTCTCTCTCTCTAGAAGTAAAAAAAATTAAAAATGGTAACTGGCATATGACTTGGGGAGGTCTCCTACCTAAAAAATACTACACACAAAAGCATGTTTGAATGGTCGATTTCAAGAATCTACGTTATAGATCTTGTTCTGCCACACACTGCGTAGATAGTAATGCAATTTCATTTGGGGGAGCACATGCATGTGACTCCTGATATCTTTCTTTGCTATCCATTCCCGGAGATCAAAGGATTACAAAATAATGATATACGATACACAACTATCAGTAGTGAGATATCTTCCATGCTGCGTTCCCTCAAGTGGCAGTAAATTCGAAATACTTGTGGGGTTGTATTGTATTCGTGTGGTGAGAGGTAGTGAGAAAGTGATAGATGAAGTTGGTTTGGTTGGATGGGGTTAAGTGCATGGCAGTAAAAACTGGCGTCAAGGCCGATGTAAATGATCTGTCCATTTGCACAACAAGGAAAAATCACTGAGACTGGCGTGTGACTTACTTTCATCTTTACCCTACCTTAACCTTTCTTTTTTACTTTGTAATTTCTACAAGAATTTTTAAAATGGCATCTAATTTTTTGGCACAATTAAGAAGGCACTTAACACTTTGGATATTTTAAAAAAGAGCACTAGAAAAGTTTTGTTTATGTTGATAAAAGTAAGATGTTTAAAAATTAATTACAGTTATTACTTAGATATTTTGGTGTTTATACAACGATATTATCATTTAATTTACTCTTCAACAATAAGAATATATTCTTATATAGTTCTTGTATGCCGACCATTTTACCCTTCAACAATTTGGTGGATTTATTATTATTTTTTATTTACCTTTAAAATGTATTGTTGTTTAAATGACCATCATCCTGATCATGCCGTAACAAATTGGTTAACTTTTTTTTTTTTTAAAGGCAAGCTGGGGTTAGGCAGACCCCTACCAGTCATACACTACACCATTGGGTTTTGAACCTGCAACGTCCCAAACACAAGGTAACGTGCACTAGCTGCTCCTATCAGATAAGCGGAGCCCCCGTTGGTAACAAATTGGTTAATTTGTAGAGAAAAAAGATTGAAGTTTACAAGAGAAGATAAAAAAAGTTTATTATACACGCATTTTTGAATTATGATGAAAAACTTAGGGGTTCATTTGAATCTTTAACGAATAATAATAATAACAACGGAGGCCAGCCCACCTTCTCGTTCAAGAAAGGTCAGGGCACAGCAGCAAGCAACACATCAAAACTGGGTTGTGGTGCCCTCGGAGCTTCCATTTTGGGTCATATTTCCATACAAAATTCTCTTTTTCTTTCTACATAAAACCCTAAACTTTAAGTTCTCTCTCTCACCCTTTGCACATTTTCGTTGGCTCCCTTCTTTGTTGAAGCTTGTTGGTGCAACCATGGCTGCCGACCTCAGCATGAACCCAGCGGAACAACCAGAGCCTCGCTCCGGCTCCACCCAGTGGCTATCATGGAGCACGCACAGGCCTGGAGATGATGCAAACGATTCGTGGGAAGCTCGGGCATTTGCGGAGGACGCCGGGAGCATCCTGGGCTCGACATGGCCACCCCGCTCTTACACTTGCACCTTCTGCCGGAGAGAATTCCGGTCAGCGCAGGCCCTCGGCGGCCACATGAACGTCCACCGCCGCGATCGTGCCCGGCTTTGCCAGCTCTCCCCCACCTCCCCACCCACTGCTGCACCTGAACCTTCTCCTGCCTCGCTCCTCTTTCCTCACCACCGCGAGTTCACCACCCCGGGAACCGGCGGCCTTTGTATGATGTACCCCTTTCCTGGTGCTGCCGGGCCGGGCGCGGCATCATTCTTTCGGACGGGGATCGCCGGATGCGCAGGTTCTCCATCAACACTTCTTCCCGTTTCTCAGTACTCAGCAGGCAATACGCCTGCTTCGTCGGTGCAATTCCTTTCATCATCTCTCTCCTCGGCAGACAACCAAATCGGGACATCGGACTTCGCAGCAATAATGGCCGGCAGTGCGACGAAGGCTGGGAGCTCGGCATTCATCGAAGAACTCGACCTCGAACTTCGTCTTGGACATAAACCGTAGCAGTGATGCAAATAAGAAATTGGAAACGGAATTCATCTCTATTTTTACACATACTGTAACTATAGAGTTGTTAAAAATTCTGGTGCATGTGTGAGATTCAGACCTCATTCCTGCCAATTTTATGAATGTTTAGAGGATGATTTTGAACATGCCATCGAATTCCGAAGCGCGAGTCTTCAGGTTGGTAGTAGAAATTTCATTTTCTCCTGAAGTTTGGTTATGTTGGTAATTTAGTATTTTGAGAGATGAGTGAGGAGGGAGGAGGGAGCATGACAGTTCACAGCGAGTTGAGAGTCCAAGCAGACAAAATAGAGCCTGACGTTCCGTGCAAAGTCACGGTGATTATTCTCTTAGTTGCTCTATGGGGACCTCAATTGACAAAGATGCCCCTTTGTTTGAATGACCAACTATATGTTATATGGTCCACAAGAGGGAGAGAGAGAGAGAGAGAGAGAGAGAGAGAGAGAGAGAGAGAGAGAGAGAGAGAGAGAGAGAGAGATGGACCCTGCCAGTGACTGTGAGTGGTCCTCCAAGCCTCGGGTATTCACAGTAGCTGGGGAGAGAATCCTGAAAGTATGAGTATCAGGCCAGTTAATTAACCAAGATGGCTTGGAAGTTAGGGTTCTGGGTCGTGTGGTCTACTTTTTCTGGCCCAAACTTAGCCTCACCGTAACCTAAATTTGGTTGGGCATGAGCCAAACAAGTGCCACAATCCTTTTAAGGAAACTTCAAGATTCAAGCAAAGTGATCACAAGCTTCAATCTCTGTTCTGCAACACTGAAAATTTAGGGTAAAGACTCCTTTTTCTGCTGCTGTGTGCTTTTTTGACATATTAGATGACCAACAAAATCCATGATTTCTAAGGTTTGCATTTCCTAGAATTAGTCCGAGTTGAGTGCATCTAAATACATGTCACAATGCTGCCTAAGATTTTATGCCTTTAATGATACTTTGGCACTTCTAAAAGATAGGAATCGGTCAGCAAGTAATAGATTCCTTTGTGTGCATTTCTTTTTATTGGTTGGTAGTATCTTCCCTAATTTGGTTTCCTTTAAGAATGCCATTCGATATCAGAAGTACAGTCTGAAAAGACATTAACCATGCGGTATTTTACTTTGCAATAAGATACATAAGCTATTCAAATAAACGTTTAGCCGTCTGTTTTCTGCTATAGCATGTGACTTCTCTCCTTTTTTTTTGAATGAAATGATCTCTCCTTTAATAATAGTACAAAAAGAAAAGTGCTAACCAAGCATTTTCCGGCTTGAATTTATAAAACACTTGTCCTCCCTCTTCTTCTGTACTTGTATCATCTTCCCATAGTCTTTTCTTTTTACATGCACTCGTCCTCCCTCTTCTTCAGTACTTGTATCATCTTGCCATAGTCTTTTCTTTTTGCATTTCATCTTCCCATATTTTTTTCCCTTTTACATAAACCGTATTTCGAAGCCTCAGATTTCCCAGAAAATTTATTAAATTGCGTTAGCAAAGTAGAAAAATCATCCAAAAGTGTAGTCACACGCACACACAAGTGAGCAATTTAAGCTTTCATTGGTTGCATAATCTTCTGTTTTGCCAATGGGCGTTGGTTCCTGGTTCCCCCTGTACTGAAACATAGAAAACATTTATTCTTATGTTTTCCTGTCTTCTGCTTCTAGATTCTTTAATTTCCAGAACAAATGCTTTTATATTTTCATTGCCTGCTATGTTCTCATGACTTAATCAAAGCACATCTAATTCAGTTATGTACCCTCCTTTTTTTTTTCATTTTTCTTGGTTTAAATCTCCTTGCAAAACTTACTATCCCAACGGATTATCCAATAGAAAAAAAAATGGCACACAACTCTGCACTCTCAGTTGTATCCAAGCGCGTCCTTCAGGATCATACTTGTAGTGGTGGTAATCTAATTACAATGGTGGATACTAGTGACACGTTGGTCATAAATATATATTTTTACGAAATTAATTGTTTTTATCAACAGACCAATAGTGGGATTTCTGCCCGTCGGCTCCGTCCATATGACTGGGCTGTACTGAAACATATATTTTGCTTAAAATGAAATAAGGAAATACTGAAAGGTAGTTGATGCACCGCTTGGGTAGGGGTGCCGCACGTTAAAACAAATTCAAATTTTAAGGAATAAGAATTATTGTAACTGACCATTGTCTCAAAGGTTGCCTCGTTAAGCCTCTTAAATTACAAAACTGTCATAGAGAAAAAGCTTTTTGGCCTCCACTTAGCTAAGCGTAGCCATGGGGCTGGGTGCCTGATGGGCTGTTGGCAGGGGTTGAGCATTGGGCCGAACCAGCCCCGCCCCGGTCCGTTTAGAGCTCGGTCAGTCTCATTTACTATCGGAACAGGTTTTGGCCCGATTCTTAATGGGCTCGGGTTTGAAGAGCAGCCCAATGGGCCAATGTGAAGTGGGCCCCGCCCAAACTCATTTATAGGTTATTTTTTAATAAAAAATTAACAAGTTCCCATGTACCTAACTAATTATCTTTCTAGTTTTCATAAAATTAATGCAACTAATTAGGTAAATAATAATAATTATCAAGTTACTATACAATTAATTAATTTTTAAAATTTTTATATTATTAAAAAATTAATAAATAGGTTAGGCCCGTCGGGCCTGCCTGGTAACCCATGGGTCAACCCGGATCCAGCCCACATATATAATGGGTCGAGTTTCAGCTTGGTAGCTAACGGGCTTGAGCCTAAAACCTTAACCCAAACCCGACCCATGGCGGGATGGGTCGGCTTGGTCCATCAAGGCACCCGGCCAATTGCCCACCCCTAGTTGTTGGATACCTGACCCTGTTGCAGGTCCCATGTGCAAAATGCACAGGGCCGAACATGTCCGGCCGGTTAAATAGGTTAGATCTAAGGGGCATAGCCTGAATCTAGCTTGGGTCTGGCCTCAACACAATTATAACTGGGTCAGGCCTGGATATGGGTTAGGCCAGGCTAGGCTAGCCTGATGACCACCCCTGCACTTAGTGATGTCAATGGGTCAGATGTAATCCAACATTCAACCATAATTTGAATGTGATTAGTTAGATTCAATATCTAAATTTGGATTTGAATTAAGTATTGAGGTTTGAATCCAAATCCAATTATGTGTAAATATCATATTTTAAGCTAGTTGAATCAGATTCAACTTCGTCTGATCTTATCCAACTCCGAAGTCGAACTTGATTATTCAAATTCAATATCCAAATTTGGATTTGAATTTAGTATTGAGGTCTAAATCCAAATCCATTTATGTTTAAATATCATATTTTAAGCTAGTCAAATTGGAATCAACTTCGTGTGATCTCTTTTTTTTTTAAGAAAATAAATATATTAAATCAGCAGTAATCAAAATACGAAAATTGAAGGACCGATGAGGTATCATCCCCTTCATTTCGAAATACAAAAAGGTTAAACAGAAAATCAAAAAAACAAAAACATTGTAGAATGTTTAGATCATAACCTAGGGAGTCCATTAGAACTGATTCAATGAAAGTCCTAATTTGGCCATTTTCTGTCACTACAAGAAAAATGTTAATTAGTGACGGAAATTGGCGATGGATTATTTCTTTCGCAAAGTTGTGACAACTTAGCGAGAGAAAAGTAGTCGTCGCTAAAATTGAAATTTGTTGAGGATTTAGCGATGGAAACATTCTGTCACATACTCCGTCGCTAATTAGCAGTGAATTAGCGACGAAAAAGTTTTGCGTCAAACTTCGTCGCAACGTAGCGACGGATTAGCGACATAAGTTTTTCGTCGCTAAGAAAGTCGCTACTTAGTGACAGAGTTTGAGACAAAATGTTTTTGTCACTATCTTTTGATATAAGCCCGTCTAAGCCGCAACATTCTCTCTTTGATTTCCCCCAAATCGAACCCTAACCCTCCTATCTCCGCTGATCCTCCTGTCCGACCACCACCGCCCCATTTTCGGTAGCTCCACCGGTGCCTCCTCGTCGAGCGACCGACCCCGTTCGGTCACCTCACCCCCCCCCCCCCCTCTTGGTTTCTCTCCCTCTCGAGCCTCCTGAGTCGTCGAAGCCCCCCGTCCTTGTTTCCTCTCATCACCATCTGCTCTCCCTCTCCCTCAGGTGATCCCTCTCTCCCACTGTGTTGTCTCCTTATTCTTTTCTTTTTCGTCTTGGTCTGGCAGGGGGCATCGACCCGTGCCTCCTCCTTTTCAAGAGCCACAGGGGCCTCCCCTGCGCCCCCCGACACTTTTTTTTTTGTCTTGGTCTGATAGCCCCCCCCCCTTTTTTCGGGCCTCCTTTTCAAGAACCATAGGGGCCTTTGGCCCCTGCGCCCCCTACCCCTTTTTTTCGTCTTGGTCTGGCAGGGGACATCGCCCCCCTCCCCCTTTTTCGTCTTGGTTCAGCAAGAGCCATCGCCCCCTGCCTCCTCCTTTTCAAGAGCCGCAGGGGCCTTTTGCCCCGACGCCCCCACCTCTTTTTTTTTTGTCTTGGTCCGGCAAGGACCATCGCACCTCCCCCCCCCCCTCTTGTTTTCGTCTTGGTCTGGCAGGGGCCATCGACCCCTGCCTCCTCCTTTTCAAGAGTCGCAGGGGCGTTTTGCCCCCCCCCCCCCCCCCCGCCCTTTTTTTTCTTGGTTGTATATAATTGTGCTTTGCAGATGCGTAGCTGAGCTAATTACATGATGCATATTGCTAAGCATCACATGCGGCTAAAAATGAAATGCAAAAAGAAAAAAAATGCAAAGGCAATAGCATGCAAATCGGGTAAATACCCGTGGTGAGTAAGTGATGCAAGCACATCACAGGTTATTTAATTTCTTGGATGCAACAATTTTTTGTTCACACACTCACTTAGTTGTGGATATCTAGGACTGCTTTGATGGAGTTCAGAGATCATGTTAAGCATGATTTTAATGTATGAAAATAGAAGTGCTCTTATTTTTGGAGTTCAGATTTCATGCTAGTCGTGGTAGTAGTTAGCGGGATATTGGAGTGTGTTTGTTGTAGATACATGTTTGACATTGTTTTGATATGATTGATTTGAATATATTGCAATGTTTGATGGAACTATATCCATGCTTGCATGCAGTTATTTTTAATTTGATTATGCCTTTCATGTGAAATTATATCTTGAAAACATGCTTCAAATGAACTTGACTACTACAGTGTTATAGAAGAAATAATGGAGTTGACTTACTTAGGCATAAATAACGGTGTAACTTTATTCAAGTATCATTGGTTTGATCCCACAACAACAAGAGTCGACAAAGCCTCAGGCATTGTGGAGGTGAATAATAAATCAAGGTTTGAAATATATTAACCATTCATATTAGCATCGCAAGCTCAACAAGTTTACTATACTTCATATCTGAATACAAGGAAGTCAGATAGAAATGAATGGTGGGCGGTTTGCAAGGTAAAGTCTAAACTATACTCCGAGTATGATCAGTTACAGGAAGACAAGATTATTGAAGATGGTGATTACTATCAATCAGATGATATGTATTTCTCTTATGGTCACGATGTCACACATGGTCTGCATATCACATCTCCATTATCTGATGGCACACATATAGAAGAATGTGATCCAAATGATATACTAAGTGGATGGGCACCCAATAAAGAAAAAGATGACAAAGAGGAGGAGAAAGAAGAATATGAAAGTCAAACAAGTGATGAAGAAGCATACTCGAGCTAGTGAAATACATTTTGTAATACATACCTTATGTTTGATATGAATGAGTTAAATGATTTGAATGTATTGAAATGTATTGTAATTATTTAAATATATTGCAATGTTTGATGTGAATGGTTTGAATGTATTACAATGTCTGATATGAATGATTTGTAATGTATTGCAATGATTTGATGTAAATGATTTGAATGTATTGCAATGATTTAAATGTATTGCAATGTTTGAATGTATTGCATGAAGTTATTTTTTATTTTATTATGTATCCATGAAGATATAGATATGGTTTATGGAGGTCACAGTGGTCGAGCACCTAGTGGTAGCCAGTCTCAGCCTTCATCTTCACAGGCTGCTTCAATAGGTATATCATTTAACTAATTATATACTCGATTAGTTTAAATGTGCATTGTGTGAATTTCTAACTCAATTTTCTATAGGTGATGTTTCGCCTGCACATGACCCACCTACACCATCTATTCATACACGTCATGAGACAACGCCGGATGCAGCATCTTCTGAGTTTGACACACGATGACTCATTCAAATAGTGTATATCAATAGTTGATCGTAAGTATTTCATTATCACTTGTCCAATACTTATCTTATAAATAGTGTATATTGACAATCGATTGTTAATGTGTATCAATTCATGTGCAGCGCGAGGTTCGAGTCACAAGAAGTAGTACGAGAAATTAGGAAATCACTACTGCAGCATCTTTCAAGACTAGTCGCTCAATAGAAAGAGTACCCGAAGGAGGTGTTGGACAGGTTATTGTCCTCATTCATGGTATGTAATTGTTTATCATAACTAATGTGTTTCATATTTAATTTTTTCTTATAGTCACGTGTGTTAACTTTTTAAAAGTATTTGTAGGTTTCGCATCGCTTCACGACTACGAACGAGGAGAAGGATGTGAGGGTAGTATAACAGAAGGTGACTGTCAATCGATTTGCCGACATGTTGCATAATATGAAGAGTGCAACAATAAATGTAGCTGGTGGAATAGATGATTCACTGCAGTAGAAGAGTCATGGCCCTTCTACTATTAGGAGAGATTATTGGGAGGCAATGTGTGACAAGTGAACGAGCAATGAATTTTGAAACCGCTCAGCAAAGGCTGCACAAAATTGAGCGAAGATGCCTGATGCCCATCTATACACAGGTGGATCTAGGACTTTTGGGAGCCACCTGAAGAAAATGGTTACTCATCAATATATATAGTCAAATTTATAAGTATTTTTGCATAGTTTTTAATTGATTTTTTTTATCATTTAACCATGCAGGAAGCAGAAAAAGGAGGCATTATGCCTTACAAGGATGTGTTTATTGAAACACATAAACGTAAGAGCATGGGAGAGTTTGTATTAGAGAAGGCGAGAGTGACATCATTATGTATTTATTGTATTAATAAACATTATAATATATAAGTTACTACGAATTATGTTATCATAAACATTATAATTCTTAATTATTAATTTATATTGTATTTATTACTTTATAGGAGTCATACGAGCAGCAGATGGTAGATTGATATGGCGATGACTCAACTCAGCATCTGCCTTTTGATCCTACAACATGGGTGACTATAACCGGTGAACCCAAAAATGGTCGTGTGTTCAGGTTTGGGAGTAACATGAACACCATAATAGTCGTTGCCTCCTACAACCAGGACTCTCAGAGTTCTCTCGCCAGCATCAACTCCCACCGTCCGATTGACCCTGCTATGTCTTAGGATGGTGTCTGTCAGCGTCTTGAGGACAAATGTGTGACTTTTTACATGAAGTCATTTTTAACCTTGTCCATAATGAGTTGTGTTACTTTTTTGGGGACAAGAGAACTTCGTTTGAATTCAACATGAGCTCCGATGCCCGTCAGGTATAAAGATTCATGTAATTTATTTCATGTTGTTAGATTTCAAGCTAGTAAATGCATGATTAAACACATATAAGTATGATTTCATTACTATAAAATTTTTTGACTGCCTTATCACACATATATGCATGATTAAATCACTATGAAAGTTTTTTTATAACCTTAGAACACATACAAGCATTCTTTCATCACTATGACAACTTTAGAACACATATGAGCATGATATTAGCATATATGAAGGTTTTTTTACTGCCTTATAACACATATATGCATGATTGAATCAATATGAAAGTTTTTTTACAACATTAAAACACATATATGCATGATTGAATAACTATGAAAGTTTTTTTACTGCCTTAGAACACATATGAGCATGATTGAATCACTATGAAAGTTTTTTGACAACCTTAGAACACATATGAGCATGATATTAGCATATATGACAGTTTTTTGATTGCCTTATAACACATATATGCATGATTGAATTAATATGAAAGTTTTTTTACAACCTTAGAACACATATATGCATGATTGAATCACTATGAAAGATTTTTGACAACCTTAAAATAAATATAAGCATGATTTCATCACTATGAAATTGTTTTACTGCCTTAGAACACATATATGCATGATTGAATCACTATGAAATTTTTTTACGACCTTAGAACACATATATGCCTGATTGAATTACTATGAAAGTTTTTTGACAACCTTAGAACACATATAAGCATGATTTCATCACTATGAAAGTTTTTTTACTGCCTTATAATATATATATATATGCATGATTATGATACATAACACATTTATTTGACAACCTTATAAACATTATATGCATGCGTGAATCACTGTGATATTTTTTTGACAACCTTAGAACACATATCTGCATGATTGAATCATTATAATTTTTTTCTGTCAGTCTTAGAACATATATTTGAATTCTATTATTGTCCTTCACTTTATTGCTAGTTTATGTGACATTCAGCCATTTACTTTGATTGCATTAGATTAGGTGCATTGCATATAATTTATTTTATTATATTTTGTTTATCAATACTAACATTTCGGTTCTCTTATAGGATGCTGGAGATGATCAGCGTAGAGGAGCTGATAGAGGCATTGATGGAGGGGTAGATCGAGACAATAAAGAGGATGATGCCCAAAATCTTGGCGAGGATTAGATTCATATATTTAATTTGTTTCACGTACTTGTAACTAATTAGAACTTGGCAAGAATTGTACTGAAACTTATAACTTGTGTTAAATTTGTTTCACTTACTTTGTATATGTATTTTTTATGTTTACTTTATTTTTTATACACAGGTTATATAAATTGTATAACGAGAAATTTTTCTTGATATTCATATTTCAAAATTTTTTTTTAATTTATGACGAATTTGTGACAGATTAGTGATGGATAATATCCATCGCTAATATCCGTTACCAATTTAAATCAGTCGATGTTTTATGATAGAATTTAATCCATTGCTAATCCCTCGCTCAATTGGTGACGAACATTAGCGACAGATACATATTCATTGTTAAATTTTAACGACAAAATACATTTTTTTGCAAAACTAAATCAGTCCTTATTTAGCGACGGATTATCGACAAACATCATTCATCACTAATCCATCGCTAATTAGCGACAGATAAATTTTGTCGCATTTTAGCAACTGAGATTATGTGATGGTTGATTTCCGTCGCTAAACACGGTAGCGACAAATTAATGATGGATTAACGACGGATAGCATGTGAACCCTATACAATAACTTCAACTTCAACTGAGTCAGAAGACAATCATGACTTCTTTTCGAACCCCTAAAAATACGTTGATTGCGTTCAATCCAAATTACTGTTAACACCAGGCACGCCATAAGAACTTCCATTTCAATCTTTTATAGTTGAGATGACTAGCAATCAATACCTGTCTAGGAAATTCTACCGCATCCAAGTTCATGTTCAAATCACCCCAAGCACGCTGCATTATAAACCTGATATATGAGTCATCCCAGAATAGGTGCTTAATCGATTCCTCATTGCAGCAACATAAGGAACATCGAATAGCCAAGAGATCCTAGTTGGTGTAGCTTGGTTTCCGTTTTCAGCTTTCCTTGTACAATTAGCCAGCCCAACAATGAACCACTCATAGGTAACCCACCCCCCAAAGTGCATTTTTTGGCAACCACCTTGCTAAAAGGCTACACAATGCCATGTAGAGTGAAACTACCGAATACTGACCACCGAAAGACAACGTCCAAACAATGTCATCCACTTTTTGTGTCAAGGAAATCAAAGTTAAATCAGCCATGAGGGCTGTCACGGGCCTATTTCCTTCAATGGGCCAGCACGGCACGACGGTCCTTCCTCACCGCCGCAAGCCTACTTGTCAGCTCGCTTGCCGGTCACGGAAGCTTGTAATCAAAGTGCAAGAGAGCAAGAGAGAATTGAGGGAGAGAAATTGCAATCGTAAGAAGCAGTCACAATGAGGGTGAACAAAAGAAAGCTCAACGCATTTACTTCATTCACAATTTTGCCCGCAGGCTATTACAGTTCAAGTATACGGGCTGTCCCTTCAGGGTATTGATTCACCTGAACCGGGCATCTTACATCAGACTCAACAAAAGCAAAAGAGACTCTAAGCGCAACTGTACACTGTAAGTTGCAAGGGAACATGCTCCTCCCTTCAAATCATGCGCCGTCCTCGGCGCCATCTGTTTCGTGGTACGCCCTGACTTCAGTTGGGTAGCGACTGTTCATTCGAAATGCAGACTCCCACATTGGTTCTGTTGTTTTCTCCCACTGCACCAAGTATTTCTTTGCTTGCCCCAAATAGTTGACCTTGTGGCGAAGGATCTGACTGAAGTGCTTCTCGGCCCGTTGTGCTGTCGGGGCCCTCTGCATGATGGGAGCGCGTTGTGGCACACTGCGTTTCGGGTCTCCATCATCTGGATGGAACTGCTTGAGGTTGCACACGTGGAACACCGGGTGCACCTTGAAGTCTGGGGGCAACTCCAGCTTGTATGCCAACTTGCCCACCTTTTTTGTGATGGTGAAGGGTCCCTCATACTTTCTGAGTAGTCCGCGGTGCCGCCCACGGAAGATGCATGTGCGACCAGGATATAGCTTCACCAGCACTTGGTCCCCAACTTGGAACCCCGCGGGCCGACAGTGTTTGTCCGCCCACTTCTTCATTCTCTTTGCAGCTTTGTGTAAGAATGCCTTCAGCAACTCATTATGCTTGTGTCAGTCGCGAACAAACTGATAGGCGAAAGATGGCCTTCCCTTTTCTTGTGCGGCAAGAGTGCGCAGGGTCAATGGCTGCTGCCCCATGACTATCTCAAATGGGTTGTGGCCTGAAGACTTTCTCTTCTGCAGATTATAACAAAATTGTGCCACATCAAGGAGCTTCACCCAATCTTTATGATTGGCACTAACAAAGTGCCTAAGGTACTGCTCCAGTATCTCATTGATGCGCTCTGTCTGCCCATCTGTCAGCGGATGGAAGCTTGTTGAAAACAGTAAATCAGAGCCAAGTAGCCAAAATACTTCACGCCAGAACTTGCCCGTGAAGCGAGCATCGCGATCACTCACAATGCTCTTTGGTATGCCCCAGTGCTTCACCACATGCTTTATGAACAACTCTGCAGGGCACTCCTTGAAAGTTGGGATGAAGGTGACATACTTTGAGAAACGACCCACCACGACCAAAATAGAACTAAGGCCCTCTATCTTTGGCAGACTAACAATAAAGTCCATAAAGATGCTTTTCCAAGGACGTTCTGGAATTGGTAGAGGCTCAAGGAGACCGATAGCCTTCTGGTTTGTCCTCTTATCTTGTTGGCAGATGAGGCATGTTCGCACATACCCTTCAACATCGTCTCTCATCTGCGATCAATAGTAGCCGCGCTCAAGGAGTGCTAAGGTCCGCTCCTGACCAGGATGGCCGGCCCATAGTGTATCATAGCACTCCTTAAGCAATTCTCGATGAAGGCTTCCCCACCGTGGTATGAAGATGCGTCCCCCTTTTGTTATGAGGAGGCCATCCTGTAGCCAAAATCGCCGAGTCTTCCCTGCCTGTGCTAGAGAAACAAGGTGTTGTGCGGTCGGATCCTACTGCGTACCTTCACGGATGCAGCTCAGCAATGCGCCCTCTAAGTGCACTTCAGAAGGCTCCACGCGCACAACTGCGAGTTCAGCCCTATGGCTCAAGGCATCTGCCACAACATTGGTCTTTCCAACCTTATACTCCAAGGCAAAGTCAAACTCAGCCAAAAACATCTGCCATCAAGCTTGTTTAGGCGTTAACTTCTTCTGCATTTGAAAATATCTCATGGTCACATTGTCCGTCTTGACGACGAACTCAGCACCCAAAAGGTAGTGCCGCCAGGTCCTGAGGCAATACACAATGGCAGTCATCTCACGTTCATGCACTGTGTAACGCTTCTTTGCATCTTTCAACTTGCGACTCTCATATGCGATCGAATGACCATCTTGCATAATAACTCTGCCAATGGCAAAGTCTGAAGCATCCGTGTGGACTTCAAAGGGTCTCGAATGATCAGGCAGTCGCAACACTGGCTCCCTCACTAAGGCTTTCTTCAAGCCATCGAAGGCATCTTGGCACGCTTCTGTCCAGAGCCATACCTGATTCTTCTTTAACAAATCTATGAGGGGCGCAACAATGAGGGAATAGCTTTCGATGAAACACCAATAATAGTTTGCCAAACCGAGGAATGACCGTAATTCTGGCACTTTGCTTGGCGGAACCCATTCCTGGACGGCCCTTGTCTTCTGTCCATCCATACGCAGCACACCACGCCCCACAACGTGGCCAAGGAAGCTGATCTCCTCCTGCCTGAAGAGACACTTCTCTCATTTGACACAGGTCATTCTCCTTCAACACCTAAAACACTGATCGCAAGTGCCCGACATGTTCCTCCATGTTGTTGTTGTAGATCACGATATTATCCAGGTAGACTACCACAAACTTGTCTAAGTAAGGGTAGAAGATCTGGTTCATTAAAGTCGTGAACGTGGCTGGAACATTTGTCAATCCGAATGACATTACTAGAAATTTGTAAGCACCATAGCGGGTGACGCAAGTTGTTTTTGGCTCATCACTTTCAGCAATCCTCATCTGCCAGTAACCTGATCGCAGATCTAGCTTGAAAAAGATGCGGGCACTGCCTAGCTGATCGAACAAGTCCGCTATCAATGGCAATGGGTACTTGTTCTTCACCGTGACCTTGTTTAGAGCACGGTAATCCACACATAACCGTTTAGAGCCATCATGTTTCATCTGGAAAAGGATCGGGGCGCCAAATGGAGCTTTTAATGGACGAACAATGCATGCGTCCAACATCTCATCTAGCTGTTTGCGCAACTCCTTTAGTTCAGCTGGCCCCATGCGGTATGGAACCATTGCGGGAGGCTTCGCTCCCATGGTCAACTCAATCTTGTGGTCAACCTCACGTCTTGGCGGAAGACGCTTTGGCAATTTCGGAGGCATCATCCCCCCGAAACTCCTCCAATAGTGGGGCTAGGGTTGGCGACACTGTGGCTTCTACCTTCCCTTCATCTGCATGCACTACAACTAAGAATGTTTGCTCCCTATGCTTGACACCCTTCTTCAGTTGCATTGCCGATAACACTGAAGACTTGTCTTTCTGCGTAAGACATTGTACTGTGTGGGACAGGTCTGACCCCATGATCGTCAACATGTTAAACTTTGGCAGCATCATAACATTTTGGCTTCGCAAAAACTCCATACCCAGAATCACCTTGAAATCATCCAGGGGCAACACAGAGAAGTTGGCTTTGCCAACCCAACTCCCCACTTGAGTAGCCACATCTCTTGCTTCACCAAGGATGGGCTTGGCCTCAGAGTTTACTATTTTGATAGTCCTTTGCTTTGGCCCAGTTTTCAAGCTCAACCGCTCTGCCTCTTCCCGCGAGACAAAGTTGTGTGTGTCCCCAGAGTCTATCATTGCTGAAGTAGACTTTTCATTCATAATGACTTCTATGTACATAAGTTTCTGACTGACCTGCATGTTCTTAGTTGCGCAACTTCTAGCTGCGTTAATTGATCGCATGGCCCCCATCCTTGGTTGTATGGTCTCATTGTCATTGCATTCAGTATCGCTGCATTCTTCCTGTGCAACATTGGCTTGCCCGTTGTCCTTTACAAGGCGCTTTGGGCACTGCCTGGCGATATGTCTATCGCCACAGAACCAACATGTCACAACCACACCCTTGTTGTTGTTGTTATGCTTTGTGAAGTTTTATTTCTTTTTGGATTAATGGCGTGTCGACGCCTCACTTTTATCATTGCGTTGCTCATTCTTCTTGCCTCCGTTGTCCGGCTTCTTCCCAACTTTGGTTGATGGGGTGAAAGGCTTGCGCTGAGTGTCAACTAAGCGCTCTGCCGCCACATATGCATCCTCCAAAATACGGAGGTTACTCCTTTCCACTTCAGACTGTTCTCATGGCTGAAGTCCCACAATAAACCAATTGAGCATGTCGTCTTCTGGCATGTTAGGTATCTCCAACATAAGCTTTTGGAACGTTCTGACATAGTCTTGCAACAAACCAGTGTGTTTGAGCTCACGAACCATCCGGTAAGCCTGCCTCTGCACATTTCTTGGCATAAAGTAGTTGTGCAACTCCATTTTGATGTCATCAAAGGTGTCTATCACACATTGAACCCTCTCTATGTCATTGCGCTTTCGCCTCCACCAAGCGATAGCATCTCCATCAAGTAAGGCCGCTGCAGCCTTAATCCTCAGATCTTCGAGGGTCACATTCTGGATATCCAAGTAGTCTTCTACTTGGAACAAGAAGTTCTCAATGGCCTTGCTGTCACGAGAACCATTGAATTTTGTGGGTCTTGGCACATCAATTCTTGATGGCCTCTCACCATTTCCGCCATTTAGGGTCACTGTCCGCTGCAACGTACAGTTCTTCAACTGAAGCTCCCTTACTTCAGTCTGCAAGTCGGCCACTGTAGTCGTCAATGAAGTGACCTGTCCCATTAATAAGGTTACCTGCTCTTGCAGGCTCGCCACCACATCATTCAGTCCATTGAATGATTCACATGCGGGTGAAATTGCTTCCTCATGCGAAGTCACCTCTTCCACCAGCTTGTTAACAGTTGCAGCCAACTCTTTTTGGCCTTGAGGTGAACCCATCTCCTCAGCTTCAGCAACTGCCTTGCCTTTGGTATTGCGCAAGTTTTGATAAGGCGCCACGATGTCTTGCTCACAAATTCCAGCTTGTCGGCGTGTCTGTCGACACCGACTCTGAAGTCCCTTCCCCAGCACGAGAACAGGCTCTGGTACCACTTGTCACGGGCCAATTTCCTTCAATGGGCCAGCGCAGCGCGACGGTCCTTCCTCACCACCGCAAGCCTACTTGTCAGCTCGCTTGCCGGTCGCGGAAGCTTGTAATCATAGTGCAAGAGAGCAAGAGAGAATTGAGGGAGAGAAATTGCAATCGCAAGAAGCAATCACAACGAGGGTGAACAAAAGAAAGCTCAACGCATTTACTTCATTCACAATTTTGCCCGCAGGCTATTACAGTTCAAGTATACTTACCATCACCGAACTGGGCAGCTTACATCAGACTCAAAAAAAGCAAAACAGACTCTAAGCGCAATTGTACACTGTAAGTCGCAAGGGAACAAGGGCAGTCCATTGCAAAAATGCTACGTCGGATGGATTTATTAATTATCAAAACTAATGTCCCATTCGCTGAAGTAGGCATCGAAACATCATGAGCACTACAAAATTTTCTTGAAAGGAACATGATATAATTCAGGAAACTCCTCCCGAAGATATCATTCACCCCGCCACTTGTCCTGCCAGAAGAAAGTATACTTACCATCACCGACGCATACTCTTAGGAATTGACAAAACTCATTCACCACCTAAGTCCACCCCTTCCAAATATCCCACCACCCATTCCATTCGTCGTTCAGTTTCAAAAGCCAATCCGATAATTCATATTTTTTAAAAAATATTGTAGACAACTTTCCTTCCTTCTTGCAAATCAACCACAACCATTTTGCAAGGAAGGCCATATTAAAATAGTGGAGATTGTGTAAACCCAACCCAACATACTCCAATGGTTGAAAGATTACCTTCCAACCATCCAAGGGCCTGAAACTTCCTACCAAGTTGCCTCCCCAAATAAATTTTTAAAACATCCTTACCAACCTCTTTTACACTTTTTTGGCATTTTAAAAATTTGTAAGAATAAAACCATGGTAGAGATATTATAACGAACCAAATCTAATCGGCTTGACCTAGATAAAAGGCATGTTGCACAAGATTGTGTTATCGCCC
Organism: Nuphar pumila; assembly: GCF_984573655.1. Classification (NCBI taxonomy): domain Eukaryota; kingdom Viridiplantae; phylum Streptophyta; class Magnoliopsida; order Nymphaeales; family Nymphaeaceae; genus Nuphar; species Nuphar pumila. Next base: position 43,727,796 of record NC_143250.1, read on the forward strand.
GAACACGACCTGCAACTTTACTCCAATGCATTTCACGAGAAACCCCCAAATGAAGGCGAAGCAGGTTATATGTTCTCCCCCCGAAGAGGGCAGTTAGCTACATCTTGTGTTCGGGGGGTCCCAATAAGCACCACGTATTTGAGCTTGTGTGTCTCGTATCCCCATGTTTGTCAGCATTAATTAGCATTGGAGTTTGATGCGATTGCAAAGACTTAAGTACCCTCTCCTCCATTGGTGCAAAAAAAATGACGATTCTAGAAAAAGAGTGGTTGTAAAGACTTAAGTGCCCCGAAGATGATTATTTAAGACCCAGTCTCTGCACTGTAGGATTATCAGAGAAAAAAATCTCCCCTGGAGGAGGCTATGAACATCAAGCCTCTCACTCTCTCTCTCCCTTCTCTTTCTACTTCTGTGCACATCCAGCAAAAGATCTTACATTGCTCCATCAAGCACCGACTGACCTGCACATTGACTGTTGTGGAGTCTGATTCAGAGTTTTTACCCTTACAGGAGGAGGGTTTGGGGGCTCCTCCCAGCGTGGGTAGCATCATTCAACTAAATGAGTTGTGGATTCTGATTCAGAGTTTTTACCCTTACAAGAGAGAGGTGATGATGCATGAAATACACATCATGTAAACAAGTTTTTCATGCATTTTGTATCAAGTTTAAGGTTTTAAACCCATGTTTAGATGTGTTTTGATAGTAACGGGCTATGGTTCGAATTTCAAAAAAATCGGAGTTAAAATGAGAGAGTTATGGCTATTTCAGTGTTTGGGCATGGATTTCGAGGTGGATCGGATCCATATCCGACCCAATTAGGTTAATTGGACCTTGGATCAACTCTTAGAAAGCCCAAAACCCAACCCACACGCCTATCCATATCCATTTCAAAAAGTTTTTCTGAAAACCCCCCAGAAAGTGGCGCCTAGCAAATTTTATTTTTTTAACCTTCTTTCTGAAAAATGTCAAAACTATAAATAGTTTTTTTTAAAGAACCCTAAGCGTCTTTGGCTGTGTTTGGACGCCCCTTGCAGTGAATCTACTCCAGCAACTCCTTCCTCTCCATCTTCCTCAATGTTTTGGCCATTGAAGACCGATCTATGCTTGATTTTCAAGCACATTTTCGATCTCTCTTTTGTTCCTTTTCATTTCTTTCTTCCTCCTTGCTGTTGTTTCACCATTTTTCTGTATTTTTGCAGGTGTAGCAGAGGTGGAGACCATTAACCTTGGGCGGGAGTGCGAAACACACCACCAAGGTGAGCCGGCCCTACCTCCATCTGGCTTTCTACACCCTCTGATCAAGAATCGGCTCACATTCCATCGTCGGTGGATCTCCAACGTGTAGCAGCTGCAAAGGTTCCATTTTTTGGTGAAGTACAGCATTCTCAAACTGCGTAGGACATCCATCTCCAGCCACGGTCCGCTCTTCTTCATCCCCCAGGTCGTCGGATCTTCCAAAAGGTAGGTCTTCTTCTTCCTTCTCTTCTAGCTAAAACCGAAAGTGAGTGTTGGTTTTCTTTTCTTTATTTTCTGAGTGTTTCTTGTTTTCTTTTTATTTTCAACCTTAGAATAGAATTCGTGCATAGGCCAGCACGTTAGCTTAGGTTTATTTATTTGCTTGATTCATTTAAATCAAGTTTTTGTTGATTTTTCATCCTTTTTATAAAAATCGGCTAGATCTTCATCTAGCCGATTCTTCAAGTTTGTCATAGGTGTTCTTGGGGCTGTTTTATTGAAAATCCAATAAAAAAAAAAGTGTTCATTTTGATTCATCTTAGTCGGTTTTGTGTGGGTTGCATTTGATTTTGATTGAAAAGCAAAATCCAAAAATCGGCTAGACTTATTCTAACCGATTCTTGATTTTCACAAAAAATAAATTTTTTTGTTTTGATATTTTTGTTTCGTCCAGCATGTGTATTGTGTTGTTTTGCTGAAAATCTCATTAGAAAATTTCATTTTAGTTCATTTTATTCGTGGGTTGTGCTTGTGTCTTGTTTTGATTTTATTTTTGAAAAAGAAAAAAAATCAGCTAGGATTATTCTAGCCGATCTTAGTATTTTTGTTAAATGTATGTGTTGATGTTGGTAAACTGTGTAGTTGCTGTGTGTTTTAGGTGTTAACAGCAGTATATAGTCGTGTTAGTTCATTTCATTCGTTTAGGATAGTTCTAAATAATTGTTTTTAGCATTTTGCGTTTTTGGTGTTTTAGATCTACTAAAAAACAAAAATTACAAAAGTCGATTTTTCAATTCTTTATGTTCTTAATAAATTCCAGCAAAGGGCTGTTCATGTTTGCATTTGTGGAGTTAGGAGTTCTTTTCATTATATTTTAATTTAGTTTTATCAAAATATTGGTTCATTAGTAAGTCGTTTTTTTTTAGTTTTAGTTTTTATTCTTTTTATTTTTTTTTTAGTCTTCTTCTTCCCCAAGGAGGGGCGGCAGCCATTAGAGCTCCTCTTGAGCTCTTGGTCGAATTTTTTAGCAAGTCTTAATTGTCATTAATTGAGTTAGGAAGGTGTCTAGGTTCAATGTATTAGGGTTTTCTTTCTTAGCCGTTTTTAGGGGTTAATTAAGTAGGTTTTGGGAATTAGGTTAGCATTAACTCCTAGGAAATCGTTTTTTCATTTAATTCCTTTTATTCCCTGGGTAGATTTAATTCTTTTAGTTAGAAAGTAGAGCCAATTTAGAGTTGGCGATTTTTGAGAAGAGAGGCAATTAATGCATTGAAATGTGGAAAGTTTTTGGAAAAAGTTAAGTTTCAAAAATCGTGTGGGGTATTTAAAGAAGGATTTAATTCTTGATTGCCTATTAATAGGGAGTTACAAATTGAGATTTGAAAAGCCAATTTGAAAATCAATTAAATTTCCAAAGTAGGCGTTTATGAGTTCAAGAAAGAAATAATTGCACTTAAATTCTTGGTTGGAAAGTCAAAATCGTGTGACTATCTAGGTTGGGCGGTTTGGCTTCTCAAAAAGGAATTAATTGCAATTAAAGGCTTTCCCTCACCTTGGTTTTGGAAATTGCATTGATCCATGTTTCCCAATTGGATTTAAAAGCTCATTAAGATTGTAACTCCCCATTAGAAGGACGATTTTGGGACTTCTCCATTTTCAAAATTATCTCTGAATTTTTATTGGGTGCCTATCCTTCTAACCGACCTCAGTTGACTAAGTTAACCCTAGTCAAGCTTTAGTCCAACACTTGAGTCTAGTCAAGACCACACCTAGGTCGAGTCAACCTTAGTCCACCTATTGAAACCTACCCTAACCGAGTTAACCTAGTTGACTTAGTTAGGTGTGCCTTGTGTCCAAGTCAACTTGAACCCTAACCCAAGTCAAACACAACTCGAGCCTAGTCAAAGACCTAGACCTAACTCAAGTCAAACCTTAGTCTAAACCTAGTGGGTCAACCGAGCTTACCTTATCCCATTCGAGCCTAGTCAAACCTAAGTTAGGTCAAACTTAGTTGAGTCTAAGTCAACCCGAACCTAGTTGACTAAGTCCACCCTAGGTCTAATCCAAGACCAAGATCTAACCCGAGTCAAGCCTAGTCAAGTCAACAATAGTCCAACCCGAGTCAAGCTTGATCCGAGCCTATCCCAACCTACCTAACTCAACCCGAGCTTAGTTGATGAAGTCAACCCTAAACCGAGTTCAACCTAGTCTTAATAAGCCTAAGTCCAAGACCAAGACCTAACCCGAGTCACGTTTTAGTCTAACCCAGGGTGAGTCCAAACCGAGCCTAGGTTGAGTCAACTCTAGTCTAAGTCAAACCTAACCTAGGTTAAACCAAGTTGAGTCAACCTTAGCCACGTTAACCCAACCCTATCCAAGGCAAACCGAGTCCACTTAAGTCAACCGAACCTAGTTGACTAAGTCAACTCAAAACCGAACCCAACTAGTTAGGTCAAACCTAAACCAAGTCCATACTAGCCCGAGTCGAGTCAAACATAGCTCGAGCCTACCTAATCCAAACCGAGTTCTCCCAAACCAACCCGAACCCATCTAAGTCAAAACCGAGCCTAGTTGAGTTAACCGAGTGAACCCTAACCCTAGCCTTTGTTCTTTAGTGAATTAATTTCATTTAGTATTATTTATTTTGATTTTTATACTAATTAGTTTATTTATCTAATTTAGTTTTAGTGTAGAAGTATGTGTGTGTATATCGTATTTGTTTCGTATGTGTGAAATGTGTTTTGTGAGTGTTTGAATTGGTAATTAGATATTATTTAACTTAGTAGTCGAATTGCATTTTATTGTTTAGCATAGTTGCATTTGCATTGTTAGTTAACGTAGTTCTAGTCATAAATTGCTTATCGTGTTTTGTTCGTCGTGCATTTAGTGTATTCATAATAATCATCTGCATATACACTGTTATACAGTGTCATTTAGATTGCATTAGGTTTGATTTGTCTTTTAGAGTGTTAAAATAGATTCATAAAGTGAATAGTGCACTCAAATAAAAACCAGATTTTTGCCCTGTCGCACCAGCAGTATTTTCTGTGCAAAAATTCTATGTTTTCCAAAAAAATTTCTTCTATTCACTTTATTGACGTGTTATTTGACTGCAGACCAAATTTCAGCTCATTCGGAGTTGATTTGGTCTGATTTTTAAGCGTTTTGCGAAAACCCATTTTTTCTGGATTTCAAATTACAGGACTTTCAATATCCTGATTTCTCCCAGATTTGAAACGCTTATATCTGGAGTTACAGATATTTTTTTTTTCATTCTGTAAAAACTGTCAGATTGTTTAATCTGTCAGTTACAGAACATAATAAATTTCGGGAAAATTGGACCTCGTTTGCCTTGTCAAACAGTGGTTTTCCGATAACCTGTCAGAATGCTATTTTACACTAGTTAGGGGCAGTTTCGTAATTTTCTTAATTTCGGCAATTTATACCTGTTTTTAGTAGTTTCTGCATTTTAGAAGTTGCATAAGCATAATACAGCATTAGTAGAATTAATTTAGTTAATTTTAGACTTAGTTTATTATTTTATTTAATTATTGTTTAATAAGTAGTATTTGTTTATTATTTTTGTAAGACTAGAATTCGTTTTAGTTATTGTTTGCATTGTTAGAATAGAATACTAACTTTGTATTTTTCTGTATTTTTAGGTTGACCAGTCATATTTACTTTCTAGGGTATTGTCCAAGTGCGAAGATGCTCTAAGTGGCGAAAAAGACGGAAATACCCTTGGTGTGGAGCAGAAGACTGAGTGTTTTTTTTATTTTTATTTTAGTGATTAATTGTAGTTGTATTAACCTTATAGTTGTAGATTGATTTTTGTAATTAATAAATCAAATTTTCTAGACATATCGTGAGTAATTCCTGTTCCCTAAGGATTCGACCCGTACTTACCACTTTGTGGAAAGTCGGTTTTTATATTTTTGGTTGACGATTTTCCAAAGTTTTATTGAAAAATATTATTTAAAAAGATCATTTCAAAATATCAACCAAGAGGTCTGGAGGTTCCTCCCATCGTGGGTAGCATCATTCAACTTGAAGAGTTGTGGAGCCTGATTCAGAGTTTTTACCCTTACAGAAGAGGGGTCTGAGGGCTCCTCCCAGCATGTGTAGCATCATTCAACTTGATGAGTTGTGGACTCTGATTTAGAGTTTTCGCCCTTACATGAGGGGGTCCGAAGGCTCCCCCCGATGCGGGTCCCGCTGCGCGGTCAACGGGCGGGGGTTCAGGTGGGGCCGCCCCTGGCGGGGGGGCTCGGGGGGCAGCGCCCCCCGGATTATTTTTTTTTGGGGCCTTGTATAGTTTTTTGTCTTTCCCTTTTTTAACTATCGAAAAAGAGCAATAAAGCGTTTTGTTTAATCGTGGGGCTCATGTTTCTTTCGGTTGTTTCTTGCTCGAGGTTTTCGTAACACCCCTTCCCACAATTTTTTCAATGACTTCCCTACAATGATTTTTAGTGTTGTCGGGTCTCCAACGAGCCCCACAGCGATTTATAGTGTTGTCCGGTCTTCCAACAGTGATTTGTAGTATTGTCGAGCTTTCATATAGCAATTTGTAGTGTTTTCAGGTCTCCAACGAGCCCCATAATGATTTATAGTGTTATCCGGCCTTCCAACAACGATTTGTAGTATTGACGGACCTTCCTACAATGATTTATAGGGTTGCATAATACAAAATAATAGAGGTCTGATTTTTAGTTAAAATGGAGAATGAAATGACCATAGAAATCACTAAAAATTTATAAGAATAAACTAGACTCAATAACAATAACACCATTTTTTACGAATTTGGAATATGACCTTTGGTTAGAGAGATATGGCCCTGACAAGTTGGTCCTAATTCGGGTAGCGATTTACAGTGATTTGCTTACTGAATAACACAACAAATCGCTATAGTGATTTGTAGAAGACACTACAAATCGTTGTTGGAAGACTGGATAATACTACAAATCGCAATAGTGATTTGTGGAAGACACTACAAATTGTTGTTGGAAGACCGGATAAAACTATAAATCGTTTTGTAGTGTCTTTCGCAAATTACTATAGCGATTTGTAGTGTTATTCACTAAGCAAATCGTTGTAAATCGCTATTGGTCAGGGTCATATCTCTCTGACCGGAGGTCATATTCCAAATCTGTAAAAAATAGTGTCTTCGTTATTAAGTCTAGTTTATTTTTATAAATTTTCAGCGATTTCTATGGTCATTTCATTCCCCATTTTAACTAAAAATCAGACCTCTATTATTCTATATTGTGCAACCCTATAAATCATTGTAGGAAGGCCCGACAATACTACAAATCATTGTTGGAAGGCCGGATAACACTATAAATCATTGTGGGGCTCGTTGGAGACCCGAAAGCACTACAAATCGCTGTAAGAAGGCTCGACAATACTACAAATCGTTGTTGGAAGACCGGACAACACTATAAATCGTTGTGGGGCTCATTGGAGACCTGACAACACTAAAAATCGTTGTAGGGGAGTCATTGAAAAAATCGTGGGAAGCGGTGTTACGAATACCTCGAGCAAGAAACAAGTAAAGGAAACATGAGCCCCACGATTAAACAAAACGCTTTATTGCTCTTTTTCGATAGTTAAAAGAGGAAAAAAAAAATTATACAAGGCCCCAAAAAAATTTGGTCCGGGGGCGCTGCCCCCCGAGCCCCCCACCAAGAGCAGCCCCACCTGGACCCCCGCCCGCTAACCACGCAGCGGGACCCGCGCCAGGGGGGAGCCCCCAGACCCCCCTCCTGTAAGGGCAAAAACTCTAAATCAGGCTCCACAACGAATCAAATTGAACGATGCTACCCACACTGGGAGGAGCCCCCAAACCCCCCCTCTTGTAAAGGCAAAAACTCTGAATCAGGCTCCACAACGAATCAAGTTGAACGATGCTACAGTCAGTGTGCAGGTGAGTCGGTGTTTGATGGAGCAATGTAGGATTGTCTACTGGATGTGCACAGAAGTAGAAAGAGAAGGGAGAGAGAGTGTGAGGGTTGATGTTCATGGCCTTCTGTAGCGGGAACTCTTTGCCTCCCTTGATTTCTTTTGTAGAGAGAGAGAGAGAGGGTTTTACAGTGTTTTACGGAGAAGGAAGAAGAAGAAGATGACGATGAAAAGTTCAAACAGACATTTTTAATGGCTTAGGTTTGTTTCACCGGATGACCATCGGATCGCCGGCTCACCATCGTTTCGTCGGCTAAGGTTCATTTCACTGTGTAGACTTTGAAGAGTCAACATCATCCTCGACTTTCTGGATGAAGGACATGTTTGTCCTTTTTTTGAACCATTTGTTTTCTTTTTTTGAATGAAGAATATTTTTGTCATTTTCTCAAACCGTCATTTTATAGCAAGAATAGCAAGAAGGGTACTTAAGTCTTTGCAACCGAACCAGACTCCAATGCTGAGTGATGTCAACATACACGAGAATACGAGCCCCATGTGCTTATATACGTGGTGGTTTTTGGGACCCCCGAACACAGACGTGGGATTCAGTGAATCATCGGGGGTGAACATACACCACCCTCTCCTTACAGAGCCTATCAGTTAAAGGCACTCACACACCTGATGGGAGTTGAAATTGAAATAATCCTGTGGATTTTTTTTTTGAAAGGCAAGCTAGGGTTAGGCAGACCCCTACAAGAACAACAGCCGCCCCCATGTACGTAGCAGAGGGATTCGATCCTGGTCCTTCAGCTTGTCACAGGACCCCGCTTAAGGCTCCTAAATTTTGACAGCTTGAACTAGCCATCCATATTTAAAAAAAAAAATTGTGTTGATCTTTTTGTTTAAATACTATATTCATGACCTTTATTTTGTAGGTGAGCTATTTAATTATGAGTAAGTTGGTACTGACCTCTTCATGGGAAGCTCTTGTTTTATATTCTAATTTAATTCCCATCAATGATCAACAGGGTTGAGTTTGGCTGTTCAATTTACTGCTGAAGACGTTAAGGTTTTTTTATTTTTAAACGCAAGCTGGGGTTAGGCAGACGCCTGTCAGTTATACGACTATACCATGGGGTTTTGAACCTGCAACGTCCCAACCCAAGGTGACGTACACTAGCTGCTCCTACCAGACAAGCGGAGGCGTTAAAGTTCATGCGGACATCTTTTTTCAAGAATAATTTAAATCATTTTCTATCCCATTAGTAATGACAATAACTTATGGATTCCTGAAAAAAACAAAAACATTAACTAAAAAATGAAATAGTACCATCCATAATTCCGAGTCAGATTGAGAAATTTCTATTCAACTTAAGTAGGATTATATGATCAATCTCTTAATCCATAAAGGTACTTTTCTACTTTGTTTGTGGTAAATAGGGGTGTCAACGGGCCTGGTTTACCTGGACTCAACTCAAACCAAACCCTATAGGGTTCGGGTATTGTGATAAATAAGAAGACCTGATTAAGACTCGAGTCCGGATTCAAAGGTCTGATTAATACATAAATACCGATATAGTTTGTGAAATTGTATATCAGACCCAGGCCTCGCCCAAGTTTCGATTAAAACCAGCAAATTTTCAATGTAAACATGATAAAAAAAATATTGTTTTGTTGGGTATTGTTCGGATTTGGTTGCATGTAGTTTTTATCGGGTCTGAGTATGGGTTTTCTTATAGTGACTTAATGACCTGGGTTCGGACACGATACCATACCCGAAAATCTAGTCCAAGTCTGGTTCTACTGGGTCCTAACCAAACTCGACCTGTTGACACCACAAGTGGTGCACTGTTGAGATTTTTTTTGAAGTACGAAGGACGTGGTCTTCACGTGCATGGCGTGCAGAGCCAGACGCACACGTCGAGATCACATGCTGTAATTGCCCACTCGTAATGCAAATATTACCAAACTAACCTGATTTTTTGTCATCTGTCTAATCTAATCTGAGTTTTTAAAAGCTAGGGTAGTGGACGTGCACATGTAAACGGGTCAGATTCAAGTTGGATTTAACCATTGGCCGACCTACTCGGATATGACATAATTGGACTCAGAGTTGGATGAAATCACAAAAAGCCCAATCCAGATCCGACTAGCTTAAAATCCGATATTTTACACATAATTGGATTTGGATTCAGACTCAGATGCAAAACTCAATACTGAATCCAGATCTGGATTTGGATATCGAAGCTGAATAATCGGATTCGGATTCAGAGTTGGATCGAAGGTGAAGCGTGGAAAGGGAATGCATCATGAGGGTGCGTTCATCCCTGGGCAGCAAGGGCTAGCTATGCAATTTACAATGTGTATTCTAATGTGAAATAACTTGCGCGGCTTTGGTAGTCGCAGAAAACAGAATTCTTTAGCACAAGAGGCCCAACATTATTTGCAACCAGGAAACAAAGTTAAATTCCATTGACAAAGGTTTTTTAGATGAAATTTGCAGAAATTGTAATTTTATTGAGAGGCCCGCTAAAGGTCAGGCTGAGGGTATCCTTGCAGCATGGAGAGAAGATCTAAGTGGGTCAGTGGCATTCATTGGCGAGTTCTCACCATTACTTCATTTTCAAGATCTTTCTGTACTCCCGTTCTTGCTTACCTCAATTTAAAGGGCCATGCACTTGTGATTGAGCAGAGCTTGAAAGGATTCAGAATGATATCGTCCTTCTTACATCTGCAGACTGTTGGCGTGTGAGAGGTGATTTTAATGCTCTTTTTAAGAATCGATGATTTGAAATACTTTGCAAACTTATACAAGGAATATGCGTAGGTTCGCTTTTTTCATGGATAGTGTGGAGCCTTTCGGAATATCAATGCAAGGATCCAAATTTACTTGGTAAAACAAACGTACCCCCTTAATACTGCGCAAATTAGATAGATTTTTTATTTCCTCGCCTATGCCGCAAGAGTTGCATGATATATGTCGGTTTTCGCAGATCCTGTGTCTATGTTCGATCATGCGCCAATATGGTTATTGATGGGAGATAATAGGAAGAAGGGGTTTCGTATAGGGTTATGGTGGTTAAGGGTCTCAGGCATCTTCGGTGAGCGGTGGAAATCGGCGCTGGCTTTGGGAAGAGGGGCTGCTCAACGATTGATTGCAAAACTAGCTTTTGTGTGAAAGAAACTTATTTGAGTGGAATAAAGAGAAAAATGCAGCAAAATTCAAGGAGTTAAATGAGCGGGAGGATCAACTGAGGTTCACTACAAGAAAAATGTTAAGTAGCGATGGAAATTTGTGACAAATTTTTTCCGTAGCAAATTTGCGACAGATTAGCTAGAAAAAACTTTCATCATGAATCCGTTGCTACTGAGCGACGGATTAGCGATGAAAAATGTTTCGTCGCTAGTTCTCAATACAAGAAAAACAATTTAGCAACGGATTTAGTGAGGAAAATTTTTCGTCGCTAATTAGCGACGGAAAATTTCTCACGCTAAATCCATCGTTAATTTTCGATTTAAACCGACTCATCAAGAGCGAAATTTTTTTCCTCTCTCCCCGTTCAAAATTTAAACTGATCGAGCGATTTAAACCAACTTCATAAGCCGAAGGGATGATATCAGAGGACGGTGATGAGGCAAAATTGTTACGACACTGAACTCGTACATGATACTTCAAGTACAAGGTTTTGATGATGCGCAAATGAAATCAACTGCATTTCAGCTAAGACAATGAAGAATTTGATGAAGAATCTTTGAAGACTAGTGTGCAAATGTTAAATTCATTAAAAGTCTTAGATTCTTGTAAGAGCCTTACTTAGAGTGCATATTTAGGTTGCATTTTACCTAAAAAGTCTTTAGAAAAACTTTTCTAAAAGAACCCTTCATGAAAATCTTTTTAGAAAACTCTTTTCTTGAATTTTCGTGTTTATTAGTCGACCAATAGACTCACCAGTCGACTAATCCTTTCGCGCCATATTTTCTAAAAAGTCATTTTTATCAAATTAGTCGACCGAAGGTTTTATCAATTGACTGGACAGAACATGTGTTTTCTGGAAATTTAGCAGCAGTCGGCTAATGCTTTTATCAGTCGAGCGAACAGAATGTATGTTTTTCAGAAGCTTTTAGCAGCAGTCGACTGAAAGGTTTTTCAGTCTACTGATGATATTATCAGTCGACTAATATTATCTCTAGTCGACTAAGTTTCAAAAGTTCAGATTTTCAAACGGCTCGATAAACAGATCAGTCAACCGACGATAACTGTCAGTCTACTAATAACTAACTATTAGTCGACTAACTACTATTTCAGCCAACTAATTTTGTCGTTTTTCCTGAAACTTTAAAAAGGCGTGTCTTTTCATTTTTCAAACATTTTGATCGTTCAAAATGGACTGTTTTGACACCCTTTCATACCCTCAACGTATGGAAACTTTCAACTATAAATATGAGTGTATTTTACACTAAAAAAAACTATAATTCAATCAATTTGAATCAATTAGTTATTGTTTTTCACTCATATTCATTTTCTCACTCACGTGATATTTTTCACTTCAGTTTTTCACTCAAATTCCTTTGAGAGATAGTGAATTCGTGAGTAGAGTATTTCAATAACCTCAAAAGCCAATTACATCTCATTTGCATTCAAAAGAAGGGCTCATAGGTTGTATTGTAAGTTGTTACTTATTTTCTGTAAAAGGAAGAACTCCTTGGTTTAAAGGAGTTGTTTGCTTTCAGTAGGTGTATTACTGAAAGTGGGGTTGTATTTGGTCTGTATGATCTTGTAGTTACACAAGGTTGATAGTGGAAGTCTCAAGCGGGTTTTTCTTGGGGACTGAATGTAGGTCAGGAAAGACCGAACCAGGATAAATTATGTGTTCTTTGTGTGTTTGCTTTTCAAATTACAAAATCCGTCAATATTCCGCAGACAATTTTTAAAAGCACTATTCAACTCCCCTCTAGTGCTCGTTGCCTCGACCCTACTGCACTTTCATTTGGTATCAGAGCAGGTTTGCTATTATTTTGATTTGATCATCATCTAGCATGGCAACTACAATATCTCAGCACAAAGAAGAATGCTCCTATGTTCGTCCTCCTCTCTTTGACGGAACAAACTATGGATACTGAAAAGTGAGAATGACAATATTCTTGCAATCCATAGATCTCGATATTTGGAGAGTTGTTTCAGATAAATACCAAACTCTATCAATTGATTTCAGCCGATGGACTGATGTAGAAAAGAAGATTGCTTCACTTAATGACAAGGCAATAAATGCATTATATTGTGTTGTTGACAAGGTAGAGTTCAATCGCATCTCTCAATGCTCTACAGCAAATGAAATCTGGCATACTCTTCTTGTGACTCACGAAGGTACGTCAAAGGTAAAGGAATCTAAAATTGCTTCTTTGGTTCATAAATTTGAATTGTTTAAAATGAAGCAAAATGAATCTATATCGGACATGGTAACAAGAATGACCGATATAACTAACACTCTGAAATCCCTTGAAAAAGAATATTCACAAGTGGATTTAGTCAGAAAGATCCTAAGGTGTTTAACTTCTGAATGAGAGAGAAAAACCACATCTATTGAAGAGGCAAATGATCTAAACACTCTCACTCTTGAAGATTTGGTTGCTAACCTAATGGTATATGAAGTCCAACTTCAAGACAGACAAGAAGAAGAACCCAAGAAGAAATCTCTTGCTTTTAAGGCTACTTCTGACTCTGAAAATTCAGAAAAGATGAAGATGAAGAGATAGCCCTCATTACAAGGAAATTCAGAAGATTCATCAAAAAGGGAAGATTTCAAAGAAAAGTAAAGAAAGCGAATTCTTTCAATCCCAATGAAGTCAAGTGCTTTAACTGCAAAAAGGCAGGACATATCAAGAAAGATTGTCCTCTTCTCAAAATCAAGGCCAAGGACCTATTCAAGAAGAAAAAGACATTTCAAGCATATTGGGATGATAGTGACTCCTCTTCCGATGAAGAATCAAATGAAGAAGTCGCCAACATGTGTTTTGTAGCACAAGAAGATTCGGTAAGTCAATTTGACTATGATGATTTATTAGAAGCATTCAATGATTTATATGCTAAATTTAAGAGTCTAAGTTCTAAAAACAAAGGGTTAAAAACTGAAAATTTAACTCTTGACTCTCAAAACAAAGTATTACTTCAAGAGATAGAAGATCTCAAGAAGGAAAACTCTTGTCAAGCATTTGAGATAAAAGAAATTGAAACAAGAACCAATCTCTTACAAAAAGAAATAACTAGTCTAAAAGAAAAATCAAATGATCTTCTTTCTATAGTGACCAAATTCACAAATGGTCAAGAGAATCTAGAAAGACTTCTTGGTTCTCAAAGATGCTCGGTTAATAAAACTGGATTGGGATATAGTTTTTTTGATACTCAAAATAGACCAAACTATATGGTGAAAAATCAAAGACAATATTCTCAACCATTTGTTCATAAAACTAAATTCTCTAGTTCTAATAGAAATGCATCTAATCATGGAACTTATAATGCGTATAAACCTAGACATGATTATTCTAGAAATGCTAAATCTTTTTATAGAAAGAATATTTATTATCAAAGGAAACCAAAATCCAAATGGATATGGGTTCCTAAGACTAACTCTCATGGACCCGAAAATAGAAAGGGGTCAAATGCTTTGTCTTCTAATTTTGTTGTAGGTACACAAAATAAAGAGCAAATGGATATTGGACAGCGGTTGTTCCAAACATATGACTGAAAGGCCGGAGTTATTTTTCACCCTCCAAAATAAGGATGAAGGAACCGTCACCTTTGGTGACAATAACAAGGGAAAAGTAATAGGTATTGGTAATATTGGTAATCCAAAATTTCCCTTGATAGAAAATGTTCTTTTAGTAGATGGTTTAATGCATAATTTATTATCTATTAGTCAATTATGTGATAAAGGTTTTCATGTTTGTTTTGAAAATGATTGATGCTTAATTTCTGATTTTCAATCTAAAAAGATCATTTTTAAAGGTAAAAGAAGGAACAATGTGTATGAACTATATCTAGATGAGTTACCCACTTTTAATGAAAAATGTCTTATTGTTTCAAATGAAATTCAATGGTTATGACACAAGAGACTTGGACATGTTAACTTTAAAATTATTTCCAAGTTATCCAAGAATGATCTTGTAAGAGGCCTACCTAGAATATTATATAAGAAAGATCACTTATGTGATGCTTGCCAAAGGGGTAAACAAATCAAGAGTTCTTTTAAAGCAAAAGATATAGTTTCAACAAAACATCCTCTTGAACTTTTACATTTAGATCTATTTGGACCATCTAGAATTCAAAGTTTGAATGGTAGCAAGTATGCTTTTGTTATAGTAGATGATTATTCTCGATTTACATGGGTGATTTTTCTAAAAAGCAAAAATGATGTTTTTTCAAAATTTTCTAAACTTTGTAGAAGAATTACAAATGAAAAATCTACATCTATAATTAAAATTCGTAGTGATCATGGTGGTGAATTTGAAAATGAATCTTTTCTAAAGTTTTGTGATTTACATGGTATATCTTACAACTTTGCTTTTCCTAGAGCGGCTCCACAAAATGGAGTTGTTGAAAGAAAGAATAGAACTTTGCAAGAATGTGCTAGAACCATGCTTCAAGATAAAAATTTACCAAAATACTTTTGGGCTGAAGCAATAAATACAACATGTTATGTTTTAAACTGTGTTCTTATTCGACCAATCTTACATAAAACATGTTTTGAATTGTATTATGATCGTATACCAAAAATCTCATATTTCAAAATTTTTGGTAGTAAATGTTTCTTGTTAAATACCAAAGATAATCTTGATAAGTTTGATTCAAAATAAGATGAATCAATATTTCTTGGATATTCCTCTAGAAGTAAAAGCTTATTGTATCTTTAATAAAAGAACATCTTGCATTGAAGAATCTTTACATGTTGCATTTGATGAGAATTATGAGCAGGTTATACCTCTAAGCGAAGAAGAAGAAGTTATACTTCAAGAAGAACCCTTGATAGAGAATTCTTATCAAGATAATGTTCCTTTTTAACCGGTTTGGAAAGAAGATCCTAATCATCCACAAGAACAAGTTATTGGAGAAATAAAGAGTGATGTCCAAACTAGAAGGCAATTAAAAAAATATATTGCAAATGTTGCTTTCATATCTAAAATAGTACCAAAGAATATCAATGAGGCTTGTGATGATGAATTTTGGCTTTTGGCCATGTCTGAAGATTTTATGAGAATTAGGAGAGAACTAGGCATTTGCTCATTTTTAGATTTATAAAATTTGTTTTTGAAAATGCTATTTTTGAAAAAAATCTCAAAATCACACCATATTAGTCGACCGATAAAATTTCTAGTCGACTGATGCTTTTAAAATTTTTAGAATTATTCACACATTTCTAGTCGACCGATAAAATTTTAGTTGACTAAATTTTTTTTAAATTTTAACTGAAGGGACCCGATACCCCTTGGATTTTTTAACACCCATTTTTTTTTTTGCATCATTTCATTTTTGTACCTTTTCATTTTTTTTAAAAGGAACGAAACCCTTAAAATGAAACCCTCTCTCTCTCTATCCTCTCTCTCTTTCGAAAAACACTCGAAGTGTCGTTTGAACCTATCCTCGCCAGAATTTTCTGGCCGTGACAGGGAAACGCCGGAATCCTCTTGCAGTAACTGGCGCATCTTCAGATCTCACCGAAATCCTCTTGCCATGACGGTGCATCTTCAACCATTGCCAGAATCCCCTTGTGGCAGCCTCCTCGCATCTGCCGTCATCCACCGCGGACTCCTCCTCGTTTATTCACTGTTTCTGTTGCATTGGTTCTCCCTCACAACGCCGGACAACATGTTCCTTCCGCCAAACGCCATTTGGAAGTCAACATCATTCTCTGCAACTATTTTTGGGTGAATTTTTTTTAACCATGCCTCGTTCGAAGACTGCATCTGCAAAAGGTTTAGGTTCTCCTCCTCCTACACCTTCTTCAAGACATGGATTTTCTCTCAAATTACTCTGAATTCCTCTTTTATATGATACTTTTGGATCGATTTCTGCACTACCTATTTTACCAGGCCGAAATGTTCTGTTTCATCTATTTTCTCGTTACAACATAAGAGAATTATTTCCAGGAATTTCACATATTTTTTATGCCTGTGCAGACACCCTTCACTATCCTTTTCTAATTCACTTGTTTTATATGAATTTACATTTTGATCATGAAACTGGAGTTCTTTCCTCTCTTGTTCGTGATGTTGAAATCGAGTTTGATTCTAAACTACTTGGAGAAATCCTAGAAATTCCATCTTCAGACACTCTTTTCAATACTGTTGAACTGAATGATGAGAAATTTTTTGAACAAATTCTTCTTCCAGGTGCACCACACTGCCCTCCTTTCAAAAATACTAATCTTCAAACTTGTGCACGCATTACTGGACGAATCTTTGCCCATAATGTTCTACCTAAAACTGGTTCTTTTGATTATTATTCCATAGATCTTTCTACGGCTCTTTATGTCTTATTTGGAAATATTTCTATAAATTGAGCCAATGTGTATTTTACAAATTTGTGGAAACAAAAACCATTTCTTCCTTATGGATGTCTTCTAACTCATATTTTCAGACATTTCAAAGTTCCCTTAACTAATGAAAAATATATTGAGCAAAAGGAGTTCTTTGATCAAACTATTTTTAAAAGGATGAAAATCAAATATCTACCTCCTTTAAATGTTGATCAAATTGAACCATCTGATCCTACTGAACCATCTATTTCTGAACCCTCATCATCTCAAGCAAAAACAAAGAAATTTTCTACAAGTCAAGACAATGATGAAGTTTTGCAGCGACTGAAAGCTTTGGAGCTGCATCAATGCACTTTTCGTGAAGATGTGACTCAACAACTTTCTTCGATTCAGAAAGATGTTATTGCAATCAAGGACTTGCTCAACTGACTTTTCTGATTTTTATTTTCTGTCTTTACTGAACTTTAATACTTTATGGGTTGTAATATTTTAAACTTGTATTTGCATTTTGCTTATGATATTTCTGCCCTTACTCTTTTTTTATTATGACAAAGGGGGAGAAAAAGATTGAAAAGATAGAAATTGCATATTGCATGGAAATTACATCATGAGAAATGCAAACCAATCAATATGTCATATATGTGCTTTGAATGTACTAACTTTTAATGTTTTGCAACATATTGATAGGGAGAGTAAAATCTCCATCTATGCATCTAAATGCTTCATCTTTGATTAAGTTTGTCATCATCAAAAAGGGGGAGATTGTTACGACACTGAAGTTGTATATGATACTTCAAGTACAAGGTTTTGATGATGAGCAAGTGAAATCAACTGCATTTCAGCTAAGGCAATGAAGACATTGAAGAATTCGATGAAGAATCTTTGAAGACTAGTGTGCAAATGTTAAATTCATTAAAAGTCTTAGATTCTTGTAAGAGCCTTACTTAGAGTGCATATTTAGGTTGCATTTTACCTAAAAAGTCTTTAAAAAAACTTTTCTAAAAGAACCCTTCATGAAAATCTTTTTAGAAAACTCTTTTCTTAAATTTTCGTGTTTATTAGTCGACCAATAGACTCACCAGTCGACTAATCCTTTCGCGCCATATTTTCTAAAAAGTCATTTTTGTCAAATTAGTCGACCAAAGGTTTTATCAGTCGACTGGACAGAACATGTGTTTTCTGGAAATTTAGCAACAGTCGACTAATGCTTTTATCAGTCGACCGGACATAATGTATGTTTTTCAGAAGATTTTAGCAGCAGTCGACTGAAAGGTTTTTCAGTCTACTGATGATATTATCAGTCGACTAATTTTATCTCTAGTCGACTAAGTTTCAAAAGTTCAGATTTTCAAACGGCTCGATAAACAGATCAGTCGACCGACGATAACTGTCAGTCTACTAATAACTAACTATTAGTCGACTAATTTTGTTGTTTATCCTGAAACTTTAAAAAGGCATGTCTTTTCATTTTTCAAACATTTTGATCGTTCAAAATGGACTGTTTTGACACCTTTCATACCCTCAACGTATGAAAACTTTCAACTATAAATATGAATGCATTTTACACTAAAAAAAACTGCAATTTAATCAATTTGAATCAATTACTCTTTGCTTTTCACTCATATTCATTTTCTCACTCACGTGATATTTTTCACTTCAGTTTTTCACTCAAATTCCTTTGAGAGATAGTGAATTCGTGAGTAGAGTATTTCAACAACCTCAAAAGCCAATTGCATCTCATTTGCATTCAAAAGAAGGGCTCATAGGTTGTATTGTAAGTTGTTACTTATTTTCTGTAAAAGGAAGAACTCCTTGGTTTAAAGGAGTTGTTTGCTTTCAGTAGGTGTGTTACTGAAAGTGGGACTGGATTTGGTCTGTATGATCTTGTAGTTACACAAGGTTGATATTGGAAATCTCAAGCGGGTTTCGCTTGGGGACTGGATGTAGGTCGGGAAAGACCGAACCAGGATAAATTATATGTTCTTTGTGTGTTTGCTTTTCAAATTGCAAAATCCGTCAATATTTCGCGAACAATTTTTAAAAGCACTATTCACCCCCCTTCTAGTGCTCGTTGCCTCGATCCTACTGCACTTTTAAGAATGACCGGTTGTTGGAGGACAATGACGCCAAAAAGTGTGTCAGTTCATGAAGGACGACGACGAGGCAGAGCGACCGGTTGCTGGAGGACGGGGACGCTGGAGAGCGCACCGGTTCACAGATGACGGCGACGAGGTCGAGCAATCGATTGCTGGAGGATGACGATGTTGGAGAGAGCGCCAGCTCACGGAGGATGGCGACGAGGCAGAGTGGTCGGTTGCTGGAGGACGGTGACGTCGGAGAGCAAGTCAGTTCACGAAGGACGGCGATGAGGCAGAGCGTCCTATTGCTGGAGGATGGCAATGCCGGAGAGCACACCGATTCTATGCAGAAGACCCGCAGTGGTGGGTCAGTTCGTTCGAGTCTAAGACCCTTTGCAACGCCTTCCAGGTGCGGTACAAGTCTGGCATTGCTGCCGGAATACCGCTCGACAGGGAGCAAATTTTTTTAATTTTTTTAATTTTTTTTTTAAAATTTAGCGACAGATAATTTTCATCGCAAAAATATAACGATGGATCATGTCCGTTGCTAATCTATTGTAAATTACCGACCAAAGTAACGATAGATAAGTTTTGTCACTAATTAGCGAGCAAAAATGTGTGATGGACGATATCCATCGCTAATCCGTCACTAAACAATTTAGTGACGGATTGGCGACAGATTAGCAATGGATATCGTCCATCGCTAATCCATGATTTTCTTGTAGTGGTCGCTCTAATCAAGTGAGAAACTTGGTTGTGGCGTCTTGGAAGCCTTGGAATTGAAGCTTGCGCGTGATGAGCTGATTCATAAAGTGAGGGAATGGCGACTGCAAAAAAAATATAAAATGGAAGCAACGGTCCAAGGCCCATTAGCTCCAATCGAAGGAGCTTAATACGAAATATTTTCACGTGTGCTTCTACAAGGAGAAAAAATAAAATTTTGTCTATGATTATTGATGGTCATCGATGTGAGGGCCCTAACATGCTTCTTCAAGCCACGAATTATTTCAAGAATCGTCCTTCCTCATATGTCATGGCAATGCGAAGATACTGGGGGTTTTGGGTCGATCGACTCTTAATTATTCTCATTCCAAAGAAACCACAAGCAAAGGAAATCGGTAAATTTAGACCTATTTCATTGGTCGGCTCCATCTTTAAGATCATTACAAAATCCTTGACATCTAGATTAAAGTTGCATATCAGGCATCTTATTTCCCTATTGAAGAGTGCTTTTATTCCAAGAAGGAGATTGCATGAAGCATGTGTTTTAGCACATGAATCTATTCATTTCATCAAGCAATCATATACACCTTTATTTATTTTAAAGTTTGATCGTGAAAAAAGTGTTTTATTCACTTGATTGAAATGTTTTGATAAGTTGTTTGAAAATGATGAAATGTGGCAATAAGTGGATTTCTTAGGTTGAGGGGTTGCTTCATGCAACCTCGATTGTGTTCTCCATTAATGAAGAGAAGGGGGATCCTTTCAAACCGAAGAGAGGGCTAAGGCACGAGGACCCTCTCTCTCCTTTGCTTTTTATAGTTGCCATGAAGGTGTTCTCAGTTATGATCAATTCAATAGACGAAGCGGGTAAGTTTCATGGTTGCCAAGTCTCCAACACTATTTCTTTAACATGTTTGCCTTTTGCGGACGACTTATTAGTGTTTGGAGAGGCTATCGAGGAAAATATATGGATATTAGGGGTGATTTTAAGGTGCTTTGGAGAAATCTCGAGGTTGAAAATGAATAGAGGTAAGAACTATGTTTTTGTTCTTAATGATACTAGTGACATGTTGCAATAAGGGCATCATTTTATTTTTTTACTGTGATATTGGTTCTCTACCTTTGTCCTACTTAGTCCTTCCCCTTCATTTGAGAGGGTGGTGTATGTTCTCCCCCGATGATTCACTGAATCCCACGTCTGTGTTCGGGGGTCTGAATGAGCACCACGTATACAAGCACATGAGGCTCATATTCCCGTGTATGTTGACATCACTTAGCATTGGAGTCTGGTATGGTTGCAAAGACTTAAGTACCCTTTTTTGCTATTCTTCTCATAAAATAATGGTTTGAGAAAATGACAAAAATGCCCTTCATTCAAAAAAGAAAAAACAAACGGTTCAAAAAAAGGACAAACATGTCCTCCATCCAAAAAGTCGAGGATGATGTTGACTCTTCAAAGTCTACACAGCGAAATGAACCTTAATCGTTTCGCCGATGGTGATTCGGCGAAACGATGGTGAGCCGACGATCCGATGGTCATCCGACGAAACGAACCTGAGCCATCAAAAATGTCTATTTGAACTTTTCATCATCATCTTCTTCTTCTTTCTTCTCCTTAAAACACTGTAAAACCCTCTCTCTCTCTCTCTAGAAAAGAAATCAAGGGAGGCAAAGAGTTCCTCCTGGAGAAGGCCATGAACATCAACCCTCTCACTCTCTTTCCTTTCTCTTTCTACTTCTGTTCACATTCAAACACTGACTGACCTACACACTGACTGTAGCATTGTTCAACTTGAAGAGCTGTGGAGCCTGATTCAGAGTTTTTACCCTTATAGAAGAGGGGTTTGAGGGCTCCTCCCAGCGTGAGTAGCATCATTCAACTTGATGAGTAATGGAGTCTGATTTAGAGTTTTTGCCCTTACAGGAGGGGGGTCTGGGGGCTCCCCCATGACGCGGGTCCCGCTGCGCCGTCAGCGGGTGGGGGTCCAGGTGGGGCCGCCCCTAGCGGGGGGCAGCGCCCCCCGGACCAATTTTTTTTGGGGCCTTGTATAATTTTTTTAATTTTCTTTTCCTCTTTTAACTATTGAGCCCCACAACGATTTATAGTGTTATCCGTTCTTTCAACAACAATTTGTAGTATTGTCGAGCCTTCTTACAACGATTTATAGTGCTTTCGGGTCTCCAACGAGCCCCACAATGATTTATATTATTATCCGACCTTCCAACAATGATTTGTAGTATTGTCGGGCCTTCCTATAACGATTTATAGGGTTGCACAACACAGAATAATAAAGGTCTGGTTTTTAGTTAAAATGGAAAATGAAATGACCATAGAAATTGCTGAAAATTTATAAGAATAAACTAGACTCAATAACAAAAACACCATTTTTTTTTAATTTGGAATATGACCTCCGGTTAGAGAGATATGGCCCTGACAAGTTGGTCATAATTCGGGTAGCGATTTACAGCGATTTGCTTACTGAATAACACTACAAATCACTATAGTAATTTGTGGAAGACACTACAAAGCGATTTATAGTGTTATCCGGTCTTCCAACAATGATTTGTAGTGTCTTCTGTAAATCACTATAGCGATTTGTAGTGTTATCCGGTCTTCCAACAACGATTTGTAGTGTCTTTCGCAAATCACTATAGCGATTTGTAGTGTTATTCAGTAAGCAAATCATTGTAAATCGTTACCCGAATTAGGGCCATATCTCCCTAACCGAAAATTATATTCCAAATCCGTAAAAAATGGTGTTTTTGTTATTGAGTCTAGTTTATTCTTTTAAAATTTCAGCAATTTCTATGGTCATTTTATTCCCCATTTTAACTAAAAATCAAACCTCTATTATTCTGTGTTGTGTAACCCTATAAATCGTTGTAGGAAGGCCCAACAATACTACAAATCGTTGTTGGAAGACAGGATAACACTATAAATCATTGTGGGGCTCGTTGAAGACCCAAAAGTACTACAAATTGTTGTAGGAAAGCTCGACAATACTACAAATTGTTGTTGGAAGACCGAACAACACTATAAATCGTTGTGGGGCTCGTTGGAGATCCGACAACACTAAAAATCGTTGTAGGGGAGTCATTGAAAAAATCATGGAAAGGGGTGTTACGAAAACCTTGAGCAAGAAACAACCGAAGGAAACAAGAGCCCCACGATTAAACAAAATGCTTTATTGCTCTTTTTCGATAGTTAAAAGAGGGAAAAAAATTATACAAGGCCCCAAAAAAATTTGGTTCGAGGGGCACTGCCCCCCGAGTCCCCCGCCAGAGGCGGCCCCACCTGGACCCCCGCCCGCTGACCGCGCCGGGGGGGAGCCCCCGAACCCCCCTTCTGTAAGGGCAAAAACTCTAAATCAGGCTCCACAACGAATCAAGTTGAACGATGCTACCCACGCTGGGAGGAGCCCCCAAACCCCCCTCCTGTAAGGGCAAAAACTCTGAATCAGGCTCCACAATGAATCAAGTTGAACGATGCTACCCACACTGGGAGGAGCCCCCAAACCCCGCTCCTGTAAGGGCAAAAACTCTGAATCAGGCTCCACAACTCATCAAGTTGAATGATGCTACCCACGCTGGGAGGAGCCCCCAAACCCTCCTCCTGTAAGGGCAAAATCTGTGAATCAAGCTCCATAACTCATCAAGTTGAATGATGCTACCCACGCTGGGAGGATCCCTCAAACCCCTCTTTTGTAAAGGTAAAAACTCTGAATCAGACTCCACAACTCTTCAAGTTGAATGATGCTACCCACGCTGGGAGGAGCCCCCAAACCTCTCTCCTGTAAGGGTAAAAACTCTGAATCAGGATCCACAACTCATTTAGTTGAATGATGCTACCCACGCTGGGAGGAGCCCCCAAACCCTCCTCTTGTAAGGGTAAAAACTCTGAATCAGGCTCCACAACAGTCAATGTGAAGGTCAGTCAGTGCTTGATGGAGCAATGTAGGATCTTTTGCTAGATGTGCACAGAAGCAGAAAGAGAAGGGAGAGAGAGAGGGTTGATGTTCATGGCCTCCTCTAGGAGAGATTTCTTTCTCGGATAATCCTGCAGTGCAGAGACTGAGTCTTAAATAATCATCTTCGGGGCACTTAAGTCTTTACAATCACTCCTTTTCTAGAATCGTTATTGTTTTTGGCACCAATGGAGGAGAGGGTACTTAAGTCTTTGCAATTGCATCAAACTCCAATGCTAATTAATGCTGACAAACATGGGGATACGAGATGCACAGGCTTAAATACATGGTACTTTTTGGGACCCCCGTGCATGAGATGACATGTTCGGGGGGGGACATATAACCTGCTTCGCTCTGTAAGGGCTTCGGTGTCAGTGACACAACGCGCTCATTAAGTGAGAGTACTTGATATCAGGGGAAAAGCTACGAGCCCACCCTGACCTGAAAGTCCCCCAATAGGGGTTATTGGCTCAAGGTGGGCAGTGCCCACCCTGACCTTCATTGTGCATGAGAGGTCCGGTAAGTATGGGTGACACCCACGTCAGATCCATATATATCGTAAAAGTGATGTGCCCTTGCCCAACCCCGACCCCACCTCTCTCTATCTCTCACTCTCTCTTTGATGATTGCTCAGGGGATAAGGCAGTAGGCATGCCACCAGTGGCAGAGCTACATATGGGACATGGTGAGCAAGTTCCCACCCTGACCCGTAAATCCCCAATGAGGGGTTTTGGGTCAGTGTGGGCAGTGCCCACCCTTAGCGGAATGTTGTGCCCCCTTACCCCCAAACTCTCTCTCTCCACTGATGAGTGGTTATCGGCAGTCCATCGCTAGACAGATGTCAACCAATCATCACAGCCTACCAACAACATATTTTCAGTTAACATATTTTAGTGGATGCACACACACATACACATATGTGCACACCCTAATTTAGATTTTTGGCTCCGCCCTTGCATGCCACCTGCTTCTGCCATCCATTGTTTTTCTTTTTCTTCTTTTTGTGTTTTTTCCTTTTTAGGATATAGAGTTTCTTTATTTTTTTGTCTAATTAGCATTTGGGTTTTTTTAATGAGATGAATGTTTAATTAAGTATTTCTATGGTTTTTTTAATCAACATTAGATATGGTTTTACATACTTGAATTTAGTTATAATTTTTGGGGTTTCATTTTTTTCTCAATTAGCATGTACTAGATCTGAATTTTTTTGTTAGTGAATAGGTTTTTGATTTGTTTTTTTAAATAACATGAATATTAGGTTTTAGGGTCTTTTATTTTTTTGATTAGCATTTATGTTTTATAAATGAGATGAATATTTAATTAGGTATTTCACATGTTTGATTTTAGTTAGACTTTTAGGGGTTTTGTATTTTTTTCTCAATTAGCATATATATAATGTTAGTTTGGAAAAAGGTTTTGATTTTTTTAGTAGCATGAATATTTAATTAGGTTTCAGGGTTTTTTGTGTTTTTTTAATTATCATTTTGGTTTTTTATTTTGTTTTTTTAATGAGTTGACTATTTAATTAGGTATTTCTATTTTTCAGTTAGAAATTTAAGTTTTTTTATCAAGTAGCCTATAAATGAGTGATGCTTGTTAGGATTTAAGGTTTTGATTTATTTTTTTATAAAATAACATAAATGTTTTATGAATTTTAGTGTTTTTTATTTTGTTTTTTTAATGAGTTGACTATTTAATTAGGTATTTCTATTTTTCAGTTAGAAATTTAAGTTTTTTTATCAAGTAGCCTATAAATGAGTGATGCTTGTTAGGATTTAAGGTTTTGGTTTATTTTTTTATAAAATAACATAAATGTTTTATGAATTTTAGTGTTTTTTTATTTTTCAATGGTAATTAGACATTAATCCATGAATAATCAATAATAAATGCATGATTTTAATTAAAATATTAAGGGTTTTATATTTTAATTAAAATATTAAGGGTTTTATATTTTAATTAAGTAATATAAATTCATAATCATGATATTTATAAGAATTAGGGTTTTTGTAAGATTATACTTTAGAATAATTTTTTTGGAAATGTTGTTAGTATAACTTAATAAGATTTATTTTTTTTTTCACCGTGCAATCAGTGCATGCCCACCCTGCTTGATATAATTCTCAAACGGATTGGGTATTTAATCTATCGGAGAGAAAATAACAAGCAGTTGGGTTCAGGTTAATTACGTTGAGAAAATGGAAGCCCAAAAAATGCATATATAACACCCTGGTCAATTGAGTGAGGTCAGATATTCAACAAAAAGCAGTGCTCAAAACCAACCCACATGTGAATTGGTTCGGGTTAAGGCGATTGGAATAATGTTCTGGTCATCATGTTTATGCAATACCTGGATATTCAAATTCGGGTCAGGACAAGTACCCGACACAAACCCGACCTGTTGACAGCCCTATGAGAGAGAGAGAGTGGGAAAAGGCCGACACGCTCAGTCAGACAGACAGAGACGTTCTTCCCTCTGATACGTTAATTTCCCACTGTGGGAAGAGGGAGGAAAACCCGACGTTGAGAAACGCCGAGTCATGCGATTCCCCTGACCGTACGGTCGTGAGGGCTCGCTTTCTCACTGACAGTCGTGGATATCGACGAAGATCCGGTGGTCTCTCGTGGGTATGGAGCAGATGGCTCGAATTACCAAACTGACCCTTCTTTTTCGCCCTCTAGTGGCTGCTATAATAAGTGCCTGATTTTTTTCAGGTCTGGATTTTGGTGTGTGTGGGTCCGAAGTGCCTAACTCGTTTTTTATGTGAGAGAAGCGCATTTCCCACTTGTTTCTCAAATTGCTTCAATTCCCTTTTCCATCTCCTTTGCTTCTCCCTCTCTTTCCTCATTGTTTTCGTCTTTTTCATGTTGTTATTATTATTATTATTATTTGTTTTCACCTTGCTTCTCTCACTTGTTTATGGCTCGGTTTTCCTTGTTTCCTTTATGTTCTGCTTCTCACATGATTTCACTACCGCTTTTAACACTCGCTTCTCCACTTCTGCTTCACGCATCATTTTCCGTATCCATTTTGCTTCCTACTAACTATAGGAACAGAGCCACAACATTTCATGGAACATATCTTTTGAATGGAACTTGACGAAAATCCATTCAAGCTCCAAACCAGGTCTGATATGAAATCAACCCATACTGTCAGATTCGGTATAGTATATCCAAATCTGAACTGGATTTAAAACCAAATAGGGTAGGGTTTATTTGGATTTAGGTCAGAATCAGATAAACAAATAGGGTCAAGATATAAAAGCAAACATGAGATAACAAATCAAGTCTTTTCCTCAGATTTGGGATAGTTGTACCTTATTCAAAAGGTATAACCTAACCACGGATCAACATATTTTACCCAATCTTTTTGCAGATCCAGTACCGCTGCAAGTCACTCAGTTCACAAGGGGACTTACGGCCCGGAGCAGATCTAGTGATCCGAGTCCGAGTACTTTACAAAGCACTTGAGCCACACAAAACAATGTCGAGTGCTTGGGCAAATAAATTTCAAAAACACATATACAACATTATGATTATTTAGAAAATTAAATCTGCCTTAATTAGAAGTAACTGCATTTATTTACCTGATTTTTTTTTGCATTTCAAATACGTGCCTAGGGTATAAGATAACTCATTTTATGTCTTTTACAAATAAACATTGAGGGTGTTTTAGTCATTTTTCTGGTCTAAATGTTAGATGGGTGATTTTAATACCAAGGCTTACTTTGAGACAAATATGGAAAGAAATATACATGCACGGTTAAATGTAATAACAGAACAACTGGGGTCCTTTTCCAAAGTAGCAGGTCAGTGGCAGCTTTGTAGTTTACAAATGACAAAATAGCTAGAAAGGAGAATTTGGAAGTTATTAAACATTTTGTGTAGTTTCTTTTAATATTTTGGGTTTCTAGAAATTTGGAACTTAAAAGGGTAAAAGAGAAGAAAGAGTGAGTAAGCAAATTAGTAGAAAGTGGTATTTGAAACAACGTTTGACAAAGTTTATAAGTAGGATAAAGAAAGAAATTCTCAAACCTAGTTTTCAAGAATTGATCTATTCAAGATGAGTGGAATGGTTAGAGCCCAATGGTCTTCATATGCAAATTTACTCCACCAAAAAATAAGTTTTTTTGGAGATTGTGGGCGAACTTCTTGATTTTCAAGCGGGAAGAAATCAACTGGAAGAAATCATTGGTGTAAAACCCAAGGTCTAACTGGCCTATACCAGCAATATGTGTTCCCAAGTACGTTCTAGGTTAGAAGGGATACAAGGATCGCTTAAGTGCTTGCCTTTGTGATTGGTCTGTGTCACATAGGCAGGCACTTGAGCAAGCTGTGGAACTCGTTCACATTCTAAGGTGACTCGCTCTTGATGTAGTGTCACTCACCCACTCCAAAGCACTTGTTCCCAAGTTAGGTCAGAAATCATCGTACTCTGGACTTTCAAAAAGGTGATATGTAAAGAAATAATATTTTTTGTTTTTTGAAGTACAAGTTGAAAGAAGCAATCTATGGGGCCTAGGTGGCAAGGCAAGCTGTCTAGGTTCAAATCTCATGGGCATCATCTCTTTTGCAAGCTTATTGAGTTCTAAGCTATCGGGACAGCGACTGCAAGTACGATAGACAAAGTCAGCACAACTAGGTCCAACTAGGTCTGTCGAAAAAAGTTTCAAAATATAACTTATTTTGTAAAGTTTTAATGCTTTCTTGCTTCCCACCAAAAGTACTTTAAAATTGTTTTGTCCCATATCTAATAAGGAAAGAAATTTCTGATGGTTTAAATAGAGTTTTTGTTCTTTATCATTTACTTTGATAACCCTTGTGTGGCTTGCAGATATTACTGAGCTTCACGCGTAGGAACAAATGGATTGTTCATGCACACGTGTATGTGCATGTGTGCGCAAGGGAGCTTGAGGTGCAATGTGATGCTTTGATGCATAGCAGCACGAGGCATCAAGGTTTGTTTTGACCTAACCTTAATCTTTGACCAAGCCATTTTGACTTTTCGTTTCTCTATTGATTTGGTTGTTTGGATGACTTTAAATGGCATTTATATAGTATTTATGAGGCTTGTGACTGTTGGATGGTTTTTGAGGTCCTTGACCATTGGTCAAAGGCAGGTGATCGTTCAAGATCATTTTTATTCAATTTTCAAATTGTTGGATTTATGACCTTTAATTTTATTTCACAAAAATCATACTTTCCTTTCAAAAGCTTATAAATCTCTTCATTTTCATCTTTTGGATCATTAGATTTTTTTATTCTCAAAACTTTCTTGCTTTCTATTCTTTTGCTCTCTCTTGGCTTGCAAAAGTTCATGTGTGAGAGAAGTCACCTGAACTTGCGAAACATTGACACTCTTGAGGTCTGAGCTTAGTTGTATCTTGGAAACTCAATCTTGAATAAACCCTTTTCACAACTTCAAAAATCCCAAAGTGGGGTGATTGAAGTTCTAAAGATAGTGATCTTAAAAACATGCCTCTAGACTTGGGATCTAGATTTTCCTAAATCTTGTTTTTGGCTACCAATTGTTCCAATAATTTTAGAACTTCAATATGGCCCCTGGTTCGACATCCAACACCATCAATCTGCTGAATCATGACCTTAAAAAGCTTGATCAATTTAATGAGTCAAACTTCAAGCGATGGCATCGAAGGTCTCCTTCCTATTGTCTGAGCTACACGTCGATTATATCCTCAAAAAGTCATGTCCTATTGTTGCGGCTGAAGAATTTGAGACAGAAGAAAGAGAGAAAAATGACACACAAACAACTACCGATGCAAAGGGCACATCCTGAACACTTTAACTGATTCCTTGTTTGACATGTATTCTCCTTTGGAGTCAGCTAAGGAGTTGTGGAATGCTCTAGAGATCAAGTACAATGTAGAAGATGCTGAAAATAAAAGGTTCTTCGTAGACCAGTATGATAATTTTTCTATTGTTAAAGCCTATACTTGCTCAAATTCATGAGATGTAAATATTGGCTTATAAGATCAAGAAAGAATATATGTATCTTGATGATTATTGAGAAACTACCTAATTCTTGGAAAGAATATAGGAATCACCTAAAACATAAAATTAAAAAAATCACTTTAGATGGTCTTCTTAAGGACATCCAAATTGAGGAGAAGAATCATTTTTGTGACAAAAAAGAATTTGAGTCCTAAAGAGGGTTATCCTAAAGTGAATATTATTAGTAACAGAGGTGGCCAAATCAAGAAAACCCAGAGAATAAAAAAGAATTTCATGAAAGAGAAAAACTTAATTAATAAAAAGAAAATTGGTTGTTATGTTTGTGGCAAGTTAGACCATTTTGCTAGAGAATGCAGAGAACAGAAGAGGATTGGTCCCAAGCCAAATGAGTCGGAGGAGAGGCTTATTGCTGTAATCTCTAAAACTTCATGGTGACTGCAAATATAGACTGATACTTGGATACTGAAAGCACTGTTCATGTGACAGATGACAGAAACTTGTTAAAGTCGTATGAAGTAGTGGGGGAGAGATGTAATCTCTTTATGAAAACTCTTCCTCAATTAAAGTGCTAGAAAAAGAGAGTGTGAAAATTAAGTTCACCTTCAAAAAAATCCTAACACTTGAGAATGCTCACTATACTCCAAAAGTTCGTAAGAACTTGATCTCTGTAAATCTACTATCATGAAATGGTTTTAAAATTGTTATTAAATCTGAGATTATAACTGTGACCAAAGAAAAAAAATTTGTAGGCAAAGGATTTGTCAGTGGTGGTATGTTCAAGATGAGCATAAATGAATCTGTCACTTTTGTTTACATTGTTGACTCCTATTTTTTGGGGCATTCACCATTAGGACATATTAATTATCGCAACATTTATAATATGAATAATATTGGTCTGCTTCCTTGCCATAACCAAATAGAACATAATTATAAGTGTAAGATGCATTCAAACTAAGCTAACTAGACTCCTATTTCTTAGTGTAGAAAAGAATTATAAATTGTTTGAATTAGTGTATTCAAATGTATGTATGATGGATAATGTTTTAAGTCGTGATGATAATAGGTTCATTACCTTTATAGATGACTATTCTAAATTCTGTTATATTTATTTGATGAAACATAAATTTGAAATGTTTTTCAAATCCCTTCTTTATATTACTAAAGTACAAAATAGATTTAAAACTAAGATTTTATATTTAAGAACATATAGAGGACGTGAATACTTAGTTGAAGAATTTGATAAATTTTGTGAAGATAATGGTATTATTCATCAAACTTCTGCCTTTAAAACTCTTGAACAAAATGATGTAGTAGAAAAGAAAAATAGAATACTTGTAGAAATGATGAATGTTATGCTACATAATACAGGTTTTCATCCCAACTTGTGGGGAGAGACTCTACTTACTACTTGTTATATTCTAAATCGTGTTTCTTACTCTAAATTTGATAAATCGTCTTATGAATTGTGTTTTTATAAAAAAACTTAATCTTAGCTATTTTTGCATTTGGAGTTGTTTAGCATATGTCAAAATTCTAGAAAATAAAAGAAAGAAGGTTAGACCTAAAGAATTCAAACTAAATATAGTAAAGCATATAGATTTTTGGATATTGTTAATAATGTTATTATTGAATCTAGATATGCATATTTTAGAGAACATAAAAATGCATTTGATTCTCTTCTTGATAGTAGTCGTATTGTAGTTGATGAACATCATGTTAATAACATGATTGAATATTCTAATGATTCTGATGTTGAACTTGAAAATGAGGTTAACAGTAAATGCATTAGAAAACCGACCAATTTTAGTTCTGACTTTTATGCATTTCTAATTAAAAATGATCTTGTGTCTTTTGAAGAGGCTATGTCTTCTCAAGATGTTGCCTTTTGGAGAGAAGCTATAAATGATAAAATTGTTGTCTAATAATATTTAAAAATTAGTGGATTTAGGTGTTGGTTGCAAAACTATTGATTACAAATCAATTTTAAAAAAGTTAAAAGTCGATGAAACAATTGGTAAATTTAAAGCCCATTTGGTTGCAAAAGGATTTAAACAAAAAGAAGGTGATTATTTTGATACTTTTGCTCTTGTAACCAGAATAGCTATTATTAGAATTCTCATCACCATAACTGTCATATATAAGCCTGAAATATATCAAATGGACGTGAAAATAATTTTTTTGAATAAAAATCTAGATAAAGATATGGAGCAGCCTGAAGGCTTTGTAGTGCTAGGGCAAAAAACCAAAATTTGCAAATTTAAGAAATTCTTATACAGATTAAAACAAGCCCTTACGTAATGGCATGAGAAATTTGATAGTTCTCTGGTAAATAATGATTTCAAAATACATGATGCTGATAAATGTGTCTATAGTAAGGTAAATTATAATTCTATTATTATAATTTCTTTATATGTTGATGACATGCTTATTTTAGGTTCTAATATTGAATGTATAAATCAAACAAAAAGATTTCATTTTTCATATTTTGTATGAAAAATTTGGGTATTGCTGATAGTATTTTAGGAATCAAAATTATAAAAAAAGAATAATGGCATTGCATTATGTCAATCATATTACATTGAGAGATTTCTTACAAAATATGAATATATTGATTGTTCACCTACATGAACTCCATATGATCCAAACATGAAATTGGCTCCATGGTGTAAGTGTCAAACAATTAAAATGTGCTAATGTTGTAAGTAGTCTTATGTATGCTATGAACTGCACAAGGCCTGCAAAGAGTAAAGTGTATAGATGATATATTAATAATCCTAGATATCGATATTAGAATATTGTGAATATGATTCTTATGTATCTTAAGCATACTTTGGACTATGGGATTCACTATACCAAGTTTCCTGTTATTATTGAAGGGGTATAGAGATGCAAGTTGGAACACTGAATTTGAAGATTCCAAACCAACAAGTAGTTGGAATTTTACTCTTGGTAGAGGAGCAGTAACATGAAAGTCTAAGAAGCAAATCTATATAACTCATTTTACATTAAAATTTGAGTTTATTACTTTGGCATCTGCTTGTAGAGAAGCTGAGTGACTTAAGAATATACTAGAGGATATTGTACTAGGTGAGAAGCCCATACCTGCTATTTTAATATTTTGTGATAGCCAATCAACTATATTTAAAGTAGATAATCTGAAATATAATGAGAAGTCTAGACATATTAGTCTAAAATACAGTTTTATAAGACAAATAATTGATGACAATATCATACGATTGAAATACGTAAAACCATGCCAAAACTTGACTGACCCATTAACGAAAGGTTATTCGAGAGATGTCATCATTAAAACATTGAGAAGAATATGAATTAAGCCAATCAAGTCATCGTTTAAGGATACCCAACCTAGAGCGTTGGATATCTCACATGATTAGGTTCAATGAAAAATAAATTGATGAATGACAGGCATTGAGCACATTTATGTGAACTCATTTATGATGTGCGCTCATGAGTGATAACTAATGTGAGGGTTGAGTTAATAGCTCTTAATGAGTTTGTAGGCCTTAAAGCTAGAGTGTGTGTCACAGAACACTTAGACAAACTCACCTATTTGTGTGTAGAAGTGCAAGTCACTTCTTATAAGAATTAACAATTCTCTAGAGCACTCTTGAATCCAGACAAGAACTAGGCCCTAAATGTGTCAACTTGAAATCTACACAATTGAGCATTTGAAAACTTATGTGATTGAAAATTTGGTTAACAATATAAGATGCTAAGTTCAAGGTAAGTCCATTTAGTGCCTTCGTTAATTTAGGTTTTCTTTCGCTAAGTGGAGGTTCAAGTCCTACAACCACTCTCACTGATGTATACATTTTCTATGCAAGACAACCATATTTTGAAACTAGTGCAGGATTATTGGAAAAAGTTTTAAAATATAACTTATTTTGTAAAGTTTTGGTTCTTTATTGCTTCCCACCAAAAGTGCGTTGAAATGGTTTTGTCCCATATCTAAGGAGTGGATTTTCTGATGGTTTAAATAGAGTCTTTGTTCTTTATCATTTACTTTAGTAACTCCTATGTGTTAGGGTGGCATGTTGATGTTATTGTGCTTCACATAGGAAAAGATGTGTCCTTCACGCACATGCACATGTGCACACGCGTGTGTGCGCAAGGGCGCTTGAGGCACAATGTGGCACTTTGATGGCGCACTTTTCACTTCACAGTGGCGTGAGGCACATGTGAGGCGCTGAGGTCTGTTTTGGCTATACCTTAATCTTTGACCAAGCCATTTTGACATTTTGTTTCTCCATTGATTTGGCCGTTTGGATGACTTTAAAAAGCATTTATATGGTGTTTATGAGGCTTGTGACTGTTAGACAATTTTGGAGGTCCTTGACCATTGGTCAAAGGTAGGTGACCATTTAAGATCATTTTTGTCTAATTTTCAAACTGTTGGATTTATAGCCTTTAATTTCATTTATCACAAAAATCGTACTGGTATTCCAAAAGCCTATAAATCTCTTCATTTTTGTCTTTTGGATCATTAGATTTTCTGATTCTCAAAACTTTTGCTATTTTTCTTCTTTTGCTTTCGCTTGGCTTGCAAAAGTTCATGTGTGGGAGAGGTCACCTGATCTTGCAAAACAGTGATGCTCTTGAGGTTCAAGCCTAATTGTATCCTGTAAACTCAATCACAAACAAACCCATTTTGTATCATCAAAAATCTCCAAATAGGGTGATTATAGTTCTTAAGATAGCAATCTTAAAAGCGTGCCTCTAGGCTTAGGATGTCAATTTTCCTAAATCTTATTTTTGGTCACTAACTGTTCCAACAAGGTCTTTGTTCTTGAGGGTGGTTTCTTCATGTAAATATCAAAAAAAAAGTTGAAAGAATCAATCATATTGACTAAGTGAGTAGCTTAACGAAGCAGGTTATATGCCCCCCCCGAAGACGGTCGTTAGCTACATCGCATGTTTGGGGGTCCCAATGAGCGCCATGTATGTAAGCATGTGTGGCTTGTATCCCCATGTTTGTCAGCATCAATTAGTGTTGAAGTCCGATGCGGTTGCAAAGACTTAAGTACCCTTTCCTCCATTGGTGCCATAAAAATGATGATTCTAGAAAAGGAGTGGTTGCAAAGACTTAAGTACCCCAAAGATGGTTATTTAAGATCCAGTCCCTGCACTGCAGGATTATCCAAGAAAGGAATCCCTCCTAAAAAAAGGCCATGAACATCAACCCTCTCTTACTCTCTCCCTTCTCTTTATGCCTCTATGCACATCCAACATACAATCCTACATTGCTCCATCAAGCATTGACTGACCTGCACACTGCCTCTGTGCACATCCAGCAGACAATCCTATACTGTAGCATGGTTCAACTTGATGAGTTGTGGAGCCTGATTCAGAGTTTTTGCTCTTACATGAGAGGGGTCCGGGGGCTCCCCCTGGCGTGGGTCTCGCAGAAGTTTAAAGCATTTTTTTTGGGGCCTTGTATAAATTCTTTTTTTTCTTTCCTTCTTGTAACTGTCGAAAAAGAGCAATAAAGTGTTTTGTTTGATCGGTGCCCTCATATGTTTCCTTCGGTTGTTTTTTGCTCGAGGTTTTCGTAACACCCTTTTCGGTGATTTTCTATTTTTTTTCGCTACTTGATTTAGCGATTTTTCATTTTTTTTTTGCTACGCAATTTTCATAAATCGCTACTCGATTTAGCGAATTTTCATTTTTTTTTGCTATGCGATTTTCGTAAATCACTATTCGATTTAGCGATTTACGAGAATTGCATAGCGATTTGCCATTTATTTTTGCTACACGGTTTTCATAAATAGCTACTTGATATAGCGACTTATGAAAATTGCATAGTGATTTGCCATTGATTTGGTGGGAAGGTGGGTCCTGTCGGAGAGCACGGCACCGGAGGTCGAGATGAGGACCTCGCAGGGCCAGAACCACATGAATGCCCACCATGACTTGAGGGTGCGGACGCCCATGTTGAGCAGTGTCAGGGTGTCCTGAAAGGCATAGCCCTGATTGGAAGTATTGTCGGCGTAGGGGTAGACGGATTATACTTTGAAAGACTTCGTTGTAGGTGTACTGGAGGAAGATTTAGTTGTAGGTGTCCCTCGAAGGTAGTGGAGGGGCCGCCGCAGTCGGTTTTCCGCTGAATGAGGGCAGCATTCCGATCACTGCTAGCAGAAAAAGGACGACGATCACCATCGGATCGCCGACTCTTTGCCTCCCTTAATACAATGTTTCACGGAAAAGGAAGAAGAAGAAGATTACGACGGAAAGTTAAAACGGAAAAGAAAGAGAGAGCGTTTCAGGTTTGTTTCGCTGTTTGGACTTTGAAGAGTTAACATCATCCTCGACTTTCTGGATGGAGGATATTTTTGTTCTTTTTTTGAACCGTCGTTTTCCCTTTTTTGAATGGAAGACACTTTTGTCATTTTCTTGAACCGTCATTTCATGGCAAGAATAGCAAGAAAAGGTACTTAAGTCTTTGCAACTGTACCGAACTCCGATGCTAACTGATGTTGACAAACATGGGGATACGAGCCCCATGTGCTTACATACGTGAAGCTCATTGAGACCCCATGAACATGTGATGTAGCTAACGGCCATCTTTGGGGGAGAACACACACCACCCTCTCGTAGCTTAAGGCATTCAAGTTGAAAGACTCATGAGTTCAATATTGTCGCAAGGTTGAAGCAAACAGAAAAAAAAATCTCAGCGAGCAGGGGGAGTCTCCTCTTTATCTAAAAAATGTGTCGAATTTCAAAAGAATTCGACCACATAAACAAGAAAACAATATAAAAAAATAACGAAACACAAATGACATAATCTAACAAGCAATTGACATGCCATCACTATTTCTAACCAATATAATGCCATTCAAAATACCCCCAAAGCACTTCCCACCGGGTGTTCAAGTGCCTTCAACTGGTGGGCTCAGTGCTTGGGTGTAGATGACCTCACCCAGGGTTTACCTCACAAGAGAGGACTAGCCCATTAAGTGACCCGGTTCTCATACACTAAGATGATAACAAGGATGATGGATTGAGAAGTGTTCCCAGATTGGTGGCAGTCAATTTTGGATTAGGGCTGTGGACGTTTGAGAACGTAGTTTCACTCTCAATTTGCATGTTGGGGACCATTAAACAGCGTGGGGTACATACGTGCTGCAGTTGGTAAGGGCGTAACGTCGTCATCGTTGCATGGGCCTTGTACCAAAATGCATGACTAAAATTGACTCGTCTTACAAGCCCTGTTAATGAGGCTTGTCCTTTACAACGCCTGCTCCATCTGCTCTTTTTTGGAAAAGAAAAGGAGAGGACAGAGGGGGATCTTTGTTTGCCTGACTCAATCATGTGTAACCCCTACTCTGCCCATGGCTAACCTGGAGCCTTTCACCTTTTGCTGTAAAAGTGGGAGAAGTATGGTGTGGTCTCAAGCACTACTGCTGGCAGGTCCAAAGAAACATGGCTTTTGCAGTAAATGCGTGGTTGAAGACTGCCGCATTCTGAACGCTACGTGAACTGTAGTTGCTTTACTGAGCCCACAAAGGAGAAATATAATGCAAGGTAATTCCTTGTCGACCACGCCACTGGCCTTTTGGCGGTGATGAATATCTATCTATCTGTCTATCTATCTATCTATATATATATATATATATATATATATATAGAGAGAGAGAGAGAGAGAGAGACTTTCAATGGAAAACCCTCCCAAATAAATGTATTATTAGATTTTTGGTAGTTTTTGAAAATTCTGACCGTACAGTTATTGGATCATTTGATTGCGACACATTGATAGGTTTTTATAAGTTTCAAAATCAATGGCATGCAATTTTTATAAATTTTTGAGGCTTCAAATACCATTTTTTATATCCAAAATTCATGATCCAAGTGTCAATTTTGAACACATCACGGTAAGAATTTTGAAAAAAACCACTAAAAATTTTCCAATGGAGAGGTTTGAGGAGGTTTTCGTTT
Source organism: Nuphar pumila (assembly GCF_984573655.1). Lineage (NCBI taxonomy): Eukaryota > Viridiplantae > Streptophyta > Magnoliopsida > Nymphaeales > Nymphaeaceae > Nuphar > Nuphar pumila. The sequence continues at coordinate 43,765,368 of NC_143250.1, forward strand.
CCCTATATATATATATATATATATATATATATATATATATATATATATATATATATATATATATATATATATATATATATATATATATATATATATATATATATATAGTTGCTTAACCGCAACTTAAGCACGCTGGTCGTCCATCACCCGCGTCGATGGATGGTCAGCGCGCAAAAAAAATCATGTCAAAAAATGTGAATTGGGCTTTAGCAGAGCACTTGGAGTGTCGCTAAAGGTCCAAATCCCGCTGGGAACTTTACCGGCGCTTGCCGCTTCAAAAGCACTGCTAAAGCTCCAAGGGATATGTGCAGCATTAGAATTTTTTAATGTCGTGCACATCCCTGGACCCTTTAACGATGCTTTTGAAGCGCCACTAAAGGTTCTAGTAGGATTTGGACCTTTAGCAGTGCTTTAGAAGCACCTTTAAAGGGTTATTTTTGCACGGTTTTTGTGTTTTAGCATTTTCCCCTCTTTTTCATGTTGACTGTCCACCAACGCGTGTCATGGATGGCCAGCATGCACCACAACAAAGCACTGGAATAGCGACGACCTTATTCTGTCGCTAACCGGGTTAGCGATGGATTAGCGACGAAGAGGCGATGGACAACTTACGTCACAAATTTTTCGACGCTAACTGGCGATGGAATAAATTCGTCGCCGAATAACGAACGACGGATTCCGTCGCAAATCCGTTGGTTCTAAACGGCGACATCGGCTTGGCGATGGATTTACATCCGTCGCTAAGCCGTCGCTAGATTTATATGTATAGCGACCGAAAAATCCGTCGCAAACACAAAAAAAATAAAAAAAATAATTTGAAAATTAAATATCGAGAACGCTACAATTTATATTTCCTGTACAATTTATATTTCCTGTAAATAAAAAACAAAGTACACATAAAATTTCATATAAAAGGAATCTACAACAATTAATCGTTCCACTTTAAAATTAACAAGTTTAATTATTTACAATTCAACAATTACAATTTCGAAACAAAAAAAAACAGAACTTCTTCAACACATTAATCTAATCATCGCCAAGATTTTGTGTGTCTTCTTGTTCATTGCCTTGATCTGTTCCTTCAGCTCCGCTACACTGATTATCGCTAGCAACCTACACAAGAAAAGAACAGTCAATATTGATAAACAAAATATATTGAAATAAATTATGCACTACATGTGATTCTATCATGTTCTCATATGTGTTCTAAGGCAGTACAAAAACTTTATATGTGATTCTATCATGCTCATATGTACTCTAAGGCAGGCAAAAAACTTTATATGTGATTCTATCATGAATGATATGTATTCTAAGGCAGTAAAAAAACTCTATATATGATTATATCATGCTCATATGTGTTCTAAGGCAGCTAGAAAAACTCTATATGTGATTGTACCATGCTCATATGTGCTCTAAGGCAGAAAAAAGCTATATATGTGATTTGATCATGCTCATATGTGTGCTAAGGCAGTCAAAAAATTGAATATGCGATTATAGCATGCTCATATGTGTTCTAAGGCAGTAAAAAAAACTCTATATGTGATTCTATCATGCTCATATGTGCTCTAAAACAGGCAAAGCAAAAAACTTTATATGTGATTCTATCATGAATGATATGTGTTTTAAGGTAGTCAAAAAACTGAATATGTGATTATAGTATGTTCATATGTGTTCTAAGGCAGTCAAAAAAGTTAATATGTGATTGTAGCATGCTCATATGTGTTCTAAGGCAGTCAAAAAAACTTTATATGTGATTCTATCATGCTCATATGTGCTCTAAGGCAGGCAAAAAACTTTATATGTGATTATAGCATGCTCATATATGCTCTAAGGCAGGCAAAAAACTCTATATGTGCTCTAAGACAGGCAAAAAGTTATTATACTCATATGTGCTCTAGCATATGCTTATGTTGTGGTTAAGCACCTAAACATTAAGGAGTTATGCTCTCTCTCTCTCTCTCTGTCTATATATATATATATATATATATATATATATATATATATGGGTTAAAATTTACTAAAGTCGATTGTAAGTTTAATCGACCTACAAAATGGGGTGGGACGGTCTTGTTTTTTTCTCACATCTAACATTATACATGTGATCTACATGTTTTGTTTACTGAAAACTGGCTTTTGGATCACCAAAGGCGATCCAATCCAGTTTGAATCTCATGATGCAAGATGTTTTGACATCTAGCCAGGATTTTATAAGACTTCAAAAAATGATGGCCTATAATGTGCGATACTTTTTCATGTCATAAAATCATGTCTTTTCATAAAAAAAAACATGATCTGAAAGCTAGTTTCTACCATTTTGAACATGCTAAATCCATTTATGAGGTCGAATTGGATCAAAAACTTGTGTATAGAAGATCTAGAGGTGTTTGTATGTAATGACATCATTACTAAAACATTACTATATATATGAAAAATATAAGGTGTGTTAATTTAGCATGCATGTTAATCATGAGTGAAATTGGTTCGCAACTAAATTTAATTACAATTTAATTTGATAAAAAACAATAATTCAAAATTAAAAGAAAGAATTTAAAATCTCATTTAATTTGAATTTAAAGTTGGATTTAATTGAGTTATGGATCCGAATTTGGATATAATTGAGTGTCAATTAAGATCCAATACATGGATTTGGAATTGAAACGAATATGGATTCAGATTTGGATGTGATCTCAATCCAAATTGAATTTAAAATAATTAATTAATTAATTTATAAAAATATGATGTAAGTTAATTAAATAGGACTCTTCCTAGGGTGGGACATCCCCTAGGTGGGCTCTCCTTATCTCTCTAGATGATTCACATTGGGCTGAAATTTTCTTAAGTGTCCTAGTTAGCTAGGTTACTTAATTGGTTTAGAGTCCAATTAGTTAGGAAAAATATTAATTAGGTAGAGATGTGAGTAGGAGTCTTAGGAAGGAGAGACCATATGGGATTGGGATATCCCATGTGGTGTGCATAAGAGGGGGAAAACCCCTACTCGACCCTCCCATTGGAAACCTCTTTCTCTCTCTAAAACTATCTCTTTCTCTCTCTTCTTATTCTTTCTCCCTAGCTCGCAACTCTTAGGAGACTGGTCTCAAGCAGGTTCAGTCTCCACTAGAGCTGCACACGTTGGTGTATGGTGTGCATAAAAAGAAAAGAAACCTGCTACAGTGCCAGAATCACATTTCGGTGTTCAATATTGTATTTTTTTGACTTTTTAAGGTAGATACACATAATCTAGCGTGTGTATATATATTTAGAATGCATGTACATGTTGTGGATGGTCTACACATGCTCAACAACACATGAATATCAGTCAATCACACAGATGGGGATGATATTATTGGTATCTTGATAAAACTGGTTATCCAAAAACAATTTTAGAAAAAATCAGTTTTGGAGAGATTCATGTGTATTTTTACGGAATTGATTTCATGTTCAATATTCTAAATCTACGATGAATGTGTAATCAATATAATCAACATGAGAAAACCTTTTTAAATTTATATTTATTGAATTAATGTATGAAAAAAAGCTAAACCCTAAATCGATTTTAGGGGATTTAGGGTTCTTTTTGGAAAAATGGATGTTTAAGGTTGTGGTTATATTTTGTGTTGAGATTCATGCATTGATATGTCTAATACATATGTGTATGTTTCGTATTCGATTCAAAATTTATGTCTATTTTTTCAATGTGTATTTAGGTGTACACATGCTCATTTTTTAAATAATTTTTTTTTTATGTATTTCAGATTTGATTCCATGTACAAGATTATTTTGTATGCAGCATAAAATTATGTTGATGACTGTTATTGATCTAATATGATGAATCAAATCATGAATGACGTGTTTATGTAGTTTATTTTATGAAAATGTGAAACATACATGGTTTTCAACAAAAATAACATTTTTTCTTAAGTTCACGAGCTCACACACTTTTTAAGAACTTTATCTTTTGTCCAAAGAGTAAGGCCAAAAATTTTAAAACTTTAGAGGGACGTTTCAGACTCATTGAGGAAGTCCTAGGAGAAATGGCTTTGTTCGATGTCCTGACAGAAATCTTGTATTCGACTACAGTGTTTTGTGAATTTTATTTCTCTTATTTTGTTTCATGTTTATAGCTAAAAAAATTATATATGTTAGTTAGTTTAATGTTGATGAACCTCCAATAAAAATTTGATGCATATATTCATTGCGAGTTAAAAATCATGGAAGTTGACTCTAAAACCTGAAAATTTCTAGAGCACTGCATATCTAAACCTAAACTAGTTGCAATTTGTAAATTTAATTCATAGCTTGGATGGAGTTTGATCCTAATCTTTATAAGATATTGCTCAAAACTTGTCTATCTATCTACAGTAATTTTTACAAATTTTTTCTCATTCTGTAAAGTTATTGAATTAATGCTTCTTCAGAGGGACTAAATTAGACAGATTAGTCCTGGAGTAAAAAAAAAACAGTTTCAGTAAAATATTTATTTTTTCCTGTTCCGAACTCCGATTAAGGTAGGGTTTGCGGATATATTTAGCTAACACATTTGAATATCTACTATTGAGTTTTTAAATTTTTTCTCACTATAATCTGACCAGAACATAATTTATATTGACTGATAAAAAGTAGTCTCTGTAGTTCTAAGTTGACACTCTTGTGATTTCGGTGTCCTGGTTTCAAAAGTGGACTAATAAGATATGGTTTGGTTCCAGAAATGAACCTAATGAACACACTAATTATTAGAGATTAGTGCAAATTCTAATAATGTTTATGTGATACAATATGACGATTATACATGCCTTTATGTTATGTTATTTATCATGTGGTGATGATATATTGCATGTGTTTATGCATGCATACTCATTCAATGTTCAACATACACTTATATCTCACTACATGTATTTATGATGAATAGCATGTTTATGATGTGCATAACATGTCATGATGCATATAATTGGATAACATGTAGTGTGCATATGAGATGCATACAAGGTTATGCAAGCATATAATATTGCATGTGCGACATGGGATTTTAAATAAGAATTAGGATTAAATTGATACAATGGGTTATTTCTGTGTGATAGTTGCATCGACCCATGATCTAATGAAGATAACCTTTTTTAGATTTCGAGTATGCTCCACAAGGGTACGATGAACCAAAAGTTCTATGTCTACCTTGAAGAGGGTAGGTTGTACAAACTTCTTGGACCCATGAGAATTTGTAAAATATGTTGCGAGTGGCAATAACTCGGTTGGTCCCTAGAACTAAGAGAGTTAGGGGAGGCTAGACTACCAAATATTAAGTTCTAGGTGGTACGTCCAACCTTCTGCAAAAATATAGAATTGATCCTTTTTTGAGGCCACAACCAACTAGGGGAATTTCTTTTGGTTTGGGACTGCTCCTAGTTGATTCGACTCAGTTAGTCATTCGAGCAAAATTAAAACACATAGCATAATAAACACCTGAGTGATTTGAATTGTTTAATGATATACCCACGTGTATCATATGAGATTTTATAATCAAGTGAAACAATGCATTAGCTTATTAGGAACACATTTTTAATTATGCATTCACATTCATATAATATATATTACTGAAATCATGCTTATGTTATTGTTCGTGTGTAAATTAATGATATGTTCTATTAATGTGCAACTTAAATGAATTGTTGTGATTATCTTGTTTTTACTTTAAATTCATGTTGGTTACATGGGTGTGTAATACTATGTATATGTACTTGATTAACATGTAACTTACTGAAATTTGTGAAGTTTGACCCTCTATTTTTAAACAAAGTTCATGTATAAATTAATGATATGTTCTATTAATGTGCAACTTAAATGAATTGTTATGATTATCTTGTTTTTACTTTAAATTCATGTTGGCTACATGGGTGCTTAATACTATGTATATGTGCTTGATTAACATGTAACTTACTGAAGTTTGTGAAGTCTGACCCCCTATTTTAAACAGATACAGGTAATGAGTAAGATATTGCGGAGTGGTTATGGGATGTTGCAGGGGTGCCATGTGAATCATTGAATTGAGAATCTCGGAGACATGAATTGATTATTTTATTATTTAAATGTTTAAACTTTAAGATTTGATATGTGAATTTTATTCATGTGATAAACTATTTAATTTACTCTGATTTACTTTATGGTTGGATGAGATGATGTGTGCAACTACTTGTAACCCGCCTAGAATGTTTAATTGATTTTAATTAGTGTTTTTTGCTCTGTTTTCAAACTTATTTGAAAAAGGTTTTGTCAGTTGGATGTCATTTTCCAAACTTTATTCTAGGAGCTATTAAACATCGATGCATGCACAGGCTGACTCTTTAAAGCTTAATTCTAATAGGACGATGCCATGACCTTGTTTTAAAAAAAAATCATATTTTTAGTTTAAAATTTTGGTGCATTACATATTTGGTATCAGAATCAAAAAAATTAATTTAGTGATTCATGACCAGTCCAATAACCTAGCATCACTTTGTAACTATGTTCTAATTAAATTTGATTGATTTCAATGTTTGTATGTATGTGAAAAATTTATTTTTTGCAAATTGATAACATAGAAACAAAGGATGCTTGGTATATAACACATATTTTATATTTAATTGTAGATGGCACATCGTGGTAACACAAATGTGAACTGCCAATGATTGGCAGACACAAAGTGGTTTTGTTATGACTGCCCTCAATAATTTATCCTAGGCAATAAATGCCGAAGTTCAGAATCAAAATGGGCAAGCGACATCAGTAGGAGCACAACATAGTCCAGTGACATATGAGAAATTTTTGAAGCTGGATCCTCTAGGCACTTAGGGAAAGTTGACCCTAAGGTTGCTCAGAGCTGCCTCAAGGAGATCAAATGAACCTTCCGAGTTCTGTTAGTGCCTAATGATCGGTAGACAAACTTCAGTACCTATCGACTGAATTGAGATACTCGAAAGTAGTGGGACACAGTTCATGTGGTTCAGTTCGCTCTTAGGGAGATTTTTAAGAGGTTTTTGTGGAGACATACTTCCTCAACATGCTCGGGACAAAAAGAAGTAGGAATTTTTGGATCTCGCACACAGGAGCATGAGTTTGGTAGACTACACTACCAAATTTAGGATCCTATAGTGTTATTGCCCGAACCTCTTCGCAAATGATAAGGCGAGAGCTACTAAGTTTGTTCGCAGACTAAAGAACAAACTTAGGTATTGGGTGATGACCAACAGGCCATCGACATTTGCATATGCCATTAAGGCCACCACCACTCTATCTGAGGAGTGGAAAAAGTTCAAGAAGGATCACTCCAAGAAGCCAATGGGCAATGGTGGGAATCACAAGCAACACTCTTCTAGTGAGAAGTTCACCCCACCTGCCAAGAAGCAGAAGTGGTAGGTCGGAAATATACAACAACAATAGAGTTGAATCAGCGATGCCCTAAGTGTAGTTGTCTTCACAGTGGATCGACATGCCCTCCAGAGAATGCAACCTGTCATTACTGTGGGAAGATAGGTCACTATGCGAGGGACTGTTATAAGAAGCAAGCAGATGAGAGGAGGTAGGTTGCAAAGGGAGGTCAGCCCCAATGGCATCAGTAATAGCAGATACAACAACAATAGAACAAGGTGGCCGATTGTAACACCCCAATTTTTAAATATAAAAAATGGTAATTTTTTTTTAAATTACTTTAACAAAATAACAACAGAAAATCTATCAGGACCAAAACTTGGCATGCTACTTCTTGTATACATTCATGACCATTCAACAATGAAATGAAAAATAAAGCATCCATAAATTGAATTTAACAGTCCATAATTGTCCCAAAATTAATTACAAACATTCAATTAACAAATGAATTAAAAATATCAGAGTCTAGAGCAATTAGAATTGCTCCCAGTCTAAAATATCAGAGGTTTGGGGAAAGGTATGGCTCGATCCCCATCGCAGCCTCCCACCATTGCATGTAAATCTACTTATTTTCTGAAAAACATTAAAAATAAAGGGTCAAAAATACAATGTCTCAGTAGGGTAGAGCTATACCAAACAAGTAAAACAGAATATGAAAGCAGAAATTTCATTTAACCTTTCATTTACTTAATCAAATTAGATACATACAAATTCAACATACCTTTTAAATATCTCAAGTAAGCATACTATTGCAAAAATAATAAATATTCATGATTCATTCAAACTTAATCACGTAAAATGCATGAATAGTTAAAAATGCATATACTTACCAATAGAGAAGCCCTTTCTCTGCATGAATCAATTCTTATTTTTAATTATCTTTTCTGTCTTATATGATGCATGCCATGCCTACCTAAGGCACATTATTTAGGTTATAATTTTTAACAGAACCCTATGGGTACAAACACAGGCAGAAGTTCTGGGTCAGGGCCACAAGGCAGATGGCGTTTTCAATCAAGGGGTAGCTTTTATCTTGGTCGGGCACCATTCGCCAGTGTCGGGTGAGGGACGCAAAGAGCGAGAGAAGTTTCTATGTTACCATTTCGATGAATCAGACTTTACTCGTGAGGTTTTGTATTCTCTACACTGCAGTCTAATATGAAGGGTTTCTTTATTTTCGTGGTTGGGGAGGAGCAACCTTCCGTGCTCAAAACAATACCCACGAAGGCAGATTAGTACCACTCACCTTCTTTTAGTGAGCATTAGTCATTTTATGTCACATGTTTAACCATTAATCATTTCTTTACATAAAACATATGTTTAGCAATCTCATTCAATAAATCCGACCACTTCAGAGACTAAGGATGCATTTTTGAAACCTTTGGTTTGAGAACATGGTACGTGTTTCATTCCTTTCAAAATCGTGCATGAATGTGTAACAAGAAAATAAATTTTTTTTTAAACACTAGATGCATCCATTTATTCACATCATTCATATCATGTACATTGTAGTCATACGTAAGGATTTGCAACATGTTCATTATCGTACAACATTCACATTCATTCACATAATGGATACTTCGGTCCAACCACTTGATATAGCCCACGAGCATGTTTGTGCCTTAATGCTTTTATCAATATGTGTCCCATGAGTGGACACTTACATTTCCTGTAGCAAATCCATACTTCGTAACAGTTCATAGCACATAGACATCCATTTGAAACATCATGCATTCACACGTATAATTCTCGCAACAAGTAACTAGCCAGGATTGAAACCAGATTCCTATCTCGTAAAAACTCAACTCTGTCCGACTATTACACAGACTGCAGAAAAATTTTTAGTCAATGGTTAGAGTTGATTTTTTCATTGTAAAAGATTTTGTCAGCTTTTTGATGCCACAAACTGTTTGTAATATTCATCCATATAAGAAAGCTACGAACGTTTTGGTGCAGGCCTATACTTTTCTGTTTTGACTATCACCGAACAATGCTCACTCCATGAACAAAGCTCAAAATTTCACAACAGATGTAAAATTTTGTTAGCTTTCCAATGCAATAGGCCACTCATCAAAACTCCTCTCGATGATGCAGATACAAGCAATTTACCGTTTGGGTGTTAGGCCGAAAACATAAAATACCTGGTATATGCATTCGGGTGCACCCAAAACGGGTCACCCGAATCCATATATTCAAATTTTTTTGCATGAATTAAACTAGAAAAAATTATAAGATTTACACTACACTAAACTAAAATAATCTAAAATAGACAAATCTTATTTTTGCATCCGTTTGGCCAGAAAACAACCCCATCTCTCATAGAGCTTATTTTCTCATAAATAATTTCGGTAAGTTTCATAATAAAATAAGTAAATCATATAATTTTCCTATGAATAAAAATTAGAAAATTATGAAATAATTCCATAATATCAGTATGAACATACACTATAATTTATAATTAAAATTTGCATGAAACTAATTAAATATATCATGGTTTTTACTAAAATTACCAAAATTTATTTTTCTAAGAAACCTGAAAACACCAAATACGTAATTTCTAAAAAAATCGAACATGGAAATCATTCAAAAGTTCACAGAGCATCTATAACAACATGATCTACTAACCCAAATAAAAGTTTATAAAAAAATAATTAGATAACCTAAGTATTTCAAAATTTTACGATTTTATTTTTTGAGAAACCGATTTTTAAGAAAAATATAATTTTTAAAGGGGTTTTTCTTTTTAAAACCCCTTTCAATTGCATACTTTGATAGCCCTAAGCCAAATCCATGTGTAGGAGGCATGGTTTAGGGTCTATACTTATGAAAAATTGATGGAATTTGTACCTACAAATTCCATTCTACACGTAGAGCATAGAACCCCCTACCTCTTTTGGCGAAATTCAATCCTACGAGCGTAGAGTGCTCTTCTCGCACGAACTGGCCATTCCACACATACAGAGGCCTCGAACACGACCTCCTTACCCTTCCTTAAAGCATGTGGAAGTCTCCTTTACTAAGCCAAGGGTGAAAACACCAAGAGTTTGGTATTGGGGAAAGGAAGAGAGAAGAGGAATTTGTTAGAGAGAAGAAACTTGGGAAAAATAAAAAGAGAGGGGGGGGGGTGAGCCCCTCCTCCCTTTTTATAGACTCTTAGTTAGGTCAAGGGCTGGGGCTAATCTCAGCCCTTGATCTAATCTAAGCTTAAGTTTTCAAAAAATCTAAACCTACCTCCCTTTTCTTTTTCCTAAAATTCCATTTTCTCTTTTTTGTTTGTTAGCTTAATATATAATATATTTTTTAAATTTCATATTTCATGAGACATTATATATACCTTATATCCTATATTAGGAGGCAAGGGTTGGTCAACCCCCATGGGTTGACCCCCTTTCCATTTTTGAAAATTTTCAACTTGCTTGCATGGCAAGCAAGTTGACTAGGTAAGTTTCTTTTTTTTTGTTAATTTAAGCATAGTGTATAACATATTATATATATATATTACATAGTATAATACATATACTTTAGGCTACATAAGTAAGGAAGGGGGTGGGTCGACCCCCATGGGTTGGCCCCCTTTTCATTTTACATAGAAGTCAACTTGCTTACTTGGCAAGCAAGTTGACTTGGTAAGTTTTTATTTATTATTATTTTTTGAATTTCTTTTCCTTTCTTTCCTTCTTCCTTCCTTGGTCCAAACCCTTCTAGAGCCCTCTAGGCTAGATGCCCCCCCTTATGGGGCTTGGTTTTGAAAAAAGGCAACTATTGACTTTTAAATTCCTCTTTTTAAATTTTTGGTAACTTTTAATCTAACATAATTTTAAAGCTTTATTTTTTATTACAATTTAAAGTTTTAAATTAGATGCCACATAGAATGGGATGACCCACCTATGGACTCCTACCATTTTATTAAATTTAGAATTTTTTTTAATTCCATTCCATCAAATAAAATTCTATCTTAATTTAAACCAAATTCAAATAAAATCTTTTGCAAATTAAAAATATAAATTTACATGAAATGTCAATATATAAAATTTAAGTTAATCCTACACATAATTAAATTTTATTCATAAATTTTTTAATTCCTATATATTTAAATTATTTTTTTCTTAATTATCCTTTAAGGGTTAATTCAAAATTCTCAGAAATAATTTTTGACAAATTTGAATTCTATGGGGTCGGTGGAACCCTTGGGCGTGCAGGGGTTATTTTCTCATATTAAAAAGTTTTTTTCTAACTCCTACAAGTCTTTTAGCATAGTGTCTACTTAAAATTTAAATATTTTCTTTGTCACCCAATAAGGAAATTACGAATATTCAAGAAAATTCCTCAAAAAATTATGGGTATTACATCCAACCCCCGTTAAAAAAATTTGTCCTTGAAATTTGGTTAAGGTTATGTACCAAACAAGTATAGATGTTTTGCTCTCATATCTGCCTCGAGCTCCCAAGTACACTCTTTGAGCCCATGTTGCTGCCATCGAACTTTCACGAGCAGGATCGTCTTATGTTGTAGCACCTATTATCATCGATGTACTATCTCGATAGGATGCTCCTCAAATGTAAGATCCTTCTGAATCTCTACTTTGTCGTACTGAATGACATGTGTAGGGTCCGACACATACTTTCTAAACATTGACACGTAGAAAACATCCTGGATGTTCGAGAACTAAAAAGAAAGTGCCAGTCTATAAGCTATGACTTCGATCCTCTCGAAGATGAGAAAAGGTCCTACATACCTCAGAATCAACTTTTCTTTCTTGCCAAACTGAAACACGCTCTTTGTAGGCGATACTCTGACAAATATGTGGTCTCCCACCTCAAATGTAACATCTTGGTGCTTTGGATCTACATAGCTCTTCTGACGGCTCTGAGCAGTGAAGAGTCTCTTACGAATCAACTGTACTTAAGTTTTATTTGCTACACGATTAACAATGGAAAAAAATGCTAACCTATAAATTCAAAAAATCATTTGCTTGCCTAACCCCTTTTATGTTTGTAGGCATCATATATTATCACATGATATTTGGCTTTAATGTATAGATAAGCATATAATTCAAGTATAAGTTGTATGTCTAAGTCAATGCACCTTCGTTATATTTATAAGCACACATATGTATGTTTTACATGTAACCTTGTTGTATTGGCCTTTACACTACAAGAAAATACGTTGTTAGCGACAGACGTTAGCGACGGAATTTTTCCGTTGCTCGTTAGCAACAGATTACCAAGCGACAAACATCCATCGCTATAATTAATGAAGTTTACGAACATAGCGACGGAATATAGTCCGTTGCCCAGTCCGTCGCTACTTAGCGACGGATTTTGCGACGTAATGGTTTGTCGTTACGGTCGCACCATTTGCCGACGACGTTGGCGACCGAATCCAGTATGTTGCTACTTAGCGACAGACTTGGCAACAGAATATAGTCCGTCGCTCGTTCCGTAAATTTGATTTACGTTGGCTTAGCGACAGAATTCATCCGTCGCTAATTTTCGAATAACCCTAATCCCAGACAGCTTTTCCTTTTCTTCTTTCGTTGCTCCTGCCGTTCGCCGCTCCCCCCATTCGCCGCTCCCGTCGTTCGCCATTCGTCGTTTGTCGGTCCCACCATCCACCGGTCCCACCGTTCGCCGGTCTCAACCCCTGGAGACAGGTAAAGGAAGGCACCCCCCCCGGCAGGGGGTTAACCCCCTGCCGAAAAACGCAGGTTTTGGCAGGGGGTTAACCCCCTGCTGTTCCGGTAGGGGGTTTAACCCCTGCCTTTCCGACAGGGGGTTTAACCCCTGCCTTTCCGACAGGGGGTTTAACCCCTGCCTTTTCCGGCAGGGGGCGACTCTGGCAGGGGGTTAACCCCCTGCCTTTCCGGCAAGGGGTCGACCCCGGGGGTCGACCCCCTGGCTTTCCGGCATGGGTTTAACCCCCTGCCAGAACAAGCAGGGGGTCGACCCTCTCCCTGATCAGGCAAAGGGGCGACCCCCTGCTGTTCCGGCAGGGGGTCGACTCACTGGCGGAAAGGCTGGGGGTCGACCCCCTGCCCGAACAGGGGGTCAGTTAACCCCCTATGTTTCGTAAGGGGGTTAACCCCCTATGTTCCGTAAGGGGGTCGACCCCCTTCCGGAATAGCAGGGGAGTCAACCCCTTGCCGGAACAACCTCTTTTTTTTTCGTGGTGACTTCATTTTAAAATTGTGTTTTTTGTTCAGATTTTTCAACAAAACCAACTCGTGCTCAACCACTTGTGGTAAGTAATTGATAAAAACAATGCAAATGGGGTAAATACCCGTGGTAAGTAAGTGATGCAAGCGTATCACATGTTATTTAATTTTTTAGATGTAACACTTTATTGTTCACACACTCACTTAGTTGTTGATACTTAGGGTTGCTTTGTTGGAGTTCGGAGATCATGCTTTGCATGATTTTAATGTATGAATATTGAAGTGTTCTTATTTTTGGAGTATAGAGTCCATGCTGAGCATAGTAGTAATTAGTGAGATATTGAAGTGTGTATGCTGCAGGTACATGTTTGTCATTTGTTTGATATGAATGATTACGATGTAATGCAATGTTTGATGTAATTTTATCCATGCTTGCATGTAGTTACTTTTAATTTGATTATGATTTCCATGTGAAATTATATAATGAATGCATGTTTCAAATGATTGTATCGTGTCATTAATAGTTTGCACATAAAAATATTAAGTTATCAATGCATGCATCAAAATTCTTGTTATTGCATGACATCATATATTGCATGATAAATTTGATATTTTCTTCATCGTAGCATTCTGATTGTTCTCTTTTAATTCGTTAGGCTATTATTCGTAACATCATAAGAAAATGACTGCAAACCGTGAATGGATGTACCGTAGGATAGTGGACAATGAGTTATCGCATGAATATATGGATGATGTTGACAGTTTTATAGAATTTGCAACGGCAAGTGTCAATATAGTGGATCCCACAGGTCAGATTAGGTGTCCCTGCAAGATTTGTAAGAATAATCGATTTGTAGAACCTCATAACGTTAGACATCACCTATACAAGAAGGGTTTTGTGAGTGATTATCAGAACTGGACGTTTCATGGAGAAGAATTCAGAAACAATTTTGATGCACGGGTGAATGTGGTGCACGATAATCCATATACGGATTTGATATTTGATGTTGCAGGAACAGAACTGGGTTTTGCTATGAGTTCTAGTGATGTAAGAACTGCCGTAGATGAAGAATCACCAAACGATGCAGCTAGTAGATTTTATAATTTACTTAGAGATGCTGATGAGTCACTTTAGAACGGTTGCGAGAGTCATACTATCTTGTCTGCAGTTCTTCAACTAATGAATTTGAAGTCCGAGTATAATTTGAGTCAATCATGTTTTGACCGTTTGTGCATGATTGTGAAGAGTATGTTGCCCAAAGATGAGAAATTGCCACAAAAATTCTATCGTGCGAAAGTTATGGTCAATGCTCTAGGTATAGGTTACAAAAAGATTGATGCATGTCCAAATCACTGCATGTTGTATTTCAAGGAGCAGGAAAACAACATATCATGCCCGTCATGTGGGCATCCTCGGTTAAGCCAAAAACAAGAGGCAATGAGAGTACGAGATCAAAGGAAGTTTCATACAAGTTGCTCCGCTACTTTCCTATCACTCCTAGATTGCAGCGATTGTATATGTCTTCAAGGACAGCTAAACACATGAGATGGCATGCAAATAAAGTTCAACACGATGAAAACAAGATCACACATCCTGTTGACGCTGAAGCTTGGAAGCACTTTGATCGTACTCATCAGAACTTCGCAATGGAAGTGCGAAATGTTAGACTTGGTCTATGTACAGATGAATTTAATCCATTTGGGGGTAGATCAACTCCATACTCATGCTGGCCAGTATTTGTAACTCCATACAACCTTCCACCAAGCTTGTGTATGAAACGTTCAAATCTTTTCTTGTCTCTGTTGATCCCTGGTTCGACCTCACCTGGCCAAAATCTTGATGTATATTTAAGGCCATTGATTGATGAACTAAAAGTATTGTGGGATGACAGTGTTACCACGTATGATGCCCACCAAAAACAAAATTTCAACATGAAGGTCGTTGTTCTATGGACAATCAGTGACTTCCCTGCATATGGTATGCTATCTGGTTGGAGCACACATGGGAGATTGGCATGTCCGTACTACATGGAGGATTCCAAAGCTTTTAGATTGAGGCATGAAAAGAAGCCTTGCTGGTTTGAGTGCCATCGTCGATTTCTACCCAACGACCATCCGTTCCGACGACAAAAGAATGCGTTTAAAGCATGCACAACTAAAACAGAAGGTTCATCCTCAAGATTGTCTGGCATAGAGATTCTAAGAAGATTGCGATACTTTCCAGATGTATTAACAGATGCCCGCAGTCCTACACCCTTTCGTGGATTTGGGAAGGATCACAATTGGACGAAGAAATCTATTTTTTGGGAACTATCGTATTGGCCGACCCTATTGATACGACATAATTTGGATGTGATGCATGTGGAGAAAAATGTGTTTGATAATGTGTTCAATATAGTAATGAATGTTAAAGGAAAAATGAAGGATAATCCGAAGGCCCGTATAGATTTAAAATTAATATGTAAAATACCAGAATTGGAACTCAAAGAGTATAATGGCAAAGTACTGAAACCAAAGGCAAAGTACGTGCTCGGACCTGATCAAATAAAACATGTATGTCAATGGTTGAGACAATTGAGATTTCCAGATGGATATGTCTCTAACATTGCTCGGGCTGTGAAGATTGACGATGGACAGTTATATGGGTTGAAGAGCCATGATTGTCATATCTTTATGCAACGATTGATACCCCTAGCATTCCATGATATGTTAGACAAACCTATATGGGGGGTACTGTCTGAGTTGAGCGGATTTTTCAGAACATTGTGCGCATCGGAGGTCGTAGTATCAGATGTAAAGAATCTCGAGGACTCTGTCATCACCACTGTTTGTCTGCTAGAAAATATATTTCTGCCAGCATTTTTCGATGTTATGGAACATTTGATCATACATCTGCCATATGAACTAAGGTTTGGTGGCCCTGTGCAATATCGATGGATGTACCCATTTGAAAGGTATATGTTTTTTTATATTTGTCTCTTTAATGACAGATATTTAAAATTTGAAATGTATATTTTTGCCAGATGTATGTTCGACCTCAAAAAAAAGGTTCGTAATAAAGCAAGAGTAGAAGGCTCTATTTGTGAGGTGTACACTTTAGAAGAGATTTCAAATTTTTCATCTATGTACTTCGAACCTCATATTCCAACACATTACACATGCCCGCTCCGTAACGATGATGGAGAACAAGTAACTGTAGCTGACAAGTTATCGATATTTCAACCACTTGGGCATGCATTTGGTAGTTGCCGATCAAAGCTCTTGACAGATCGAGAGCAAGACACAACACACATCTATATTCTTTTTAATTGCTCAGCGATCGACCCATACATCGAGTAAGTATATGTAGACGCAACACAATTATAAATCCTTTTATGTTTTATATATGGATACATGGCTCGATAATATAAGTATTTGTGGTTTGCAGACGATTTGATCTGGAGTTGCAAAGAGAAGTTTCACATCTCACTAATGCAGAAGTACAAAAAGAATGTGAAACTAAGTTTGTGGAGTGGTTGAAACAGTTGGTAAAGAAGCTAACATAAATTTCGTACTTATAAACAACACTAAGTTACTTAATTGATCGTGATCACAATCATTGTTTATGTCTGTGCGTAGGTCCCCCATGGTGATGTTAAAGATCAAGGAATATGTGATTTAGAAAATGGTCCGACCAAAGTTGTGCAATGCTACAACAGTTACATAATAAATGGTTATCGATTCCATAAAAAAGATTACGATATAAACAAATCAACGATGAATAGTGGTGTGTGTGTCAAGGGTAGCAGCTACGGTGAAAATAAACATGATTACTACGGTGTTATAGAGGAAATAATGGAGTTGACTTACTTTATTCAAGTGTCATTGGTTTGATCCAACTGCAACAAGACTCGACAAAGCTTCAGGCATTTCGGAGGTGAATCATAAATCCAGGTTTGGAACATATGAACCATTCATATTAGCCTCACAAGCTCAACAAGTTTATTATACTTCATATCCGAGTATAAAAAAGTCAGATAGAAATGAATGGTGGGCAGTTTGCAAGGTGAAGTTCAAACTATACCCTGAGTATGATCAGTTACAGGAAGATGAGTTAGCTGAAGATAGCGATTACTATCAATCAGATGATGTCTATGACTTCGCTTATGGTCACGATGTTGCACATGATATGCATGTCATATCTCTATTGGCCGATGAAACATTCATAAAAGAATGTGATCCAAATGATGTACCAAGTGGATGGGCAAACAATGAAGAAGAAGAAGAAGAAGAAGAAGAAGAAAGTCAATCAAGTAATGAGGAAGAATTCTTAAGCTAGTGAGCAAAATCTTGTAATACAAACCTCTATTTAAATGCATTGCAATACTTTATGTGAATGCTTTGAATTATTTGAATGTATTGTAATACTTGATGTGAATGAATGAGTTGTATTGCAATACTTGATGTGAATGATTAAAAATTTTATTTGAATGTATTGTAATACTTGATACAAATTATTTGAATGCATTGTAATACTTGATGTGAATGATTTAAATTATTTGAATGTATTGTAATACTTGATACGAATTATTTAAATTCATTGTAATACTTGATGTGAATGATTTGAATTATTTGAATGTATTGTAATTTATGCAACGAATGATTTGAATTATTGCAATACTTGATGTGAATGATTTGAATTATTTGAATGCATTGTAATACTTGATGCGAATGATTTGAATGCATTGCAATGCTTGATGTGAATGACTTGAATGCATTGCAGTACCTGATATGAATGTATTGTAATACTTGATGCGAATGATTTGAATTATTGTAATACTTGATGCGAATGATTTGAATTATTGTAATACTTGATGCGAATGACTTGAATGTATTGTAATACTTGATGTGAATGACTTGAATGTATTGTATGACATATGTTATTTGTTAGAATATGGTTCGTGGAGGTTACAGTGGTCGCTCATCCAGTAGTAGTCAGGCCCAGCCTTCATCTTCATGGGCTCCTGTGATAGGTATATCATTTAACTAATTAGATGCTTGATTAGTTCAAATGCGTATTCTGAGAAAGTCTAACGTATCTTTTTACAGATGATGTTTCGCCTGTACACGACCCACCTACATCAGTTGATCAAACAAGTCATGAGCCAACACAGGAAGCAGGGTCTTCTCAGTCTGCCACAAGAAGACTCATTCAAATAGTGTATATCGATAATCGACCGTAAGTATTTTGTTTTCAATTATTGCATATCTTATAAATATTTTATATTGATATTTACTGTGTACCAATTCATGTGCAATACGAGGTTTGAGCCACAAGAAGTAGTACGAGAGATTAGGAATTCACTTCTTCAACATCTACCAGGACCGGTGGCTCAATGTAAAGAGTACTCAAAGGAGGTGTTAGACAAATTGTGGTCATCATTCATGGTATACAGTTGTTTTTCATAGTTAATATGTTTTATATTTAATTTATTTAAGTAATGTCTACTAACTTTCTGAAAATATTTGTAGGCTTCGAATCGCTTCGCAACTACGGTGGAAGAAAATGATGCAAGGAAGGTGTGGCAGAAGGTGGCTGCCAATCGATTTGCAGACATGCTGCACACTATGAAGACTGCAGCAAAAAAAACATCTGGCATAATAGATGATCCACTACAGTGGAAGGGCCATGACCCTATTACTATCAGGAGAGATTATTGGGATGAAATGTGCGATAAGTGGGCGGGAGATGCATTTCGAAATCGCTCTACGAAGGCTGCACAAAATCGAGCGAAAATGCTCGAAGCCCATCTACACACAGGTGAATCTAAGACATTTGGGAGCCACCTGAAGAAAATGGTAACTCATCAATATATCATATTAATTTTATAAGTATTGTTGCAAACTTGTGAACTAAATCTTTTGTCCTTTAACTTCGCAGGAAGCAGAAAAAGGAGGCATTGTACCATATAAGGATGTGTTTGTTGAAACACATAAACGTAAGACCACGGGAGTATTCGTATCAGAGAAGACGAGAACAACAACAGTATGTATTTATTCTATTAATAATCACTGCAATATGCAAGTTATCATAATGTTATTATTAATTATTAATGCATACTTTAAACATTATTTTGTAGGAGGCATATGAACAACAGATGGTAGAGCGATATGGCAATGACGCTACTCAGCATCCATCATTTGATCCAGCAGCATGGATGACTGCAGTAGGTGAACCCAAAAAGGGTCGCGTGTTCGGGTTTGGGAGTAATCTGAACACTTCACCAGTTATTGCTTCTTTCAGTTACAGCTCACCGACTTCTTCCGTCGACATAAGCTCCAAGTAGCAGCATATTCTTTCCGGTGATGATGTACGCCAGATCATTAAGGACACAATGAATGACTACTTCCATGACACTGTCGCCCCCTTTCTTCGAGATGAGATCAACAATCTTGTGCTGAACAGGGGATCTTCGATTGCAGGTCCCTCTCAGGTATAATCACATATTCAGTTATTTGTCTGTCTGCCTTAGAACACATATGAGCATAATCGAATCACATATATAACTTTTTGTCTACCTTAGAGCACATATGAGCATGATAGAATCACATATAGAGTTTTTTGCCTGCCTTAGAGCACATATGAGCATGCTATAATCGCATATAAAGTTTTTTGCCTGCCTTAGAGAACATATGAGCATGATAGAATCACATATAAAGTTTTTTTGACTGCCTTAGAGCACATATGAGCATGATAGAATCACATATAGAGTTTTTGGCCTGCCTTAGAGCACATATGAGCATGCCATAATCACATATAAAGTTTTTTGCCTGCCTTAGAGCACATATGAGCATGATAGAATCATATATAAAGTTTTTTTGACTGCCTTAGAACACATATGAGCATGCTATAATCACATATTCAGTTTTTTGACTGCCTGAGAACACATATGAGCATGTTATAATCACATATTCAGTTTTTTGACTGCCTGAGAACACATATGAGCATGCCAAAATCACATATAAATTTTTTTTACTGCCTTAGAACATATATCATTCATGATATATTCACATATAAAGTTTTTTGCTTTGCCTGCCTTAGAGCACATATGAGCATGATAGAATCACATATAAAGTTTTTTTGACTACCTTAGAACACATGTGAGCATGCTATAATCACATATTCAATTTTTTGACTGCCTTAGCACACATATAAGCATGATCGAATCACATATATAGTTTTTTGACTGCCTTAGAGCACATATGAGCATGATAGAATCACATATAAAGTTTTTTTATTGCCTTAGAACACATATGAGCACATGATAGAATCACATATAGTGTGTAATTTACTTCATTATATTTTGTTTATCAATACTGACTGTTCTTTTCTTGTGTAGGCTGCTAGCGATAATCAACGTAGCGGAGCTGAAGGGACAGATAAAGGCAATGAAGAAGAAGACGCACAAAATCTTGGCGATGATTAGAGAACTGTGTTGAAGTTCTATTTTTTTTGTTTCTTAAATGTAATTATTGAATTGTAGTTAATTGAACTTGTTAATTTTAAGGTGAAACGATTAATTGTTGTAGATTCCTTTTATATGGAATTTTTGTGTGGTTTGTTTTTTTATTTACAAGAAATATAAATTGTACAAGAAATATAAATTGTACCGTTCTCGGTATTTAATTTTTAAATATTTTTTTAATTTTTTTTTTCGTGTTTGCGACGGATTAGCGACGGAACCATCCGTCGCTATGCATATAAATCTAGCGACGGACGTAAATCCGTCGCCAAGCCGTGGTCGCCGTTTAGTACCGGCGGATTGGCGACGAAATATATCGCTCGTTATTCCATCGCAATTAGCGACGGACCTAGCGACAAATTTATTCTGTCGCCAGTTAGCGTCGAAAAATTCACGACGTAAGCATACAGTCGCCTAGTTGTCGATAATCCGTCGTTAATCCTGTTAGCGACGGAATGTGGTCATCGCTAATCCACGACTTTGTTGTGGTGTTAGGCATAGCGTATATTTGCATACGTAAACTCTTTGTAATATTTGGCTATAGTCTAAGTATAGACAAGCCTTAGCCTTCTCAAGGCAACAATATTCGTGAATCATATGGTGATTGAAATCATAATAACTTCAATATAGGCTTCTTGGTAGCCTAAATTCTTTGAGTATTGAACCCTCAAGGTGCGTGGTATTGCATCAAATCCTTTCTAAGGATTTGCACAAGACTTATATTACCTCAAGATTTCTTTGGTAGAATATTTTTTATATTTTTCCAAGGTGTGGTTGGGCCAATACGAACTCTTTGAAATTCATTAAGTAAATGTCAATTTATAAAGCTTTTCTTTGATAAATCCAACTTCATCTGAGTTGATTCAAATTCAAGATCCAGTTGAGAAGGAACCAAGATCTTATTTAGAAAATCCAAATCCAAATCCATTTGAGAAGGATCCAAGATCCAATTAAGAAAATCCAAATCCATTTAAGATGGATCCAAGATCCAAATTTTGAAATCCAAATCTATTTGAGATGGATCCAAGATCCAATTTTAGAAATCCAAATCAATTTGAGATGGATCCAAGATCCAAATTTTGAAATCCAAATCTATTTGAGATGGATCCAAGATCCAAATTTAGAAATCCAAATCCATTTGAGATGGATCCAAGATCCAAATCCATTTAAGATGGATCTAAGATCCAAATTTTGAAATCCAAATCCATTTGAGATGGACCCAAGATCCAAATTTTGAAATCCACATCTATTTTAGATGGATACAAGATCCAATTTAAAAATCTAAATCCATTTGAGATGGATCCAAGATCCAAATCTTGAAATTCAAATCCATTTTAGATGGATCCAAGATCCAATTTAGAAATCCAAATCCATTTAAGATGGATCCAAGATCCAAATTTAGAAATCCAAATCTACTTGAGATGGATCCAAGATGCAAATTTTAAAATCCATAAATCTATTAGTTAAAAAAAAACAAGTCATTCCAAAAAAAATGTTTTTTTTATTGAATGTGATCAAGAATCTTGTTTTTAATTAGAATGAACCACAATTATCCAAATTGTTTTGCTGGGGCATGACTCTAGAGAACATGGTTGTACAGATTTCTCAAAAAAAATCAAATTTTTATATCACACAAATTTAGAGCATTCATTCTCTCATATTCACATGAATCAAATTCAAAAATTGAATTAGGATCAAAACATATTCTTTCATACGAACTTCTAAGAGTATAATTTTTCTCTTGTCATTAGCCCATGGATTTTCAAAAATCTTTTAAAAAATTGAATGAAACATAACTTGCAAAATTCTAAAATGCATGAATGAATATATTAAGAAATTGCTTCATAATACTAATTAAGCATCTTCATGGTGATGGACTATCATTAGGACATGTAATTCATTCCTCTTTTCATAAAAGCATCATAAAGAAAATCATGTATCTTGATTAGGGATAATAGCACAGACAAAATCAAAAGCATAATAACAACTCATTTTATAACCCTATATGTGTTATGGAAACACTTGCCTATATGGATGAGAATAGAAATTAGGAAAGAGAATAGAAATTGAATAATATCAAGACGCATAAGGGATAATTTCACTTACCTTGACTTGGGACCTAGGCTTGGACCCCATATTGCTTGGACTCTTTCAAAGCACTATGAGAATAGGGAAGAGTTCCTAGAGAGGAAGCCTTCACTATTCTTAAGTGAAGAAAGAAGAGAACTTAAAAACTAAAACAAGAAGGAGAGAAGAAAACAAGAGAAAGAAGGAAGAGAGAAGTTCTTAGATGCTTGAAACTCTTGATTTGAGGGGTATTTATAGGGAGAGAGTCATGATTACTTTTAAAATGGAGGGTTGAGATGAATTTCAAGGAATCAATGGTGAAGAATAACTCATCTTACTTTTCCAATATTTTTCTCCCATGCATAACTCTTGACCCTATTAAGCTAGCCTTTCTAGCTTTGTAAGATATATTTTTAGATTTAATAGATATTTCATTAGATTTTAGAAAATCAATTTAATCATTAGTGTACTTGCTTAGTTTGAATCTAATTGGTAGTTTCTACCTAATGTATACTTCTTAGTTACTTTCTAGTTACTTCAATTTTTATATTATTTCTTGTAGTTAGATTCTAACAATTTAGTTGCCTTTTCTATTTACTCTATGTACTTTTTATTCTTTAGAATATTCTTACTTACCTTATGAAAATCCCATATTGAATCTCATATTTTTCTAAAATTTAATTACAATGTTATACTTTTGAAAATTCATTTATAAGGTCATACTTTTCAAAAATTCAAATACTAGGTTATATTTTTCCAAAATTCATATAAAAGGTTTCATTTTTTCCAAAATTCCAATACAAGGCTATATTTTCCCAAAATTTAAATACAAGGTTATATTTTTCCTAAATTCAAATATAAGGCTATATTTTCCTAAAATTTCATTTATGACTAATCATTCTAGGTTTAATTAGTTCTATTGGTCTCTTATTTTAGATCTTAGAAACCTCAATTATAAATGAAATAAAAATAATAAGAATACCTGAAATGTTGTGGGTCTTAGATCCTACCCCTCTTAAAAAGGATTTCGTCCGCGAAATATGATCTCGAGCTATACAAACAAGTCAGGATACTTTTTTTTATGCTAGCCTCCGGCTTCCATGTACAATCTTTGATGCCATGGTATTGTCATCGTACCTTGACTAACTGTGAACACCCCAATTTTTTCAAAATTTTGTAAATATTTTCTTTTTGCCCTTGGCCCCCATTTTCTGAGTAAATTGAGTCATTTTCACTCAAAATTCTAGTATATTTCTTGAATTCACTGGAATCCAAATTCATTTTACATATCTGACTCAATTTTGGATCCGAATCTAATATCAAAATCAAAATTTGAGTCTCGTTATCTAATTTTCAGACTAAAATTACAAAAATACCAAAAATAATTTCTGAAAGGTTCATGTAGTCGATCCGGTATTCATTTGCATCTGATGCTTTGTATTTCTTGACTCGAGGTCTAAAACTCAAATATTTTCTCAAAACCCGGATTTGAACCCATTTTCTGAATTTTTTTTCAAATTTCAAACCGAATTCCCAAAAAAACCTTTATTTTGTAAATATTTTTAAATTTCGCAAAATTAGTTTAAAATCTTTTACTTTTAGAGTTTCTATTTCAAAAATACAAAAAAATATAGAAAATACAAAAAGAAGAAAAAAATAGAAAAGAAAATAAAAGAAATGGCTTTTAAACCACCCTTTTTGAAAAGAACTTGTAGAGGAGCCCCTTTTGAAAATTTCAACACATAGAAAGTCATTGTTTTGAAAAAATTTAAAATAAGGATCATATCGAAAGAGAGCCTAACGGCCTCCTGTTATAAAACAAGAGGCGTAGGGGTCTCTTCAGATCATCCATTAGCGCCTTCATCGATCGATCAATCCTTTCTCACCATCGCCTTCCTTCTTCTTCACTGATCTCTTCTTCCCCTCTTCCTCCTCCTAGCATTATTTTTGGGTTCTCGGGAGGAAATCCTGCGGCAGAATTTCTTCCCCCTTCTAAAGAGGTTATTTCAGAATCCCTGCAGAAACCACGGTAAGTGCCCCTCTCCTCTCTTGCTTTTTTTTTTTTTTTCTCTAGCTTTTCTATTTTGGCCCCCGTTAACGCATCCCTGAACGACGTTGAATTGCCTATAGCAACTTCAACACATCCTTGTGCAATAGTAACAGAATAAGCGATTTCAATATTTGTCTTCGGTTTATCCATTTATTTTTGTCAAATTTCTTTTGTTCATATAATTGCTAATCTTTGTTCGTGTTGTTTAAATCCAATACCCCTTGCAATTCATTATAGCATTTTTTGTATTCTTCACTTCTTATGTTCTACATTTCAATATGCTAACATTTCCTACCCTTCATCCACATAACTTTATCTGCCTATTTCAATTTAGTTTCATTTTTGTTTTTGCACATTTTTTTTTGTTGAAATGTTTTCCATAATGATATCCGATCTGATCCAGTATCATATCGGGTTCATTCTGCAAAGGATTTCAATCAATCTCATATTCCTGGTTTTCCTTTTGACTATGGTCATTTTGCTTGTTAATCTCGTATTTTGAAATCTTCTCAACGTATTATGCTCTGTGCCCCTTTCATCATCGTCCCATTTAATCTCTGCCATTTTGCCTCCCATCAAGTTCATTGCTAGTCATTAGCAATGCAAGCCTCCTGTAATTTTACATCCCACTGCCAGGATTGTTTTGTGAATTAAGTCTGCAATTAGCAGTTATAGCATCTGACTATATCTGTGCTCAGCCTCGAAATGCCTATACCTAAAGTCTGTTGAGAAATGACACTCAGCTGTCAACTTCATCTCAAGACATCGGTTATAATAATACAGTCGTTGATCCGAAATGCCTATCCTGCATTCTATTGTAAGGCCACAATATCATTCTATGGATGAATATTGTGAAGAGTTTTACGTTTGCAATAAGCATAAACAAGTGGTGCTAAATGACTCGAAAGATATTGCTGTGAAAATCCTTGTCAGTATGATTGATTACCTTTAAAAGGTTGCCTATAAATTAATCGAATCATGGGAAAATAAGCACTAGATGTCTCTGTCTTGGGTTTGAGAGCTACCTACCTCGATTTTTATGGTGATCCTAATAAAAATTTGCAGAACAGAAGGACATACTCAGAGACATGTCAGAACCCGAAAACGCCAAGTCCATGATAGGAAAATTCGAATTGTATAAGTTCTGAGATGCCTGATTTCTGTGCATTGTTCCTGCATTGAAAGAATTGATGTTCTCTCCAGAAGGTGATAATCAAAAGGGGGACTTGATTTTCATGCTTGATTTTCATGCTCTCATCCCAACTCAAGTTTGCCTCTTGATTGCTGGTTGGGTTTGTTTAAATCCCAGTGCTTGCAAATAGCTATTTCGTTAGTTAAGATCAGTAAATTCAAGGGTTATGTTTTTTTTAGTATTCCATATATAGATAATTTTGTATGATGTTGATATCTCTAAGCATGCTTGCTTTTTACACAGATTATGTTTTGTTTTAAATACAATCGTTTTACACCTGCTACCACTGTATGAAATCCAGTAAATGGCTGTGAATGTTTTGAGACTTCCATCAGGATTCCCCCCATGATCAACATAGTAAGTCTGTCTTGATGCAATTGGAATCCAGAGGGGCCATGACCTGCCATTTCCGTTCAAAGAGAGTTTAAAGGGGAGTTTAACAAAGGGGCAATATTTCAAAGAATATCACCTACTGCTATACATCTCAGCACAACATACCATCACTACACCCTCCTGCTAGCTGCATCTGATGCACACCCAATACCTGTCACAACACCATGCCACGACAGCAACATTTTATAAAATTTCCTGTTAGTGGCATTGGCTTTGTTAGAATCCAATTCCATCAACACCTTTTACCTGCTGAGACCTCCTACTCACTCCATTTACACTACCTGCAACCAGCAACACTCTATCTGATATACTTCATTATGCTTCACCTCATTGCTGCAATTACAACAACATTACACACTTACTGTGATTACAACATCTTGTGCATTTCCACTATCACAGTCTCTACTACTACCACTGCACTACATTTCTTTTCTGTTACTTCTCCAACACCATTTCTACAACCAAACACACCTCAACAACTCCACCTTGCATATCCCCTATGCGCACCATCTTACCTGCCTTTGTCAGCACCTATCAATACTCATCACCATATTGGTTGTTGCCACCTACAGCCTAGCCCCTGCAACTTGTGGCAGCATTACCACTTCACCATTCAACCCATAGTAATCCACTATTGCTATACACCCACTTAGCATTTACATTCACCCTCAATTTTACCTGCTAGCAATTTCTACACCCATCACCAGTAGCATTTACCTTCCATTTTCACCACCTCATTATTTTCCCCTGTAGCTTTTTCACAAAACTTACAGCAATGCTAATGCATTGCTGTAAATGTTTCACCACAGCAGTGCCAAGGCACTACCGTGGTTTTCAAACATTCACAGTGATATAGGGCGTTGCTACAGTTCCTACAACACCACACCTATTGTTGCTTCTGTTATCCCTCCCCACAACTACCAAAATCACATTAGCAACTCACCTTTCACAGATGCAACCTCAAGCTCTGCAACAGATACAGGCCCAGCTGTAGGTATTGATATAGTCACAGTCTCAATGACATATTCCAATCCACTACTTGCCATCTTTTTCCCCTATGATTTCATTTGTTGTAGTGCTTCACAGCATATCTGTGTTGTTGTACTGTCTCATCATTGTGAGGATGCTAAAGTTGTTGCTAATATAGCTGCTACACATATTCATGCTAGCACTTATACCTACAACACCTATATATCAGCTTCACTTCACCTCCTACATTGCAGTCATTATTGTCCATTCACATTCACTATCACTGTCAAAACCATCAAGGGTTATATGTCAACGTTGCTATGAAAATCGCTTGTGGCTAGGCCTATGAATCTGTCTGGGCTCTCATGAACTGGTTTTAATGACTTTCAGTCAATCATCCTGTAACCTATGTTGTTCATGCTACAGGGTCAATGGCTTCAACAGGGAATATGTAAGAGATGTCATTCTCTTCTTAAATTTAGAAATTTTGTAATTTCAGTCAATGATGTAATAGCTAGATATAATGAGATTTTACATTCCTTGCACTAGATTAGAATGTATGAGCATGCATATTTTACAGGATTATACATTTTTATAACATTTTTTCTTCTTTTTTTTCCCAAAAATTCACGAATGAGAAACACGAATGACACATGCATCATTCTAATAAGAGGTGATTAAACCCTAAGTTGATGATTTGCATCAATGGCCATAGTCAAGGTGTGAACAAAACTTATGATTTTCATCTTTTATGGAATAACATTGGATCCACACCGGATCTCTTTTCAAAAATCATCATATTTTCAAATATTTTCTTCCTTTATCAGAGTTTAATTTAAAATTAACTCAAAATATATATTAATGGCCATAGTCAGGATATATTAAGAGTTAATTTCATTTTAAACCCTATAAAGATACCAAAATATGTTTTATTCTTCACTTGAATTTAAATATGATTATTATATAATACATTTTATGACCATAGTAAGAAATGTATTATATCTTCAATCTTATTTCAATTCATTTAAAGAATGAAATATGCTTTTCAATATCCGTTTTTTCAAAATTACATTATATTTTCAAAAATCTTTTTTTTTAAATCCAAGTGATTTTGGGATAATTCTTCAAATACCTTCTTCATTTCTCAGACCAATCTTCAATTTTTATTCAAATTCTCCAAAAATTTAAAACTTCAATTTTGAAGTCTAATTTGACTTTGAAATTTCAAATTCCTTTTATATTCAAAATTCAAATCCAATTTCAAAGTTCAATTCAACTTTGAAAATTCAAATTCATTTTTATTTTTAGGATTCAATTTAGCATTTCAGATCAAATTTCAAAGTTCAATTTAACTTTGAAATTCTCGATTCATCTCCTGATTTCAAAACTCAAGCTTTAAATCAAGTTTATCCTTTATTTTTCAAAATCTCCAAAGTTCTATCTAAAGATTAAGTCTTGATTCTCAATTCAAAATCAAGGTTTTGAGATTGATTCTAAAATCTCAAAATTTGTTTTTTCCTAAGCTTAAAGCCCACTTTTAAATTCAAATCTGGATTTTCAAAATCAAGATCCATTTTTCAAAGTCCCATTTTGGATTTTCAAAATCCAGTTCCATCTTGGATTCTAGATTTAGAACCCAATTCCACCTTGGATTCAGAATTTCAAATCTAATTTCATCTTGGATTCAGATTTTCAAATCTAATCCCA
Organism: Nuphar pumila; assembly: GCF_984573655.1. Taxonomy (NCBI): domain Eukaryota; kingdom Viridiplantae; phylum Streptophyta; class Magnoliopsida; order Nymphaeales; family Nymphaeaceae; genus Nuphar; species Nuphar pumila. Next base: position 43,794,797 of record NC_143250.1, read on the forward strand.
TTTAGGATTCTAGGTTTCAGATTCAACTCCATCTTGGATTTCAGACTTCGGATCCAGTTCCACTTAGGATTCCAGATTTTAGGATTCAATTCCATCTTGAATTCCATACTTCGGATCCAATTCTATTTAGGATTCAACTCTGTCTTGGATTCCAGACTTCGGATCCAGTTTCATTTAGGATTCCAGATTTCGAATCCAAATCCATCTTGGATTCCAAACTTCGGATCTAATTCCATTCCCAATTCCATATTTCAAATCCAATTCTATTTTGAATTCCAGATTTCAAAACCAATTCCATTTTCAGATCCCATCTAGACTTCTTAAATCCAATTTTATTTTCAAATTCCATTTGGATTTCTTAAATCCAAATTCCATTCTGATTTCAAACTTTAAATCCGAAATTCAATTCCATTTCAAATTCCATCTCAATTTCAAAATCTAGATTCAAAACTCAAATTCAAAGCTCATTTTGACTTTGAAAATTTTATTTTGACTTCGAATTCTATCTCTTCCCCTTTTCTTTATCTCTTTAAATTCAAGATTTATTTTTGAGTCTCTGATTATCTCAAGACTTGGAATTTCAAGTCTCTTCTTCTAGATCTATCTCAAAATTCTAAGTTAGATTCAAAATCTAACTTTTTCAAATCGATTTCAAACCTTTGGATCATTTGTTCATTTCATTATCAAATTTATTTCAGAATCACTTGGGAAAATCCCAAAATTTATAAATTATTTTTCAAAAAGAGCATACATCTCTACATTTGTACAAGCATGATTCTTTGTGCATTTAGACTTAAAATAAATTCTTAGATGATATTTAGGCAAAGAAAAAGGCATAAATTTGATCCTTGGTTCGATTACCCTTGGTAAAGGCGTCAAGAATGGTCGAACCTCGTACCAACGAGCGAACCCCGTCTCTATTTTCCCATAAATTTTCAAAATGGAGGCGAGTAATTTCAAAACATTTTCAAAATTAAGGTCAAGTGAGACCTTTGCAAAAGAGTTTCTCTCTCTTCTTTCTTTTCTCTTCTCTCTTCTTTTCTGTCTTTTATTTTCCCTTCAAAAAGGAAAATAGAGGTTAGAAAGGCTAAGAGAAGGAAAAGAGAGAATACAAGAGGAAAATTTTTGCAATGATCACAGGAGTTGGCGACCGTGATGAGACCCGTCTCCGTCCGACCGAATTTGTGCCTTTTGCTTTGCTTTGATATTATCCAAGTCTTTATTCTTCAAATGTCAGCTTAATTTCCATGCAAACCTTAGGAGCCTAGACTCTGTCCTAGCTGATATAATGCATATAGGATTTAAGTATGGTTTGGTAGGACCATATTAAGGAGACTATTCCATGCTCACTTAGACTTAGGCTTGAAATACAAACTCTCCTTAATTCTAGGGATTGAATGCAAACAATGTATGCAAGTGTATGCTTCTCTTCATTTAAATTTTATCTCTTTAGGACTTTGCATTAGAGCTATCTGGTTTTATGGCATGTTGAACATGTTTTTGAAAACATCCCTACCTATATTGTCTCAGTCTTCACGTTGTTGGGCTCTCACTGAACCATAGTTTGGGAGAGAGTCTCACAACTGGATCACTTATTTGGGTTAATGCCCCCCTACCACGTACTTAAGGGCCATAGTTCGAAGTATATCAGTAGGTGTTCAAGGATGTTGGGAAGCCATTACCTTAGAACCAGAGGAATATTTCTATGCCACGTACTTCGAGCTTCGGCTTGAGTATATCGGCATATCTTGATTGGAATCAGATGATCTGAAACCTAGAGTTAGGATTAAGGTCCTACAAGCCATTTCAAATATTGCATTTAGAGTCAGCTTTAGGGAGTGTTGTTTGTGCATCTTTGTTTGTACAACTGTGATTTTGTGATATCTATTTTATTTTCTTATATTTCTCAAAGACCCTGGGTATTTTATTCGAAATGTCCTCTTTATTTTCAAAACCCGGGTGTATTTTTCTTTTCTTCTTCTGATTTCTTCAATTCTTTTGATCCTGCCTGCAATTCTTCAAATTTTAAATCTTTACCATCTATTTTCAAATTCTTTTTCCTCCTATCTTTCCAATGTATCTTTTGATTCTATTTCAAAAATTCTTGTTTACCTTTTCATAAATGAAATATCTTTTCGTCAAGAGATATCCTTTTTAAAATAGCATTTTTATTCATATTCTAGTTGTTTATTCCTCCCCACGAAATAACAACGCAATTGTCACAAATTCTGTGACGACTCAATCCCTAGTAATGGGATACCATTTTTTAACCTATTTAACCTGATTCTTTCTCTTGTCAAAACTTCTCCCAAAATTTCTTTAGTCTAAACCCTCCCTTTACTCCACAGAAAAATATGGTTCAAACGAGGACATGAAAAGAGACTGCTCAGCAATACAACAACAGTGAGATGGAAGGAATGAACTCTCCTAAATCAGTCAGAGGACAGGTTCAGGGAAAAGGAGATGATATTGATCCCACTATGTATGGCCTGTTTCAGAAGATGATGGCCAGGATGATGTCGGATCAAGCCGAGGATAGTCTGAAAAAGGCAATTCCTAAAAGCAAACTGAAGAAGAAGGTTGTGAAAAAGCAAGTCAAAATCGTTAGAAAGAAGGTTCAACCAGACACTACTTTTGAAGATACAGAATCAACAGAAGAAGAGTCAGAGAAGGAAGAGTAGCTTGTCTTCAGTCAGAATCCTCTATGGCAGTTTGTGAAGATAACAATTGAGGAGCTCGAATATGTGAACAAGCCTACTTCAGCTGAGGATTCGATGTGCGAGTAATTGAGGGAAATGACTTGAGCAATTAAAGATATTCAGGCTAAAAGTAAGGACAAGCAGACCTATACTGGCAAAGATTTCTATGATGGCCTCGACAGGGATGATAATCTAGAGAACCTTCCTCGTAAATTTCTCAAGTTTGACAAAACCGGTAATCCAAAGGCTCACTTGGCCACATTTTATGCGGAGTGCAACCGTTTCAGGAAAGATAACAGGGCTTTGTTTATTTGCTTCCCGCGCAACTTGGAAGGAGTAGTAGCCAGGTGGTATGCAGACCACATCAACCCTATCGAACTATGAGAGTTCAATAAAGTAGTGAACTTGTTTATCAAGCGCTTCATCTTCAATGTTGAGGCCTCACTCACTCTCAATCACTTGTATAATCTGAAGCAGAATGAAAGCGAAAGAGCAGGAGAATTCATCCATAGGTGGAGAAGCACCTGTAGCAAGATGAAGGTTCCCATTCTAGAGGAGCACGGGTTGCAGATAATCCTCAACAATTTCTCTCAACCCCTGAGGAGCCTCATCGTCACTTCTCCGGCAAAATCCTTCATCAAATTGATTGAGTGAGCCGAATGGTTCGAGTCAGGAATGGGAAATGGGCTCTACGAGGGCATGCCTCTAGTCAAGAATATCCAAGACCAGAAGAAGAAGGCACCGTTCACTCACTCAGCTGATACCTCCGGCAATGATCATGATAGTAGCAGTAGAAGAAACAAAAATAACAGTAAAAGTGGACAGAACCACAGTGCAACTGTGATCATCGCAAAATTTTTCCTCTCGTAATATTCTCTCTCTTCCTTCTCTTTTCCTTTTCAGCCCCTATTTCCTCCTTTTTGAAGGGAGAAATGAAAAGACAGAAAAGAAGAGAGAAGTGAAAAGAGAAGAAAGAAGAGAAAGAGGAACACTTTTGCGGGGTCTCATTTGACCTTAATTTTGAAAATATTTAAGAAAATAACTCACCTTCGTTTTGAAATATTTGCGGGAAAACTGAGAGACGGGATTCACTCATCGGTACGAGGTTCGACCGTTCCTGGCGCCTTTACTAGGGGTAATCGAACCAAGGGTCGAATTTTATGCCTTTTTGCTTTGCTAAAATATCATCTAAGAATTTATCTTAAGTCTAAATGCACAAAGAATCATGCTTGTGCAAATGCAAGGATGTATGCTCTTTTTGAAAATGATTTGGAAATCTCCAAGTATTTCTGATAATAGAGTGAAGAAATGGTTTCTAACTTAGAACTTAAGATTTAAAGTTCAAAATTTTTGGAATAATCAGAGCTTGGGGAAAATAAATTCGGACTCTGAAAGGAATGATTTTGAAGAAAGGAAATCTCAAAGTCATAAATGGACTTTGAATTTAGAATTTTAAACCTGGATGAATGTTTGAAATTGAATTCTAGTTTTTGAAGTTTGAATTCAGAATGAGTTCTGAGAGATCCCAATAAAATTGAGAAATGGAATTGGTTTTTGGAATTTTTGGGAATCAAAACTTGGATTTTAAAATCTGGAATGAAATGGAATTGGATTTGAAAAATTGGAATTGGGAATAAAAGTTGATTTGAAATCTAGAATTTAAGATGGAATTTGAATCTGAAAGTCTGGATCCTAAATAGAGTTGAAATCCAAGATGAAATTGAATTCTGGGTTTAGAATCCTAAATGGGAATTGGATCTGAGGTTTTGAAATGGAGTTTGGATCTAAAGTCTGAGATCTATGGTGGAAGTGAATTCTGGATCCTATACTGGATTTTGGATTTGAAGTTTGAGATCCAAGGTGGATTTGGATTCTGAATCCTAAATGGAATTTGGATCTGAAGTCTGAGATTCAATATGGAATTGGATTCTGGATCCTAAAATGGATTTTGGATCTGAAGTCTGAGATCCAAAAGTGAAGATTGTACTTGGAAATCTGGATCCAAGTTGGGATTAGGATCTAGCTTTGGATTTGGATTCTGAAAGTTCAAAATGGGACTTTTAAAGATGGATCTGGGTTTTGAAAACCCAGAATGAATTTAAAATTTAAGAAGAGTCAAGTTTTGAGATTCAAAATCAATCTGAAACTTTGATTTTGAATTTGGAGATGAGAAAAATAAACTTGATTTTGAAACAGAAAATGACTTCAAAGTTAAATCGAACTTTGAAGTTTGGATGTTGATTGGGAAATTGAAATTTGAATACAAAATGATTTTGAAATTTCAAAGTCAAATTGAACTTTGAAATTGAATTTTTGAATCTTGAAATGAGATAGGATTGAATTTGAATCTATAAATAAGATTTGATCTGAGAAATGAAGAAAAAGAATCACTTGGAATTTTGAAAAGGAAATTTTGAAGATACAATGCAATTTTATCCTAAATGATGAATGAATTTAAATAATTTTTGAAATTGGATTTGCAAATCATATTTCATTCTTTAAATGAATGTAAATAAGATTAATGATATAATACACTCCTGACTATGGTCATTGAATGTATTATATAATAATCATATCTGAATTCAAATGAAGAAAAATACCTTTTGGTGCTTTTATAGAGTTTAAAATGAAATTAATTCTCAATATATCCTGACTATGGCCTTTGATATATATATTGAATCAATTCTAGACTAAACTCTGATAAAAGAGGAAAACATTTAAAGAAAATATGATGAATTTAGAAAAGGATCCAGTGTGGATCCAATGTTATTTTATAAAAGATAAAAATACTAAGTTTTGTTTACATCCTGACTATGGCCATTGATGTAAATCATTAACTTAGGATTAATTACCTCTTACGAAATGGTGCACGTGCCATTCGTGTTTCACTATTGTGAGATTTTGAAGAATGAAGGCAAAAAGCATGAAAACAATCAATTTATGGTATTTACAATGCTCATTCATTCTATCTAAAACAGGAAATGTAGATTCTCATTAAGATCTAGCTATTACAACACATAAAATTGAATTTACAAAGTAATGATATTCTCCACATATTCCCTACAAAACACTTGGTTAGTAGAAGAAAATATCACCTTGATTTCAAAGATGCAAAATGAGATGCTCATATGGACATATGAAGAGTGATATATGCCTATATACACACATGTATATACGTATATGTACATATATATACGTGTATATACATATATACATGCATATAATACATATATATGGCTTATACGCAATGTAGATGAAATATGCCAACCATGCACATGATACAATTAAATGGCTAGGAAATGGCAGGGAATGTAGGCAGCTATTGTACCGGCTGTGCATGTATATGCTGTGGAAAGAAAAAGAAAGAGATGAATGCAGTGATGTGCAAGTGGTGAAAAGAGTGTGATGAAGGTGGTGATGGTCAACAGTGCTATAGCAGTACCTAAAGGCAGTGGGTGAGTGAATAGAGGTGGTAGTTGAGTATTAACACAGGAAATCTCCATGAAAGAGGTTGTAGACATACTGGGAGGAGTATTGACAACAAGATGTTGTGGATGGCACATTACAGAGGGGGTTCCTACCTCATGATGGAATGTTTACAGAAGATACGCCTTCAGCAGATGGATGTTGTGTGGAGAGATACGACTGATGGTTCAGCAGTGTGAGGAACAAATGGTGCAGATAGGCAATGCTATGATAGATGTAATGCAGCAGATAAATAACATGGCAACAGTTGGCCTACTTACAGGGTTATGTGAAGATGAGGGTAAACAAAGTCTGGCAAGGAAAACGTAAAAGGCAGCACTAAAAATCTAAATGCTAAGTGTAAAGGTGTATGGGATATGATGTTGGTATAGATGGTGACAAAGCATAGGTGTGTAGGAAAATGACCTGTGTAACATACAGGTGGTTAACACTGGAGTTGAGGGGCTTGTGATACTATATAAGACAGTGAAATATATGCAGATGATAATGGTAAATGTGGACATGCGTTGTAATGAAATGTTGTGAAGTGGTATGCTGAAGTTGGGTAAATGCTATAGGTGACAGGTGCTGCTGTGGGATGCTAGTGCGGTTTGTGTACATAGCAACTGTGAAGTGCTGGTGAAAAGGGTACAGCAAGTTGGAGGTGGAAATGATGACAGCAGGGTTGTAGTGAAGGCAATTTGGTAACAAGTATGAAAGACCATATGAGGAGTTGGAAAGAGGGATGATGTAGAAATACAGTAGGGTGCACAGGGATGTAAATGAAGGATGCTGACAATGATTGTGGCTATGATTACAGGTGTAATTTTAGCGATAAGATGTAAGTAATGAGAGATGTGTGACACTGTTAATGTGCTAATAGGTAGCATATGCATAAACTATGTTGAGTGTTAGGTGTGGCGCCAAGACCTATCTGCAACCAATGTAAGTGGGAAGAGGTAGTTGTTATGAAGACAATGTTGTAACAGACGATGACAGTAAATGGGGATACAAAGTGCCGTGCGATGCAAAATATGATGTTGCTACAATGAAATTAAATGTTATGTGAAACAGAGGAATGAAATAGAAGTGAAAAAAAATGAACAGAAACAATCGTGATACTCACCAACTTGTCAATTGATCACACGACATGGGATATAATCAAACCAAGATGAGAGGGATGATGCAGGGGGGGGTATAACACAACATGTATGAAACAAATGGAATGAAGAATGTTACAGAAAATATGGCATGCACCCTGCGGTAAATTGATGAATGCTATTAGTCATATTATGATCTTCAAAATACACACAACACACACAAAAAAAATATGCATAGATAAAATATAAATGTTGGGCGATGAATGATGCTAATAGATGCCAGGGTAGAAAGGAAAAAGAAAGAGAGAAAAAGGAAAAGAGGAAAATTTTTGCAACGATCACAACTACCGAAGATTTATTTAGGATTTTTTGAAGATCGCTTCACCAATGATGAAGCTACTTCGTAAAGGAATCAAGCTTGTTTGGACTCAGCAGTGTGGAGAGAACTTCCAAGAGCTGAAGAAGAGGCTTACTACAGCCCCTGTACTATAAGACTCACAACATTTCAGGTATTTTTATTATTTTTCTTTCATTTATAATTCAGGTTTCTAAGATCTAGAATAAGAAATTGATAGAACTAATTAAACCTATAATGATTAGTCAAAAATAGATTTTTAAGAAATATAGCCTTATATTTAAATTTAGGAAAAATATAACCTTGTATTTAAATTTGGGAGAATATAGCCTTGTATTGGAATTTTGGAAAAAATGTAACCTTTTATATGAATTTTGGAAAAATATAACCTTGTATTTGAATTTTTGAAAAGTATGACCTTGCAAATGAATTTTTAAAAGTATAGCATTGTAATTAAATTTTTGAAAAATATGAGATTCAATATGGGATTTTCATAAGGTAAGTAAGAATATTTCAAGGAATAAAAAGTACATAGTTAGAGTAAATGAAAAAGGCAATTAAATGGTTAGAATCTAACTACAAGAAATAATATAAAAATTAAAGTAACTACAAAATAACTAAGAAGTACACATTAGGTAGAAACTACCAATTAGATTCAAACTAAGCAAGTACACTAATGATTAGATTGATTTTCTAAAATCCAATGAAATATCTATTAAATCTAAAAATATCTCCTACAAAGCCAAAAAGGCTAGCTTAATAGGTCTTCTTAATAGGGTCAAGGGTTATGCATGGGAGAAAAATGTTGAAAAAGTAAGATGAGTTAATCTCCACCATTGATTTCTTGAAATTCATCTCAACCCTCCATTTTCAAAGTAATCATGACTCTCCCCCTATAAATACGCCCTCAAATGGAGAGTTTCAAGCATCCAAAAGCTTCTCTTCCTTTTCTCTCTTGTTTTCTTTTCTCCTTTTAGTTTTAGTTTTTAGTTTTTAAGTTCTCTTCTTTCTTCACTTAAGAATAGTGAAGGGTGCCTCTCTAGGAACTCTTCCTTATTCTCATAGTGCTTTGAAAGAGTCCAAGTAAGAGGAGGTCCAAGCCTAGGTAAGTGAAGTTATCCCTTATGCATCTTGATATTATTCAATTTATATTCCCTTCCCTAATTCCTATTCTCATCCATATAGGCAAGTATTTCCATAACACATGTAGGGTTATGAAATGAGTTGTTATTATGCTTTTGATTTTGTCTTTGTTATTATCCCTATTCAAGATACATGACTTTCTTTATGATGCTTCTATGAAAAGAGGAATGAATTGCATGTCCTAATGATAGTCCATCACCATGAAGATGCTTAATTAGTATTATGAAGTAATTTCTTGATATATGCATTCATGCATTTTAGAATTTTGTAAGTTCTGTTTCATTCAAGTTTTTAAAAGTTTTTTTAAAATCCATGGGCTAATGATAACGCCCGGACTCGGTCAACGCCGAGTCAGACTCGGTCAACGAGTCCAGGCCGAGTGATCATGCATATATTTTAGGGATATTTCATATAAAAATATGCATGATTTCATGAGAAAATGATTTAAAAAACCCAATTTTATGTTAGTTTCGAGTAAATGTGCTAAAATGATTTAAAAATAGAAAATGCATGAAAAATAGTTTTATTTTACATTTTAATGCCTATTTTAGTGTTTGACATAATTGTAGTAGTTTAGTTTTTGAAAATCATAAAAAAAATTAGAGTTAAAATAGACTTAGTTTGTATTTTCTAAAACATAGTCATTTTGAGTTGTTTTGTAAATAACTTTTTGAAGAGAGGTTTTGAAATGGAATTCTTTGAAATAAGATGGACTTATGGAAAAACTTTCAAAATTATAAATACCATACATAGGAGGAAGAGAGGCTTGTCTTCTCTCTTTTGCTCAAGCCCTCTCTTCTTCCCCTTCCTCTCCACCTCTTCTTACCTCTTCTTCTCCTTCTCCCTATTTTCCCCTCTTTTTCTCATCCTCTTTCCGGTGGATAATTCCAACAAACGGCTGAAGCAAGAGAGAGGATTTCACTTCTGTTCTAATCCCTCCGGTGAGTTCTTCTTCTTATCTTCTTCTTCTTCTTCTTCTTCTTCTTCTTCTTCTTCTTCTTCTTTTTCTTTCTGAATTTTTACGTTATTTTCTGTTAAGCATTCATAACTCATGTTAAAAGAAATTTGATTTGATTTACTGTTTTTGTTTCAGAAATCTTTAGAATAGATTTTAATAGTAGTTCATATGCATTTCTAGTGGATCGTATTAATTTTTCTGTATCAATAAAAACAAAAAGAAAACTTAATAAAGTGCTTTGTTAGATAATAAGAATGTTTGATCATCTGGATCAGATCTTGGCTTGATCATCTGGATCAGATCTTAGCTTGATCATCTGGATCAGATCTTGGTTTAAAAAAAAAAGAACTAATGATCGATCATCTGGATTGATCGTTGTATTAAAGTTTCTTTTTTGATCACAGTTATCGATCAGTGAGCTTTGTGCTTGCGTAAGAACTTCAGTTTGCAACTGAATTCCGGCAACATTCCAGTTAATTTCACAAAGACTTTGAAGATTTGTCAAAAACGTTAACAAAGTGGATTAAATTTTCAAAAATTACTGTGGCAGTAGGAAAACAGTGAAATATTTTCAAGATCCACCGTGAAACCAAGGGTTTCCATCAAGATTTACAGAGGAATCGAGATTCCTCTCTGTCAAGATATTTGAAATCGGTGAAAAGGCATAAATCGAACCACGGTTCTACCGTGAATCCTCTTTTTCCTGTGTGAAATTGCTATCTACGGTGTTCAGGTAAGATATTCACAGAATAATTCTATGAAATCATGTGATCCAGCGTGAAAACTACATTCCGGCAAAGACTTCATTAAAATTCTGGCGAGCATTTGTGTGATTTTCATCTGAACGAGGTTAGGTGAGTTTTAAAGATTCTCAAGAGAAATTTGGCATAGGTTGATAATAATCGATCACTAGTTCTTTGATTGAATCGGATTTCCAGATTAAATTGAAAACCTTGACCATTGTGTTCTCTAATTGACCTGCGTTTTTTTTAAGTTCTGGTCATTCCATCGGAATCATATATCGGAATTTCACATTCTGCAGGTCACCGCTTGTTTCAGCAGTGATGAAATGTTATTTTCACCTGAACTTTAAGTTTACCTGAATTTCACATCCGGCAGAGTCAAGTGAGCGGAATTGGATATTCCGGCTGAGTCATTTGAACAGAAATTGAAAATCCTGTTATATATCCAGTGAATGTCAATTGGAATCAATTTTTTTTTATGGGATTCATCAGAAACTGAAATAATATCTGAATGTGAATCAATTTGACCTCTGATATTGAATGAGCCATGATTTGATTCTATTGCATAATATCATGAATCCACATATTTTTTTCATCGGATTGACAATGTAATGATATTTTTAAAAAAAAAAAATCAGTCTGTCAAAATTATCCCTTTGTTATCTGTTAGGATGATAATACTTTGCTGAGTTTTCTTTTGATAAAAATTACTTAGTACTTAGATTACTTAGTGTGTTGATAGTAGATTACTTAGTTAATTGATTCATTAATTGTTAGATTACTTAGTTGCTAATCATTTTGCTATTAAAAATAGTTTAGTTAAAAAAAAAAAGATAATCAGCATTGTCAATTACTTTGCAATTAGTTAGTTAGACTTAATAAAAATAAAAAAATATATCATTTGCATTTAAAATTGTCATTTAGATTTCTTTAATGATTTCTTTCTTATTCTTAGCATTTAGTTAGTATATTTTGTTTAGTACATTCTATTTCTTCTTTCTTTGGTACTGTTTGTGTTCATTTGATTTGTGCAGGATAGCACCATACTAGAGCGGAAGTGATTGCATGACACGAAGTACGAAGAATAAAGTTTCTTTTTACTTTTCAATTTAGAATTAGGAATTTAATTGGGTTGTAAATATTGCACTTTACGCCCTCTGCGAAGGGTATTCATTTGTTGTAATAGCTAGTTGATTTTACATTTCTTGAACATTTTTACATTTCAATAATTCGGCAATAAAGAATAGTTTAGAATTGTGTGCTTGAATACGATATATTCCCGTTCCCTGAGTTCGACCCAGTCTCATCTACTAGTGAGAACCGGTTTTTATTATTTGATGTCTGGTTTTCACATGTTTTTCATTTAAAAATCTTTTCAAAATTACAACGATTTAAAAGAAGACATCACCGAGTCCGTCCACATTTTGGACTCGGTCAACTTTGACAGAGTCCAAAAATGTCCCTAAAAAACTAATTTTTTATATTTTTTATTTAAAAAAATATATATAAAAAGAGTGACAGTGCTGCAGTCACAAACTATGACTGTGCTGCAGTCACAGACTGTGCACAATCTGTGTAGTGTGCACAGTGCACAGTCTGTGACTGTGCACAGTGCACAGTCTGTGACTGTGCACAGTGCACAGTCTGTGACTGTGCACAGTGCACAGTCTGTGACTGTGCACAGTCACACAGACTGTGCTGTGGTATTTTAAAAATAAAATAAAATATATATATATATATATATATATATATATATATATATATATATATATATATTTTTTGCCAAGTCCCCGTGTCCAAAAATTTTAAAATTGTGTCGCACCCGTGTCGCACCCGCACCCGCACCCATGTGACATAGCATCAAACTATGTTTGGTTTGATCCATTTCCATTGGTTTGGGTATTTGGCCGTTTGCTTTGATTACCATCAGTTTTATTTCATCTTCTTTGAGCGCCCATGTTTACTTTGATCACTATTAGTTGGTAGACATAAGAAATCCAGATTTTATGACAGGAGATTTCAGAAGATAACTGTTTGAGTCATCCCTTGATTCATTTGCTTACGTTGTTCACTCATTGGTTAATTGTTAAAATTGTTAATCCTTTTGCTGATCAACTGTTACTCAGATCCCATTGCCATCTCTCATTTCGATTTTGATTTTCTCTGAATACCTGTTAATATTTGATCTTTTTTTTTTTAGCTGATTGTATTTCAGTTTCTTTGTAATATTTTGCTCATTGTATGTTTGCTTCATCAGATACGCACTGGTTTCTCGTTATATAGCCCTTGATTTTTTTTTTTGATCGAGCTAGCCTTCATGTATATCCCCTCCATCTACCTTGGGATCCGGCCCAAGGTTGGGATCATGTCCTTAGCCACATTCATTGTCATCAGCTACATTTTCTATTTGTTGTGGTTTTCATCAATTCTTATGTGCATGGTATACCCATTCAACGATATATGCATCTATTATGCAATGAACTATTCTTTTCATATACATCCATTACATCAGACTAGCACATTCAACATGGCATTTGTATGTGTTCTACTTCATCAGAAGCATAGCCTAACACATTGTATGTTTTGGGTTCGTGGCTGTCAATATCTTGAGACATTTCATTTGTTTTCCCAACATCATTCATTTTAATTTTGTCTCAGTATCCCTCTAGTCTAATTCAGAAAATTTTGGTTACAACTACACCATAGATACTGGCCTATCGGTACTGAAAGATCCTGCAGTTGATGAGTATATCATGAGTATTTTAGCTAAGCAGAGGGGTAAATGATACAATTCCTTCTATTAGCTCTGTCAAATTATCCAATCCTACAGATGATTCTTGATCAGTAAAGGGTGGGACCACATTTAAACATAAATTTGTTAATATAACTAGGTTGTTAGATGCTTGCAGTATGGTTGATCCACTTAAGGAATGTTGTAGACCTGTTCACCAACCTACTATCCTTGATGTTGTAGTTCGTCTAGCTTTGAGTGGTTCAGTCTTGCTTGCGAATACCAACGTACTTGGAGGGAACTCAGAAATAGATATCTTGAATGGTTGTAAAGGGGTTATTTATGTGTGGTTTTCAAATAATCTCTTTGTTGATGCTACCAATATTGCATTTAAGATTTTTTTTGGATGTAAAGTCAACAAGGTTTGTCCATTGGAATTCAAAGAATCTATTCCAATTGTCAAAGCATGTAGTAATAGGGCTTCTGCAAATCCTTCTTGCTGTAACTCTTCAAATACCTATGCTGCATCCTCACAGAAGCAGATGTTGATCACCAACAGGTAAGTATTAAGCTATGCTGCATTTTTTTTGGGGATGTCAGTTACGGACAGTGGGTGTGATAACTGATGCAACATCGACTTGAAAGATTTTAGTCTGCTAATATTTGGGTAGCAAGGTTGCCTTCTTCATGGTTTACCTACAGATCTTATAGTTGATAATTCCATGGGTTTTAGCTTTACCTATGACTTGAGTGAAAATATTGCTATACCATCACCATTTCCTTTAGTCATACCCTGTTCTTTACTCCCTCACGACCCATGCCACAACCTCAAGTGGCCTATCCTACACTCGCGGTTCAGTAAAAACCCTCACTACCTTACCGCTCTAGTCTCCTTAGGGGCATTTGCAGAGGTGATGATCATCTCCAGCACACTGTAGTACGCATCACTTTCACAAGCATTCACACTTATTCCCTACATCTTATGTAGAATGAACGTCAGGTTTGAGTCTAAGTTTTATTTCTTTCTTTTGTCTATCATATCATGCTAGTTGTTCTATACATCATTATGTATTATATTGCCTAATTCGTTGCCTTCATCTGCATTTTTCAAGCCATTGATTTGAAAATCAAATGTACATTTATTTTATCATAGAGTTTTCTGATTCTACTGTGAAAGTCTCTGTTACTTTCATCATGAATTTGTTTCCCCTAAATTCTTTTGGGAAATCAAATTTAGCCTAAATTTGCTATCAAGAATCCTTGGCTATCAAAAAAAAAATCCTCATTGTATAAAGAAAATATTCAGTTTATCTTTCCTACAGCCATCCCTATAATGGCTCCCCAGCCACCCTTTTCTCCATAACTAGCACCCACCTTCCCCAGCAATGTTTTTGCTTATGCATATCACAACAGTAAAACACTACCCATTAACCTTTGTTTGCCCATCCACCTTAATGCTCTCATCTCCATTAGTTATTTTCATTAAATCATACAACGAGATATCATTGTTTTCAACTCTCACTGTCTCGCACCTACTGTGCACATGCTGCCTTGGTCCATTGCCACCCACATTCACTGCACTTACATCAGCACACTGCTGAAATACTTCATCCACCTACATTCACTTGATTGCCAACACCCTTTTCCAGCCACATTGTTGTTACCTTCTTGCAGGAAATTATCCTCTGCCCCTACTGTCACCTAATGCCCATGCTGCTGACCATTATCTACTACTGAACCATCTATTGCAGATTCTCGGCAAAACCCTTCCACCTGCATATTTATCACACACCACTTATCATATCACTGTCATTCCCCCTATATTCAGCATACCACTCCACTAGGTACTATCACTAGCACAAAGCATCGGCTATGCTTACATACCCACTGCATTTTCATAGCATTTGTCCTCCATTGTTTTTTGAATTACTCACTTTCTCAGTAAATTGCTATGTAAATATACAACTCATCATTCATTGTGCATACTTTCATTCACCTATGACATGTTGGATTCCTTCTCGAATACAGGTTTTCATAAGCCTAAGTATTCTCATGCATATAATTTCCCCTTGACATGAGGTGTGTCATCTTGCCCTTCTAATTAAAACATGAGGATGGTATTTTGTATGTGTATTCTCGATTAGAATAGGTATGTACATTTGCATGATACCTTCTATTTCTCTCTACTTTATTAACTTTGTTTTGCAGAAAACATATGGAAAGTGTTATTTGCCCTCTTAACTTAGAGACGTTGATTTCAATTTCAAAATTTAATTTGAAGATTGTAATAGTTAGATATTAATGAAAATTTACATTCTTTGCACTAGATTAGAGTGGATGAGCATGTAAATATCATTTGTTTCATTTTCTTTTTTTGGAAAATCACAAATGGTGAAACATGAATGGCACATGAACCATTCTAATAAGAGGTGATTAAATCCTAAGTTGATGATTTGCATTTATGGCCTTAGTCAAAATGTGAACAAAACTTAGGATTTTCATCTTTTATGGAATAACACTGGATCCCTTTTCAAAAATCAATATATTTTCAAATATTTTCTTCCTTTATCAGGGTTTAATTTAAAATTAACTCAAAATATATATTGAGAGTTAATTTCATTTTAAACTCTATGAAGGCACCAAAATGTATTTTATTCTTCATTTGAATTTAAATATGATTACTAAATAATACATTCAATGACCATAGTCATGAGTGTATTATATCTTCAATCTTATTTGAATTCATTTAAAAAATGAAATAAGCTTTTCAAAATCCAATTTTAAATTCTTTTAATTCATTCATCATTTAGGATAAAATTACATCATATTTTCAAAATTCTTTTCCAAAACTCAAGTGATTTTGAGATAACTCTTCAAATATCTTCTTCATTTCTCAAATCAATCTTTCAAATCTTATTTGAATTCATCCTTCTATCTTATTTCAAAGATTCAAATTTCAATTTCAAAGTCCAATTTGATTTTGAGATTTCAAATTCATTCCTGTATTCTAAATTCAATCCAAATCCAATTTCAAAGATCAATTCAACTTTAAAAATTCAAATTTATTTTCGTCTCTAGAATTCATATTCAAATTCAATTTTGCATTTTGAATCAAATTTCAAAGTTCAATTTAACTTTGAAATTCTCGATTCATCTTCTGATTTCAAAACTCAAGCTTTAAATCAAGATTATCCTTTATTTTTCATTGAGTATTGATTCTCAATTCAAAATCAAAGTCTTGAGATTGATTCTGAATCTCAAAATTCGATTTTTTTTCTAAAGTTTTAAATTCAAATCTGGATTTTCAAAACCCAGATCCATCAACAAAGTCCCATTTGGATTTTCAAAATCTAATTCCAGCTTGGATTCTAGATTTAGAACCTAGTTCCACCTTGGATTCAGATTTTTAAATCCAAACTATATTTTTTGGATTCCAGACTTCAGATCCAATTCCATTTAGGATTCCAGATTTCAGATTCAACTCCATTTTGGATCCTAGACTTCGGATCCAATTCCATTTAGGATTCCAGATTTTGAATTCATTTCCATCTTAGATGCCAGATTTCAGATAAAAAATGCATTCCAGATTTCAGATCAAAATTTCATTCTAGATTTCAAATCTAATTCCATTTCCAAAGCTAATTTCAAATCTATTTCTCAAATCTGAATTCAAATTTAATTCCTGTTTTAATTCTGAATTCAAAATTCCTTTTTTTTTTCAAAATCGATTCTTGAAAATTGATCCAAATTCAAAGTCCATTCTGACTTTGAAAATTCATTCATTTCAATTCTAAATTCCTCTCTCTTCACCTAAAAGCTTATCTTTTCAAATTTTGATCACTCCAAGACTTGTAATTTCAAGTCTTTTCTCCCAGATTTATTTCGAATTTCAAGTTAGATTCAAAATCTAACTTTTTCAAACCAATTTCAAACCTTTGAATCATTTTTTTATTCCATTTATTTTATAATCACTTGGAAAAACCCCAAATTTCTAATCTATTTTCTCAAAAGCATACATATCTGCACTTGCATTGCACAAGCATGATTCTTTGTGTATTTTTAGACTTAGAATAAATTCTTAAATAATGTTTAGGCAAAGCAAAAAGGCATAAATTTGATCCTTGGTTTGATTACCCCTGGTAAAGGCGCTAGGAATGATCGAATCTCGTACTGACGAACAAACCCCGTCTCTCTATTTTCTCGCAAATTTTCAAAACAGAGGCGAGTGATTTTTAAAAAAATATTTCTTTGGTCAAATGAGACCTTGCAAAGAGTTTTCTCTCTCTTCTTCCTTTTCTCTTCTCTCTTCTTTTCTATCTTTTATTTCTCTTCAAAAGGGAATAGAGGCTAGAAAGGCAAAGAGAAGGAAAAGAGAAACGAAAGAAAAAAATTTGCATGATCATACCCTTATGGAACCAATAGTTTGTAGGTTGAACCCCTACTGAACCGATATTGTTCCCAATGAACCGATGTTGTTCTTAATTGAACCTATGTTGTTCTTAATTGAACCGATGTTGTTCTCAGTGAACCGATGTTGTTTTTTATTGAACCGATGTTGTTCTTAATTGAACCGATGTTGTTCCCAATGAACCGATGTTGTTCTTAATTGAACCGATGTTGTTCTCATTGAACCAATGTTGTTCATAATTGAACCGATGTTGTTCCTAGTGAACCGATGTTGTTCTTAATTGAACCGATGTTGTTCCCAGTGAACCGATGCTCTTAATTGAATCGATGTTGTTCCCAGAGAACCGATGTTGTTCCCAGAGAACCGATGTTGTTCTTAATTGAACTGATGTTGTTCTCAGTGAACTGATGTTGTTCTTAATTGAACCGATGTTGTTTCCAGTAAACCAATGTTGCTCTCAGTGAACCGATGTTGTTCTTTGCTGGACCAATGTGATTCATAGGTTGAACCCCTGTCGAACCAATATGGTTCTTAGGTTGAATCCCTCTTGAACCAATCTCTTTTCTCAAAAATATGGCGGTTCTTAGGTTGAATCCCTCTTGAACCAATCTTATTTTCAAAAATTCGATCTATAGGTTGAATCCCTCCTGATCCAGTTTTCTTGGCGGTTCTTAGGTTCAATCCCTCTTGAACCAATCTTGTTTCTGAAAAGATGCGGTTTATAGGTTGAATCTCTCTTAATCTAATATTTTTTTCATTAAATCCAATTTGTCAAATACCAATCTTTTTCAAAAGATTCGACCCTCGGGTTGAACTCATTTTCCAATTGGCCAAACTTTTCAAATATCAATCAATTTTCTCTTGCGAAGGACTCTTTTTCTAGAGAGAGTTCAAGGGAGCTCGTTCCTTTTGCATGCAATCAATTTTTGTTCGCAAGAATCCTTTTTCTAGGGAGAGTTTGAAGGGACTTGTTTCTTCGTGAACTATTTGCAAAAAAACAATCAATTTTTACACAAGGAACCCTTTTTCTAGAGAGAGTTTCGACGAAAGCTCGTTTCTTTTATAGCTCCCAATTTCTCATTTTGGCCTCCCCGTCATAGAGGACCCCTTTTTCCAGGGAGAGTGTGATGGACTCGTTCCTCTGTGATATTCATCAATCTTACCCACCGGCCACCTTTCCATAAGAGAAGCCTAAGATTAGAGAGTTTTGATGAAAGCTTAATTTCTCTTCAAAAGTTTCATTTTGCAAACACCTTCTCTTGTGAACACCCCAAAATTTTCAAAATTTTGTAAATATTCCCTTTTTGCCCATAACTCTATTTTTTTGGGTAATTGAGTCAGTTTTAAATCTAAATACCAGTTTATTTCTCAAATTTTGCTGAAATTAAATTCATTTTATATATTTGACTTGATTTCGGATCCGGATTCAATATCAGAATCCAAATCTTAGTTTAGTCATCGAATTTTTAAACCAGATTCTCAAAATTACCAAAGTAACTTGTTGAAAGGCTCAGACAGTCCATCCGGCATTCGTTTGGATTCATTGCTCTATATTTCTCAATTCGAGGTTAAAAACTCAAAAAACTTCTAAAATTTTGAATCCAAACCCATTTTCTGAATAAATAAAACCCAAATTTTCAGAAAACCTCTCTTTTTGTAAATATTTTTCAAAAATACAAAAAAATTAGTCTTGTCTCTCGTATTTGCTTAGGTTTTAGTGTCTTATTTCCAAAATAACAAAAAAAATCAGAAAATGCCGAGAAAAGAACAAAAAAATCAAAATAATAAAGGAAATTACAAAAAATGGTTTAAAAAAAACTCGTTTTGAGAAAGAACTTTTTAAAGAGGTCCCTTTTTGGAAAAATTCGGAAAAGTCCTCCATAAACAAAAACCCTCAGCAGCTCTCTCTCCCTTTTTCGCAAAACCCTCTCTCTCTCTCTCTCTTTCGCACACTCTCGACCCTCCTTCACGAAGCTTCCATCGCCTTCTCCCTCCATCACCGAACCCCCCATGGCCATCCTCCAAACTGTCGATCGCCAACCCATTCGATTCTCCTCCATCCATCTG
Source organism: Nuphar pumila (assembly GCF_984573655.1). Lineage (NCBI taxonomy): Eukaryota > Viridiplantae > Streptophyta > Magnoliopsida > Nymphaeales > Nymphaeaceae > Nuphar > Nuphar pumila. The sequence goes on from NC_143250.1 coordinate 43,814,466, forward strand.
CAACAGAAGCCCCTTCTGGACTCTTCTTCATCCTCTTTAAAAATGGGCAAAGGGGAAGGGCTCAGGCACTGCTTTCCACCCCAGCATCCCTCTGCTCTTCACATGATCCATTATCGACCACTCCACCCGAATCCCTCTTTCTTTTTCCCCTCTCTACTAAAGAGAGCCCTCTCAATCCTCTAGCAAAACTCTGCAAAAACAAAGAAAATCCTCTTTCATCCTTCAGAGTTTCTGCAAAACTAAGGTAAGGAATCCCTTCTTCCTTTTTGTTGTTTTTTTTCTTCTTTTATGGATCTCTTTGAATTTTAAAGTATATTCAGAACTAGATTTCTTCTATTTTCAATTTCTCTATGTAATTCCTGATCTGCATTTTAGTGTTTATTTCTGTAGATCTTAGATTTCTGATTGAATCTCTTTCCTTATACGCTGATGATCGACGATGCCTCACAATGGCATCATCGACCCATCTAAACTTCAGTCTCATCTTCGTATTTGTTTTACCGCTGTCATTTACTTTCTCTGTCTTGTTTCTAAATTTTTTGTTTTCCCCTCCATCAACGCACTACAGGTGAACGTTGGGTTGCTTGTAGCAACTTTGATCTTCCTCTGTGCTACAGCAACTGGAATCTCTGATTCCAATATTCATTTTGTTTTCCTTTTAAAATTTTCATAGTTTAAAATGATTTGAATATTAATTAGTCCAACGTATTTCTCTTTGTTATTCCTTTGATGTTTATGTAATTTGTGAATGGGGATATCGTTTGATTTGGTGATTTATGTTTTTTAAAATTCCATCGGTGTGATTTGCAAGCTGTTTTGATGATTTCCATCCTTTTGGGATATGTTTCTGCAAGTTATAATTCAGACAGGCTGTTCATCATAAACCATTTTTATGTTCCCAATTCTTATACTAAAGGCAAATGAGATAACTGATCACTATGTGTGAGAAACGTGAGATAACACTGATAAATAAGGATACCGTGGGTCGAACTGACCCAAGATGTCTGTGAATGCCATGCAAGATGCGATGGTTACCAAGGAGATCACGGTGAGGCACCCATCAAGCAGGCGAGAGTTTTGTTCCAGCCAAGTGAGCAACGTTTCTGTAGATCTTTGTTGTGTTAAAGTCTTATGGAATCCTAAAAGATAGCCAATGTGTCCCTGAGAAGGCATAGCTCTGTGCCATGAGGGCCCTAGCCACAGGATGATGCCTATTTTCAGTTGTAAAGGCATTCATTATCATCTCACTCTTAACAGGAAATCTAAAATTCTGGTTTCAAAATTGGAACATGAGGCAAAATGCAGCGCTGACATTTGCAGGACCCCTGGTCTCCTTCAGTTTGAAGGTCCGGACTTTGATTCAAAGATCACAACATTCTATGTGGAAGATCAGGACTATATAAGGTGGATCAAGAAGTTGCAGAAATATCTAGTTAAGATGAACAACATAGTGAAGCCAGTTTTCTCACCAGAGGTCTTGAAAGCTGCTCTGAGTGTCACATCTCCTGTTCCATTTAAAGCATTTCCTGCAACATCTTTTTCAACGTCTTTTACTATATCATGTTTTAGATAAACACATGCATTCCCTTTGCACTCATTACATCATTCGTCCTATATCATCATCAAACTCTCCTATGTTAGAGTTTGATGATGATATATTATCATTTCGGTTAGCATCATTTTTTTTTTTGCTAAAAATTGTTGGATACTTGTGCATCCTGCTTCAAGTCTTCTACACTATCATGCTAAGTTGAGACCTTACAGGGGATAGATTGCTTTTCAGTTAGAAGGTTTAGAGTTTTGTAGCTGAGGGTTAACCCGATTGTTTTAATTCTTTTATGGGTGCTGATGCTCCTGATTCAAAATATATTAAAAAAAATGAAGATGGTATATCTAGGTATTGCCATTCTCATTTGATTTCTAAAGTTGTCTCTATGTATTTCCGTTATATTAATGTCTATTTCTGAAATTAGTTTGCAAGGCCACCTGACAAATCAATTTGCTTTTCGTTTGCTGATTCTTTGGCTGAAATCAACCTGTTAAACTGAGGTCATGTTGTGATATTCATCTCAATAACGTAAGGAATTCTTTGATTAAAAGTATTGGTCGATGTGTCCATGGGTTTGCTAAGACCCATGTGCTGATCTGCCCTTCTTTAATTTGTTGCTATCTGGATGGCGATCAGAATAAAAATGTGGGTTGAACATATGGTAGATGGTGATGTAAGGGTGCATGATAAGTGATTGGGAAGGACAGGATTTCTCAAGGAAATGAATTAATGGTGCATAAGGTATGGGTTTCTTGTGAAAACCCCACTCATCTAGTACTCCACTAGTAACATCAGGTTGATGAAATGAGAAAATTACAGATCAGTTGCCAAGGGTATATCAGTTAGCTACTTTTGAACCTGTATATCTGTGCTTGCACTGCAAAATCCCCATCAACACCACACCCCTTTGATTTCATTTTGTTTCATATATTGATTTGAGCCTCTGTGTTTGATCTACACATTTTTTTTTTGTTTTTGTCTGATCTGATTTTGCTTTTACTCTCGTTACAAGCTTTCTCTCATCTATATTATACAATGTCATTATCATGTAATTACTTTTGACTCAATTATGCATCCTTGAGTATTTTAGCATTTATCATCTCACGTCACATATCCCCTGTTAAGCATCCGGCATATTATGTTTTTCTACCATTTGCATAGCAATTGCTTATTCAAACTCGTTACTTATGGGCTGTTAGCAATCGTTGTGCAGGCATCTCTCATGTTAGTTCAGGAGGTTTTATGAGCATATCAGAAATGCCTCATATGTAGTAAAGAGAGGAGAGAATCCTAATGTTGTGACCCCAGAAATCTTAAAAAAGCTTGTTGTCCCAATCCTAACAAAAGGATTCGCCAACTCCCATTCGGCAGCGAGCTAATTCTGAGGGAAGGTTATGGGCAATATGACAACCTTAAGTTTTGATAGCAAATAGCCCATGTTGCTGCTGAAACTGTCATAATCCATCACTGTATCCTCTTGAAGATGACTGGGTTAATTCCCAAAAACCCTTTCATACAATTTGGTTTGGTGAAGTCGAGCTATTGATGTATCTAGTCGCATGGTGATTCATCAAAACAGGTCATCTGAATTGCTTGCTAGAAGGTATGTTTTACCTCTTTAGCATAATGAATATCATCTTTATATCATGTTAGATTCCTGTAAATCATTGCCCCTTATCATGCCTTGTCATTGTACTTATGCAGGTTTTCAACAAGCACTTGTATTTCATCTTACTGAGTTGTAATTATCACAATATTGCAGTGTTACATCGTGTTATAGATTTAATCCCATTATTTCAATCATCTGACAGTTGCCTAATTTATGTGTTGATCTGATTCATTGATGCATTTGTTCATTTATTGCAAACACCTGCAAATCACATGGTGCATCACCACCTTCTGCACCTTCACAAATGCACATACCCATCTTCACTTCTCACTGTTAGCACTATCTTACAGCAACATCAAGCAGTTTTCGTGGTCTATGTTTATTCTTTCGAGTGTAGGTGTGTGTCTTATGTATGCACTTCCATGTGTCTGGTGCGTGCGTACATGTTTCTGACTCTACTTCGATGTTCTGTTTCTGCCATTTTTTGTGTTTCTGGCATGAAGGTTGTTGTCCTGGATATCTTAATCCACGATGGCTTCTGTAAAAGCGCATCTCGTATTTTCATGGGTGCTCATTTGCTCCTTTAAAGAAACTGCAAAGTGGTAGTTGGCCTTTTGTGAGATGATATGGTAACTCCTACAGACGGGTTTTCTTTCCTTGAGGAAGGCACTGAATCTGGCCCCTTGTTTGATTCCATTACATTGCAGTAGTATATATTTCCTCAGGTTTTGGAAGGTGGATTCAAGGACAAACCTGAAGAATATAGAGACTGTTATCATTCTTGTTATTATCTTAGTGGACTTTCGGTATGTCAGCATGAATCAACAACCTATGATGTTATACAGCCAAAATCTGGGAGCAGGAGGGTTGTACATTAGCTGAATATGAATTTGTTTCACCAGTAGAGGTAACCTCCATTCATGAATGGCTAGCTTCTTTGATAATTGCTTGGAACACACTGTGTTTCTCTTCTATCCTCATGTGTGCTCCACTACGTAGCATGCTAATTGCAATATTCATCCCAATATATCACTGCTGTGTTTTCACAGTGGTTCACAATGAACCACTGTGTTCTCTTTTCTTCTATGGTAGTTTAGCAAAAACTGCCATAGTTGCTGCGTTTTCACAGTGGTTCACAATGAACCACTGTGTTCTCTTTTCTTCTATGGTAGTTCAGCAAAAACTGACATAGTCACTGTGTTCTTTTTTCTTTTATGAAAGTTCAGCAAAAAACCACCATAGTTGCTGTGTTTTCACAGTGGTTCACAATGAACCACTATGTCCCCTTTCTTCTATGGTAGTTCATCAAGAACTATCATAGCTGCCGTGTTTCACAGTGGTTCACAATGAACCACCGGGTCTCTTCCTTTCTATGGTGGTTCATCAGGAACTACCACATTTCATGATGGTTCACCTTGGACCATCCTGGCCTTTGCCTTCATCCATTGCATATAGATTTTCATTTGACTATGGCATTGCCTATATATATGTATATATATATATATATAACTATATATATGCACATTTGCCAACAAAAGCAGGGCATGCTATATGCCTTTCTCATTCAAATGTGAGTAAAGCACCTTGTGTAAGATTTGGGATAGTCATTTACATTCACATTTTTTTTTTAATTTCTTTTTGTATTCATCCCATCTCGCAGGAACACGAGAAAAGCTTGAATTATAGATTTTCAATGTTGTAATAAGCTAGATATTAATGAAAATTTTACACTTCCAGTCTTAGATTAGAATGAATGAGCATGTAAATAACATTTGTTTCATTATTCTCCTTTATTTCTGAAAAATTCACAAATGGGAACACGAATGGCACGTGAACTATTCTAATAGGAGGTGATTAATCCTAAGTTGATGATTTGCATCAATGGCCATAGTCAGGAAGTGAACTAAACTTAGGATTTTCATCTTTTATGGAATAACATTGGATCCACACTGAATCCCTCTTCAAAAACCATCATATTTTAAATATTTTTCTTCTTTTATCAGAGCTTAAATTAAAATTAACTCAAAATATATATCAATGGCCATAGTCAGGATGTATTGAGAGTTAATTTCATTTTAAACTCTATAAGAGCACCAAAATATGTTTTGTTCTTCACCTGAATTTAAATATGATTACTATATGATACATTCAATGACCATAGTCAGGAATGTATCATATCTTCAATCTTATTTCAATTCATTTAAAGAATGAAATATGATTTTCAAATTCTTTAAATTCAGTTCATCATTTAGGACAGAGTTGCATCATATTTCAACAATTCTTTTTTTCAAAACCCAAGTGATCTTGAATATCTTTCTTCAAGTTTCTATTTCAATTCAAATTCAATTCTATCTCATTCTTCAAGACTCAAAATTTTATTTCAAAGTCCAAATTGACTTTGAATTTTCCAATTCATTTTGTATTAAAAAATCAAAAGTTCAAACCAACTTTGAGATTCCGAATTCATTTTCAAGATTCAAAATTCAAATTCAAATCAATATCTCAAAATCAAATTCAAAGTTTAATTTAACTTTGAAATTTCTTATTCATTTTCTGATTTTAAATTCAAAATTTAAAATCAAGTTTTGTTCCTTATCTTCAAAAGTTTTGATTCTCAAAGTCCACAAATCAAAGTTTGAGATTGATTCTGGATTTCAAAATTCAATTTCTCTCAAGTTTTAAATTCAAATACTAGGTTTTCAAAAACCCAGATCCATCTTCAAAAATCCCATTTAGATTTTCGAAATCCAATTCCAAAATTAGGCTCCAATTCAATTTAGGATTCCAGATTCCGGATCCAATCCATCTTGGATCTCAGACTTCATATCCAATTCCCTTTTAAGGTTTCAGATTTCGAATTCAACTTCATTTTTGGATCTCAGACTTCAGATCAAATTCCATTTAGGATTCCAGAATTCAACTTCATTTTTTATCTCAGACTTCAGACCCAAATTCCATCTTAGATCTCAGCCTTCAGATCCAAACTCCACTTAGGATATCATATCTCAAATCCCAGTTTATCTTGATTCCCAAATTCCAAAAACCAATTCCATTTTTCACATTCACATCTAGATCTCTTAAATCCAATTCTATTTCTCAAACTTAACTTGGATTTCTCAAATCTCATTTTGATTTGAAGCTTCAAATATAAAATTCAATTCCCTCTCCTAAATTCAAAATTCAAAATTCAAAGCCCATTTCTGACTTTGCTTTTATCTCAGTTTCAAAATCATTCTTTTCAAAATTTATCTTCCTAATCTATCTCAAAGTTCTAAGTTAGATTCAATTATTTAGAAATCACATCTTCCTTTCATCATCACATTTTTACTTGGAAAATCTTAGATTTTCAAAATCATTCTTTTCAAAAGAGCATACATCCTTGCATTGAACAAGCATGATTCTTTGTGCATTTTTTAGACCTAGAATAAATTCTTAGATAATATTTTAGCAAAGCAAAAAGGCATAAATTCGATCCTTGGTTCGATTACCCCTAGTAAAGGCACCAGGAACGGTCGAACCTCGTACCGACGAGCGAATTCCGTCTCCCAATTTTCCTGCAATATTTTCAAAACGGAGGTGAGTTATTTTCTTAGATATCTTCAAAATTAAGGTAAAGTGAGACCCCGTAAAAGAGTTCCTCTTCTCTCTTCTTTTCTTTTCTCATCTCTCTTCTTTTTCTGTCTTTTATTTTCCCCTTCAAAAAAAGGAAAATAGAGGTTAGAAAAGGAAAAGAGAAGGAAGAGAGAGAAATACAAGAGAGAAATTTTTTTGCGATGATCACAGTTTTGGCGACCGTGATGGGACACGTCTCTGTCTGGTCGATTTTTTGCCTTTTGCTTTGCTTTGATATTATCTAAGTCTTTATTCTATAAATGTCAGCTTCATTTCCATGCAAACCTTAGGAGCCTAGACTCAGTCCTAAGTTGACATCATTGCATATAGAATCTAAGTTTGGTTTGGTAGGACCATATTAAGGAGATTATTCCATGTTCACATTAGATTTAGAAATACAACTCTCCTCAATTTTAGGGATTGAATAAAAACAATGTATGCAAGTGTGTGCTTCTTTTTCATTTTTAATCTATCTCTTTAGGCCTTGCATTAGAGCTTTCAGGTTTTATCTGCATGTTGAACATGTTTTCAAAAACATCCCTACCTATATTGTCCTGGTCTTCACGTTGCTGGGTTGTCTCACTGAAATATAGTTCGGGAGAGAGCCTCACAACTGGACCACTTATTTGGGTTCGCGCCCCCCTACCACGTACCTAAGGGCCATAGTCCGAGGTATATCGGTAGGTGCTCAAGGATGTTGGAAAGCCATTACATTAGAACCGAAGAAATATTTTATGCCACGTACTTCGAGCTTCGGCTTGAGTATATCGGCATACCTTGATTGGAATCAAATGATCTAAATCTTAGAGTTAGGATTAAGGTCCTATCAGCCATTTCAAACATTGCATTTAGAGTCAGCTCTAGGGAGTGTTGTTTTTGCATCCTTGTTTGTACATCTGTGATTGTGTGATATTTTATATTTTCCTTATATATTCTATGATCATCGCAATTTTTTTTCCTCTCGTTCCTCTTTTCCTTTCTCTTCGCCTTTCTAACCTCTATTCCCCTCTTTTGAAGGAGAATGAAAGATAGAAAAGAAGAGAGAATGAGAAAAGGAAGAAGAGAGAGGAACTCTTTTGCGAGGTCTCACTTGACCTTAATTTTTGAAAATGTTTAGGAAAATAACTTGCCTCCGTTTTTTAAATATTTGCGGGAAAATTGGGAGACGGGATTCGCTCGTCGGTACGAGGTTCGACCGTTCCTAACACCTTTACCAGAGGTAATCGAATCAAGGGTCGAATTTATGCCTCTTTGCTTTGCTAAAAGATTATCTAAGAATTTATTCTAAGTCTAAATGCACAAAGAATCATGCTTGTGCAAATGCAAAGATGCATGCTCTTTTGAGAAGATGATTTGGAAATTCCAAAGTGATTTTGAAGTTTATGAAGAATATGATGAAGAGATGGGTTTTGAAAGTTGAAGACAGGCTTGGAGAAGTTAGATTTTCTAACTTTAGGATTTAGAATAGATCTTGGGTTTTAAAATAATCATAGATTGAGATGAACCTGAATTTGAAGAAGGGAGTTTAAGAAATAAGAGTTGAAAGTTGAATATGGACTTCAAAATGGATCTAGAATTGAGAGTCAAGATAGAATTTGAGGATACAATGAAACTCTAGATTAAAAATTTTGAAATCAGAATAAAAGATGGAAGAAATCTAGATGGGATTTGGAATTTAGAATTGGGTGTGAGATCTGGAATCCATGACGAAATTGGATTCGAAATCCGGAACCTGAGATGGAATTGGATCTAGAATTTAAGATGGGATTTTAAAGAAATAGAATTATATCTAAAATTTAGAGTCCTAGATAGAGTTGGATCCGAAGTCTGAAATCCAAGATGGAGTTGAATCTGGAGTCTAGGACCCTAAAGGGAATTGGATCCGAAGTCTGGAATCCAAAATAAAAGTTGAATCCGGAATCAAATATGGAATTAGAAGATGGATCTGGACCTAGGGCATCTAGATGGGTTTTGAGAATAGAATTGGTTTTCGATAACTCGGATGAAACCTGGAATTGGATATGTGAGATCTAAGTTGTCTTTTGAAATTTTGAAAGGAAGGACAGAGAATGAAACTTTGAATTAGGACATGAATCTGAAAATTTGCAAAGTCAAATTGAACTTTTGGTTTTGATCTAAAATGTTGAATCAAATTTGAATTCAAATTCTGAAGATGAATTTGGAATTTCAAAGTTGAATTGAACTTTGAAATTCGATTTGAATGAGAAATTGAATTTTTAAATATAAAAAAATGAACTTGAAATTTCAAAGTCAAATTGGACTTTGAAATTGAAATTTGAATTTAAAAATGAGATAGAATTGAGAAAAAAAGAAATTGAATTTATAAATGAGAATTGATTTAAGAAATGAAGAAGGTATTTGAAGAATTATCACAAGAATATTGAAAATATGATATAGTTCTATCCTAAATGATGAAATGAAAGAATTTGAAATCTGGTTTTTGAAAAGGATATTCAATTCTTTAAATGAATGGAAATAAGATTGAAGACATAATACATTACGGACTATGGTCATTGAATGTATTATATAATAATCTATATTTAAATTCATATGAAGAATAAAACACATTTCAGTGCCTTTATAGAGTTTAAAATGAAATTAGCTCTCAATATATCCTGACTATGGTCATTGATATATGTTTTGAGTTAATTTTAAGTTAAACTCTGATAAAAGAGAAAAATATTTAGAAAAATCGGATGATTTTTGAAAAGAGATCCGGTGTGGATCCAGTGTTATTCCATAAAAGATAAAAATCCTAAGCATTGTCCACATTTTGACTATGGCCATCAATGTGGGTCATTTGCTTAGAATTAATTACCTCTTATTAGAATGAAGCACGTGCCATTCGTGTATTTTTTGAATAAAGGGTAAAATGATATAAGAACAAGTAATTTATGATATTTACAATGCTCATTCATTCTAATCTAGAACTGGAAATGTAAGGTTTGCATTAATATCTAACTGTTTACCATAATGAAATTGAGATTCACGTTCTTAATTTAAGAAGGAAAATAGCCTAATTCCTGCAAAATGTAAGTTAGCACAGAGTAAAAGATAAATATAAAAAGAGGTTTGTAAGATATAATCTTGAATCTATAAGGCAAATGCTAGAAGATTTGTACTCATGTCAATGATGAAATGTATATACGTAGGAGGAAATGAATATATATTATGCTAATGAAAACCCACATATAGGAAAAACATATTCACAACTTAAAAATAGAAATCCATGGATATCTGCCTAAGCATATGTACATGTTTATTAAAGAATTATCCACATATTGCCTAAACATAATTTTTATATGAAACGACTTTCAGTGAAAAGTGGACTGTCTATCACTTTGCAAAGCAATGAGTAGTGGTTGTGTTTGAAATGGGAGTGAAGATGACCTTGTACCTATTGTTGTAAGCACGATGATGTTGCTGCAAATAGTATTGTAGCAGGGTGCTGGGCATTGGTGGTGTATAGGGAACCACAACAGTGTTTACCACTGTTGTGAGCATACATGGGGTGTTGAGAATGGGTGGCGTAGATGGAGTGTGCTAAATATATAAGGGGCTGTGATGTATGACAATGGGTAATGTGTTACGAGGTCCCTATGACAGCAGTGAACTAGTTGGGCGTTTTGCACCATGGTGCTTTACTTGATATTACATACCAAACATTAAGGAACGATCAGTCTTGAGACAACAGTTATAATTTCAGTATCTGTTACTGAAGCTACTAGAGAATTTCCAGTTTGTTTGACATGAGTGACAACTACACTATGTTGGGGCTGACAGGTGAAAAGATGAAGACAGTGAAAGCGGCTTTACCTGGCATCTAGACAACAAACCAAAAAGATTTTACAATAGAAACACCACTAGATTACCTTTTCCCGATTTCTGCTTCTGTTCGACTCTCTCTCCTATTGTTTCTAGCAACAATGTACATCATGCACAAAGCTCAGGTTTCCATCTGCATGTTATAGTATATTGCTGCAACACAAACCATAAGAAGACATCATATAACCACTCTAGAGCTATTCCAAAGGTGGTAGCTTATCTTGTAGTGCAAATCCTATTTTATTTTCATAGCCACATCCACTTATAAAACAAAAACAATGTGATCAGAACTTCCACTAGACATGATCCATTATAAATCTACCCAATAATATCTCATCTTTAACTGAATGAATGACATGACCAGCTATTGTACTGAAACTCAGGTGTTTGCTCTAAGAAGTGGTTGTGGTATTTAATGCTCTAAGCATGACATTCTAGATTTTGATGGACAAATTCAGAGGGGATATGCTTGAACGTCGAAGAGATACAAAAGGCACCTGTTAGAGCACGCAGAATAACTTGACAGAAAATCAGGGAAAGCAATAAATTGAGATGGGCAAAGGCAATTCAGCAGTCAAATTTCAATATAAACAACGAATAGAGCAATTCTGAGCACTACATACTATATATTGGTCGATGAAACACAAGTTTCTTAAACTACAAAAAAAAAACAAGCAGCTTGGCTTAGAAGCACACTATCATTAGCGAACTAAAGACACCATTTTAAGACCAAGAAAACAAAAGAAAAAAAAATATTTCTGCAACCTTTAAATCATGAACCTAGGGAGCCAGAGGAGAGGTGTACTTACATGAAGTTAGCAGGAAGGACGTATTTTGCGTTTTCATGGAACTAGGCTCCCTTTCATGCTTACACAATATCCCCTCATACACCAAGAGGAAGGCTTCTGCGAATGGCTGTATCTCAGCATCTAACGAAGGGTCACCCTCGAAGATGGCAATTATCAGTGAGTCAAGAGAATAAACTGTTAACAAGAAGCTTCCAGTGCTTCTCCATAACAACAGTATAAAAAAATGATTTCTTCACTTCGTGTTTGGTTCTTGAAAAACACTTTGAGATTTTACCTATATAACCAAACAATATCAAGTCAGATTTTAGCAGTAGAATAGAACCATACATAATTTTACAATAAATTAGAAAAAACCAATCAGAAGTGGAAGAGGCACATAGATGCTGTAATTAATCAGTTGATGTGTTCACGAGTATAAATCTCAAACTCCCTTTCATAGCTTGCTGGCTGGTGAGAGAGAGAAAGAAAAATTATTATAGTCCTGCTGCTGAGATGCTTTATACTAGAGACTACTACAATAGATGCTGAATCAGAATAACACAATGATCTAAATATGGAGGTGGATGATGACTGTTGTGCATCAGACAAGACTTTAACAGAGGCTTCATGAGGGTATATGCACGCTGAAATGGAGCATTGGAAAAGGACTTAATCCATCTCCGATCATTCTGAACCAAAACCTACTTACGACATCATGCCATGTAATGCTAACAAGTTATTTCATAACTGCTGTAATGCTCATGAATTCCTGCAAAAACTCCAGTTAACAGATACCTAAATGTAGTGCGTTGCTTAGTCTGGGACATACGTATACACATGATCAGATGGGTATTAAATTGAATCTTTGCCACAGTTTTATATGACCAAATTGCTTGGTCTTACATGATCAAATTACCCTGATACATCAGACCACCATGAATTAAGACCCATAAATGTGAGTTAACATCAATGCCCGATTATAGCCATCACCTCCAACATATTTGAATTCATACAGTACTAGTGAATGTAATTCACATTCGCGTTGCAGAGGCCTCGATTCACACTTCAGTAGGCCAGGATGAATGGTCCGCGAACTCAATTGGGGTCAGATGAGGGGTACAACAGGGGATGAATGATGTGTTTTGTAGGAAATATGATGCACATGAAACACCAAATGCAGGGATGGATGATGAATGTAGATAAGTAGATTGTGATTTATTCAATTTTATAGCAAGATGGGATGCAGTGTAGCAAAGAAAGTAACAAAATGAGATCGCAACATGTTATAAATTTTAATAACTAACCGCAAATATACAGAATTCTAACCACTAAAATGCAAGAAAACCAAGTACGAGTGGGAAATACAGAATGGCAGCAAGTAAAAGAGAAAATGCAATGCAACCGAAGATGTGAAAATAGAATGATGTATGAGAAACTAAGCAATGTTTATCTTGTGACGTTAGAGCAGAAGCTATGAAAAAAAAAAATGCAGGAAATCAATAGTATATATATAGCAGCAAGATGCACGACAAATGATGTAGATGATATTGATTTGCCTTTAGATGCATAAAATCATTGGTATATGATCATGCATAATATTTGCATTTTAATAATCATTATTTATGCATGATCCATGTTAAAATTACTATAAAAACCCATTTTTATCGTTAGTTTTGAGAAACCGCATTGAATTGAATTTTATTAGAAAATCAGGTTTTTCAAAGCTTTCCCTGCATTTTTAGTGTTTTTATTAGATTTTTTTAATTGTAGTTCAATTAGTTTAGGCTTGTATTAGCTAAAATTTAATTGGTTTAGTTAGTTTTGATTTTTACAAAAACATATTTTTCATAAGAGACCTTGTTTTGGAAATTAGCAAAAATCTTCAGTCTCTTTTTGAAAACCCTGTTTTAACCTAATTAGATCATTATAAACTCATCTTTTCCAGCCATGGAGGTTGTTTTTCCAGCAGCCTTCTTGCTTCCCCTCCTTCTTGCCTCCCTCTTCTCTCTCTCCCTTGCTTCTCCTCTCTCTTTTGCCGATTTCTTTCTCTTCTTGTTCTCCTCTTCTTCTTCTTGTTCCTCTTTTTCTTCAAGCTTCGAACCCTTTCGTCATCGGCAACCTCTTCTTCTTCATTGGGGCAGTATGGATGCAGCTGGATTCACCATCTTCTTCTCTCAACCCATCCGTCACAGGCGAGCTGTTTGGTGAGTCTCTTCTCTCCCATCTCTTTTAAGGTTTTGCATGTAGGTAAAATTAGAGTATTTTATTGATTGTTTAAAAATATTTTTCTAGCATCGTATTCAGTAACTTTTATTTCATCTAGAGTAGTTGATTCATGATTCGTGCATAGTAGATTAGGCGTGCATTGCATAAAAAAAAAGAGAACTTTTTATTTAAGTCGTAGATAGTGATATTTTTTTTCGCAGTTAGGTTATTTCATTAACTTCTTGGTGCACGTTGTTGCAATGAAACTTGTGGGAAAGAAGGATCAAATCTGTCATCATTGACAAATCTAATCGTCTTGTAGTAGCAACGTGAAACTAGGTCGGATCATGATCATACTTGAATAAGCATAGCAGGGTGTCTCTTTCTTGCTTTTCATTTTTGCATTAGCCAAGTGTTGTGGAGCTGCACGTCCAAGAATCATATTTTTTGTTTTACCATATTCAATACCACAACTAACTGGATTCAGTCATTGAAGTGAAGAATAGCGTGATTATCAGATCACGTTTTTGCTACATTCGGATTTGCTTTGTTTGCACGCAAGATAGTTCAAATCAGATTAGAGTCGATTCAGAAATTTATAAAACCGACTAAAATCTGATTTGCCCAATTCAGCATAATCACAGTCGTTAAGTATATGTAATTTCTTTGATTGCTGGATGCACGACTGAATTGAAGCACTACCAGATCACACATCATCATATATTTACCCGTGACTAGTCCACATGTGTTGACGTTAATCATGCATATGGTTGACATTGTTAAAAGTTTTCTTTAACAACAAGTGTGCACCAATTAACCAGTTTAGCATAGTTTAAATGTGTCAATAATTTTAGTATCCTAGCTGGTAATTAGTCTTTGATGAGGCAGTTAGTTAATGATTTAAAAACAAAAAAAAGTCAATAGTTTAGATCAGAAATACTTTTTTTGCCTTGTGTATTCGGTTAGTGTGACTTCGATTTTTTTAGTACGTAAGTAGTCAAAAAGATAAGTCTACTCTTGCTTTTTGGGTTAATTAGATTAGACTAGAAGTTATTTTACTACCTTAGGTTAGCATGTTGATTTAACGTTAGGTTGTTACGTTGATTTTTTACACTTAATTAGAGTTGTTTTGACCTATTTTGTAGTTAGGAAGTTAGCATCGTTAGTTTGTTACATTGATTATTTTCTTGATTGTTAATTAGTTTTGCTATTTTGTCATTTAGTACTTTAGTTTGTCACATGTTAGTTCTTAGTTTGTTAAAGTTTGTTAGAGTTAATTTCTTGATTTTGCTTAATTAAATTATTAGATTTTAGTAGTGCATCTTTTTGTGGTTCTGCTTGTTTTGTGTTTTGTGTTTTGTGTTTTGAAGGGAAGCGTTGGAATGTGCAGTAGAGCCCTTTTCGTGCCATCAAAGTACCTCAGAGGTTCCCTCAAGACCCCAGAAGTGCCCTCAGGAAGCCCTTTAGCAAACCATACAAAAGTGTTCAACCTAAGTACCTAAAGGGTACACAGAGGGAAGAATAAAGAGAAACAAATCAATTCAAAAGGACACAAGCACTGAAGCATTTTCTTTTCTTTTTAGATTAGGGCTTTATTTCTGATATTTATTCATTTAATTAGGTCTGTAATAAAATCATTTATTTATTTTGTTTAAGCCCTCTGCATTGGGACATACTCCCTTAGTTATCTTATTTAATTTATTTTTTATTCATCAAGGTAATAAAGAGTAGTGTAGATTGTGTGTTTGAATACGAAGTATTTTCCGTTCCCTGAGATCGACCCTGACTCCACCACTAGTGTGAGCCGGTTTTTATATTTTTGGTGTCTGGCTTTCACTTAGATTTTATCAAAAATATTGTTTTAAAAAGTGTTTTCATAAAACTCACACCAAATTTTGGCGTCGTTGCCGGGGAACGGCGAAATACGAGTATTCACTTTATTGCCTAGTGTTTGTTTTGCATTTAGGTTTTAGAACCACGTATGTGCATACCGTAGAGACAAGCTTACTTTTCTGCACAACCCACCCACTAGGGTCCCCTTAGATGTGACTGTGTACGATTGGTACCGTACACATATTTTATTTTCTTTGCATAATCCCTGTTGTGTGCAATTGCGTGGTGTTTGTTTAGTTCTTGTTTTTTTAGTTTACTCGCTTTGTGGTTTGCGTGGTTTGGCCGCTAGCGCGTTAGTTAGGTAGAAAACCTTAAGTTAGGACATGTGCTACACCGGTCTACTCCAAGGTGTATGCAATGGCTGACGATCATAATTTGATCCATCCTTTAAGGGAGTACTTCATGCCAAATACGTATATTCTCGCCTCCTGCATCACGAGACCTGATATAGGAGCAAGCCATTTTCAGATTAACGCCAACGTTATCCAAATGCTACCTTCATTTTTTGGCCTTAGCAACGAAGACCCCTATCATCATCTTGATAAATTCCTCGATATTTGCTCGACTGTGCGAATCAATAACTTTGGAGATGACGCGTTAAGGTTAACATTGTTTCCATTCTCCCTCAAAGATAAAGCCAAGCATTGGCTAAAGGCTCTTGAGATGGTTCAGATTACCACTTGGGAAGGAATGCAACATGAATTCCTTAAAAAGTACTTTCCAATTGGTAAGACGAATCAGTTTTGCAAAGCCATCACCAGTTTTTCACAGATTGAGGGAGAACAATTTCACGAAACTTGGGAGAGGATGAAGAATCTTCTCCGCAAGTGTCCCCACCACCAGGTGCCTCACTGGCAACTGGTGCAATATTTCTATGACGGTCTTACTGAGAAGAACCGTCAAATGGGTGATTCGTCGTGTGGGGGCACTTTTATGCTCAAGAGTGAGGATGAGGCTTGGTCTTTATTTGAGACCTTGAGTGAGAACATGATGCATCATGCCTTGTCTTTATGGGTCGATAGGACCACATCTGTGTCTAGTGGTCTTAGGAAAGTTGGGATTTCCAAAGTTGGGTCTGAGTTAGATTTGCGTACCAAGGTTGACCAGTTGAATAGGAAATTAGATCAATTCCTAGCAAACTCTTCGAAAAGTCCAGTAGGAAAAGTGTGTGAGCTTTGTGCTAGTCCTGCACACTGTGTTTCTGATTGTTCGGCAGTGCCGCTATATCCTGAATTCGTTCAGGAGCAGGTAAATGTTGCCCAAGGTTTCGCTAGACCCATGCCTGATTCATTTACACCATCATATAACCCAAGTTGGCAAAACCATACCATTGCCCCATCCCCTCAGCCCTCCTAGACATAGTTTAGACACAGTAACCCTTCATAAGGTTACTCGCATCCCATTTTTTCACAGGTTCATCCCCAGTCTAGTCTACCTTCTCCTCAAGAGCTCACATCGAGTCCATCATTCCAACATAAGATGTTAGAGGCCTTTTCTGATATTAAGGTCACTCTTTGTTCTCATACACAGTCAATAGCCAAGCTAGAGACTCAAATGGGACAGTTGGCTCAGGCCTTCAGTAGGCAAAGAGAGGGGGGCCTATCTAGTCAGTCTGTTGTCAACCCAAAGGGAAAGGATCCCATGTCATTTGACCTACACCCCACAGATTCACATCCCGCGCAGGTCAAATCTGTTGCATCCCTTAGGAATGGGAAGGCGTGTCACCCCATTCAGGAATCAATTCATGAACCTAATGTCATATGCACTGATGAGTCGATCTCCTCCATTAGGCCCCAGGAGAAGGGGCAAGGCCCACAGCTTCTACAGTCATCATATATTCACCGAGCCCCAGTCTCCCAGACTTTCGGACCGCCAATTGCTTTAAGCAAGCAAGAGGTGCAGATGCAAAAAATGCTTGACCTAGTCAAGCAGGATCATGACCACCACTTGTTTGAGGTTGCATATATCAATAGTCATTCGGTCCTAGACTCTCTTTTTGAGAGTAATCTCCCAGAGGAGACTAACCTCCGTTCTTCCTATAGTGGGAGTCATGATATTACCTTTAGGAGTCGAGTGGGCGGAAACACAATGCGTAGTGTCATAGATGACACTCTTTTTCATAGAGAGCCTGATTGAGCGAGACTTCACATCCATTGATCTCATGGACGATGAAGGTTTTTCTAGGGATCCGTCTGGCTGGGGACGTAAAACTTAGCGCTTTATGGTGATGTACCATTAGTAGCTTTAATATTTTTCTGTTTTTTTTTAGGTAGTTTTTCTTCATGAGCGTCAAGCCTAGATCATGTATGCATTGTATCCTTTTGTATATTTCTATGAGTTGTGAACTGTGAGACAGGTGGAACCTATGCAAACTCATTCACATGTCATATCAGGTAAGATTCCACAAAGTGACTCAGGTGACTTCTACTCTTTTTTTTCTCTCATTTATTTTTGTTTTCATATGCATTCCCTTAGTTTCATACAAGCATGAGGGAGTGCCACTGAGGACAGTGTCATTCAAGCATGGGGGAGGGTGTAGTTTGCACACCTAAACTTTTTTATATCTTTGTACTTGCATTTTTTTATGTCAACTCATAAAAAATGGGCTTTTAAGAACTAAGTTTGATCTTATATGAATGCTTTACATAATCTAATACTTTTAGAGAATTTTTTAGGCCCCACAATTTTTTTTTCTGACACAAATCTAGAAAACCATAGTTGTTTATGTGGATTTCAAAGAAATGATTATAGATGCATGTTAGAGTCTATTTTGAATCACAAGTATGAATATGCATAGTTTTATTTTTGAAAACTAAGCAAATGAACAATATTGCATGTATAAGCTCAAAAAGTGAAAAAGAGCATATGTTTAGTTGTTTGATATCTTTGTACTTCCTAGTAGCTGGGCTTAGACACAAGTTGAAGTGTTTGAGTTTCATGTCGAAAATGTTAACGAAGGAAGTCAATTCTTTGTCTACGTTAATATATGTGGACTATTTTGTTCGAGCAAGTAGAGCCTGAGGAGTGTTTACACCTGGTGCCCTAAAGCCATCTGGTTTGGGAGCCACCGGCTCGAAAGCCTGTTACATGGACTTTATAGAGAGCCTAATAGATAATGACATTGCACATGACAGAGAAGTAGACTATACGTAAACTATAAAAAATTGAAAGTCTAGTGACTCGAGCAATTAAGTGTTGAGAAATTCGGTTTTGATGTCACATAATATGATACACTGTCTCATTTGATTTTATATGATATGATAATATGTCATCTTGAAAAATGTTATATTATGACTGAATATGTTTTGCCTTAAATCTAACGAGTATTTGATGCAAGGATATCTCACCCAATAAGGATGGAGACTTCCTGTTCAAGTACAACTATGGTGCAATCATACTCTTTGAAGAAAAAGCTTGATGAGCCATGCATTCCTAAAGTTCAAATGAAGAGATCGGCTATCTCAAGTTGAAGACTTTTTTTTTCTTTAGAGTCATATGTAACAGAACCTTCAGGAACTTGCATATTGCATATTACATACTCATTCATAAACACTATATCATAAAAGTATACGATAGTTTCAAAAAGCTTCTTTTTGAAAACCAATAATTGTACCTTCTTACAACCTTTTATGAAAAAGATATTTTGTCATATAATAATTGTACCTTACACTATATACAAGACAACATGAAAAGGAATATAGGAATAAGACAAAAACATAAAATCGGCTATATGGAGAAAACAAATATAATATGTTTTTGAAAAGACTCTAGAAATATTTTTAATATAAGAAGAAGACAAAAACATAAAATCGACTACAAAAGAAAAACAAATAAAATATGTTTTAACAAGACTTTAGTTATCTTCTTTAAAGAAATATTTTTTAATATAAGAAGAAGACAAAAACATAAATCGGCTACACAAAAGAAAAACAAATAAAATATGTTTTTGAAAGGACTCTAGTTACTTTTTTCATAACCATAGAATGTCGACTTACTTGAAGTCATCATTCTCTTTACAAAACATTAAATGCCTCCTGTAACAAATCCTTGTTAATATCCTTCTCAAAGAATGTCGACCTTCTTTTGGTCCTCATTCTCTCTGGAGACTTTGAAATACACAACATAAAGAAAACACTTGACATGACTATGTACAAATAAATATCTCAAAGCACTCATTATACTTACACTCATTTAAAGCAAAGAAGTACTAATGTACCTCAAATCATTAATTAGAATAAAGACAAAACTACAACCCAACGTTCAATGTACTATTGTAAGAAATAGACTTTTTACATAAAATATGTATTACCTAAAATATTACAACGACTAGTGTACCCTCTATTCTACTTTTATGGAAAAAGGTATTCTCGAATTTATCTAAAAGATATTTTTTGAAATGACATAACATTTCACATTTCAAAAAGTTACAATTCCAAAAATGTAACGACTACTTTTTAAAAGCTATATAAACACACTCAAATAAACTATTCAAATAATGGAATGGAATAGACGTGTGAGCTTACAACGAGAAAAATTTCTATTCGATATTTGAAAAGAGAGCCTTGAAAAAGAAAGAGAAAAAGGGAAGAAAGAAAAGAGAAAAAATCAAGTCCAGCTCTTTGACAAAGAGTATCCTCTGATTGACAAACAGAACATTCTGAAAATCCTTCATTCGTGCATTCATATCATTTTGAAGGTTCTATAGGAAGTATTGTAACTCTGTTATTCACTGTATTCCTTCTTTGTTGAAAGAAGTAGACCTCTGTGAAAGAGGGTGTTGCCCTTCTCTGTTGAGAGAAGAAGACCTCTTGGGAAGAGGGTGTGCCCCTTCTCTATTGAGAGAAGAAGACCTCTGGGGAAGAGGGTGTTGTACTATTTATCCGGTGACTCGGATGTTATAGTGGAAAGCTCAAGTGGTTTGCTTGGGGACTGGATGTAGGTCTGGATACTGACCGAACCAGTATAAATTCTGTGTTTTATGTGTTGTGCCTTATTGCTTAATTATTTTATTTTATAGATCATTATCATATTTCACTATTCACCCCCCCTCTAGTGGAATTTCATTTGGTATCAGAGCAGGTTTGCTGGTTTCGACGTAACAAGTCTTCCAGCACAAATGGCATCTACCTCTTATGCTCGTGATATTGAAGGTCAACACGCATCTCTTCCTCCTTTCTTCAATGGCTCCAACTATGGATATTGGAAGTGCAGAATGACTATCTTTCTCAAATCCATAGACTTTGCTGTATGGAAAATTGTTGAGCATCCATACACATCTCCATCCGCAGACTATAACTTATGGACTGATGAAGAAAAGAAAATGGCAAACCTAAATGCAAAGGCTATGAATGCCTTATATTGTGCCATTGATCAGAATGAATTCAACAGAATATCTATATGTGAATCTGCATATGACATTTGGCATTCTTTGGAGGTTATTCATGAAGGAACCAACAAAGTAAAAGAAGCCAAAATCTCATCTCTTGTTAGAAAATATGAGTTGTTCAAAATGAACAAAGATGAACCCATCACAGAGATGTTTACCAGATTCACCAACATCACCAATGATCTGAAATCTCTGGGTGTAACATATTCTCAGACTGAAAAGGTGAAGAAAATCTTGAGATCTCTCACAACTGATTGGGAGAAAAAGACTACTGCTATTGAAGAAGCTCAAGATTTATCTAAGCTTACATTGGACGACTTAATAGGCAATCTTATGGCCTATGAAGTCCACATGAAAGAAAGAAGGGAAGAAGAGCAACCAGTAAAGAAAACTCTAGCTTTCCCAGCCCTATCTGAGAATGAAGACTGAGATAAAGAATCAGAAATTGCGCTACTTACCAGAAAATTCCAGCGCTTCATGAGAAGGAACCGGCTTCCAAACAGGCACAAGGAAAGAAAAGATCTTAAAGAAGATCCCATGTGCTTTCAGTGTAATAAGTCAGGCCACTTAAAACGTGACTGTTCCCTTCTCAAAAGAAAGTCCAAAGCTAAGGAACCAAAAAAGAGGTTCTTCAAGAAAAAGGCTCTGCATGCTCAATGGGATGATTCAGAACCATCCACTAGTGAAGAGTCAAGTGATGATGAAGCCGAAACTGCAAATATGTGCTTCATGGCAAACAAAAGTTCGGTAAGTGAAATCTCTGATTTTTCCTTTGAAGAACTTCTAGATGCGTTTCAAGAACTATTTGAAGAATCTAGAAAATTGAGTTTCAAAAATAAAGTTTTAAAATCTGAAAATTTAAAGCTTTCCCAAGAGAATGAAAAACTCAGCAGTGAAAATTCTGAGTTGAAAAAGAAAAATCTTATGCTTATGTCTGAAATTTCTTCTACTAGCTCCAAAACTAAAAATATGCAAGTAGAAATTTCAGAGCTAAAAAGTAAAACTGAGAACCTCATGAAAACGGTTTTCAAGTTTACTAAAGGTAAAGAGAACTTGGATAAACTCTTATCCTCTCAGAAGGTCTCTTTTTACAAGAATGGTATTGGCTATTCTCATTTCAAAAAACCCTCTTGTATGAATCAAAAGACTACGTTTGTGAAAAGTTCATCTGAACCAAATAAGGAGTATTATAATGATAATCTTTTTAACTCCTCTAAAGAGATAGACAAACCCAAATCCAAATGGATATGGGTTCCAAAGTCTAACAAAAAAGGACCCGATTGGGTACCAAAAAGGAGATTTACGTAATATTTTGCAGGCTCCAAAGAAGAAGAACAGATGGATACTAGATAGTGGATGTTCAAAGCACATGACAGGACATCCAGACCTTTTTGTTGTTCTTCATCATAAAGAAGGAGGAACCGTCACCTTTGGAGACAACAACAAAGGTTTGATAATTGGTATTGGAAATATTGGTAACATAGATAAACCTCTTATCAAAGATGTTCTCCTTGTTAAAGGCTTAAAACATAACCTACTAAGTATCAATCAAATGTGTGACACAGGTTATAATGTTAGCTTTAATCATGATGCATGCCTCATAGCTGACACCAATGAAAACATCATTTTAAAAGGTATAAGAAAGAATAATATATATGAACTATACCTAGAAAACATCTCAGAACATTGCCTCATAGCTAATAATGACACTCAACATCTATGGCACATGAGAATGGGCCATGTCAATTCTAAATACATGTCTAAACTAGCTAAAGACAAGTTAATACGTGGGTTACCCAACATATCTTTCAAAAAGGATTATTTTTGTGATGCATGTCAATTAGGAAAATTGTCAAAATCTTCTTTCAAATCAAAAAATGTCATTTCAAGTAAAAGACCTTTAGAGCTTCTCCACCTGGACCTTTTTGGTCCTTCTAGGGTAGCTAGCCTTAATCATAATAGATATGCTTTTGTCATTGTAGATGATTACTCAAGATTTACTTGGGTAATATTTTTGAAAAACAAAAGTGAGACGTTTTGTCAGTTTGAAATCTTATATAAAAAATTACAAAACGAAAAATCTTGTTCTATTGTTAAAATCCGTAGTGACCATGGAGGAGAATTTGAAAATGAACTCTTTGAAAATTTTTGTAACTTGCATGGTATTTCTCATAACTTTGCCTTTCCTAGAGCTGCACCTCAAAATGGTGTAGTAGAAAGAAAGAATAGAACCTTTCAGGAATCTGCCAGGACTATGCTCCAACACAATAATCTTGCAAAATCTTTTTGGGCAGAAGCTGTTAATATTGCATGCTACATAACAAATAGAGTTCTCATTAGACCCTTATTAAATAAAACTCCCTATGAACTATTCTATGACAGAACTCCAAGAATAGACTATTTCAAAGTCTTTGGATGTAAATGCTTTATCCTAAACACAAAAGATAGCCTGGATAAGTTTGATGCTAAATCTGTTGAAGGCATATTCTTAGGATATTCAAGTCATAGTAAAGCATACAGAGTTTTCAATAAGAGTCATAATACTATTGAAGAATCTATGCATGTTAGTTTTTTTTTTGAATCTATTGATCAATCTGTTCATACACAAACTAATGATGATGATGTTGAAAGTACAGATTTACTTTTAGATAACACAGCTAAGTCTAATGAAGATGATCAGCAAAGAACCTTTGTCGATATCAAAGATCATCCTCAAAAGCAGATTTTGGGAGATCTAACCAAGGGGGTTCAAACTAGAGCTCAGCTAGAACGAATTGCAAACATGGCATTCATTTCTCAACTTGAACCAAAGAAGATTGATGAAGCCATCATTGATGAGTTCTGGATGCTAGCCATGACTGAAGAACTGAATCAATTCCAAAGAAATGACGTTTGGGATCTTGTACCTAGACCAAAGGATCATCCAATCATTGGGACAAGATGGATCTTCAGAAACAAGCTAGACGAAACAGGTAATGTTATAAGAAACAAGGCCAGACTAGTAGCTCAAGGATACAACCAGGAGGAAGGTATTGATTTTGATGAAACATTTGCTCCTGTTGCTAGACTTGAATCTATTAGAATACTCTTAGCATATGCAAGCTATATGGATTTCAAATTATATCAAATGGATGTTAAAAGTGCTTTCTTAAATGGTTTTATAAATGAAGAAGTTTATGTAAAACAACCTCCAGGATTTGAAAATGAAAAATACCCAGATCGTGTTTTTAAACTCAAACGTGCTTTATATGGTTTAAAACAAGCACCTCGTGCTTGGTATGATAGGCTTAAAACTTTTTTATTAAAAATTGGTTTTTCTGTTGGCAAAGCAGACTCTACATTATTTGTTAAAATAGTGAATAATCATACCCTAATTGTTCAAATATATGTCGACGACATCATCTTTGGATCTTCTAACAGCACTCTTTGTGAAGATTTTTCTAAGTCCATGCAGAAGGAATTCGAAATGAGTATGATGGGAGAACTCACCTACTTTCTTGGACTGCATATCAAGCAAACCAAGGATGGAGTTTTCATCAATCAATCTAAGTATGCTCGTGAACTTCTGAAGAGGTTCAACATGAACTCAACTGCTTCAAAATCTACTCCTATGAGCACTACTACTGTGTTGGACAAAGATGAAGATGGTAAGTCTGTTGATACAAAGGTATACCGAGGTATGATAGGATCACTTCTTTATTTAACTGCTAGCCGTCCAGATATAATGTTTAGTGTTTGCTTGTGTGCTAGATTTCAGTCAAATCCAAAAGAATCACATCTTAAAGCTGTAAAAAGAATAATGAGATATTTAAAAGACACAGTTGATTTTGGATTATTCTATTCAAAATCCTCTACATTTGATCTAATCTCATACAGCGATGCTGACTTTGCTGGAAGTAAATCTGACAGAAAAAGCACAAGTGGAACATGTCACATGCTAGGGCACTCACTAGTATCATGGTTCAGTAAGAAACAAAACTGTGTATCCTTATCAACTACTGAAGCCGAATACATTGCTGCTAGCCTAGCCTGTACACAAGTCATCTGGATGAAACAAACTTTGAAAGATTTTGGTTTAAAATTCGAAAATACAACTATTTTATGTGATAACACAAGTGCTATAAACCTTTTCAAAAATCCTGTTTTACATTCTCGAACTAAACACATTCAAATTAGACATCACTTCCTAAGAGAACAAGTCTTAAATAGTATAATTAAACTAGAATTTATACCCACCAATAAACAACTAGCAGACATCTTTACTAAACCTTTAAAAAATGAAGATTTTATAAGAATAAGAAGAGAACTAGGAATATGTAAATTGAATGATATATAAAACTTAAGTTCACTCGAGTTCATAATATTTACAAAATTCATCTTAATAAGGATACTAAAAGAACCTTAAAAATTTAATAATCGTATCTTTCTTTTACATTTTTTAAATAGAATCACTTCTAAGGGTCTCGAATACCACATACTGCCTTAAAAGTTGAAACTTTATGTCAAAGTACATTTTTGTCATATCATCTTTTACATGACTTTCACAATTATTGTCTCTCATAACTTGACTTTCTCTTTACTATATAGTTACTTTAGTTACCTTTCTCTCACACATACGATTTGAATCTCCATTCATTACTTTGACTTCTTTACTATTCTCCTAAAGAAACTATGAACTCCTTCAATCGAATTCCTCCAAAAACCTTGTTCCTCAAACTAAAACTTCTATGAATAACAACACATTCTTTATGTCACCTTTCAAGTACACATTAATAATCACACTTTGTCCTATCCTCCTCCACGCATACCCATGAGTACTACCTTCTTTAATTACAAGTAATTATGACACTCTTTCATATCACTCATCTCATAACATCCTTTCATCACCTTTTGTCCTCTTGTAAAAACCCCTCATACGAATAATACTCTTCTACACTTCAACTCATGCACTATATTTTAATAACTCCCACTTGTTTCTTGTTTTAGTAGGCCATCATTTCTCACTTTCTCTCTCTCTCTCTCTTCACGAATACTCTCCATAAAGTAAAAATATCTTATAAAAGGATATTTGTTTTTATTAGGCCATTATTTCACCTCTCTTTAAAAACCATAGAACAATTCACTCTTTTGGCTTTATCACACATCAAGCCACTCCATACATGACACAAACTCACAACTCGATAAAACTCTCACATAACAATTCTTTCTTACATAAAAGAATAATTCAAAACCATGTTCTCCTTGACTTCTTCTCAAATATAATACACTTTCCTCCAAACTTGATTTGATTTGTCATTCACAAGCCTCTTAACTTACTTCTCACGGATTTCCTTATTTGACTAAAATCTAAAAATCACCCACTTCCAATGTCATTCATTTCATATCAACAATTATTTTCTTCTTTCTATTTAATCAATTGGTTCATCTCTCACCATTCCATTCGAAATTCTCTATTCTCATACAAACTCTCTTTCGTTTCAAGCTCCATTCTCTCCCAGTGCTTTATTTTCAAGACATTCGATAATGGCTTCCTCCTCCACCAATGTGATCACCTCCGCAGATCTACGTTACCCAGACCTTATTCACCACTTTCAGTACATTAGCACCTTGCCAATTCAAACTGGCAAACTAGTAAACTTCGACGCTTTCACATCCCTTGACCTTCATACCTCTCTTCAAGATTTTGTTCCCATCTTAGGAACAACTAACTCCATGACCTACTATCCTCATCTCATCAAAATTTTCTATACCAACCTCTCTGTAGACCGTGACCACACCACCATTACATCCATGGTACATGGAAAACTCATCTCCTTCAATATCTCTCAACTAGGCTGCATTCTAAACCTTTCTTCCTATGGCATTGAGCTTCCTAACATAGTTCTGATAGATCGAACTGTGTTTAAGAAAGTCCTTCTCTCCACTCGCTGCACCCATTTCCCATGGCATACGAGCAATCTGAAACCTCATGCTCTAATACTCTCACACATCCTCTCATCCAACGTCTTTCCAAAGTTTCCTTCCAAGGGTTTCGTGGCAAACGAAATCTCCCTTCTCCTATATGCAATCTTCTGCAACTTCCCCATCAACTGGTCCAGTATCATTTTCAATAACATGATCAATTTTCGGACCTTCCACTCTCTTCCTTTCGGGTACTTCATCACCCATATCCTTCAGCACTTCCAGGTGCCTCTCCACCAAGACATCATTCACTGGTCTGATCATGCATTCGATGACTCATACCTCCCTGAGGAAGGGTCCCCTCGAGATCACTCTGACGATGAAAGCACCAGTGAAGCTGATCCCCCAGCAAGCTCTGACCACGACATCTTCTCTACCCTCGTCGACATCCAAAATACACAGGCTCTACTTCTCAGGAATCAAGCCTCTCTTCAACAGGCCTTTGACTCCTTGACAATGGGCCAAGATTCAAGTCGCCGCCGCCGCAAGCTCAATCCCACTGACTCTGACTAAAACTCTTTGTCAATGATAAACTCATTTTTTTTACTTTTGGACTGTAATATTTGGTCTGTAATAACTCTTTTACTCTGATCCCTTCATTTTTGTCCATGACAAAGGGGGAGAAAACCTGTCTCCATTATTGGAGAAATACTCTTCTTTAAAACATTTTTCAAATTTTTTATCATATTATTATTTCTATGCATAATGTCTTTTTGACAGGGGGAGCATATTTTGTCATCATAAAAAAGGGGGAGAATGTTGAGAAATTCGGTTTTGATGTCACATAATATGATACACTGTCTCATTTGATTTTATATGATATGATAATATGTCATCTTGAAAAATGTTATATTATGACTGAATATGTTTTGCCTTAAATCTAACGAGTATTTGATGCAAGGATATCTCACCCAATAAGGATGGAAACTTCCTGTTCAAGTACAACTATGGTGCAATCATACTCCTTGAAGAAAAAGCTTGATGAGCCATGCATTCCTAAAGTTCAAATGAAGAGATCGGCTATCTCAAGTTGAAGACTTTTTTTTTCTTTAGAGTCATATGTAACAGAACCTTCAGGAACTTGCATATTGCATATTACATACTCATTCATAAACACTATATCATAAAAGTATACAATAGTTTCAAAAAGCTTCTTTTTGAAAACCAATAATTGTACCTTCTTACAACCTTTTATGAAAAAGATATTTTGTCATATAATAATTGTACCTTACACTATATACAAGACAACATGAAAAGGAATATAGGAAAAAGACAAAAACATAAAATCGGCTACATGGAGAAAACAAATATAATATGTTTTTGAAAAGACTCTAGAAATATTTTTAATATAAGAAGAAGACAAAAACATAAAATCGACTACAAAAGAAAAACAAATAAAATATGTTTTAACAAGACTTTAGTTATCTTCTTTAAAGAAATATTTTTTAATATAAGAAGAAGACAAAAACATAAATCGGCTACACAAAAGAAAAACAAATAAAATATGTTTTTGAAAGGACTCTAGTTACTTTTTTCATAACCATAGAATGTCGACTTACTTGAAGTCATCATTCTCTTTACAAAGCATTAAATGCCTCCTGTAACAAATCCTTGTTAATATCCTTCTCAAAGAATGTCGACCTTCTTTTGGTCCTCATTCTCTCTGGAGACTTTGAAATACACAACATAAAGAAAACACTTGACATGACTATGTACAAATAAATATCTCAAAGCACTCATTGTACTTACACTCATTTAAAGCAAAGAAGTACTAATGTACCTCAAATCATTAATTAGAATAAAGACAAAACTACAACCCAACGTTCAATGTACTATTGTAAGAAATAGACTTTTTACATAAAATATGTATTACCTAAAATATTACAACGACTAGTGTACCCTCTATTCTACTTTTATGGAAAAAGGTATTCTCGAATTTATCTAAAAGATATTTTTTGAAATGACATAACATTTCACATTTCAAAAAGTTACATTTCCAAAAATGTAACGACTACTTTTTAAAAGCTATATAAACACACTCAAATAAACTATTCAAATAATGGAATGGAATAGACGTGTGAGCTTACAACGAGAAAAATTTCTATTCGATATTTGAAAAGAGAGCCTTGAAAAAGAAAGAGAAAAAGGGAAGAAAGAAAAGAGAAAAAGTCAAGTCCAGCTCTTTGACAAAGAGTATCCTCTGAGTGACAAACAGAACATTCTGAGAATCCTTCATTCGTGCATTCATATCATTTTGAAGGTTCTATAGGAAGTATTGTAACTCTGTTATTCACTGTATTCCTTCTTTGTTGAAAGAAGTAGACCTCTGTGAAAGAGGGTGTTGCCCTTCTCTGTTGAGAGAAGAAGACCTCTTGGGAAGAGGGTGTGCCCCTTCTCTATTGAGAGAAGAAGACCTCTGGGGAAGAGGGTGTTGTACTATTTATCCGGTGACTCGGATGTTATAGTGGAAAGCTCAAGTGGTTTGCTTGGGGACTGGATGTAGGTCTGGATACTGACCGAACCAGTATAAATTCTGTGTTTTATGTGTTGTGCCTTATTGCTTAATTATTTTATTTTATAGATCATTATCATATTTCACTATTCACCCCCCTCTAGTGGAATTTCATTAAGTTCGAGGGATACTTTGTATATGGTGCCCTAAGGTCGTTTGGCTTGGGAGTCACTGACTCAAAGCTCGTTACACGGGTCTCGAAAACTGGAAATTTGATATAGTGCTCAATAAAAGAAAAGAAAAGAAAATGTGTGAAAAATTGAAAATCAAAAAAAAGAAAAGAGCGAAAAAGAGAAAAGTTTACTGCTTAGAAGCAAATATTGAGAAAACCTGTGCAGAACACATATGAGTGAGGATAAGTAAATAATAACATGTATGTGTGTGAATTTCTGAGACTGAAACATAAATGATTATGCTATTTAGAATAGTGAAAGGAAATATTTTATTCTGTGGTGGCAGGTAAAATACTCTAATCATGTTTTGATAATGTAATGGCATGAAATATTTGTGAAAATAAACTCCTTAATTGCCTAATGCTTTGTGTTTTAAAATTTTTATGCATACATGACATAGATATTTGTGGGTAGCATCACTGCAAACCCTCACGATACCTTACTCGTCCACTGAGGTAACCCAGGGGTTGAAAGGGCTTGTTGCATATGCTAAATTCAACTGTGATTCCTACGAAAGTGAGTTAGGTTTTTATTGTGTCTAGTTTAGTATTTTTGTTTTTGCTTCAGTTTGCTCGAGGACTAGCAAACGATAAGCATGGGGGTATTTGATCATGCATAATATTTGCATTTTAATAATCATTATTTATGCATGATCCATGTTAAAATTACTATAAAAACTCATTTTTATCGTTAGTTTTGAGAAACCGCATTGGATTGAATTTTATCAGAAAATCAGGTTTTTCAAAGCTTTCCCAGCAGTTTTAGTGTTTTTATTAGATTTAGATTTTTTTAATTGTAGTTAAATTAGTTTAGGCTTGTATTAGCTAAAATTTAATTGGTTCAGTAAGTTTTGATTTTTATAAAAACATATTTTTCATAAGAGACCTTGTTTTGGAAATCAGCAAAAATCTTCGGTCTCTTTTTGAAAAGCCTGTTTTAACTTAATTAGATCATTATAAACTCATCTTTTCCAGCCATGGAGGCTGTTTTTCCAGCAGCCTTCTTGCTTCCCCTCCTTCTTGCCTCCCTCTTCTCTCTCTCCCTTGCTTCTCCTCTCTCTTTTACTGATTTCTTTCTCTTCTTGTTCTCCTCTTCTTCTTCTTGTTCCTCTTTTAATTCAAGCTTCAAACCCTTTCGTCATTGGCAACCTCTTCTTCTTCATCGGGGCAGTATGGATGCAGCTGGACTCACCATCTTCTTCTCTCAACCCATCCGTCAGAGGCGAGCTGTTCGGTGAGTCTCTTCTCTCCCATCTCTTTTAAGGTTTTGCATATAGATAAAATTAGAGTATTTTATTGATTGTTTAAAAATATTTTTCTAGCATCGTATTCAGTAACTTTTATTTCATCTAGAGTAGTTGATTCATGATTCGTGCATAGTAGATTAGGCGTGCATTGCATAAAAAAAGAGAACTTTTTATTTAAGTCGTAGATAGTGATATTGTTTTTCGCAGTTAGGTTATTTCATTAACTTCTTGGTGCACGTTGTTGCAATGAAACTTGTGGGAAAGGAGTATCAAATCTATCATCATTGACAAATCTGATCGTCTTGTGATAGCAACGCGAAACTAGGTCGGATCATGATCATACTTGAATAAGCATAGCAGGGTGTCTCTTTCTTGCTTTTCATTTTCGCATTAGCCAAGTGTTGTGGAGCTGCACGTCCAAGAATCATATTTTTTGTTTTACCAGATTTAATACCACAACTAACTTGATTCAGTTATTGAAGTGCAGAATAGCCTGATTATCAGATCACGTTTTTGCTACATTCGGATTTGCTTTGTTTGCACGCAAGATAGTTCAAATCAGATTAGAGTCGGTTCAGAAATTTATAAAACCGACTAGAATCTGATTTGCCTAATTCAGCAGAATCACGGTCGTTGAGTAGATGTAATTTCTTTGATTGCTGGATGCACGACTGAATTGAAGCACTACCAGATCACGCATCATCATATATTTACCCGTGACCAGTCCACATGTGTTGACGTTACTCATGCATATGGTTGACATTGGTAAAAGTTTTTTTTAACAACAAGTGTGCACCAATTAACCAGTTTAGCATAGTTTAAATGTGTCAATAATTTTAGTATCCTAGTTGGTAATTAGTCTTTGATGAGGCAGTTAGTTAATGATTTAAAAACAAAAAAAAGTCAATAGTTTAGATCAGAAATATTTTTTTTTGCCTTGTGTATTCGGTTAGTGTGACTTCGATTTTTTTAGTACGTAAGTAGTCAAATAGATAAGTCTACTCTTGCTTTTTGGGTTAATTAGATTAGACTAGAAGTTATTTTACTACCTTAGGTTAGCATGTTGATTTAACGTTAGGTTGTTACTTTTATTTTTGACACTTAATTAGAGTTGTTTTGACCTATTTTGTAGTTAGGAAGTTACCATCGTTAGTTTGTTACATTGATTATTTTCTTGATTGTTAATTAGTTTTGCTATTTTGTGATTTAGTACTTTAGTTTGTCACATGTTAGTTCTTAGTTTGTTAAAGTTTGTTAGAGTTAATTTCTTGATTTTGCTTAATTAAATTATTAGATTTTAGTAGTGCATCTTTTTGTGGTTCTGTTTGTTTTGTGTTTTGTGTTTTGTGTTTTGTGTTTTGCAGGGAAGCGTTGGAATGTGCAGTAGAGCCCTTTTCGTGCCATCAAAGTACCTCAGAGGTTCCCTCAAGCCCCCAGAAGTGCCCTCAGGAAGCCCTTTAGCAAACCATACAAAAGTGTTCAACCTAAGTACCTAAAGGGTACACAGAGGGAAGGATAAAGGGAAACAAATCAATTCAAAAGGACACAAGCACTGAAGCATTTTCTTTTCTTTTTAGATTAGGGCTTTATTTCTGATATTTATTTATTTAATTAGGTTTGTAATAAAATCATTTATTTATTTTGTTTAAGCCCTCTGCATAGGGCCATACTCCCTTAGTTATCTTATTTAATTTATTTTTTATTCATCAAGGCAATAAAGAGTAGTGTAGATTGTGTGTTTGAATACGAAGTATTTTTCGTTCCCTGAGATCGACCCGGACTCCACCACTTGTGTGAGCGGTTTTTATATTTTTGGTGTCTGGCTTTCACTTAGATTTTATCAAAAATATTGTTTTAAAAAGTGTTTTCATAAAACTCACACCAGTATAACGAAGATAACAAAGACTTACAGGAAGAGGAAGACTTACCGATCTGATATGAATCTGATAAATGTTGATCTCATGGCCATTCCCAAGGGACCGTGAGTATGATTTTAAAACTGAATAACGTATTTTCAAGGTGAATCAAATATTGATTCTCACAGCAAATTAAAGCAGACAGAATTCTCAATGAGATTGAACCAGAGGCATTACAATGTTATCGTTGGGTATTAGCTCTTGACACGTTAAATTCCCACCGCTGTTGTTAGTCATAAATGACCATCTGTGGATTGGTGTCGATGCAAAACAAAAAGGAAGCGAAGATGCAGAGAAAAAAAATGATGGTCTATTGAATCTAAAAGAAGAAGGAAAAATGCAGATCTCAGTAGAATAGAAGAATAAACGTTAAAATACATATAGATCCTTACATAAACTGAAGAAATTCAATAAAATGAATCGCAGAGCAGAAGAAAATGAATTTCGTAATTAGGAAATTCCTTTTGCTGTTGCACAAGAGGTATTGATTGTGCTATAAGCAACCCAATTGCAACTCGATGGTGCGTTTAATGGGGAAAATAGAAAATTTAAAAATAAAACAGAGAAAATAAATGAAAATAGTAAAACAAATACGAAGATGAAACTGAAGTCTGAATGGATCGACGATGCCATTGTGAGGCATCGTCGATCATCAGCATATAAGGAAAGCAGTTCAATCAGAAATCTAAGATCTATAAAAATAAACACTAGAAATCAAAATGCAGATTAGGAATGGCATAGAGAAATTGAAAACAGAAGAAATTCGATTCTGAATATATGTTAAACTTCAAAGAGATCCAAAGAAGAAAAAGAAAGATGGGATTCCTTACCTTAGTTTTGCAGAAACTCTAAAGGAGAAAGGAGGATTTTCTTTGTTTTTGCAGAGTTTTGCGTGGTTGCTTGGAGCTTTGGAGGTTGAAAGCGACTCTGGTTCAGCCGATTGGGAGGAAGGCCGAAAAGAAAGGGAATAGAGGAGATCGAAAGGAAGGTAGATGTTGGGGTGAAGAAGCGGTGAGTTTAGGGTTCCCACGCGTGATTCCTTTAAAGGGGGAGAAGGAGGTTTGAGAAGGGGAGCAACGGTTAAGAATCGAGGGTGGAAATGAAGGGGAGATGATCGACGATGGTTGTGGAGAGGTGCGATGGGGAAGAGGGTTTCAGAAGGTTCGTGAAGGGAAGCCGAGAGAGTGATAGAGAAGAGAGAAAGGGTTTTGGAAGAAAGAGGAGGGTTTCCTGCGAAGCTTTGTTTGTAAAAAAAAAAATGATTTTCCAAAAAGAGCCTCCTTCAAAAAGGATTTTTCATAAAATAGTTTTTCAATTGAGGTTTTTAGCAAAAAGGGATTTTAAAAAGTTAGTGAAGCTACTTTTTTTCTCAATTTTTTTTGAAGATAATCCGAAAATGTGCGGGTTTTAGCAATCGGGATTCACATGAATTATTTGAAGTAATTTTATAAAAAATTTGTTTTGAAATTGTATGATTCTTTGAGAAATGAGGTCTTCGGAAACCATTGGTTTAAATTTGAAAATTAGGATTCCAGAATGGATCCGGGTCCGATTTGGATCAGAAATTGGGTCTAGCATAAAAATTGAGTTTGGATTCCAGCGAGTCCGAGGAATGAATGGAATTTTGGTTGAAAATTGACCCGATTGTTCAGAAGGCGGAGGTCAGGGGCAAAGAAGGAATTTTTGGGTTTTTTGGAAAATTTGAGGTGTTCACAGATGCCCCTCTTTGCTGCTAAGCCGGTTGTAAGCCGAGCTTAGCGACAAAGAAGACACACCAAATTTTCTTAAAAAAATGCCCCAGTCAGAATGTATGAACTGGGTGTGGAAGAATTTTGCTTTGAAAAGCTTTATTTTTCAGGTTTTATACCTCATCCTGAAAGGTTTTTTTGGGAAAAAATGAGATCCTCGAGAAGAAAGTAATTTGGACAGAAGAAAATGAGGAAATCGGAATGGGACTTTGGGATGAATATCCCGAAATGGTAAAAAGGAGAGATTTTTGAAAGAAGTCTCAAGGTTGAGACAAAGATAAGAATTTTTGAAAAGACTCAAGTTTAGCCCTTAACATAGATGGGACATTTTTGAAAAATACCTCGTGAGACGAGGTTCAGGTATAATTCCTATTTGAATGGATATACAAAGCATGGATTTCTTGATGGGGAAAACCATGATGGGACTGGGAGAAATATCTCACCAGAATGAAGCAATTCTCTTTGAAAAATACAAACAATGCTAGGTTGAATCAAAATAGATATTGAGCATTTATTTCATTTTTGGATAACTAGAAAATTTTGCCAATAAGATGACATTGCAATTAATTCCATATGCTTGAAAATGTGCACGTATATGCGAAAGATATTTCCTCTTTTTACCTAGAGTATTTCTTCCAAAATGAAGTTAACTTCCTGAATTCTGGAGTCAGATTCAAATTTTAAAGCTGTTGAGTTTCTTCAATGAAGTTATCTATTTCCTTGATATGAATAGAGAAGAAATACTCTTAATTTCATAAAAGCAAGCAGTGAAAAGATATTGATGAAAGGATTTCGCATAAGAAAAGATGATTCCTGGCAATTTTGACAGTTTGATATCCTGAGGCTTTTTCCATAATGATCTTTTTAGCACTCTTTTTGAGACATTAAACTTTCTTAGGTTTCAGGGGGAAGTTTATTACATCATCCTTCATTCTGGAGATGTCCTGGTTTTTCTCTTTTTCTTCGGGGAAGGGTACGTCACAAACTCCTTTATCTTGAAGATGCTCCGATCCTTCTTTTTCTCAGGAATTATAGGGGTGATATTGGCTTGTTGGTAAAAATCTCTAGATGATAGCGGCAATCAAATATCTTTTAGGGTTTGTCGAGAGGTTCAACGCAGTCGCCTTCATCTTGACGGTGATCTGAACGTTCCCTGGAAGGATCCATCACAAACTCTTTCATCTCGAAGATGATCCAAATCTTCTTTGGCCCCGGGGGTCGAACTCGCATATTCGTCTTCATTTTGACGACAATTGAGAGATCCCCTTTGTGGATATTTGATTGAAGCTTAAATGAATGAATGAGGAGATATTGATTGAGTGGATTTTTTTTATCGCTCAGGATATTTCCACTGCCTGATTGCCAGAAAATTGTCTTTAAACATGCGTCATAGCTATGATCAATATCGATTTGCTTCTGGCTTTTCAACATCATTGAATATTTCTTTCGCTAATCATACCAAGGATATTTCTTACATCCTCTTGGTTGACCAACAGAGAGAAGATTTGAATTTTACTCTTTTTTGCAAAAAGCTTCACCCTTTTGAAAAGAATACTAGAGGTAATCTGAGGTGATTCTTTCATGCAATAAAATATTAGAATCAACACATTTTTAACAGATTGGCAAAGTTTTTGAGAATCCTTTGTGAAAAAATCACTCAATATAGATTTTGACAGGACTTCGGGCTGAAGAATTTTGATTCTTTGGCAATTTTGATCAGTAAAACTGGATTTTGCAAGATCGACTTAAAAAATGAGGTTAAGTAAAGAATTTTGGAAAAGGACTTTGGTAAAAAGATTTTGATAAAGGAATTTTTGGTAAAAAGATTTTGGTAAAGGATTTTGGTAAAGGATCAGTGTTAAACTGGAATTTGAAGGATGAATTTGAGAAAAATTGGAATTTTGGAAGATCAATTTTGAGAAGATTGGGATTTTTGAAGGACCAAGGTACATATTGGAATTTTGAAGAACTGAAGTTTGAAGGATCAATTTGGAGAAAATTGGAATCTTTGAGGGAGCAATGTAAAACTAGCATTTTGAAGGACCAATTTGAAAAAATTGGAATTTTGAAGGACCAATGTAAACATTGGAATTTTGAAGGACCAGTGTAAGATTGGAAAAAAAAAAATTGAAGGACCAATTTGAGAAAATTGGAATTTTGAAGGACCAATGTAAACATTGGAATTTTGAAGGACCAATGTAAAAACTGGAATTTGAAGGACCAACTTGTGAAAATTGGAATTTTTGAAGGACCAGTGTAAAAACTGGAATTTGAAGGACCAACTTGTGAAAATTGGAATTTTTGAAGGACCAATGTAAACATTGGAATTTTGAAGGACCAGTGTAAAACTGGAATTTTGAAGGACCAATTTGAGCAATTGGAATTTGGAAGGACCAATGTAAACATTGGAATTTTGAAGGACCAGTGTAAAACTGGAATATTGAAGGACCAATTTGAGCAATTGGAATTTGGAAGGACTAATGAAAACATTAGAATTTTGAAGGACCAGTGTAAAACTGGAATTTTGAAGGACAAATTTGAGCAATTGGAATTTGAAAGGACCAATGTAAACATTGGAATTTTGAAGGACCAGTGTAAAACTGGAATTTTGAAGGACCAGTGTAAAACTGGAATTTGGAAGGACCAATGAAAACATTGAAATTTTGAAGGACCAGTGTAAAACTGGAATTTTGAAGGACCAATTTAAGCAATTGGAATTTGGAAGGACCAATGTAAACATTGGAATTTTGAAGGATCAGTGTAAAACTGGAACTTTTAAGGACCAATTTGAGCAAATTGGAATTTTGAAGGACCAATGTAAACATTGGAATTTTGAAGGACCAGTGTAAAACTGGAATTTTGAAGGACCAATTTGAGAAATTGGAATTTAGAAGGATTTTGATGGAGGACCAGTGTTAGACTAGATTTGGAAGGACCAATGTGAGAATTGGATTTGATGAAGGACCAAGGTTAGACCGGATTTGTTAGGACCAATGTGATAATTGGATTTTGGTGAAGGACCAGTGTGAGACTGGATTTGGAAGGACCAATGTGAGAATTGGATTTTAATGAAAGACCAGTGTGAGACTGGATTTGGAAGGACTAATGTGAGAATTGGATTTTGATGAAGGACCAGTGTGAGATTGGATTTGGAAGGACCATTATAGAAGGTTGCGCTGCTTTTATGAATGGTTTCAAGATTATCTCTTATCCTGAATGGGAAACTCAGGTTTATTCCTTAACCTGAAGGGGAATGAAGGAATTTTAAAGAGAATAGACCTGAATTCGAATATTCAAGAAGATGGAATATATAAAGGGGAAAACCTGAGTCGGAACCCGGATCTTCAAGATAAAAAATAGAGTTTGAACACTTGAATTTTCGAAGCAACGATTGGTTCCAACACGAGCATTAGATCCAAAAGGAAGTTCGAGTCAAAACCCGAAACTTCAAACGAAAGATAAAAGAGAAAACCCGAGTCGGAACTCGGATCTTCAAGATAAAAGAGAAAATTGAGTTTGAAAACTCGAATTTTCGATGCAACGATTGGTTGCAACACTAGCATTCGATCCAAAAAGAAGTCTGAGTCGGAACTCGGAACCTCAAACAAAAGAATAAAGGGGGAAAACCCGAGTCGGAACTCGGATCTTCAAGATAATGGATAAAAGGGAAAATCGAGTTTGAAAACTCGAATTTTCGAAGCAACGATTGGTTCCAATACGAGCATTGCATCCAAAAGAAAGTCTGAGTCGGAACTCGAAACTTCAAACAAAAAGATAAAAGGAAGACCCGAGTCGGAACCCGAATCTTTAAAAAGAAAAGATAAAAGATAAAAGAAAACGATCGGTCCAATGCGAGCATTAGGACCAAAGGAAAGCCCGAGTCGGAACTCGAAACTTCAAAAGAAAAGATAAAAGGAAGACCCAAGTCGAAACCCGAATCTTTAAAAGATAAAAGATAAAAGATAAAAGAAAACGATTGGTCCAATTAGAACCAAAGGGAAGCCCGAGTCGGAACTCAAAACTTCAAAAGAGAAGATAAAAGGAAGACCCGAGTCGGAACCCGAATCTTTTAAAAGGAAAAGATAAAAGAAAACCATTGGTCCGATGCGAGCATAAGAACCAAAAGGAAGCCCGAGTCAGAACTCAAAACTTCAAAACAGAGGATAAAAGGAAGACCTGAGTCGGAACCCGAATCTTTAAAAGGAAAAGATAAAAAGAAAATTAAGAATGAATGAAAATTAAAAAAATTATGGAAGATGATTCAGGTTTATCCCTTAACCTGAAAGGGAACTAGAATAGATTGACAAATTTAACAAAATTGATAAAAAGGTTGATAAAGAATTTAAAAGAATTGATAACAAAATGATAAAGAATCAATAAAATTGATAAAGAATAAGGATTAATAAAGAATTGACAAAGAATGACGAAGATCTAGTAAAAATTGGTAAAATTTAGTGAAAAAATTGAGGATACTTGGAAGATGATGAGAGACTTTAGGAGTATCCCTTATTCTGAAGGAAAAAGGACCTCGTAGGACGAGGTTCAGGTTTATCCCTTAACCTGAGTGGGAAATTCAGGTTTATCCCTTAACCTGAGTGGGAAAAAAAGAAGGAAAAAGGAATACCTCGTGGGAAAGAGGCATCAGGTTTATCCTTTAACCTGAAAGGGTAACTAAAATAAGAATGACAAGAAGAATTAAAAAAATGGATAAAAAATCAATAAGATTGATAAAATTGATAAAGATAAATAAAACTGATAAAGATTGATAAACGAAAAAAAGTTGAGAAAAAGAGTTTGTTTGATCCTGCCTGCATCTGAGATCTTTAAAATGAGATGAGAATGTTTATGAGAAAATCATTTTTGAAAAGAGAATCAACCGTGAGGTTGATTTCAAAGAATGATCAACACGAGAGCTGATCTTTGAAGAAGAATCAACACAAGGGTTGATCTTTGAGGAGAGATCATCATGTGGGTCGATTCTTTGAAAATAGTGGTTAAAAATTGATTTTAGAAAGGAGGATCAATGCGCTGGTTGATTTTGAAAAAGGTTGGACCAAAGTTTTGAACTTTTGGTGATCATGACGGAGACTTTGCAGAAATTTTTCAGATTTTTATGATTTTTGAAAAACCCTCATAGGTAATATCATTTCTCTCATGGATGATGTCGGGATTGCTCCTTAAGAATTTGATGGTAAAAGAATATTTTGAAGTTGTAAATGAAATTTTAACACTAAAAGAAATAAGAATCAAAGATAAGAAGGAGATTGACATTTCATTTATCAACAAAACTCATAACAAAAACTAAAAATATTTACAAGTATCTTAATCAAAAGCTCACAAAAGACTCAGGCTGACTTGCCCTTACAAGATGGTTTGGTAAAGGAGATGGAGGAAAGCAAAAGGACTCTAGCATTGTCAGTTTTTTGAATGGTCTTGGAAAGGCTTGGTCATGACGGTGGGCTGCTCTTCATCTTCATCCTCTATCAAAAGGTTTTTATCAATGCAATCATGGATGATGTTCTTTAGGACGAAGCAGTGCTCGGTATCGTGCCCCACTGCTTGGTGAAACTTGCAGAATTTGTCCTTCCATTTTCTCAGGGAGACCGGAGGATCAACAACTCTCGGAAGTTTAATCATATCTTTGCTTAACATGTACTCCAAAACTTGCTCGAGGGACTGTTCAAGAGCAGTGAATTGGTGGTCATAACCCCAACTTTCATGTTTTATTTTCTCCCTCTGCTTGGCTGGAACTGGCTTGTCATTCTGTTTGAAGGGTTTATCTCGCTGATCGGTCTGCTTGTTCTTGTTGTCCTTGCTGCTACTGCCCCCAGAGTTAGCTGAGAAGGTATAATTTGCCTTCTTTTTGAGGTCTTGACCGCTCTTGATGAGAGTGATGCCCTCATAATTTCCATTGTCCATCCTCATCTTGAGCCACTCAGCTCGTTCAATAAGCTCTATGAATGATTTTGATGGGTAAGTGGAAATAAGGCTCCTGAGAGGTTGAGAGAAATTGTTCAGAATGACCTGGAGCGCATGCTCTTCTGAAGTGGGGGTTCTCATCTTGTTGCAGGTATCTCTCCACTTCCGAATGAAGTCTACGGCCTTCTCCTTATCTTCTTGTTTCAGGTTGTATAAGTGATTGAGGGTTGGCAGTGCCTCAGTGTTGAACATGAACCGTTCTATAAACAGATTAACAACTTTATCAAAATTTTGTAGCTCAACGGGGTTGATATGCTCTGCGTACCATTTTGTTGCTACGCCTTCTAAACTACGAGGAAAGAACAAAAAGAGGGCCCGATTGTCTTCACTGAATCTGGCATATTTTGCGAAAAATATTGCAAGATGAGCCTTTGGGTTGCCGGACCCATCGAACTTAATAAACTTTTGGGGGAGATCTTTCAGGCTGTTGTCCCCATCTAGACCGAGGTAGAAATCTTGTCTGGTATATACCTTATTTCCCTTATCTCGAATATGCAGATCTTTGACCATCTTTGTCAATACTTGAATTGAATCTTCTGTCGGGACCCCATCTTTAGGGTTCTTGACTGAATCAGGTTCTTCTGTCACCTTCTTGGGCTGTCGCAGATGTTTTGGGACGAATACAAACTGCTCTTCTTCGGAATCCTCTCCTGTTGATTCTGAACCCTCTGAGGTGCTGTCTTGTTGAATTTTCTTCTTGTTGATCCTGACATGTTTCTTTACTGGCTTTCTCTTGATTTTATTTTTAGAGGATGTTTTCTTTGAACCTGCCTCAGCTTGTTCAGACATCATTTTTGCCATCATCTTTTGAAAGATCTTATACATCGCCGGGTCAACATCATCTTTCTCTGAATCATATTTTCGGGACAACCTGGAAGAGTTCATTTCTTCCACTTCGCTGCCATTGTGCTGCTGAGCTGCCCTTCTTCCTGCTCTTGTTTGAACCATGATGAAATGTTGATGCTTTCTGTAGAATAAAGAAAGGATTAAAACTCGATGAGTTTTTTGGGAAAAAGAGACGATGAAGAAGATTTTTAAAAGGTTCTGAGAAGAGATCTCTTTGATAAAAAGGGATCTTGGATGGGAAGATAGAATTTAAAAAGACATATTTTTGAAAAATTGATGACAAGACCTGAATATTTTGAAAAAGCAGGCAGGATCAGTAGAATTGAATAAATTAGAAAAAGGAAAAAGAAAAATACGCCTGGACTTTGAAAGATAGAGAATGTCCAGGGTTTAAGAATTTTATGAAAGAATAAAGAAATGAGAAATATACAATTCTGATTTTGAGAAAATAAAAGAATTTTTGTGAAATAAACATCCAGGGTTTTGAAAAATAAAAATTTTCAAGATAATATCTACAAAAGAATCAATTTATACAAGCAATGATGCACAAAATAGCACTCTCTAGAAGCTGACTCTAAATGCAATATTTGAAAAGGCTCGTAGGACCTTAATCCTAACTCTAAGGTTTAGATCATCTGATTCCAATCAAGATATGCCAATATACTCAAGTCAAAGCTCGAAGTACGTGGCATAGAAGTATTTCTCCAGTTCTAAGGTAATGGCTTCCCAACATCCTTGAGCATCTACCGATATACCTCAGAATAT
The DNA here is from genome assembly GCF_984573655.1 of Nuphar pumila. Lineage (NCBI taxonomy): Eukaryota > Viridiplantae > Streptophyta > Magnoliopsida > Nymphaeales > Nymphaeaceae > Nuphar > Nuphar pumila. The sequence continues at coordinate 43,856,500 of NC_143250.1, forward strand.
GGCCCTTAGGTACGTGGTAGGGGGGCACGAACCCAAATAAGTGGCCCAATTGTGAGGCTTTCTCCCGAACTATAGTTCAGTGAGACAACCCAACAACATGAAGACCAGGATAATATAGGCAGGGAGGTTTTCAAAAACATGCTCAACATGAAAAAAATCAGATGTCTCTAATGCAAGTCCAAAAGAGATAGATTTAAAATAAAGAGAAGCATACACTTGCATACATGGTTTACATTCAATCCCTAGAATTGAGGAGAGTTGTATTTCAGACCTAAGTCTAATGTGAACATGGAATAATCTCCTTAATATGGTCCTACCAAACCATACTTAAATCCTATATGCAATGATGTCAGCTTAGGACAGAGTCTAGGCTGCTAAGTTTTTCATGAAAATGAAGCTGACATTTGTTACAATAAAGACTTAGATAATATCAAAGCAAAGCAAAAGCATAAATCCAACCGGACGAAGACGAGTCTCATCTCAGTCGCCAAAACTGTGATCATCGCAAAAAATTTTCCTCTCATTCCTCTTTTCTTTTCTCATTGCCTTTCTAACCTCTATTCCCCTCTTTTGAAGGAGAATGAAAGATAGAAAAGAAGAGAGAATGAGAAAAGGAAGAAGAGAGAGGAACTCTTTTGTGAGGTCTCACTTGACCTTAATTTTTTAAAATGTTTAAGAAAATAACTCACCTCCGTTTTTGAAATATTTTCGGGAAAATCGGGAGACGGGATTCACTCGTCGGTACGAGGTTCGACCGTTCCTAACACCTTTACCAGAGGTAATCGAACCAAGGGTCGAATTTATGCCTCTTTGCTTTGCTAAAAGATTATCTAAGAATTTATTCTAAGTCTAAATGCACAAAGAATCATGCTTGTGCAAATGCAAAGATGCATGCTCTTTTGAGAAGATGATTTAGAAATTTTCAAGTGATTTTGAAATTTATGAAGAATATGATGAAGAGATGGGTTTTGAAAGTTGAAGACAGGCTTGGAGAAGTTAGATTTTCAAACTTTAGGATTTAGAATAGATCTTGGGTTTTGAAATAATCATAGATTGAGATGAACCTGAATTTGAAGAAGGGAGTTTAAGAAATAAGAGTTGAAAGTTGAATATGGACTTCAAAATGGATCTAGAATTGAGAGTCAAGATGGAATTTGAGGATAGAGTGAAACTCTATATTAAAAATTTTGAAATCAGAATAAAAGATGGAAGAAATCTAGATGGGATTTGGAATTTAAAATTGGGTGTGAGATCTGGAATCCATGACGAAATTGGATCTGAAATCTAAAACCTGAGATGGAATTGGTTCTAGAATTTAAGATGGGATTTTAAAGAAATAGAATTATATCTAAAATTTAGAGTCCTAGATAGAGTTGAATCCAATGTCTGGAATCCATAATGGAGTTGAATCTGGAGTCTAGGACACTAAAGGGAATTGGATCTGAAGTCTGGAATCTAAAATAAAAGTTGAATTCTGAATCAAATATGAAATTAGAAGATGGATCTGGACCTAGGGCATCTAGATGGGTTTTGAGAATAGAATTAGTTTTCGATAACTCGGATGAAACCTGGAATTGGATCTGTGAGATCTAAGTTATCTTTTGAAATTTTGAAAGGAAGGACAGAGAATAAAACTTTGAATTAGGCCATGAATCTGAAAAATTGCAAAGTTAAATTGATCTTTTGGTTTTGATCTGAAATGTTGAATCAAATTTGAATTCGAATTCTGAAGATGAATTTGGAATTTCAAAGTTGAAGTGAACTTTGAAATTCGATTTGAATGAGAAATTGAATTTTTAAATGTAAAAAAATGAACTTGAAATTTCAAAGTCAAATTGGACTTTGAAATTGAAAATTGAATTTAAAAATGAGATAAAATTGAGAAAAAAAAATTGAATTTATAAATGAGAATTGATTTAAGAAATGAAGAAGGTATTTGAAGAATTATCATAAGAATATTGAAAATATGATATAGTTCTATCCTAAATGATGAAATGAAAGAATTTGAAATCTGGTTTTTGAAAAGGATATTCAATTCTTTAAATGAATGGAAATAAGATTGAAGACATAATACATTCCTGACTATGGTCATTGAATGTATTATATAATAATCTATATTTAAATTCATATGAAGAATAAAACACATTTCAGTGCCTTTATAGAGTTTAAAATGAAATTAGCTCTCAATATATCCTGACTATGGCCATTGATATATGTTTTGAGTTAATTTTAAGTTAAACTCTCATAAAAGAGAAAAATATTTAGAAAAATCTAATGATTTTTTAAAAGCAATCCGGTGTGGATCCAGTGTTATTCCATAAAAGATAAAAATCCTAAGCATTGTCCACATTTTGACTATGGCCATCAATGTGGGTCATTTGCTTAGAATTAATTACCTCTTATTAGAATGGTGCACGTGCCATTTGTGTTCCCATTCGTGAATTTTTGGAATAAAGGGTAAAATGATATGCGAACAAGTAATTTATGATATTTATAACTCTCATTCATTCTAATCTAGAACTGGAAATGTAAGGTTTGCATTAATATCAAGCTATTTACCAGAATGAAATTGAGATTCACGTTCTTAATTTAAGAAGGAAAATAGCCTAATTCCTGCAAAATGTAAGTTAACACAAAGTAAAAGATGCATATAAAAAGAGGTTTGTAAGATATAATCTTGAATTTATAAGGCAAATGCTAGAAGATTTGTACTCATGTCAATGATGAAATATATATACGTAGGAGGAAATGAATATATATTATGCTAATGAAAACCCACATATAGGAAAAACATATTCACAACTTAAAAATAGAAATCCATGGATATCTGCCTAAACATATGTACATGTTTAATGAAGGATTATCCACATATTGCCTAAACATAATTTTCATATGAAACGACTTTCAGTGAAAAGTGGATTGTCTATCACTTTGCAAAGCAATGAGTAGTGGCTGTGTTTGAAATGGGAGTGAAGATGACCTTGTACCTACTGCTGTAAGCACGATGATGTTGCTGCAAATAGTATTGTAGCAGGGTGCTGAGCATTGGTGGTGTATAGGGAATCGCAACAGTGTTTACCACTGTTGTGAGCATACATGGGGTGTTGAGAATGGGTGGCGTAGATGGAGTGTGCTAAAGATAGCAGTGAATGTATGACAGTGGGTAATGTGTTACGAGGTCCCTATGACAGCAGTGAACTAGTTGGGGGTTTTGCACCATGGTGCTTTACTTGATATTACATACCAAACATTAAGGAACGATCAGTCTTGAGACAACAGTTATAATTTCAGTATCTGTTACTGAACCTACTAGAGAATTTCCAGTTTGTTTGACATGAGTGACAACTACACTATGTTGGGGTTGACAGGTGAAAAGATGAAGACAGTGAAAACGGCTTTACCTGGCATCCAGACAGCAGACCGAAAAGATTTTACAATAGCAACACCACTAGATTTCCTTTTCCCGATTTATGCTTCTGTTCCACTCTCTCTCCTATTGTTTCTAGCAACAACGTACATCATGCACAAAGCTCAGGTTTCCACCTGCATGTTATAGTATATTGCTGCAACACAAACTATAAGAAGACATCATGTAACCACTCTAGAGCTATTCCAAAGGTGGTAGCTTATCCTGTACCACAAATCCTATTTTATTTTCATAGCCACATCCACTTGTAAAACAGAAACAATGTGATCAGAGCTTCCACTAGACATGATCCATTATAAATCTACCCAATAATATCTCATCTTTAACTGAATGAATGACATGACCAGTTATTGTACTGAAACTCAGGTGTTTGCTTTAAGAAGTGGTTGTGGTATTTAATGCTCTAAGCATGACATTCTAGATTTTGATGGACAAATTCAGAGGGGATACGCTTGAACGTCGAAGAGACACAAAAGGCAACTGTTAGAGCACGCAGAATAACTTGACAGAAAATCAGGAAAAGCAATAAATTGAGATGGGCAAAGGAAATTCAGCAGTCAAATTTCGATATAAACAGCAAATAGAGCAATTCTGAGCACTACATACTATATATTGGTTGATGAAACACAAGCTTCTTAAACTACAAAAAAGCAAGCAGCTTGGCTTAGAAGCACACTATCATTAGCGAACTAAAGACACCATTTTAAGACCAAGAAAAAAAAAATCCTGCAACCTTTTAATCATGAACCTAGGGAGCCATGGGAGAGGTGTACTTACAGGAAGTTAGCAGGAAGGACATATTTTGCGTTTTCAAGGAACTAGGCTCCCTTTCATGCTTACACAATATCCCCTCATACATTAAGAGGAAGGCTTCTGCGAATGGTTGTATCTCAGCATCTAAGGAAGGGTCACCCTCGAAGATGGCAATTATCAGTGAGCCAAGAGAATAAATTGTTAACAAGAAGCTTCCAGTGCTTCTCCAGTACAACAGTATAAAAAAAAAATATTTCTTCACTTCGTGTTTGGTTTCTGAAAAGCACTTTGAGATTTTACCTATATAACCAAACAATATCAAGTCAAATTTTAGCAGTAGAATAGAACCATACATAATTTTACAGTAAATTAGAAAAAACCAATCAGAAGTGGAAGAGGCACATAGATGCTATAATTAATCAGTTGATGTGTTCACGAGTATAAATCTCAAACTCCATTTCATAGTCTGCTGGCTGGTGAGAGAGAGAAAGAAAAATTATTATAGTCATGCTGCTGAGATGCTTTATACTAGAGACTACTACAATAGGTGCTGAATCGGAATAACGCAATGATGTAAATATGGAGGTGGATGATGACTGTTGTGCATCAGACGAGATTTTAACAGAGGCTTCATGAGGGTATATGCACGCTGAAATGGAGCATTGGAAATGGACTTAATCCATCTCCAATCATTCTAAACCAAAACCTATATACGACATCATGCCATCTAATGCTAACAAGTTATTTCAGAACTGCTGTAATGCTCATGAATTCCTGCAAAAACTCCAGTTAACAGATACCTAAATGTAGTGCATTGCTTAGTCTGGGCCATACCTATACACATGATCAGATGGGTATTAAATTGAATCTTTACCACAGTTTTATATGACCAAATTGCTTGGTCTTACATGATCAAATTACCCTGATACATCAGACCACCATGAATTAAGACCCATAAATGCGAGTTAACATCAATGCCCGATTATAGCCATCACCTCCAACAGATTTGAATTCATACAGTACTAGTGACTGTAATTCACATTCGCGTTGCAGAGGCCTCGGTTCACACTTCGGTAGGCCTGGATGAATGGTCCGCGAACTCAATTGGGGTCAGATGAGAGGTATATCAGGGGATGAATGATGTGTTTTGTAGGAAATATGATGCACATAAAACACCAAATGCAGGGATGGATGATGAATGTAGATAAGTAGATTTTGATTTATTCAATTCTATAGCAAGATGGGATGCAGTGCAACAAAGAAAGTGACAAAATGAGATCGCAACATGTTATAAATTTTAATAACTAACCGCAAATATACAAAATTCTAACCACTAAAATGCAAGAAAACCAAGTACGAGTGGGAAATACAGAATGGCAACAAGAGAAAATGCAATGCAACTGAAGATGTGAAAATACAATGATGTATGAGAAACCAAGCAATGCTTATCTTGTGACGTTAGAGTAGAAGCTATGCAAAAAAAAAAATGCAGGAAATCGATAGTATATATATAGCAGCAAGATGCACGACAAATGATGTAGATGATATTGATTTGCCTTTAGATGCAGAAAATCATTGGTATAATGAATATAACAAAGACTTACAGGAAGAGGAAGACTTACCGATCTGATTTGAATCTGATAAATGTTGATCTCATGGCCATTCCCAAGGGACCGTGAGTATGATTTTAAAACTGAATAACGTATTTTCAAGGTGAATCAAATATTGATTCTCACAGCAAATTAAAGCAGACGAAATTCTCAATGAGATTGAACCAGAGGCATTACAATGTTATCGCTGGGTATTAGCTCTTGACACGTTAAATTCCCACCGCTGTTGTTAGTCATAAATGACCATCTATAAATTGGTGCCTATGCAAAGCAAAAATGAAGAGAAGATGCAGAGAAAAAAAATAATGGTCTATTGAATCTAAAAGAAGAAAGAAAAATGCAGATCACGATAGAATAGAAGAATAAACGTTAGAATACATATAGATCCTTACATAAACTGAAGAAATTCAATAAAATGAATCGTAGAGCAGAAGAAAATGAATTTCGAAATTAGGAAATTCCTTTTGTTGTTGCACAAGAGGGATTGATGGTGCGTTTAATGAGGAAAACAGAAAATTTAAAAATAAATCAGAGAAAATAAATGAAAATAGTAAAACAAATACATAGATGAAACTGAAGTATGGATAGATCGACGATGCCATTGCGAGGCATCGTCGATCATCAGCATATAAGGAAAGCGGTTCAATCAGAAATCTAAGATCTACAAAAATAAACACTAGAAATCAAAATGCAGATTAGGAATGGCATAGAGAAATTGAAAACGGAAGAAATCCGATTCTGAATATACGTTAAACTTCAAAGAGATCCAAAGAAGAAAAAGAAAGATGGGATTCCTTACCTTAGTTTTGCAGAAACTCTGAAGGAGGAAGGAGGATTTTCTTTGTTTTTGCAGAGTTTTGCGTGGTTGCTTGGAGCTCTGGAGGTTGAAAGCGACTCTGGTTCAGCCGATTGGGAGCAAGGCTGAAAAGAAAGGGAATAGAGGAGATCGAAAGGAAGAAAGATGCTGGGGTGAAGAAGCAGTGAGTTTAGGGTTCCCATGCGTGATTCCTTTAAAGGGGAGAAGGAGGTTTGAGAAGGGGAGCAACGGTTATGGATCGAGGGTGGAAATGAAGGGGAGATGATCAGCGATTGGCGGTGGAGAGGTGCGATGGGAAAGAGGGTTTCAGAAGGTTCGTGAAGGGAAGCTGAGAGAGGGATAGAGAAGAGAGAAAGGGTTTTGGAAGAAAGAGGAGGGTTTCCTGTGAAGCTTTGTTTGTAAAAAAAAAATTGATTTTCCAAAAAGAGGCTCCTTCAAAAAGGATTTTTCATAAAATAGTTTTTCAAATGAGGTTTTTAGCAAAAAGGGATTTTAAAAGTTAATGAAGCTACTTTTTTTCTAAATTTTTTTGAAGATAATCCGAAAATGTGCGGGTTTTAGCAATCGAGATCCACGTGAGTCATTTGAAGCAATTTTATAAAATTTTTGTTTTGAAATTGTAAGATTCTCTGAGAAATGAGGTTTTAGGAAACTATTGGTTTAAATTTGAAAATTAGGATTCCAGAATGGATCTGGGTCCGATTTGGATCAGAAATTGGGTCAAGCATAAAAATTGAGTTTGGATTCCAGCGAATCCGAGGAATGAATGGCATTTTGGTTGAAAATTGACCCGATTGTTCAGAAGACGGAGGTCAGGGGCAAAGAAGAAATTTTTGGGTTTTTTGGAAAATTTGGGGTGTTCACACCTGGGTATATATTATTCAAAATTTCCTCTTTATTTTTAAAACCTAGGTGTATTTTCTTTTCCTCTGATTTCTTCAAATTTTTTTTATCATGCCTGCAATTCTTTAAATTTTAAATCTTTACCATCTATTTTAAAATTCTTTTTCCTCTTATCTTTCCAATGAATCTTCTGATTCTATTCCAAGAATTCTTTTACATTTTTCACAAATAAAGTCTCTTTTTGTCGAGAGATATCCTTTTCAAAATAACATCTGTTCATATTCAAAATTGTTTATTCTTTCTCATAGAGAAACAATGCGATTGTCATAAATTTCCTGTGACAACTCAATCCCTAGCAATGGGATATCTTCTATCAACTTGATTTCTCTTTTATCAAAACTTCCTCCAAAGTTTTTCTAAATATCCCATTTTATCCTACAAAGAGAGCATTGATATTTCATCATGGTTCGGACAAGGACTGGAAATGAGATAGTTCCACAGCAAAGCGACAGTGAAGGAGAGGAAATGAACTCCATCAGGTCATCCAAGCAGCAAGGCCAAGAAGCAGAAAACAATGTTGATCCAACTACATACAAGTTGTTTCAAAGGGTGATGGCCAAAATAATGTCTGAACAGGCTGAGGAAAACCCTGAGAAAATATCTTCTAAAAGCAAAACCAAGGGAAAAGTCAGCAAAAAGCAAGTTCAGTATGACAGCACTTCAGAGTCAGCAGAAGAGGACTCAAAGGAATTGCAGCCGACATATTTTCATAACCCCTTGTATCGGCCCAAGAAAATCAGTGAGGGACACGAGTCAGCAAGCAAAGCCAAATGTTAGATCCCAGCAGAAGATCTGATGCATGAACAACTCAGAGAAGTAGCTCGTGCAATCAAAGACTTACAAGCCCAGAACAAAGGCAAAAAGACCTACACCGATGCAGACTTTTATGACGGCTTAGAAGGGGATGACAACTGGGAGGATCTTCCTCGTAAATTCATAAAATTTGATGGGACCGGCAACCCCAAGGCCCATCTGGCTACATTTTTTGCTGAGTGCAACCAATTCAGAAAGAGCAACATGGCTTTATTCCTATGCTTTCCGCGCAGTCTAGAGGGAATTGCAGCAAGATGGTATGCCGATCATATCAACCTGATTGAACTGCGAGACTTTGACAAAGTCATCAACCTGTTCATCGAGAGATTCCTTTTTAATACTGAGGCTCCACCTTGTGATCATCGCAAAATTTTTTCCTCTCGTAATTTTCTCTCTCTTCCTTCTCTTTTCCTTTCTAACCTCTATTTCCTCCTTTTTGAAGGGAGAAAATAAAAGGCAGAAAGAAAGAGATAAGAGAAAAAGAAAAGAAGAGAAGAGAAACTCTTTTGCGGGGTCTCACTTGACCTTAATTTTTGAAGATATTTAAGAAAATAACTCGCCTCTGTTTTGAAATTTTTGTGGGAAAACTGGGAGACAGGATTTGCACGTCGGTACGAGGTTCGACCGTTCCTGGTGCCTTTACCAAGGGTAATCGAACCAAGGGTCAAATTCATGCCTTTTGATTTGCTAAAATATTATCTAAGAATTTATCCTAAGTCTAAATGCACAAAGAATCATGCTTGTGAAAATGTAAGGATGTATGCTCTTTCAAAAAATGATTTTGGAAATTTTCCAAGTGTTCCTGAGATGAATCTGATGATAGAGTGAAGAAATGGTTTTTAACTTTAGAACTTAAAATTTAAAGTTCTAAGTTTTTAGAATAATCAAAGCTTGGGAAAATAAATCTGGATCTTAAGAAGAATGGTTTTTGAAGTTGAAATAAAAGGAGAAGAAAGGAAAATTCAAAGTCATAAATGGACTTTGAATTAGGATTTTGAATCAGGATAGAGATGTAATTTGAATTTCAATTTCAATTGTAAAGCTTGAAATTGAAATAAGATTTGAGAAATCAAAATAGAATTGAGGAATAGAATTGATTTTTTGGATTCAAGGTAAACTTGGAATGGAATTCAGATTCGGAGATAGAATTTTGATTTGAAATTTGGAGTTCAGAATGGAATTTTGAATCAAAAGTTTGGACTCTAAATAGAGTTGAAATCCAAGATGAACTAAATTCTGGATTTGGGATCCTAAAGGGAATTTGGATCTGAAATATGAGATCTAGGATGGAATTGGATCCGAAGGAATGGAATTCGGATCTGAAATCTGAGATCCGAAATGAAAATGAATTCTGGATCCTAAATGAAATTTGGATCTGAAGTCTAAGATCCAAAATGGAATTGAATTCTGAATCCTAAAATGAGTTTTGGATCTGAAATTTGAGATCCAAGATGAGGTTGGTTTCTAGATCCTAGAATGGATTTTGGATCTGAAATCTAAGATCCAAATGAAATCGGATTCTGGATCCTAAGATGGATTTTTGGATCTGAAGTCTGAGATCCAAGATGAAGTTGGATTCTGGATTCTAAATTGAATTTGGATCTGAAGTCTGAGATCAAAAGTGGATATTGTATTTGGAAATCTGGATCCAAGTTGGGATTAGGATCTAACTTTGGATTTGGATTCTGAAAAGTCTAAATAGGACCTTCAAAGGTGAATCTGGGTTTTGAAAACCCAGATTTAAATATAGAATTTAAGAAGGGTTAAGTTTTGAGATTTAAGATCAAACTCAAGCCTTGATTTTGAATTTTGAAGGTGAGAAAGATAATCTTGGTTTTGAATTTGAAATCAGAAAATGAATCAGAGGTTTCAAAGTTGAATTGAACTTTGAAAATGAAATTTTAAATATAAAATTGAATTTTTGAAATCTCAAAGTCAAATTGGATTTTGAAATTTGAAATCTAAATCTTTGAAATAAGATAGAAGAATAAATTGAAATAGAGATTGAAGAAAGATATTTGAGATCACTTGGAATTTTGAAAAAGGAAAATTTGAAAATATGATGCAATTTCATCCTAAATGATGAATGAATTTAAATAATTTTTTAGATTGGTTTTTGAAAAGCTATTCCATTCCTTAAATGAATTAAGAATGAGGTTGAAGATATAATATATCCCTGACTATGGTCATTGAATATATTATATAATGACCACATTTAAATTCAAGTGAAGAATAAAGTACATTCTGGTGCTTTTATAGAATTTAAAATGAAATTAACTCTTAATATACCTTGACTATGGCCATTGGTATATATATTGAATTAATTTTAAATTAAATTCTGATAAAAGAGGAAAATATTTAAAGAAAATATGATGATTTTTTAAAAGGATCCAGTGTGGATCCAGTGTTATTTTATAAAAGATAAAAATGCTAAGTTTTGTTTACATCCTGACTATGGCCATTGATGTAAATCATCAACTTAGGATTAATTACCTCTCACAAAATGGTGCACGTGCCATTCGTGTTTCTCCATTGTGAGATTTTGAGAAATAAAGGCAAAAAGCATGAAAATAAGCAATTTATGATATTTACAATATTCATTCATTCTATCTAAAATAGGAAATGTAAATTATCATTATGATATGATTATTGCAACTTGAATTGAGTTTGAAATTGTAGTCTTTAAAGCTAAATGACATTTCCTGCAAGAATTGAGTTAGCTGCAAAACAAAATAATCTAACATAAAGAGAAAGGTTAGGTCTTGAACTGAAACTAAATGAATTTGCTAAGAAGGGACACATATGGATACATATGAAGACCAAAATTAACGATCTATAGGATATGTCAGTGGTGCATATCTATATTCATAAAAACATAGAAATATATATATATATATATATATATATATATATATATATATATATATGTTGTATATATACATTCTGCACAAGGCCTCACTGGTACAAAATCATGTTATGGGGTTATTTACCTTAGCTTTAGTTTTTCAATCAATTCCAGCTGAAATTTTAGGCTACAAACCTATGTCTTCTCACTAGCATTTAAAAGTGAATTGAGAAGGAATCTTGATTTCAATTGGTGCAAAATATTTGTAATCTTTTGAACCCTGATTTAACTCACAGAAACAGAAACTCTGGAAAGATTCAGCCTTCTCGCTGTAGGACCTAAAGTTTTGCTTTTCTTAGAGTCTTTATGAAAAGGTCAGCATATGGAGGGTCTACTATATAGGAAGAAACAAATTCCAAGCACCAGATGAGTTAAAGTAAAACCAACCCTGCAACAATAAAAGTGTTTATGTCAAATGGGGAGCAACAGAGAAATTTGGGAATTTTATACCAAAATTAAAGATATTTAGTGAATAAAACCTTGCAGATCTGCATAATCGGATAGAAGCATACCTTGATAACAATGATGACAATCATAACTCTCATGTTTGAAGGGGTAATATCTCTCTTTCTCTCCTCCCTGCTATACACCTGACTCTTGGTGTTGTTTTTCAATTAGACCAGCAACGGGCTGTAAACACCCCAAATTTTCACCCTTATCCAGTGCTTACATTTCATGTGTCATTGCTTATCATTGCATGAATTCAGCATATCATTGCATTGCATAGCATAGCATTGCTTGTCATTACATCTCATCTTCGAGATCCAACACTCCTGTTTTTAAAATATTCAATCCAGATTTGAGTTTTAAAACTTTTCTTTCAAAATTCAATTTTAAAACCTGGGTTTTTAATCAACATTGTGTCATTTGCCAACCCCAGGACCTTATATTTTGAAGTATTTTCTCAGAAAACAATCTGGATTCATTTCAAACTCAATTTCAATTGATTTCAATTCTCAGATGAGACCCATTTAGGTGGTGTCGCTTCTGAATTCCTTCACTTATCAAAAATCTTAGAGTCCTAATTGGATCAGGACTCTTTTTTCAGAGTCCTAGTCGGATCAAAACTCTACTTTTCACTACCTTTTTATCTGTCTTTGAAGAAAACCTTTTAAAATCTTCTGTTTTGGCCAAAATCCCAAAGTCCTGGTTGGATCAGGACTCTTCTTCAAGAGTCCAGTCGGATCAGGATTCTTCTTCAGAGTTTTAATCGGATTAGAACTCTAATCTTTCACAACCATTTTCAATCAAATCTTTCAAAATCTTTCAAAATGAGTCAGAAACTCAGAGTTTTAGTCAAAACAAGACTCTGTTCAGAGAGTCCTAGTTGGATAAGGACTCTGATCCTGATTTCAAATTTTGAAAGAATCTTTCAAAAATCTTTTCATCTATCAAAATTGTTGCGCTTTTATCAAAGAATTTTAAAATTCTGAGGTTTTATCTCAGAGTCCTGATCAAATCAAGACTCTACCCCAGAGTCCTGATCGAAGTAGGATTCTATCCAAAATTGATTTTCTCACTTCATTTTCACTGGTTTTCAAAAGCTTTGCTTAAATTACATCACTTACTTATCAGAAAATCCAACAATATAAGAGTCCTAGTTCAATCAGGACTCTGTTCTCAGAGTCTCAGTTGAATCAGAACTCTGGTTTATTCCAATATTTGTTATTATTTTAACTGTTTTCACAAGTTCTTTTAACTGTTTTTTTAGAAAATACCAAAAAAAAATCTAGAGTTTTAATCCGATCAGGACTCTGTCCCGCAGTCCTAGTCTAGTCAGGAGTCTGTTTTGAAGTCTGTTTTTATTCCATTTTCATTTATTTCCATTTGTTTTAAAAAATTAGGTCATTTTGCAGAGTCCAGTTAGTTCAGGATTCTATTTCAGAGTTCTGATCGAGTAGGAGTCTAACCCTGACTGTGTTTTTTTGACTCATTTCACCATTTTCTGATAAAATCTTTCAAAAACCTTTCATTTGGCTTTTAACAATCTAAAATCTCAGAGTCCTTAGAGTTCAGGACTCTAACTCGGAGTTCCAGTTCGCTTGAGACCCTATTTTCAAAGATTCTGAATTTCAATTATTGATTTTAACCCATTTTCAAAGTTATTTTTAGTGTTTATTTCAAATTTCTCAAAACCTGATGTGGGCCCACTCAGTCGGCGCCACATCCAGAGGAGTTCTAACCCAGTTGGAACTCTATGTCATTTCAAAACTTTTAATTTCAAGCTTACTTTTGAAAATCTTTTGAAAACTTTCTCAATTTCAAGTTTTAAAATCATTTTTTTTTAAACTCAAGTAGGGCCCACTCGGGGTGGTGCCATATTCGAGTAAGTCAGGGATAGACTAGGGTTAGTCAGTGTCTTGGTTAGTGTTAGAGGTTTAGAAGGGCCAAAAGTTATTTTAAAAACCCATTTTGAAGTTTGGATTTTAAAACTAGTGTTTTTAAAGGTTTTTAAAGAACTTTAAAAACCCAAATGTGGAAAATGCCAAGTGGCATCACATTTGGGGATTTTTTAGGATTAGCTAGGGGTTAATTAGGCATTGTTTAGGATAATTTAGGCTAGGGGTATATAGGTCATTCCACCCCAAAATCGCCCCCCCCTTTAGAAGTCCAAAAATTTCAAAATTGCTAATTTTCAAAACCTAAAAAGTTTCTATAAATTGAGACCCATAGGGGGTCGATTTTTCCAGCCACCTTTAGAGAAAGTCTTGGAGATTCTCTCTCCTCTCCAGCCCTTCCTCCATTGCTGCAACTCCAAGGTGAGAAATTTTATTAATTTCTTTAGTTTTATTTAATATTTTTCATGATTTAATGCTAGTTTAACCATTGGTACCATCTATTTCATGGATTCAACCATGATTCAACCTCAAGAACCATCAAGAACGATCCAATAAGATGATCTAACACTGTTTTTAGTGTTTTCCAGGGATTCTAATCCATTAGAATTGATTTTAGCACTATTCTTTTTATTATTAACCAATAAAACATGTGATTTACCCTTTTTATGGGTTAAATCCATGTCTTTAAAGGTAAAATCAAATTCCAGCCATTGATTCCTTTATTTTATTTTATTTATTTGTTTATTTATGTTTATTTTACGTTTTCCAGCATAGAAATAATTTTTATTTACTGTTTTATGGTTTTTTTTATTGTTTTTCATTAGTTAAGGCATGATTTCTTAAGTTTCTTAGATTTCTGTGTGTTTTTTATTTTAGAACAGTAAAAAGCATGATGTTTCGGATTGAAATATTCGTTGTTTATTCCTGATTTTTTTATATGTGATGCATGCATATCTAAAGGAACTACTGTAAACAAATCAGAGGTTTTGGACCTCGAGAACCCTGTCAGAAAAATCAGACATCAAATCGGGTTTTTAAAACTTTAAAATCGTTGTTAAAATCAAGAAGGTAACTTGCTGTTATGATATTTTTCTCATCTTATATTCGATTTTAGATATGTAAAGTGCCATGGATTCATATTGATTAGATATAGCTACTGTGAAATTTTCAGAATTTTTTATTACTGTTTAGTATTTTTCTTCTGTCAGAAACTCTGATTTTCAATTTAAAACTCGTTAGGGTTTTCCAAAACCCTAATCAGACTTGTGTTGTTTATAAATCCCAAACCACAGATCCGATTCATGATATGTAAAAAGTGAGTATTGTTATTTTTCCGTTAACTATTCACTGTTAAAATATCAGATATTTTGAATGAGTTATGTTATTTATCCCGGAATTTTCAATTGAAAGTATCAGTCAGGACCAAAGTTAAAATAAATATATTCAAGTCTGGATTGTCGGATGGGTATCTCCCTGGTTTTAAAGGCTTTTTAAGATCTGTAAAAAGTAAAATTTCTGTTTTCTTGTATATTTGTTCTCTGTAAAATTTCATAGATTTCCATGGAGGTTTGATCCCTGATTCAGGTCCTGGACTGAGACTGGTTGGTGAACTAGGTCAAAAATAGCATATTTTTAGGGTTTGATGCTATTTTCGGATTCATTTAATGCAAAAAATTTATTTTTATAATTCCAATTTGATATTAGGGTTATAACAAATGCAGGTACCAATTTTGAGGATTTTTAGAATCTGTTTGATGTTTGAATGGCTTGAATTGCAAAACAGGGCATCCGAAGAATTCCAAAACACTGCAAAAATCACAAAATTTGTGATATTCTTGGATTTTTGTGTATAAGCATATATTTTTAGGGTTTAATCATATTCATAATCATATTAGAATACTTTAGGTTAAATTTGATGTTCATTTGATTTCATTTAGTGCATAAAACCTAAGTTTTTACCAAAATATTTTCTAAAAACCCTGATTTCAAGGCCATAGTCTTGCTACCGGGGCAATTTGGTCCTTTGACCTAAATTTCGAAATCCCTAACCCTAATTTTCATATTTTTAATCATGTCATAGCATATTTAGTTTGATTTATTTTTATTTGTATTTCAAAACTTGCATTTACCAAATATCTTTCTGAAAACCCTAATTTCAAGGCCATAGTCTTGTTATTAGGGGTATTTTGGTCATTTTGACCCGAATTTCGAAATTTCATATCTTATCTTCCTTATTCATTCAATTTTATTTCATATTTTATCAATTTTGATTTAAGGGAATCATGGCAAAAAGGCTTATATCTAGCAAAATCCAGTAATTTCCTGATATTGCTGGATAAATCTAGAAAAGCCAACATATATTCATTAACCAAGTTTTTCTAGTTTTGCAGGTACATTGAAGACTTTATTTTTCATGTATTTAAATTTCAATAGTGATGTAAACTAAATTAAACTTTGGAATAAGAATTTACATTTCCTGCTTAGCTTAGGCAGCATTGCATATAGTTTATTTTTTTAAATAATGTTAATGTGTGATGGATGATGATTCATGCATATTCAAACTCACTATGGTCTACACGAATGGCACATACACTAGCTTTTATGAAGTTTATAAACTTGGTGGAATTTGTATTTATGGCCATAGTCAGAATATGAATGAGACCTAGATTTATGATCTTCACATTAGCCACATTCAGCCTACACTCTTAGGCTAACTTCAAAATGCACTGCATTTTTCAAAAATACAAAAAGTATTTCTCAATTCCTCAAATCCATATTCATTCATTTTATGCATTTGCCAATTCCAATTCAAATCTCAATTCAAAGAAGTTCATTTTCTCAAAATTCTTTAAGTCTTATTCAAAAATCGATTTTCTCAAAATATGGATTTGCCAATGATATTTCAAGTATTTCCCAAGTTCCAAATTCGATTTTCTAAGTTAGATTTTCAATTTCAAAGTTTGAATTCAAAGAAATCGAGTTTTTCAAAGTTATTTCACATTTCTCAAAATCGATTTTCACAAAAATCTCTTGAATACTTCAGAAATCGATTTTCACTTTCTCAAATACAGTATCTCAATCATGATTCATGATTTCAAAAGGGTTTATTTTCCAAATATTTTCCAATCTTTGAAGCAAACATCATGTTTTCAAATGTGCCTTTTCAGAAAATTCATAGCACATGCTTGATTCTCTGTGCATTTAGGAATTAGAATATGGTTTAGACAAGTTGAATAGAGCAGAGCAGTAGATTGATCCTTGGTTCAATTACCCCTGGTAAAGGCGCCAGGAACGGTTGAATCTCGTACCGACAGGCGAGTCCCATTCTTCGGAATAATCCCGCATTTTAAAAACGGAGGCGAGTTATTTTCAAAATCTTTTTCAAAGGTTAGTTTGATTTGCAAAAGTAAAATTTTGCGATGATAACAGGTTTGGCGACCGAGATGGGACATGTCTTCGCCTGATCAATCTAATGCTCTACTTAGTTCAAATTGTCAAAATCGATTTCCATGGAATGTCAGCTTTGCTTTATGATATCATGTGAACCTAGGAGCCTAGACTTGAACCCAGCTGACATGGAATGCATATAGACTAAGTATGGTTTGGTAGGACCATATTGAGGAGAATTATTCATGCTCACATAGACTTAGGTCTAATACAACCCTCCTCAATCTAGGTTTGATTGAAAACAATGTTTGCTTCTTCAAATTTTTCAAAATCTCTATCTCTTTAGGTTTTAGAGCCTTCTGATTTGATTGCATGTGCTCATGTTTTCAAAAACCACCCTACCTATATTGTCCCGGTCTTCACATTGCTGGGCTCTCTTCCAGAACCATAGTTCGGGACAGAGCCTCACAACTGGGCCACCTATTTGGGTGAAAACCCCCCTGCCACGTACCAAGGGCCATAGTCCAACGTATATCGGCAGGTGCTCAAGGATGTTGGAAAACTTGAACCTAGAACCAGAGAAATTGATTTTATGCCACGTACATCGAGCCTCGGCTTGAGTATATAGGCATAGCATGATTGAACACAGTTGATCTGAACCTTAGAGTTAGGATTAAGGTCCTACAGCTATTTCAAAATTTGTGCATCTAGAGTCAGCTTTTAGGGAATGCTGTATGTGCATACTTGTTTATGCAGAATGTGATTGAATGTGTTATTTCCTTTTTATTTTCCATATTTTCCCAATTTTCTAAAATACTAGACGATTTTCTCAAAATTCCCCAATCTATGTCCATGTACTGTCCATGTTTTAAACCTTGGACAATTTTCCAAATACTTCATTTTCCATTTATTTCTTCATATTTCATCAAACCCTGGACGATTTTCCAAATTTCCCTTAATTTCCTTCAAAACTCCAGGTGATTTTCCATCTTTCCTGTCTTCTGGATCTCGAATTTCCTACTTTATTTTTATCTTGCCTGCATTTTCCTCAAATTTCCTGTATTTTCCCAAGTCTTATTCCAATTTTCCATGTTTTCCAGTCTGATGGCATCCAGTCAGCTTGATTCAGTCTTTCCTGAGGGTCACATCTCCTACGAGGTGCGACAAAGTCTTCCCGAACATCGAGTCCTCAGCACCGGATCCTTCTTTCCCCGGTGGTACTATTTATGGTTCAAGAATTTCTCTCGTATGTTTCCGGACCACTTGGACGATTGTGGGTTAGAACTGGCGTCCGCAGTGGGAAAGCAGACAGTCAACGACAACTTGATCCATGCACTAGCAGAGCGGTGGAATCCGAGCACTTCTACCTTCTGGTTCCCGTGGGGCGAGATGACGGTGCTGATAGATGAATTTTCAGAGATTATGGGATTGCCCGAGCCAGCCGGTCAGCCTGGAGATCCATTGGAGAAACAATTTTTGATCAATGTCAAGGGTCTAGACCCCCGAGACGCTTTAGCTCGCATGACAGGACACAAGTCTTGGCCATTGATAGAGGAGGATGGAAACGAATATGTGGACCTGCTCGAAATCTACAAACAGTATGGAACATTTGCAGAGGTCAGCTCATTGTCCAGGACAGCTCGAGAGAGAATCCAGCATGCGATGGTTCTGTGCACTGTGGGATTCGCTCTCTTTCCAGACGGACAGAATTACATGGATATCAGGATAGTTCAACTTCTGCGAAGATGGGGAAGTCGACAGACCAGCCGCCTCTCGATAGCCATGGCCGCACTCGCTTTTCTATACCGAGGGTTGACCCGTTTCACACTCGGAGAATCCATTTTAGTCGAAGGGTGCACCTATGCATTGCAATCTTGGTTCCTCCGGCATGTGCCAGCTCGAGCCAGTTCATTCAGATACAATGGTAAAAAGCTTCTGCCAATTGCGCGATACCAATTCTTGATCGATAATCTTCAGGAGGAAGAAGTCATATGGGACTACTTTGATCGTCAGGAATCACCTCTCAGATATACTTATGCATATGGCAAGCGATTCAGGCTACTTGGCCCATTCTTCTGCGCATACTTTCATCCAGAGCGGTGTGTCAGGCAGTTCTCTCAGAGGCAAAAACGTGTAGAGATTCGTCTATTATCGGGGGTCTTGCCAGAGTTCGATCTCACATCAGATCAGTGGTCCGGAGCATACCATTCTGCCAGACATAGCTGGGATTCCTTTATTACTCTTACTATTTTTCCTGGTCCTCGAGTGTCCTCTGATTATCAGGAGTGGTGGAAAATGGTCCTCGAGTGTCCTCTGATTTCCTGGTCCTCGAGTGTCCCCCTCCCCTTTGTCGAGTCTATTATTAATAAAATCATGTCTTTTTTTTCTTCAATAAAATTCCTTTAAATTTCATCCTATCTTGGTTTGACGACCTCACCTAGGTAACAAGGCATATTTTTCAGTTGTTTATTTTTGCAAAGGAATAGCAGCGCAATTGTCGTAATCCCAGCGATGACTCAATCCCTAGTAATGGGATACTCTTTCAATTGTCTACCAAAATTCTCAATAAATATTTTCCTCCAAACCAAATTTCCTTCAAAAACCTAATCAATCAGTTCTATCTTGCAGAGAGCATCAAAGACAAACCACACAACAGCGATGGTCCAATGGCAAGGACCGCATTTCTTTAAGATCGGAGGTCGTCTCGATTACAATACTTTTAAGGACCATCCTCTTTTCCCGCAGTTTGTTAGAACCAAGAAAGGGTTTGACCTGTTACTGAAGCATGGTTATCAGCCTTTCAAAGGATTGGGCAAGAACGAAGATGGCCGACTAGAGCCAGTGGTCCCTGATCATCATCCGCGCAGGGCAGGATTAGGATTCATGGGCAAAAGATCTCACAAAAATACTGTTTTCATTAAAGGGATCCATTAAAAATTTTCTACCATCTGTCTTTTCTATTTCTGCAGTTTGTAGGGACAATGTCCCATTTCAGCTCATTTTAAATGTCCTTATTTCATTCCAAGTCTTCAATAAAGTTATCAATTTTCTCGTCTATCTGGATGTCATCTTTCTCTTATTCCTCTGTAATTTGTCTTTAAAATTCATTATTCTTATCTTTTTTATTCTCATACAATTTATGTCATAGTGAATGAACTTTTTCTAAAAGCTATTCTTTTTCAAAAATTTCAGAATGTCTTCTCAACCGATAAAAAGATTAGTCACCAATCCTTCAATCCTATCGAAACCGGCAAAGATACATCAGGTCCGGGTAAGAGCAGAGGACAGTAAAGTCACAAAGCAGTCAGAAGAAATGACAGAATTTGATTTGTCGCTTCCAGAGTTGCCAGAGTTTGCAGCGATTCAGAAACAAGATGAACCATCGACCCTAGTCCAGGATCCGACTGAGGACATCAATATTGGTTCAGAAGATAGTCCGAAAATTCTCAAGATCGGCACCAGCCTAAGTACAAATGAGAAGGAAAGGCTCATTGACTTTCTCAAGCAGTACCAAGAAGTGTTCGCATGGACTTATAAAGATATGCCAGGTTTAAATCCTAAATTGGTGGAACATCGACTCGTTCTGAAGCCTGATGCGAAACCTGTTAAGCAGAAGTTAAGAAAAATGGATCCTCGAATCGAGCAACAGGTCAAGGAAGGACTTGAGGACTTGCTTAAAGCAGGATTCATTCGAGCAATAGATTATCCAGACTGGTTGGCGAATATCGTTGCAGTTCCCAAGAAAAACGACAAAGTGCGAATTTGTATCGACTTTCGCGATCTCAATAAAGCTACGCCGAAGGATGACTATCCACTCCCAAATATTGATCTCCTAGTTGATAGCACGGCTGGGCATGCCATGTTCTCCTTCATGGACGGATACTCCGGATATAATCAGATCAAGTTGGTCGCTCGTGATCAATCCAAAACATCCTTCACTACGCCATGGGGCACTTTCTGTTATACAGTCATGCCGTTTGGGCTCAAGAATGCTGGGGCAACCTATCAGCGTGCAATGGCTGCCATTTTCCATGATCAGATGCACAAGACTATGGATGCATATGTTGATGACATCCTGGTCAAATCCAAAGAAGAAGAAGATCATATCGATGCTTTAAGTCAAGTCTTCAAGTGACTCATTCTTTACAAAATGAGACTCAATCCTCAGAAATGTGTCTTCGGGGTTGAATCAGGCAAATTGCTAGGCTTCTTGGTCAGCAAAAAGGGTATAGAAATGGATCCCGCTAAAGCAAAGGCCATCATTGACATGCCACCTCCAACTACTCTTAAGGAATTGCGTAGTCTTCAGGGACGTATGCAATCAATTCAGAGATTCATATCCAACCTTGCCATGAGATGTGAACCTTTCAATCATCTACTCAGAAAAGGAGTGAAATTTGAGTGGGGACCAGAGTGTCAGCAATCGTTTGAACGTATCAAGAAATATCTTCTTAATCCGCCCGTTCTGAAGCCACCAGAATTGGGAAAGCCTCTCTTGCTATATGTTTCAGTTAACCAAGCCGCTTGTGGTGGATTCTTGGCACAGTATGAGGAAGGCAGTTTGATTGAACATGCCATCTATTATGTAAGCAAGACCTTCATTGATTACGAGAAGAAATATTCTCAGATAGAAAAGACATGCCTAGCACTAGTATGGATGTGTCAGAAGTTGAGACATTACTTGTTAGCATCAGAAGTTAAGATTCTCTCAAAACTTAATCCTCTCAAGTATATTCTCGAACAACCATTTCTCAGTGGACGGATTGCTAAGTGGAAAGTCCTGTTAATGCAGTATGATCTGGGGTATGTTTCTCAGCAATCTATCAAAGGTCAAGCAATTGCAGACCAATTGGCAGATTTTCCTTTAGCAGAAGATGTTAAAATCGAGGATAGTTTTCCCGATGAGCGGATCTGTAATGTTCAACAATCCCCAGTTTAGAATCTATTTTTCGATGGATCCAAGAACATGGCCGACATAGGGGTCGGAATCTTGCTGATCACACCAGAGAAAGAGATGATCCCCTTTTCTCTGAAACTAGATTTTCAATGTACCCATAATATGGCTGAGTATGAAGCTTTAATACAAGGTATGAGAATTTTGCAAGACTTCAATGTTAAGAGGGTACACACTTTCGGTGATTCATTGATCGTAGTTAGCCAAGTCAAAGCTGAATGGCAGGTAAAAGATCAGAAGTTGCTCCCTTACCAAAAGATCGTTTTAGCCCTTATCAACAATTTCGAGGAATTTCAGCTTTTCCATATCAAAAGAGAGTTTAATCAAATAGCTGATGGTTTGGCCAGTTTGGGCTCCATTATGTCTTTCAGAAATGGAGAATCCTGTCGCTCTTTTGAAATCGGTAGACTTGACCAACCTACCTTCGTTCCGGTAATGCAAGTCAACCAGGCGGAACAGAAAAAGAAGCCTTGGTATCAAGATATCAAAAACTTTATTGAAACTGGTGAGCTTCCACCAGAACTATCAAAGAAGGAGCAAAAAGCAATTCAGCATATGTCTGCCCGCTATTTTATCCTTGCCAATGTTCTTTATCATCGTGGGTTCAGTTCTGAGTATTCCAGGTGCTTAGACGAAGAAGAAGCCAAAGAAATCGTGCGAGAAGCGCATGAAGGTATTTGCGGTGGTCATGTCGGCTACCAAACCCTTGTTAAACAAATCATTCGGGCAGGATACTATTGGAGAACCATGCAGCAAGACTGCTACCGTTTTGTGAAGAAGTGCATTCAGTGTCAGATACACGCACCTTCCATTCATGCGCCAGCCACGTACTTACAATCAGTTGTGTCTCCATGGCCATTTTCTATGTGGGCCTTCGACGTTGTAGGACCCATCTCTCCTTCAGCTTCTAATGGTCATAAATATTTCCTTGCCGCAACAGAGTATTTCACTAAATGGGTTGAAATCGTCACTCTGCGTACAGTGGAAGGTCAACATGTAGTTTCGTTCATTCATAAGAACATTCTTTGTCGTTTCGGTATACCGCACGACATCGTGTCAGATAATGGTACTCATTTCAAGAATGAGAGAATGAAGATCTTTTGTTCAAAATTCAGAATTCATCATCATTTTTCAGCTCCTTATTATCCACAAGGAAATGGTCAGGCAGAAGCAACAAACAAGAGTTTGATTCGCATCTTGGAAAGAACCGTTAAGACGGGTCGTGATTGGCACGAGAAAATCCATGATGCACTTTGGGCATATCGAACTACCATTCGAACCCCAACCAATGCGACTCCTTCAGAACTTGTTTATGGGACTGAGGTGGTGTTACCCCTTCATGTTCAGAAGCCCGTCCTTAAGTTCGCATCTCTTTTAGAGTTACCACTCGATCAGTATCAACAACAGAGATTGGTACAGTTAGATTTACTCGATGAGAAAAGACTCAAAGCAGCAGAGCACGCTCAGTCTTATCGTCAAAGGATAGCAAGGCAATATGCCAAGTCAGTCATCGAAAGGAGCTTCCAAGTTAATGACTCGGTCCTTAGATCAACGACTCATCTCAAGCATCGTCCACGTGGCAAATGGTCACCAAACTGGGAAGGTCCCTACGTGGTGAAAGAAGCGTTGCCCCGTAATTCATATCGTCTGATTAATGCAGACGGGGTAGAACTATCCGACCCCATTAATGCTCGACATCTGAAGAAATTCTATACCTAGAAAATCTCTATTCTATCTTTTGTATTCTTCAAAAATTTCTTTCAATAAATGATCAATTATTC
This sequence comes from Nuphar pumila, assembly GCF_984573655.1. Lineage (NCBI taxonomy): Eukaryota > Viridiplantae > Streptophyta > Magnoliopsida > Nymphaeales > Nymphaeaceae > Nuphar > Nuphar pumila. The sequence goes on from NC_143250.1 coordinate 43,880,189, forward strand.
TTTTGTCAAAATATCTCTCTTCCTCAGAATATACTGGGGCATTCTTGTTAAAGTTGCCTTTTATCCAAAACAATCTGTGTGCAGGCAGGATCTAATAAATCTCTCATTTTGCACGCATGTGCACTCAGTTGCATCCATTTGCATTTGCATTTGCATTTGCATGCATTCATTCGCATTCATCTGCATCAATTTGCATTGAATCACCCATTCAGGATAAGGGATAAATCCTGAGACCCCGGCAAGTCATCCAAGTCATCATCAATTGATGACCCTTTAAAACCCAGTGCTCGTACTGGTAACCTTTTAAGACCCAGTGCTCGTACTGGTAACCTTTTAAAATCCAGTGCTCGTACTGGTAACCTTTTAAAACCCAGTGCTCGTACTGGTAATCTTTTAAAACCCAGTGCTCGTACTGGTAATTTTTTAAAACCCAGCGCTCGTACTGGTAATCTTTTAAAACCCAGTGCTCGTACTGGTAATCTTTAAAACCCAGTACTCGTACTGGTAATCTTTAAAAAAAAAAAAAAAACCTAGTGCTCGTACTGGTAACCTTTTAAAACCCAGTGTTCGTACTGGTAATCTTCCAAAATCCAGTGCTCGTACTGGTACTCTTTCAAAATCTGATGCTCGTACTAGTAAAACTAGTCCCAAATGTCATCTTTATACTTATCAACTTTTCTTTCCTTTAAATGTCTAGAATTGGTGTAGAAGATTCCTGTTCCGATTTGAATCTTCTTCCAAATCCAATTCAGAATTGGTCTAGAAAATCCAAGTCCCGACTTGAATTTTCTTACAAATCCAATTCGTATAATTTTTTTTCCTCTAGATTCTAGAATTGGTCTAGAAGAGTCGAGTTCCGATTCGAATCTTCTTCCAAATCCAATTCAGAATTGGTCTAGAAAATCCAAGTCCCGACTTGAATTTTCTTACAAATCCAATTCGTATAATTTTCTTTCCTCTAGATTCTAGAATTGGTCTAGAAGAGTCGAGTTCCGATTCGAATCTTCTTCCAAATCCAATTCAGAATTGGTCTAGAAAATCCAAGTCCCGACTTGAATTTTCTTACAAATCCAATTCGTATAATTTTCTTTCCTCTAGATTCTAGAATTGGTGTAGAAGAGTCGAGTTCCGATTTGAATCTTCTTCCAAATCCAATTCAGAATTGGTCTAGAAAATCAGAGTTCCGACTCGAATTGTCTTTCAAAATCCAATTCATCTAGTCTTTCCTTGAAGATTTGAATTTCGATTCGAACCTTCAAACCGAACCCAGTCTTACACCGGTCTGGTTAAATCCAATTTTCAAAATTGGTCCTTTTATGAAATCCAATCTTGCCTTGGTTGCTTTACCAAATCTCGTATTGGTAATCTTTTAAAATCCAGTGCTCGTACTGGTAATCTTTTTAAATCTAGCGCTCGTACTGGTAAATCTTTTGAAATCCAATGCTTGTATTAGTGATCTTCCAAAATCCAGTGCTCGTATTGGTAATCCTTTAAAACCCAGTACTCGTACTGGTATTTTAATTCGGTCTTCATACTGGTCGCAACATGACTCTCACATTGAGGTTCAGACTCGATGTTAATCTTCAAACCTGCGAACCAAACAATCTGTATCAGACCCTTGGGTCGTTCCATTCTGTTAATCTGACATTCGGGTTGCCGATTTTGTCAGACCTCTAGTCATTCGTGTTATCAAGCAGTTCTTTGAGTTATCAAAAGCTATCGAAATCAATCGTCAAGTATTTCTCTTGCGAGGGACCCTTTTTCCAGGGAGAGTTCGAGGGAGCTCGTTTCTTTTCGCATGTCTTTATTGTTCGTTCGTTGAACCCCTTTTTCTAGGGAGAGTTTGAAGGGACTCGTGCTTCACGAACAGTTTGCAAAACAATCTTTATTATCACACAAGGAACCCTTTTTCCAGGGAGAGTTTCGACGGAAGCTCGTCCTCCTTGTAACCCTAAATGTCTTTTGTTAGGCCACCCCCGTCGTCGAGGACCCTTTTTCCAGGGATAGTGTGATGGACTCGTTCCTCTATGATATCCTTTCAATCTTTGTTAGCGGCCCCCTTTCCATAAGAGAAGCCTAGAAATAGGGAGTTTTGACGAAAACTCTATTTCTCTTCGAAAGTTCGTTTTGCAAACACCTCCTCTTTAGGGAAGAGAGGAGTATCTTTTGTTACCCGTTCAGGTAAGGGTCAAGCCTCAGTCTCTCCTTTGGGGAAAGGAGAGGAGAATCTAGCCACAGATGTGTCATTTAGATCTCAAGTGATTTCTTTCACCAAGGATTTCAGGAATATTTTGCCAATTTGTCATGAAAAATAGTTGTTGATTTCAAAAATTTTATCGCATAAAATTGTACCTCAGAATACCTTTAGTATTACTTCCAAAAGGACAAAGCTTTTGCGAAAAAGGATTCAAAATTCAAAATCTTTCTATTGGCCAACCAAAAGGATGAAGAATAAATCCGCGATATGGCCAGCAAAGAAAATTCAATGTTGTTGCAAAGCCATGAATGATTGATATTGATCGCAATCAATGGCACATTTTTAAAGACCATTCTTGGAAAATAAAAGCAGTCGAAATATCCTGGGTGACACAGAAAAATCCATACCATCTCTATATCTCCTCAATCACCTAAGCTGCAATTAAATATCTGCAAAAGGGATCTCTCAACTGTCGTCAAGATGAAGGCGAATTAGATGAGTCGACCCCCGGGGCCAAAGAAGATTTGGATCATCTCCAAGATGACGGAGTTTGTGACGGATCCTTCCAGGGAAAGTTCAGATCACCGTCGAGATGAAGGCGAGTGTGATGAGCCTACCGACAAACCCTAAAAGATATTTAATTCCAGCTATCATCAAGAGATTTCCAACCAATGAGCCAATAACCGTCAATATAATCTCTGAGAGAAAAGAAGGATCGGAACATCTCTGAGATGAAGGAGTTTGTGACGTACCCTTCCAAAAAAAAAAGGAGAGAGACAAGTCAGGACATCTCCAAAATGAAGGATGATGTAATTTCCGGAAAATCCAAGAGAGCTCCAATCTGCTAAAAAAAAAAAGGAGTGCAGAAAGATCATCATGACAAAAGAATCCCAGGATATCAGACTGCCGAATTTATCAAGAATCTTTTTTAATTTTGTGAAATTCTTTTATCAATATCCTTTCGCTAATAGCTCTCGCAATATCAAGAATACATTTTTTTCCGTCCATATCAAGGAAATTGATAGCCTCCTTGAAGGAAAGTCAATTGCAAGTCATTTGAATTCGAATCTTGATTCTACGGAGTTAAGCCCATTCGGAGGTAATACTTCAGGTAGAAAAGAGGGAATATTTTTCATACATATATGTGCTTATCATTCTTGAATTAACTACAATTTTTTATCTTATTGGCAATCTTTTCAAATTATCCTGACATGAAGTGAGAACTTGATGTTTATTTTGATGTATCCAGGCGTTGTTGTTATCCCTTTTAGGATCGGATGATGGGAGTTGTCCAAGATCCTTCCCTTCTTGTTTTGATCTAAGCGCCTGGGCTCTCAGATCCGCACACTTCTCTGTGCTCCCCACTGTCCCACCATAGACAGTTCCCGTTCAGGTTAAGGGTTAAACCTGAATTTTCTGCAAAAAGGTCATCTGTCTTAAAAGCCATTCAGTCTCAACGATGAGACGCCCAAGATCAATCCCTTTTCAAGCTTTAGGGAACCCCCTTTCCTCTTTTTGCAAACCCCTCTCGGATTTATTGTGCAAAATTCGAAGGTCCCATCATGGTTTCTTCATTCGAGGACTCCGTATATCGTCCCCTTTCAGGTTAAGGGTTAAGCCTGAGCCTCGTTTTTCCACGAGGTATCGTCCCCTTTCAGGTTAAGGGTTAAGCCTGAGCCTCGTTTTTCCACGAGGTATTGTCCCCTTTCAGGTTAAGGGTCAAGCCTGAACCTCATTTTTCCACGAGGTATTGTCCCCTTTCAGGTTAAGGGTTAAGCTTGAGCCTCGTTTTTCCATGAGGTATTGTCCCCTTTCAGGTTAAACATTAAGCCTGAGCCTCGTTTTTCCACGAGGTATCGTCCCCTTTCAGGTCAAGGGGTTAAACCTGAGCCTCATTCTGATGAGGTATTTCATTTGTCATCCCATCCAGGTTAAGGGCTAAGCCTGAGCCTCATTTCGATGAGGTGAATCTTCTTCTTTATTCTTTATGCCATATCTACTACCATCATTTGAACTAATTCTTTCATACCCAGTCAAATCTATCTAACTGGGGCATTTTTATAGTCTGAATTTGGTGTGTTTTTCTTTGCCACTAAGCTCGGCTTACAACCAGCTTAGTAGCAAAGAGGGGCATCTGTAAACACCCCAAATTTTCACCCTTATCCAGTGCTTACATTTCATGTGTCATTGCTTATCATTGCATGAATTTAGCATATCATTGCATTGCATGTCATTACATCTCATCTTCGAGATCCAACACTCCTGTTTTCAAAATATTCAATCCAGATTTGAGTTTTAAAACTTTTCTTTCAAAATTCAATTTTAAAACTTGGGTTTTTAATCAACATTGTGTCATTTGCCAACCCCCAGGACCTTATATTTTGAAGTATTTTCTCAGAAAACAATCTGGATTCATTTCAAACTCAATTTCAATTGATTTCAATTCTCAGATGAGACCCATTTAGGTGGTGTCGCTTCTGGATTCCTTCACTTATCAAAAATCTTAGAGTCCTAATTGGATCAGGACTCTTTTTCCAGAGTCCTAGTCGGATCAAAACTCTACTTTTCACTACCTTTTTATCTGTCTTTGAAGAAAACCTTTTAAAATCTTCTGTTTTGGCCAAAATCCCAGAGTCCTGGTTGGATCAGGACTCTTCTTCAAGAGTCCAGTCGGATCAGGACTCTTCTTCAGAGTTTTAATCGGATTAGAACTCTAATCTTTCACAACCATTTTCAATCAAATCTTTCAAAATGAGTCAGAAACTCAGAGTTTTAGTCAAAACAAGACTCTGTTCAGAGAGTCCTAGTTGGATCAGGACTCCGATCCTGATTTCAAACTTTGAAAGAATCTTTCAAAAATCTTTTCATCTATCAAAATTGTTGCGCTTTTATCAAAGAATTTTAAAATTCTGAGGTTTTATCTCAGAGTCCTGATCAAATCAAGACTCTACCCTAGAGTCCTGATCGAAGTAGGATTCTATCCAAAATTGATTTTCTCACTTCATTTTCATTGGTTTTCAAAAGCTTTGCTTAAATTCCATCACTTACTTATCAGAAAATCCAACAATATAAGAGTCCTAGTTCAATCAGGACTCTGTTCTCAGAGTCTCAGTTGAATCAGAACTCTGGTTTATTCCAATATTTGTTATTATTTTAACTGTTTTCACAAGTTCTTTTAACTATTTTTTTAGAAAATACCAAAAAAAAATCTAGAGTTTTAATCCGATCAGGACTCTGTCCCGGAGTCCTAGTCCAGTCAGGAGTCTGTTTTGAAGTCTATTTTTATTCCATTTTCATTTATTTCCATTTGTTTTAAAAAATTAGGTCATTTTGCAGAGTCCAGTTAGTTCAGGATTCTATTTCAGAGTTCTGATCGAGTTAGGAGTCTAACCCTGACTGTGTTTTTTTGACTCATTTCACCATTTTCTGATAAAATCTTTCAAAAACCTTTCATTTGGCTTTTTAAAATCTAAAATCTCAGAGTCCTGAGAGTTCAGGACTCTAACTCGGAGTTCCAGTTCGCTTGAGACCCTATTTTCAAAGATTCTGAATTTCAATTATTGATTTTAACCCCTTTTCAAAGTTATTTTTAGTGTTTATTTCAAATTTCTCAAAACCTGATGTGGGCCCACTCAGTCGGCGCCACATCCAGAGGAGTTCTAACCCAGTTGGAACTCTATGTCATTTCAAAACTTTTAATTTCAAGCTTACTTTTGAAAATCTTTTGAAAACTTTCTCAATTTCAAGTTTTAAAATCATTTTTTTTTGAAACTCAAGTAGGGCCCACTCGGGGTGGTGCCATATTCGAGTAAGTCAGGGCTAGACTAGGGTTAGTCAGTGTCTTGGTTAGTGTTAGAGGTTTAGATGGGTCAAAAGTTATTTTAAAAACTCATTTTGAAGTTTGGATTTTAAAACTAGTGTTTTAAAAGGTTTTAAAAGGTTTTTAAAGAACTTTAAAAACCCAAATGTGGAAAATGCCAAGTGGCATCACATTTGGGGATTTTTTAGGATTAGCTAGGGGTTAATTAGGCATTGTTTAGGATAATTTAGGCTAGGGGTATATAGGTCATTCCACACCAAAATCGCCCCCCCCCCCCTTTAGAAGTCCAAAAATTTCAAAATTGCTAATTTTCAAAACCTAAAAAGTTTCTATAAATTGAGACCCATAGGGGGTCGATTTTTCCAGCCACCTTTAGAGCAAATCTTGGAGCTTCTCTCTTCTCTCCAGCCCTTCCTCCATTGTTGCAACTCCAAGGTGAGAAATTTTATTAATTTCTTTAGTTTTATTTAATATTTTTCATGATTTAATGCTAGTTTAACCATTGGTACCATCTATTTCATGGATTCAACCATGATTCAACCTCAAGAACCATCAAGAACGGTCCAAGAAGATGATATAACACTGTTTTTAGTGTTTTCCAGGGATTCTAATCCATTAGAATTGATTTTAGCACTATTCTTTTTATTATTAACCAATAAAACGTGATTTACCCTTTTTATGGGTTAAATCCATGTCTTTAAAGGTAAAATCAAATTCTAGCCATTGATTCCTTGATTTTATTTTATTTATTTGTTTATTTATGTTTATTTTACGTTTTCCAGCATAGAAATAATTTTTATTTACTGTTTTATGGTTTGTTTTATTGTTTTTCATTAGTTAAGACATGATTTCTTAAGTTTCTTAGATTTCTGTGTGTTTTTTATTTTAGAACAGTAAAAAGCATGCTGTTTTGGATTGAAATATTCATTGTTTATTCCTGATTTTTTTATATGTGATGCATGCATATCTAAAGAAACTACTGTAAAAAAATCAGAGGTTTTGGACCTCGGGAACCCTGTCAGAAAAATCAGACATCAAATCGGGTTTTTAAAACTTTAAAATCGTTGTTAAAATCAAGAAGGTAACTTGCTGTTATGATATTTTTCTCATCTTATATTCGATTTTAGTTATGTAAAGTGCCATGGATTCATATTGATTAGATATAGCTACTGTGAAATTTTCAGAATTTTTTATTACTGTTTAGTATTTTTCCTCTGTCAGAAACTCTGATTTTCAATTTAAAACTCGTTAGGGTTTTCCAAAACCCTAATCAGACTTGTGTTGTTTATAAATCCCAAACCACAGATCTGATTCATGATATGTAAAAAGTGAGTATTATTATTTTTCTGTCAACTATTCACTGTTAAAATATCAGATATTTTGAATGCGTTATGCTATTTATCCCGTAATTTTCAATTGAAAGTATCAGTCAGGACCAAAGTTAAAATCAATATATTCAAGTCCGGATTGTCGGATGGGTATCTCCCTGGTTTTAAAGGCTTTTTCAGATCTGTAAAAAGTAAAAGTTCTGTTTTCTTGTATGTTTGTTCTTTGTAAAATTTCATAGATTTCCATGGAGGTTTGACCCCTGGTTCAGGTCCTGGACTGAGACTGGTTGGTGAACTAGGTCAAAAATAGCATATTTTTAGGGTTCGATGCTATTTTCGGATTCATTTAATGCCAAAAAATTATTTTTATAATTCCAATTTGATATTAGGGTTATAACAAATTCAGGTACCAATTTTGAGGATTTTTACAATCTGTTTGATGTTTGAATGGCTTGAATTGCAAAACAGGGCACCCGAAGAATTCCAAAACACTGCAAAAATCACAAAATTTGTGATATTCTTGGATTTTCGTGTATAAGCATATATTTTTAGGGTTTAATCATATTCATAATCATATTAGAATACTTTAGGTTAAATTTGATGTTCATTTGATTTCATTTAGTGCATAAAACCTAAGTTTTTACCAAAATATTTTCTAAAAACCCTGATTTCAAGGCCATAGTCTTGCTATCGGGGGCAATTTGGTCATTTGACCTAAATTTCGAAATCCCTAACCCTAATTTTCATATTTTTAATCATGTCATAGCATATTTAGTTTGATTTATTTTTATTTGTATTTCAAAACTTGCATTTACCAAATATCTTTCTGGAAACCCTAATTTCAAGGGCATAGTCTTGTTATTAGGGGTATTTTGGTCATTTTGACCCCAATTTCGAAATTTCATATCTTATCTTCCTTATTCATTCAATTTTATTTCATATTTTATCAATTTTGATTTAAGGGAATCATGACAAAAAGGCTTATATCTAGCAAAATCCAGTAATTTCCTGATATTGCTGGATAAATCTAGAAAAGCCAACATATATTCATTAACCAAGTTTTTCTAGTTTTGAAGGTACATTGAAGACTTTATTTTTCATGTATTTAAATTTCAATAGTGATGTAAACTAAATTAAACTTTGGAATAAGAATTTACATTTTCTGCTTAGCTTAGGCAGCATTGCATATAGTTTATTTTTTTAAATAATGTTAATGTGTGATGGATGATGATTCATGCATATTCAAACTCACTATGGTCTACACGAATGACACATACACTAGCTTTTATGAAGTTTATAAACTTGGTGGAGTTTGTATTTATGGCCATAGTCAGAATATGAATGATACCCAGATTTATGATCTTCACATTAGCCACATTCAGCCTACACTCTTAGGCTAACTTCAAAATGCACTGCATTTTTCAAAAATACAAAAAGTATTTCTCAATTCCTCAAATCCATATTCATTCATTTTATGCATTTGCCAATTCCAATTCAAATCTCAATTCAAAGAAGTTTATTTTCTCAAAATTCTCTAAGTCTTATTCAAAAATTGATTTTCTCAAAATATGGATTTGCCAATGATATTTCAAGTATTTCCCAAGTTCCAAATTCGATTTTCTAAGTTAGATTTTCAATTTCAAAGTTTGAATTCAAAGAAATCAAGTTTTTCAAAGTTATTTCACATTTCTCAAAATCGATTTTCACAAAAATCTCTTGAATACTTCAGAAATCGATTTTCACTTTCTCAAATACAGTATCTCAATCATGATTCATGATTTCAAAAGGGTTTATTTTCCAAATATTTTCCAATCTTTGAAGCAAACATCATGTTTTCAAATGTGCATTTTCAGAAAATTCATAGCACATGCCTGATTCTCTGTGCATTTAGGAATTAGAATATGGTTTAGACAAGTTGAATAGAGCAGAGCAGTAGATTGATCCTTGGTTCAATTACCCCTGGTAAAGGCGCCAGGAACGGTTGAATCTCGTACCGACAGGCGAGTCCCATTCTTCGGAATAATCCCGCATTTTAAAAACGGAGACGAGTTATTTTCAAAATCTTTTTCAAAGGTCAGTTTGATTTGCAAAAGTAAAATTTTGCGATGATAACACAGGCTTGACAACCTGGTTGAAATCCTTTAGCAGAAATGAGGCTGAGATATAATAATATCTCAAACTGGCCTGAATGTATAATAAGAGGTGGGTGGGCAAGAAGATATAACAGTAAAGTATGAAGTAGTTATTAACAAATATAACAAATGTTTGAAGATGCTAGCATGCCGAGAGTTTGTGGATAAAATGAAAGAACGGAGTCATAATTTATTTTGGGAAAATATCAGTCATTTCAATCTTATCAACAAATATGACAGTAAGATACAATTAAAAGATAACAAGGCACGAAATGAGATCTTTTATCAGCATAGAATAAATTAAGTGAAAAACCTAAAGTCATATAAGCAAAATATGCTCAACTATTAGCACAAATACCTTCACCAGCTCATGCAGGCATGCTGTTCCATGCTTTTGGTATAGTGATCCTTCACGACATAAGACAAGACGCAGTCGAGAGAAATATAAAGAGGACCAGCCAGTGATTCATGGAAGGCAGTAGCTTTGTCCCAAACATTGGTTGATGCTCCCAACGCACTTTATTGCTTTAGAGAGAATTTCACCATCAAAAATACCCACCAGAAAATTTAACCCATGACAGGTGCAGCGGGTGTAGCTGTCGTGTTGGTGCTGCAGAAATACACAGATGAGTGCAGTGATGGAATGAGGAATTAACAGCTCAGCATTAGTAGTTCATTTGCGAACAGGTGGCGTCCAGCACCACGAAATTTAAATAGAATACCTGCAAGACAAACAGACATCGCGAAGTCATTTAGCTTAGATTAATTAGCACAAGGCGAATTTAGAGAATGGCTATGAGAGGCGATCTCATAGAAAACCATGTTTTTCTCTTCATCAGTAGCCGTTCCCAGTTTCCATTGAACGAATCAACTCCTATGCTGATCTGCATTACATTCAACTACATGATTTGCAGTTTCTGAAGGTCCAAAACATTTGGTCCCGTTACTCTTGAACTCTTCCAATAATGAGGAGACAAAATCACCCTCCATGTTCCCATCATTTTCATAATACTAAGATCCCATATGCCCATTTGAGCCCCTCATCGAAGAAAGAATATGTGGATTTCTATCAATCTGCCTGTTAGGACTTGCAGGGTTTAATGAACCAGACAGTGGATTTCTAGGACAAGGCAGGCCACGACCAAAAAGCAGGACTTTCATGATACCCATGATTCAAGTTTCCAACCTTCCCGAATGAAGTCATACCATACTGTGATTTAGCAGCCTGAGTTGTATATTCAATAACACTTTGCAGGTATTGCAAATGTTAACAAAATAGATGTGCAGAGATGACATAATACTAATCAAGAGTTGATAGAATGAAAAAGGCATGAGGTGAATGCCTCCTATGGATCATACTGCTACTTCCTCTTTAAGAACCTAACAAGCTCACAGACACTCATCTTGAAGAGGTCGATGATCAGAAGATGCATGTTTTCCATCCCTTCTTATGCTGTGACCAACACCTCTGTTCATCCTCATTCAATCAGAGGGTCGTAGGCAACATAACTATACCGAGAACAATCAACAGGGTTCATTTACAAATGTAAGATTACCCAGATGATGAATACACCCGTTAACATGAGCGAGATGACAAGGACATATAACATTGAGAACGCCAACCTCACTATTATTTTCACAACATTTTTAAAACAAGACTTTCTAACCCATTAGATATGCGAAAGTAAAAGGTGGCATGAAACGATTGGAGGTAAACACAACTACAACAACACAGATCACATACCTGAATCTGTTTCCACGACAGACCTGTCCATTAGCATGCTAAGTGGTGAAAATGAAAAAAAGAAGAAAAGGACACACAATGCATTAATTTAAAGCGAAATTCCAGAAAAAAAAACTAGTCATTCTTAGTTTCCTTATCGGGGATTATATCTATCAGTGTAACAGATGCAGGTTCAATCAAAGACTCCCTGCGTAACCTTTCTGCTCCAAAGTTTTAACTCTGTGTAATGTTTGACTTGATGGGAAACATTTGTTGTGAGGTACTAATGCTATGGGGATGGACCCCAATGCTGAATTGGGAGGTGATGACACAAAACATGACAAAATTGTTAACTGAAATTTACAAAGAAATTGGACTAATCTAACACAGGGTGAACACGATGTTTAAGGAGCAAAGCAACAATATGATGATTAAATGTGTTCATGTAATGCAATATGCAATCAAAACAGGATCAAAAGTCAAACATAAACAGGAGAACGGAATAAAAGGCCATGATGAAAACATGATTCAGATCAAAGTTACAATGCACAATACGATGATAAACCGAATGAGTATACAGATGTTGATGATATGGGTATCATGCAGTCCGAAATGCCAAGATGTAAAATCAGGATTTAGAGGGAAAACCGAGGTTTAAACAGGCAGTCGATAATCGACGAGAAACTCAAAATGAAAGGATTGTAGCAAAAGAGGGTTAAAATGAAAATGCCATAAGATGGGAACAGGGGAAAGAAAAGAGAAACAAAACAAAAAGAAAAAGAAAAAAAAAGAAAACAACAGAAACACTATAACAAACAACACAGATATGTAAAAGGCGATCTAAAGAAAGAGAGAATGCGAGAGATTAGGGAAAATGCGTTTTTGCCTTAAAAGAAAGAAGATGTCAGAATATGATGATTCCTGTTGATACTGCACTAGATGGTTTGATCCTGCTATATGCAGGTCGACCCAATCCTTTTATGCATCTTGATAAAATGAGATGGGAGGATAAAAATGATAAAAGTAAAATTTCTATAGAAGATTAAAACCAAAAACAGAAAGAAACTCAGAAGGAGAACTTCAAAAGGAATAATGCAAAATCGGAACAGCAGTGAGCAATGTAAAGAGTGGGAAAGGAAAGGGGCTACCTATCGTGATTGGATGAAAATCCGATTGCAGATGGTTGGATTTGGTCTTTCAATATCCTCTGCTATCGCAGTCTATACTCCAGTTAGGAGAAAGAGGCACTTCTGCAATGGCTGATCGACTTCCAGTTGTTGGAGGTTCCTGATTTGCAGAGACTCCTAGTTGCTGGGATAATCGATCAACTTCTTTCGGCCTTTTTGTAACGCCCCAAAATCGTGGACTTGAAAACCTTTTATGAAAAAGGTTGAAAGCTTTGAAATCAATCATTTATCAAAGTTTAAAACAGAAGTTCAGCGGAAGATCAGGTTCAAAACAACAAGTCCCTACACCTTGGGCGCATTACAACCAAAAGTAGATTCCCCCTTACAAACCGATTTGCAGTTCAAATATATATTTTATTGAAATGAAAAGAAGAACCACATTTTGGTAATACAGTTTTAGAAATGCAGAGTTATAATCAAAATAGATGCTTTTAAAGAAACCTTATACCACATCTATCAAAAGTATCCTCAGGCGCGCAACGTCAGGAAAGAGCACTGCCTTGAATGCATCGCGTCATCATGCCATCGCAAGCTGTCTCAACCTGTTCACCACCTGCCCATGAAAATGGGTCAGTCTCACAACAGACTAGTAGCGGTGCAAAGGAAGAGAAAGAGCAAAGGCTACAATAAGCAAGATAAACGCTAGCTCAAGCAGAAACAAGCAAGACTAGCAGATCTAACCAAATGTGTTGTGGAGTAAGCAAAGCTCTAGTAAAGCAAACAGCTACACACAAGAGCAGGAAGGATCAAAGTGCTAAACAAACAACTATAGCAATCCCACGTATATAATAGGTGAAGAGTAACTAACTCTATCCACCAGCCAAGCAAAGCAATTGCATAAGACAAGTATTCATGACAACACTCATAATACAAGTATCATAGGATGGCTCAGTCCATCGACAAGTGATTACATTAATCGTGAGGCACAAGCTATTGCATCACAAGCAATTCATAAGCTACACAGGATAAGCAATCAACTAGTAGGAGAAGCTAGTTATTACTAAGCAAGAAACTGCGTAAGTAGTTTAACCAACAAGGGTAACGCCTCGACAGGCATACCTAGCTCAACGAGTAGCATACCGAACTACCGAGCTAACAAGCAAGCAAGCAATGCACGTCACAACATGCATATCTCATGATCATATGTATAAGTTATATCTTGTCTCATTACTGAGCAGGTCGTTGTGGGTACGCACAAGGAAAAACGTAGAAACAGCCGAGATCAATTCGGAGGTTCATTATGCTATGTATTTTATTATACCCCGAATGACTGACTGAGTCCGCTTCCTAAGGGGACGGTCTGTAACCAAGAGAGTAAATCCCCAAAGGCAAACAAAGGCCCATCGTGGACTTGTGATCTCAAACACATGCCATTGCATGTTCGAGGCAGACATAGGCCTCTCATCCTACTCATCGTGGTATGCAACGTATCTGTTCAAAAGTACAACCACGATGAGAGGGGTATGGATCTCTCGCAGGAAATCCCAATGCTTCTACTTTATAGAATCCTACAGTGAACTCATTCCAGTTCCAACTGATCGTGCTTGGGTCCTTTAGACAATCGCAAGCAATCTGCCTAATTGGCTCATTGAAGAAATTGTATTTGTATTTAATCAAGCATGCATAATTTCATAGCTCTTGCAGGATAAATTATTTTGGTGCTTATTTTGCAGTGACATATTTAAATACATACAAAAGCATTCTAGGGGCTCCTAGAAGCAATACTTGCAAGCACACACACCTATATTGTTGTACTAGTATATTAGCCCTTTTGCAGCATTACAGTAGTTTCATATGCATCCACTCTACACTACCATCTTCCACTTCCTGCCGCGACACCCTATCAATCCACCATATCCCCATTAGCTCTTGTTGCCATTCTTCACACCTTGTTACCCAATTCAATACAGCACATATCTACTCTATGTTTGCATCTATAGCTGTACATATAGTCATAAACACCTCCACTGCTTCACAGATTGCATTTTCAACATACCACCCACATGTTACTCATCCATTTTTTTTATATACTCTCTATATACAGCAACATTACCCATCTTCCACAAGTATGCTCCACCGGTTGAGGTAAGTATCACCTTTTTATTTTGAATAAGGGCATCTCTATGTATATTTTTCATATGAGCATAGCATCTTAGATTTGGTTTAATATCTTCTATCATCTTTCATATTTTTTTTTTTTTGCAATCTTGCTCCATACTAACTCTGTTTTGCAGAAATCTCTAGAATTTGTTGAAATTCTCTCTTAGATTAGGATTCTATCATATCATTTTCAATTTCAGGGTTGTAATAGTTAGATATTAAAGCGAATTTTGTTTTTTCAAGCATAGATTAGGATATATGAGCATTGTAAATATCATAAACTGCTTGTTTTCATGCTTTTGCCTTTATTTTTGAAAATCTCACAATGGTGAAACATGAATGGCACGTGCACCATTTTGTAAGAGGTAATTAATCCTAAGTTGATGATTTACATCAATGGCCATAGTCAGGATGTGAACAAAACTTAGTATTTTTATCTTTTATAAAATAACACTGGATCCACACTGGGTCCTTTTCAAAATTCATCATATTTTCTTTAAATACTTTCCTCTTTTATCAGAGTTTAGTCTAAAGTTGATTCAATACATATATCAATGGCAATAGTCAGGATATATTGAGAGTTAATTTCATTTTAAACTCTATAAAAGCACCAAAATATGTTTCATTCTTCACCTGAATTTAAATATAGATTATTATATAATACATTCAATGACCATAGTCAGGAGTGTATTATATCCTCAATCTTATTTTTATTCACTTAAAGAATGAAATAAGATTGACAAATTAAAATTCAAGTTCTTTAAATTCATTCACATTTAGGATAGAATTGCATCATATTTTCAAAAATGCTTCTTCAAAAATCCAAGTGATCTTGAATATCTTTTTCTATTTTCAATTCGTCAATTCTATCTCATTTTTCAAAGTCCAATTTGACTTTGAAATTCCTATATTTATTCAAAATTCAATTCTCAAATCAACTTTGAAATTTCAAGTTCATTGTCAAGATTCAAATTCAAATTTCAAATTCAATTCAATATATCAAAATTCCATTTTCAAAGTTCAATTTAAATTTTAAACCTCTGATTCATCTTCTGATTTCAAATTCTGAATCAAGTTTATTCTTCAAAATCAAAGTTTATTCAGAACCAGATTTATTTTCTTATTCAATCTGGGTTTTCAAAACCCAGACTCATCTCCAAAAATCTCAATCTAAAGTTAGAACCCAATCTCATCTTGAATTCCAGATCTTGAATCCAATTCCACCTTGGATCTCAGACTTCAGATCCAAAATCCAGTATAAGATCCAGAATCCAATTTCACCTTGGATGTCAGACTTCAGATCCAAATTTCATTTAAAATTCAGAATCCAACTCCATTTTGAATCTCAAACTTCAGATCCTAAATCTGTTCTAGGATCCAGAACCAAATCACATCTTTGGACCTCAGATTTCAGGTCCAATCCCCATTTAGGATCCTAGATCCAGAATCTGATTCCATCTTGGATCTCAGACTTCAGATCCAAAATTCATTTAGGATCCCAGAATTCAACTTCATTATGGATCTTAGACTTCAGATCCAAATTTCATTTAGGATTCAGACTCCATTTTTAAACCCAGATTTCAAATCCAATTCTAGATTTCAAATCCAAATTCTATCCTGATTTCAAATTTTAAAATCTGAAATTCAATTCCATCTCAAAATTCATCTCTTCTTTGGGTTCACAAATTTGAATTCAATGTCCATTCCTGACCTTGAAAATTCATTCCTTTTCCTTTTATCTCAGCTTTAAATCATTCTTTCCAAAATCCAAAGATTTATTCTTCCAACTCTGATTATTTCAAAGACTTAGAACTTCAAGATATTTGTCCTGATCTATCTCAAGTTCTAAAACTAGATTCAACCATTTCTTCACTCCATCATCAAGTTCATCTCAGAAAACTTAGAAATTTTCAAAATATTTTCTCAAAAGAGCATACATCCTTGCATTGCACAAGCATGATTCTTTGTGCATTTAGACTTAAAATAAATTCTTAGATAGTATTTAGGCAAAGCAAAAAGGCATAAATTCGATCATTGGTTCGATTACCCCTGGTAAAGGCGCCAGGAACGATCGAACCTTGTACTGACGAGCGAATCCTGTCTCTTCATTTTCCCACAATATATTTTAAAATGGAGGCGAGTAATTTTCTTAAATATTTTTAAATCAAGGTCAAGTGAGACCCCACAAAAGAGTTCCTCTCTCTCTTCTTTCTTTTCTTTTCTCTTCTCTCTTCTTTTTTTGTCTTTTATTTTCTTCCTTCAAAAAGGAGGAAATAGAGGCTAGAAAGGAAAAACAGAAGAAAGAGAGGGGAAACACCAAGAGAGGAAAATTTTTGCGATGATCAGAGTTTTGGCGACCGTGATGGGACATCGTCTTCGTCCGGTCGGATCTATGCCTTTGCTTTGCTTTGATATTATCTAAGTCTTTATTTCTAACATATGTCAGCCTCATTTCCATGCAAACCTTAGGAGCCTAGACTTTGTCCTAAGCTGACATCATTACATATAGAATTTAAGTATGGTTTTGTAGGACCATATTGAGGAGATTATTCCATATTCACATAAGATCTAGGTCTGAAATACAACTCTCCTCAATCCTAGGGATTGAATGCAAAACAGTGTATGCTTCTATTCATTTAAATTTTATCTCTTTAGGACTTGCATTAGAGCTTTTTGGTTTTCTTGCATGTTGAACATATTTTGAAAAAACATCCCTACCTATATTGTCCCGGTCTTCACGTTGCTGGGCTGTCTCACTGAACCATACTTCAGAAGAGAGCCACACAACTAGGCCACTTATTTGTGTTCGCGCCCCCCTACCACGTACCTAAGGGCCATAGTCCGAGGTATATCGGTAGGTGCTCAAGGATGTTGGGAAGCCAATACCTTAGAACCGGAGAAATACTTCTATGCCACGTACTTCGAGCTTCGGCTTAAGTATATCGGCGTATCTTGATTGGAATCAGATGATCTGAGCCTTAAAGTTAGGATTAAGGTCCTACAAGCCATTTCAAATATTGTGTTTAGAGTCAGCATTAGGGAGTGTTGTTTGTGTATCTTTGCTTGTATATCTGTGATTGTATGATATTTTATATCTTACTTATATTTTTCAAAACCCTGGGTATATATTATTCAAAACTTCCTCTTTTTTTTAAAACCCAGGTGTGTTTTTCTTCTTCTTTTCTTTTTCTAAAAAATCTTCAAATTCTTCTGATCCTGCCTGCAAGTTCTTCAAATTTTAAATCTTTACCATTTCTTTCTCAAATTTCATTTTTTCTCTTATTTTTCTTCTAATTTTATATTCTTGTTTATATTTTCATAAATAAAATCTCTTTCCGTCAAGAGATATCCTTTTCAAAATAGCATTTTCTTTGTATTTTAATTGGTTACTCTCCCTCGTAGAGTAAACAACACAATTGTCACAAATTTTGTGGCGACTCAATCCTTAGTAATGGGATATAATTTTTTTTACAAAATTTCAACCTAATCCTTCCTCTTGTCAAAACATCTCCAAAAGTTTCTTCGGTCTAAAAACCTCCACTTTCCTCTACAGAGAACGCTGATATCCGAAAATGGTTCAGACAAGAGCAGGAAAAGAAACAGTTCCTCGACACAGCGACAGTGAGACAGAAGGGATGAACTCTCCTAAGTTGGTCAAGGGACAGGGTCAGAACAAAGGAGATGACATTGACCCCACTATGTATGGTATGTTCCAAAAGATGATGGCGAGGATGATGTCGGAGCAAGCCGAGGCTAATCTGAAAGAGGCAGTTCCTAAAAGCAAACTGAGGAAGAAGCCTGTAAAAAAGCAAGTCAAAATCATCAGAAAGAAGGTACAACCAGACACTACTTCTGAGGAATCAAAGTTAGTCGAGGAAGAATCAGAAGAAGGAGAGTAGATTGTCTATAAACAGAATCCTCCGAGACAGTCCGCTGCAGAAGAGCCTGAATCCGTCAACAAGCCCAAGTCTGGGATTCCGGCAGAGGACCCGATGAGCGAGCAAATGAAGGAGATGAATCGAGCAATCAAGGACATTCAAGCCAAGAGTAAGGGAAAACAGACCTACACTGGCGAGGATTTTTACGATGGCCTAGATGGGGATGATAACCTGTAGAATCTTCCTCGCAAGTTTCTCAAATTTGACGGAACTGGCAACCCTAAAGCCCACTTAGCCACCTTTTATGCAGAATGTTGCCGTTTCAGAAAAGACAGCAGAGCTCTGTTCATCTGTTTTCCCCGCAGTCTAGAGGGTGTAGCAGCCAGATGGTATGCCGACCACATCAATCCTATCGAACTACAAGAGTTTGATAAGATAGTAAATTTGTTCATTGAGCGCTTCTTATTCAATACTGAGGTTGCACCTACGTTCAATCACATTTACAACTTAAAGCAGAATGAGACTGAAAGATCAGGAGAATTCATCCACAGTTGGATAAGCACCTGCAACAAGATGAAGGTTCCCATTCCAGAGGAGCATGCATTGCAAATAATCCTCAACAATTTCTCTCAGCCCCTGAGAAGCCTCATTGCCACTTCTCAGACAAAATCCTTTATCAAATTGATTGAGCGAGCCGAATGGCTCGAGGCATGAATAGAAAGCGAGCTTTACGAGGGCATGCCTCTGGCCAAAAACATCCAAGACCAGAAGAAGAAAGCGCAGTTCACTCATGCAGCTAATACTTCTAGCAATGATCATGAAAGCAACAGAAGAAACAAAAATGACAGCAAAAGAGGCCAGAACCACAACGCAGCTCAAGGGGAAAAGTCTTCCAAGCAGAATAATAAGCCGCCTCAGTTTAACTTTCCACAAAAGGAAAAGATAAAGCGTGAAGGTTGGAGTAATGACCGCGAGTTCACTCCTCTGAAGCAAACGCTCGAAGAAGCCCTTGAATTCATGCTGACCAAGAAATTGGTCAAACTCCCAAAAGTCACAAATCCTCCTACAGTTATGGGAAGGTTCATGAATCAGTTCTGCAAGTTCCATCGAGCAGTGGGGCATGACACCGATCACTGCTTCATCTTCAAAAATATTGTTCAGGATTGCGTCGACAAGAGTCTCTTTGTTGAAGACGAAGAGGAAGATGAACTAGCCATCATGACCAAGCCTCTCCCGGACTACTCAGAAGACTGATCATGCCAGAATTGTCTGCTTTCCTCACCTTGTAGGGGGCCAGTCAGCCCAGTCTTTTTGTGACCTTTTGGTTAAAGTACTTATAAATATTTCACTCTTTTGTTATCAGTTTTTCTCATCAATGAAATGTCAATTTTCCTTCATATCTTTGATATAAAAAATACTTCCTTCCTCTACCACACAGGGCATTTGTTTTTGAAAATTTATATTTTCGTTTAAAAAATCTTCTTCGTCATCGGCTTCTATTTAAACCGCATTAAAATCTTGTTCTTTTTCAAAATGCGGGACAATCTAGACATCATTCACGAGAGAAATGATACCTATAAGGGTCTTTTCAAAAATCATGAAATTTTGAAAGTCTTCATAAACAAAAAGTTCAAAAATTCTTTTTCTGTCAAAGATCAACCTTCGTGTTGATCATATTTTCAAAAATAGGTTTTCGAACCATTTCATTGAAAGATCAACCCTCGTGTTGATCATATTTTAAAAAATAGGTTTTCGAACCATTGCATTGAAAGATCAACCCTCGTGTTGATCATATCTTTCAAAAATAGGCTTTCAAACCATGGCAGTGAAAAATCAACCCTCATGTTGATCATGTTTTCAAAAATAGGTTTTCAAACCATTGCATTGAAGGATCAACCCTTGTATTAATCTTATTATCAGTTTCAAACTATTATTTTCAGAAATCAGATCTATTGTTGATCTTCTTTTTCAAAAATTAGATTTCAAACCATCATCTTCAAAAAATTGACCCTCATGATGATCTTTCATGTTTGATTTAAAGGATCAGATCTTGCGCTGATCATTCTTCTTTTGGTTGACCTTCTTCCCAAAAATGATTTCTCACTTACCTTTTAAATGAACATTTTTTTTTCTTTCAAGATTCTATATGCAGGCGAGATCAGAAAAACTAATTTTTCTCAAATCTTATAAATTTTTAGTCAATTTTTGTTATCTTTATCAGTTTCGTTCAATTTGTTTATATTTTTATCAAATTTACATCAATTTTATCAAATTTTATCAAGTTTTATCAAATTTTCCTCAATTTTATCAACTCTTTGCCTTTTCAGGTTAAGGGATAAACCTGACTTTCGTTGTCCGAGATGTTCCCATTCAGGATAAGGGATAATCATGACACCCCTCACAGAAGCAACAAGGCTATCTGTGAGCATTCTTTTCAAAAACAAATTATCATAAATTTATTCGATCTTTTCCCACTTTTTATAAATTTTATTCTTTACCCTTTCAGATTAAGTGATAAACCTGATGCCTCTTTCCCATGAGGTATTTCTTTCTCCTTTTTTTCCCTTTTCAGGTTAAGGGATAAACCTGAACCTCGACCTTCGAGGTATTTTCTTTTTCCCTTTCAGGTTAAAATAAACCTGAACCTCATTTATCGAGGCATTTCTCCTTCTTCCTTCAGGATAAGGGATAATCCTGAAGTCTTTTATCATCAAATTTTCCACCAATTTTTACCAAATTTTCCCCAGACTTTTGTCAGTCCTTATCAAATTTTTTTTTCTTGTCAATTTTTGTAACGCCCCAAAATCGTGGACTTGAAACCTTTTATGAAAAAGGTTGAAAGCTTCGAAATCAATCGTTTATCAAAGTTTAAAACAGAAGTTCAGCGGAAGATCAGGTTCAAAACAGCAAGTCCCTAGACCTTGGGCGCATTACAACCAAAAGCAGATTCCCCCTTACAAACCGATTTGCAGTTCAAATATATATTTTATTGAAATGAAAAGAAGAACCACATTTTGGTAATACAGTTTTAGAAATGCAGAGTTATAATCAAAATAGATGCTTTTAAAGAAACCTTATACCACATCTATCAAAAGTATCCTCAGGCGCGCAACGTCAGGAAAGAGCACTGCCTTGAATGCATCGCGTCATCATGCCATCGCAAGCTGTCTCAACCTGTTCACCACCTGCCCATGAAAATGGGTCAGTCTCACAACAGACTAGTAGCGGTGCAAAGGAAGAGAAAGAGCAAAGGCTACAATAAGCAAGATAAACGCTAGCTCAAGCAGAAACAAGCAAGACTAGCAGATCTAACCAAATGTGTTGTGGAGTAAGCAAAGCTCTAGTAAAGCAAAGTGCTAAACAAACAACTATAGCAATCCCACAGATATAATAGGTGAAGAGTAACTAACTCTATCCACCAGCCAAGCAAAGCAATTGCATAAGACAGGTATTCATAATACTCGTAATACATATACAAGTACCATTATATGGTTCAGCCTATCGCCAAGTGATTACATTAATCGTGAGGCACAAGCTATTGCATCACAAGCAATTCATAAGCTACACAGGATAAGCAATCAACTAGTATGAGAAGCTAGTTATTACTAAGCAAGGAACTACGTAAGCAGTTTAACCAACAAGGGTAATGCCTCGACAGGCGTACCTAGCTCAACGAGTAGTATACCAAACTACCGAGCTAACAAGCAAGCAAGGAATGCATGTCACAACATGTGTATCTCATAATCATGTCTATAAGTTATATCTTGTCTCATTACTGAGTAGGCCGTTGTGGGTATGCACAAAGCAAAACGTAGAAACAGCCGAGATCGATTCGGGGGTCCATTATGCTATGTATTTTATTATACCCCGAATGTCTGACTGAGTCCGCTTCCTAAGGGGACGGTCTGTGACCAAGAGAGTAAATCTCCAAAGGCAAACAAAGGCCCAATGGATGCGCATCCGTACTTCTGCAGAAGTGGCCCAAAGGATTTCCCCTAACCTTCGATGACCAACGAAGGTCGAATCTTTGCTCGAGATTGCCATTAATGACTGTCCATCAGAGTTTTGTACCATCTTCTCTCTTGATGAACCGTCCCGAATGAGCACGACGAAGGGCTTCTTAACCGCCGTCTCATTCTCATGCTCTGGTCTTTCAACCCAATCGAGCATCTTGCCTGGGAAGGCACATGATTATTATTTAGGTGAGTTATACGCGTCATTGCGTGTTCGAGGCAAGCACACAATTCACATCCTACTCACCGCAGTACGCATCGTACCTATCCAAATGTATAATCACGATGAAAGGGGTCAATCCCCAGTGAGGGTAGAAACATCACAATTGTGATCTTAAACACATGCCATTGCATGTTCGAGGCAGACATAGACCTCTCATCGTACTCATCGTAGTACGCAATGTACCTGTTCAAAAGTACAACCATGATGAGAGGGGTATGGATCTCTCGCAGGAAATCCCAATGCTTTTGCTTTATAGAAGCCCACAGTGAACTCATTCCAGTTCCAACTGATCATGCTCGGATCCTATAGACAATTGCGAGCAATCTGCCTATTAAGCGAAAACAATATAACAGGATTAGCTTAATGTGTCAATACACGCTTAGAGATTTCTATAGACCACTCGTCCTGCTCTTCGTAGTCCAAACATATCATACGTGACTAAGGGTACTACTACAAGAGAAGGAACATGGATCCTTTGTAAGAGATCCAACAATACCTTCACGAAGGAAGGCGCTACAAACATGGTTGAACCAGAAAGCCTAGAAACTAGGTCTCGTATCAGAGGTGAGGTAACGCCGATCTAGTGATGGCGCAAGTACCTCGCTAGGATCCCCGCCCTACTCGTGCACAGGATCCTAAACACGGTTATCTAAGTCGTATCGAATAGGCAAACTAAGGTTGTACACATCTATCCCAAATACATCGATTTGGGAAGTCTGACCGCTACCTCTGCTTTACAAGCTATACATCTTGAAAATAGGTTTGCACCTAAGACGATGTCTTTGGAGAACCGAAGTGCACACGTGTGTGTCTGTGAACACCCCAAATTTTTCAAAATGTTTTAAATATTCAGTTTTTGCCCCTAAATTCATTTTTTGAGCAAATAAGTCATTTCAAATCTAAATTCAAGTTCATTTCATATGTTTAAATTGATTTCGGATCTGGATCCATTGTCCAGATCCAAATATGTGCCTCGTTGTCCAACTTTTAAATTAAAATTACAGAAAATACCAAAAATAGTTTTTAAATAGCTCAGACAGTCCATCCGACATCTGTTTGGATCCATCATGTTGTATTTCTCGATTCGAGTGTCAAAACTCGAACATTTCTCAAAACCTAGGTTCAAACCCATTTTCTGAAGAAATCTCCTCTAAATAACCTCGAAAACCTTCTTTTTGTAAATATTTCTCAAAAATACACAAAAATTAGTTTAATCCTTGTTTTGCCGTACATTTTAGGATTTTTATTCCAAAAATACAAAAAATGTAGAAATACCGAGAAAAGAACAAAAAAATAAAAAATAATTAAAGAAAATTACAAAAAATAGAAATGGTTTTTAAGATAAACCCGTTTTTGAAAAAGACTTTTTAAAGAGGCTCCTTTTAGGGAAAACGTTATTTTCGTTTAAGAGTCGGGTTAGGGTTTTGAAAACCCTAACTCTCGCCTTCTCCTTCTCTTCCCATCCAAAAGAAACCCTCAGCCATCTTCCCCTCTTTCCTTCCCTCCATCCCCAAAACCTTCTGGAAGCCTCCTCCCCATCGGACTCGATCGATCGCCATGGTCATTCGCCTCAACCGCTCATCTTCAACAGCCTCACCCTTCTCGAGCCTTCTTGTTTTCCCTTAAAAAGACATCCAGAAATCCATTTTTCTTCATCCGTTATTACCCCCATATCCTTCTTTCACGAAGATTTCTCTTACTTCATCTTCTCCATCCACGCCCTTCTCTTCTTTTCCAAATCCCCTCCTAATCTCTCTGGTATTCTCCTTGGAAACCATATAAGGTCGACTTTTCTCTCCTTCAGCATCCCTGTGAAAGGCTATTAGTAAAGGGTCAATAGCGTCGGCAGAATCCCTTCCAAGGCCTCCGCCCATTCTCTCTTAGAAAATAAGCAGGCCAGAGTCTCTGTAAAACTCAGTAAAAGAGAGAATCCTCTCTTTAGAATCCTTGCAGCGAGAGGTAAGTGATACATTCCCCCTATTCCCTATTTGATCATCGTATTCCTCTCTAAGTTTTTCTGATTTTTCTCCTTCTTTCCACTACTTAAATTTTTTTTAGAAATCCTTTATTATCAGATTTCTTTTCCTTGCTTTGTTTAAGTTTTTTTTTTTCTTTTTACAGCATAATGGAGAGGATCAACCTGCATATAGCAGGATTGACCCTCTGTTGCTACAGCAAAGGGAGATCCAACCTCCAACATATTTTCCTGCATTCTTCTACTTTCTTCTTTTATATATATATATATATATATATATATATATATATATATATATATATATATATATATATATATTGTCTTTTATCCTGCCTTACCCCATTTCGACAAAAGAGAAACATTTTGATCCCCTTCTGGCTCTCTGTTCTTCCTTTACCCACCTGTTATTTTAAGATTTCTTTCCTCTGCATTTCTTTTCTCGTTGTCTTCTTCCTTTCCCCTCATTTCATTAGCGACATCTTTGTGTTAATATCACATTTCAATTTATGCTTGTTATTTTGTTGATATCGTAAACCCCCTTTCTTTTGTTCATAGGCCAAATGGGTATCAATACAATAAGGGAAAAGCTAGGTCCAGCATCAAGTCTGATCGATATCATAAGCACACAGTGTATTGCCTAAATTCCCATATAGCATCACTGGTTGCTTGGCATCAATGTCCGACACCTATACCTGTATACGGGTTTCATTAATATTATTGATTTAACGTCTGCAACATATCTTGTTCTCTGCATATTCTTTCGATTTACGTTGGTCGATTCTCTCTTTTCTCTTCCCTTATATCTATATCATAAATTTTTCTTCCAATTTTCATTTCCTGGTTTATTTGTTGTTTCATGGATCTGTTTATTACCTGCTTAAATTAGTCATTTGTTCCTTATCGAAATGGTAGATCAGTGGAGTATATCAGAAAACATGTTGTTATACTGTGACATCGATTCTCATGAATAATTGTTTAGCTGCATTAGGAATTTTTTTTTAGCAAACGTGTTGTATATCCCCTTGAGGAATGAAGTGACAAATTCAGATTCAGTGAATCCCCTGTCACGCCAAGATTTCATGTTTCATTTCATTCCAGTAATGTTTTAGATATTTTAGTCCATGTCCTCTGCTCATTTCAATTACATTTTAACCTTTGGACTTCCAGGAGTCCTTCCAGTCTCATTTCATTCGGATCACCGTGCAACATGATCTGAATCATCGATCATCTCTATGTAATGCCCACATTTTGTCAATCCATTTTGCATAATACTTGATCTTTTACTTTCACTTATTTCTCCCATCGTTGTTTTTAATAATGAACCGAGTCTGAAATTAGTAAGCTATAATATCAGACTATGCCTGCATTTGGTCTCTGTGTATGAGATTTGCTTGAAACATTAAGTGTGGGCATGCAGTTTTCGGATTCATTTCATGGCATCTGTGGTAAACTTTGTTTTGATGGATTCTAATACCAGCGCGTTTACACTTTCATCCTGTCCTGAGCCTCGTTTTAACCATGAATGACTGATCAAAGTGGGCATCGGTTAGCCCTGCTTACTCTGTTGCAGGAAAGCTTCATGTTGTGGCATATAATACTATACATCTGCCCTGGTCAAGCTTGATATCCCAGTTCCTTATGTATACTCGGCTCATGCCCTATTACACGGGGCATTGACCGAATCCTGGTTTTCGATGTGCTTTGAGACGAGGGCCATGTCAATTCCTTGGGGGTTGCTGATCATGCATATATTTTAGGGATATTTCATATAAAAATATGCATGATTTCATGAGAAAATGATTTAAAAACCCAATTTTATGTTAGTTTCGAGTAAATGTGCTAAAATGATTTAAAAATAGAAAATGCATGAAAAATAGTTTTATTTTACATTTTAATGCCTAGTTTAGTTTTTGTCATAGTTGTAGTTGTTTAGTTTTTGAAAATCATAAAAAATTTAGATTTAAGATAGACTTAGTTTTATAATTTCTAGAACATAGTCATTTTGAGTTGTTTTGCAAATACTTTTTGAAGAGAGGTTTTGAAATGGAATTCTTTGAAATAAGATGGACTTATGGAAAAACTTTCAAAATTATAAATACCATACGCAGGGGAAAGAGAGGCTTGTCTTCTCTCTTATGCCTTTGCCCTCTTTCCTAACCCTTCCCCTTCACCTTGTTTCTTTCCTCCTTCTTCTTCTTCTCCCTTGATCTCTCTTCTTCCTCAATCCGGTGGAGGCATCCAACTACGGTAATGGCATATTGGAGGATTCCACTTCTCTTCTAACCCTTCCAATGCGGTGAGTGTTCTTCATCTTCTTCTTGATCTTCTTCTTCTTCTTCTTTCATTTCTGTTTTGATAATTTGAATTGTTGAAATTAGTAGATAATATGTGTGATTCCAGCTTTATGTACATTTTTAATTCATTGTAGGTAGTATTAGTATTAGCATCTGAACTTTCAAAATATTTTCGTTGTTTGTTTGTTTTCAAAAATTTTTTCTCTACAGCATAGCAGTGTGAGTACAGTGAAATATCAGAAATTCGATAGCTGTGAAATTACCATTTTCTGGTTGTGTGGATCTAAAATTTGGAGAAAACAGCATACTCAAATCATCAGATCTGTTGTGGATTCATCGGATTTGAACATTTTCTTAAAAAAATTGATCGATCGATCACTGTGTTTTCAGAATATTATTTTCAAAATTAATTGAATTTGATTTCCAGCATTGATCAGAGAACTGGATCAAATCCAGCCGATCACAATCTCTTTGTTCTTTAATTGATCGTTGGAATCCTTTGATTTAGCCGGATTCACATCACATTTATCGTGAAAATGTGAAAGAGGTATTTTCATTTGAGTTACGGTGAAATTCATTTCACGGCTGTTGAGATTTCCGGTGGAGGTTATTGAGATTTCCGGTGGAAGCTATTGAGATTTCCGGTGGAAGCTATTGAGATTTCCGGTGGAGGCTATTGAGATTTCCGGTGGAAGCTATTGAGATTTCATTTGAGTTACCGTGAAAACAAAAATCGATCGGATGTTTTGAAACAGGAGGATTCGCCGGAAGTTCTGGTGGCTCAGCTCCCTGAACCACGGATCGATCGAATATTGTGAAACAGGAGGATTCGCTGGAAGTTCTGGTGGCTCAGCTCTCTGAACCACGGATCGACCGAATATTGTGAAACAGGAGGATTCGCCGGAAGTTCTGGTGGCTCAGCTCCCTGAACCACGGATCGATCGGATGTTGTGAAACAGGAGGATTCGCCGGAAGTTCTGGTGGCTCAGCTCCCTGAACCACGGTGGGAACCGAAATCATCTGTGTGAGGTTGTGGATTTTGATTCAATCCTGAAAATCCCCTTCTACGATAATGTGTTTTAAAAAAAAATAATAATTTTCAAATTTTGTTTTTAAAACACAATTTTCCTAATTGCTTGTTTTTTCCCTTATTCTCACGGCAAAGAATTGTTTTGAAATAAGTGTTTTCCAGCAAATGTAGTTGTTTTCTAATCTTTGGTGCCTATTGTCTGAAGGTTGTTTGATTGATCTTTGGCATTAGTTAACTGTCTGTTTTGGATCAAACTAGTGATTTCTGATTTTTGAACATATGCTACTAGCTGATTAGTTAATACATTTACTTAGTTGTTTTGAAATTAGGCTTAATTAGTTGATTTGAAATAATTAGCAATGACAAGTACTTTGTAATTAGAATATCTAGCCAATTAGTAATTAGTTTACTTAGTAAAAAATTTGATGTTAGTTAGTTTGTAATACTACTTTTAGTCTTAGAATTAATTAGTTAATTGTCATTAGTTTAATATAGTCTTAATTGTCATTAGTTTCCTTTCATGATATCTTTCATAATTTTTTTTTTTAGTATACTTTGTTTCATATAATTTCTATTTCTATCTCTGGTACTGCTCGTGTTCATTTGATTTGTGCAGGATAACGCAGGAGTGGAGTTGAAGCGATTACGTGATACGAGGAAGCACACGAGTAGAAGATTTTTGTTTTTATTTTTAGAATTAGGAATTTAATTGGGTTTGTAAATATTGCACTTTACGCCCTCTGCGAAGGGTATTCATTTGTTGTAATAGTTAGTTGTTTTTACATTTCTTGAACATTTTACATTTTAATATGGCAATAAAGAATAGTTTAGAATTGTGTGCTTGAATACAAAATATTCCCGTTCCCTGAGTTTGACCCGGTCTCATCCACTAGTGAGAACCGGTTTTTATTATTTGATGTCTGGTTTTCACATGTTTTTCATATAAAAATCTTTTCAAAATTACAACGATTTAAAAGAAGACATCAGTTGCTATGAAAAGAAAACGTCAGGTACTATCAAGGAGTCTGCAGAGTTGGCTCCAGCAAATGCATTGCTGCTCACCTCAGTTTCTGAAGGGAAGTACTGTAGAGAAGTAAACGTGATGCAAAAAACATCCAGTGCGAGTTCGGTTTCACAACTCCGTTTCTGAATTCAGCAAAAGAGGTCCTCAAAGCCAGACACTCTCTTGTTTAATCGCCATTTTCGTCATCAATAGGAAGGTAAGTTCAGTAAAAGGGGTGCATGGAGTGCTGAAAGTATATTGCCTATCTCCATTTGTTAGTTCTCGATTCTGCTAATGTATAGAATTCCTTTAAATTCTTTTCAGCTATATATGTGTGTGTTCACCTGTATATTGGCCTTTTGTGTTACAGGATCAAAATTGTTAAATTGCATTTTCTTTTGATATGTATGTTTTATATACATTGGCCTTTTGCAAAGGTATACACAAATTCCCCATAGGTGTTATAGCTTGGTCTTGGAAAATGTATCAGCCGACCATGTGAACATGCGCCTGCTGGTCTCCTTGTAATATCTACACCAATATTCTCATAACATTATAGAAGTTGCACCTGCGGAGGCCAAGGTACAAGGGATCGTTCTTTTTATATTTGCTGGAAGTGGTTTGTTGATTGTCTTACATTTATGGTTCCTTTAAGCATTCATCATCTTGACTATGTATCCATCTTTCTGTAATATACTTAGTGTCATTTATATATCCCTTCAGCATTTCATTTGTGTAAGGCATTTCTACACTTCCACTGTTATAACACCTTGCCACTTACCTTCAGCCACTCCACATGCTACGTATGTCTTCTCATCCCACCACTGTCATCACACTCCCTGCCTTAAACCTCACTACTGTCACGCATCAATACTAATCCTGCTACAATAGTGCATCCATCATTTGCCAACTAATCTAGTGTCTATGTTTTATTTGGCCATGGCACACTTGTATTGCATATTCATCTACCCCATGATCTATGTTTTCACTAAAATCCATTACACTATATACATTTCACATGTGATCCATCATTTGTGGATTCCAGTACATCCCCACCTATCTATTTGAACCTGTTGTAACATGATATTTCCATTTTGTACTTTCCTTTGTGCCTCTACTGTAATAACATTGGTGTGTTTCAGTGATGTCATTCACATTCACATTCACCTGTAGCTTCCAGACCACCACCTGCAGCCATTAATCATACCCATCGCAATCCCTGTATATTATCTCACTCATGGACCCATTGGTCCTCAAGTTGCATCATAAAGTTTTGTATTAGCATCCAACTGAATAATTAGTTATGGCTGAGTTCAATTTGCTGCAAGAGCATATACTGTCATGATTTGTTTCCAGTAGCTATATCCAAGCTGTATTACTTTGTTCAACAATTTGGTTATTTTGCTAGATCTAGCTGAAAGCTAAGATTACATTGAGAGATGCACTAACCCTCAAATAGATTTTCCAAGATCAGCTTACATCCCCTATCACCTCCAGCATAGTTTAAATACATTTCATTCTCAAGCATCCCACCTTCCTGCATATTGCATATATACTAGTGGTTAGTTGGTTCAAAGTATGTCAGATAAAAAAATAATAAGGATTAGCAGCAAAGGTTGGGTGAGTGGCATTATATGATTAATAGTAGCAGCATGTAGGCATTAACAGTTCGTTTGGGTTGGGTTTGAAAGTTATCATATATCCTTCAGCTGGGTTAGAATATTACATGTTAGCAATATGTTAGATAGAGTGGGTCCATACAGCCTCATCTGTTGTTGCTTCTTACAACATATTATGGGTTTAAATGTCTGTATATGAGCAGCCACCTGCTGCTTCATTTAATCAGCCCTTGGCATTTACAACAAATGCCTGGAATTGCCGTAAATACTTATAGTCGACATCCTGTTTTGTTGTAAACATCTACAACATAACCCTTTGTTGCTGAAAATACCTACAGCTTACCTCCGACATATCATCCACTATGCCCTTCAATCACGTCATTGCATCACTTGTTCACAATCTTTGTGAGCTCTCACACAAGTCCCCATCTCATGGACATTGGGTCATGTTGGTCAGCCACAACATTCATTTTCCTTTGTTATTATCATCAACAGCTATTATTTTTCATATAGCACCTCACAACTTTCATATATATGTACATATATATATATATATATATGTATATGTATATATGTATACATATGTGTATATGCTTATATATATAAGTATGTATGTATATAGGTATATGCCTCGTTTCCATCTCTTCATCATATATATCTTGGCATATGAGCATTTTACCATTGATCTCCATGTGATATGTACAATCTTTCCTCCATTTTCATATTAACCTAGTTTGTTTTGCAGGAAATACGTGAAAAAGGTCATTATCTGGAGTTGTAAATTTGATTTTATGTAATGTAATAGCTAGATCTTAATGAGAATTTACATTTCCTGCTTTAGATAGAATGAATAAGCATTGTAAATATCATGAATTACTTGTTCTCCATGCATTTTTCCCTTTATTTCTCAAAATCTCACAATGGGAAAACACGAATGACACGTGCACCATTTCGTAAAAGGTAAATTAATCCTAAGTTGATGATCCACATCAATGGCCATAGTCAGGGTGTGGACAAAACTTAGTATTTTTATCTTTTACGAAATAACACTGGATCCGTTCTCAAAATTCATCATATTTTCCTTAAATATTTTCTTTTTTTATCAGAATTTAACTTAAAATTAATTCAAAATATATACCAATGGCCATAGTCAGAGTATATTGAGAGTTAATTTCATTTTAAATTCTATGAAAGCACCAAATATGTTTCATTTTTCACCTGAATCTAAATATAGATTATTATATAATACATTCAATGACCATAGTCAAGTATGTATTATATCTTCAATCTTGTTTTAATTCATCTAAAGAATGAAATAGCTTTTCAAAATCCAATTTCAAAATTCTTCAAAATTCATTCATCATTTAGGATAGAACTGCATCATATTTTCAAAATTCCTTTTTCAAAACCCCAAGTAATGTAAATATCTTCTTCAATCAATCCTCAATTCTTATAAAATCCAATTCATCCTCTCATCTTTCAAATTCTATTTCATTGTTAATCTCAAAAGTTCAATTCAACTTTGAGATTTCAAAATACATTTTTTATAATCAAATTCAAATCAGATTTCAAAGTTCAATTTGACTTTGAAATTCCAAATTCATTTTATATTCAAAACTCTAATCAAACTCAAAGTTCAAATTTAACTTTGAGATTCTTGATTCATCTTCTAAATTCCAAATTCAAGTTTCGAAATTCAGGGTCTAATTTGACTTTGAAATTCGTTTGTATATTCAAATTCTAAATTTCATTTTCCAAGTTCAATTTAAACTTGGAAGTTCTTGATTCATTTTCTGAATTTAACAACTCCAATTCCCCTTTAGGATCCAGAATCCAACTTCACTTTGGATCTCAGACTTCAGATCTAAATCCATCTTAGGATCCAGAGTCCAACTCTACATTCGATCTCAGACTTCTGATCCAAATCCATCTTAAGATCCAGAGTCCAACTCTATATTGGATCTCAGACTTCAGATCCAAATCCATCTTAGGATCCAGAGTCCAAATCTATATTTGGATCTCAGACTTCAGATCCATTCCATTTCAGGATCCCGAACCCAAAGTCTATCTTGGATTCCAAATCTCGGATCCCATTCTGTTTAGGATCCGGAATCCAATTCCAATTTTAGATTTCAAAATTCCATTTTTGGATCTAATCTGAATCTCTTAAATCAATTTCTATTCTTAAATACCATTTGAGTTTCTCAGTCCATTCCAATTTCAAACTTCAAAATCTAAATTCAATTCCAGTTCAAGTATTCATTTCCTTTCCTAAATTCAAAGTTCAAAATTCAAAGTTCATTTCTGATTCTAAAACTTCATTTTCCTTTCATTTCAAAGCTTTAAATCATTCTTTCTCAAAATCAAGATTTATTTTTCCAACTCTGATTTATTTCAAAGGCTTAGAACCTCTCTCATCTATCTCAAGTTCTAAAGTTAGATTCAAACATTTCTTCACTCCCTTATCAAGTTCATCTTAGAATAACTTGGAAATTTTTCAAAACATTGTTTTCAAAAAGAGCATACATCCTTGCATTGCACAAGTATGATTCTTTGTGCATTTAGCTTTAGGATAAATTCTTAGATTATATTTAGGCAAAGCAAAAGGCATAAATTCGATCCTTGGTTCGATTACCCCTGGTAAAGGCGCCAGGAACGGTCGAACCTCGTACCGACAATCGAATCCCGTCTCTCCATTTTCCCGCAAATATTTTCAAAACGAAGGCGAGTTAATTTTCTAAATATTTTCAAATATAGGTCAAGTGAGACCGCGCAAAATAGTTCATCTTCTCTCTTTCTTTCTTTCTTTTCTGTCTTTTATTCTTCTCCCTTCAAAAAGGAGGAAAATAAGAGGTTAGAAAAGGAAAAGAGAAGGAAGAGAGAGAAACCACACCAGAGAGGAAAAATTTTGCGATGATCACAGTTTTGGCGACCGTGATGGGACCCGTCTTCGTCCGGTTGAGTCTATGCCTTTGCTTTGCTTTTGTATAATCTAAGTCTTTATTCTAACATATGTCAGCTTCATTTTCATGCAAACCTTAGGAGCCTAGACTCTGTCCTAAAGCTGACATCATTGCATATAGGATCTAAGTATGGTTTAGTAGGACCATATTGAGGAGATTATATCCATGTTCACATTAGATTTACGTTGAAATACAACTCTCCTCAATTCTAGGGATTGAATGCAAAACAATGTATGCAAGTGTATGCTTCTCTTTATTTAAATCTATCTCTTTAGGACTTGCATTAGAACCTTCTGGATTTATTGCATGTTGAACATGTTTTTGAAAACATCCCTACCTATATTGTCCCGGTCTTCACGTTGCTGGGCAGTCTCACTGAACCATAGTTCGAGAGAGAGCCTCACAACTAGACCACTTATTTGGGTTTGCGCCCCCCTACCACGTACCTAAGGGCCATAGTCCGAGGTATATCGGTAGGTGCTCAAGGATGTTGGAAAGCCATTACCTTAGAACCGAAGATATATCTTATATGCCACGTACTTCGAGCTTCGGCTTGAGTATATCGGCGTACCTTGATTGGAAACATATGATATAAATCTTAGAGTTAGGATTAAGGTCCTATTAGCCATTTCAAATATTGCATATAGAGTCAGCTTTAGGGAGTGCTGTTTGCGCATCCTTGCTTGTATATCTATGATTGTGTGATATTTTCTATCTTCCTTATATTTTCCAAAAACCTGGGTATATCTCTTCAAAATTTCTCCTTTGTTTTTTAAAAAAAAAACCAAGTGTATTTTTCTTTCTCTTCTTTTAAATTCTTCTGATCCTGCCTGCAAGTTCTTCAAAATTTTAAATCCTTACCATTTATTCTCAAATTCCATTTTTCCTTTTTTCTTCTGTTTTTATATTCTTGTAAAAATCTCTTTCCGCCAAGAGATATCCTTTTCAAAATAATATTTTCTTTTTCATATTTTTAGTTGGTTACTCCCCTCATAGGGTAAACAACTCAATTGTCACAAAATTTATGGCGACTCAATCCCTAGTAATGGGATACAATTTTTAGATTTCAACCTAAATCCTTCCTTTCGTCAAAACTTCTCCAAAAGAGTTTCTTTGGTCTAAAAACCTCATCTTTCCTCTACAGAGAGCACTAATATTCAAAAATGGTTCAGACAAGAGCGGAAAAAGAAACAGTTCCTAAACTTAGCGACAGTGAGGCGGAGGAGATAAGCTCTCCTAAATCAGTTAGGGGACAGAGTCGGAACAAGAAAGACGACATCAACCCCGCTATGTATGATATGTTTCAAAAGATGATGGCAAGGATGATGTCAGAGCAAGCCGAGGCCAAGCTGAAAAAGGCAGTTCCTAAAAGCAAGCTGAGGAAGAAGCCTGTAAAGAAGCAAGTCAGAATCATCAGAAAGAAGGTGCAGCCAGACACTGCTTCTGAGGAATCAGAGTCAGTCGAGGAAGAGTCAGAAGAGGAAGAGCAGATTGTCTACAAACAGGATCCTCCGAGACAGTCCGTAAAGATAGTTGCGGAAGAACCCGAATCCGTCAACAAGCCCAAGTCTGGGGCTCTAGCAGAGGACCTGATGAGCAAGCAAATGAAGGAAATGAATCGAGCTATTAAGGATATTCAAGCCAAGGGTAAGGGCAAGCAAACCTACACTGGCGAAGATTTTTACGATGGTCTAGATGGGAACGATAACCTGGAGAACCTTCCTCGTAAATTTCTCAAGTTTGACGGGACTGGCAACCCTAAAGCCCATTTAGCCACATTTTATGCAGAGTGCAGCCGTTTCAGGAAAGATAACAGGGCTCTGTTCATCTGTTTTCCCCGCAGTCTGGAGGGTATAGCAGCCAAGTGGTATGCCGACCACATCAATCCTATCGAACTACGAGAGTTCGATAAAGTGGTCAATCTGTTCATTGAGCGCTTCCTATTCAATACTGAGGTTTCACCAACGCTCAATCACCTTTACAACTTAAAGCAGAATGAGACTGAAAGAGCAGGAGAGTTCATCCACAGGTGGAGAAGCACCTGCAACAAGATGAAGGTTCTCATTCCAAAGGAGCATGTATTACAAATAATCTTGAGCAATTTCTCTCAGCCCCTGAGAAGCCTCATTGCCACTTCTCCAGCAAAATCCTTTATCAAATTAATTGAACGAGCCGAATGGCTCGAGGCAGGAATAGAAAGTGGGCTTTACGAGGGCATGCCTCTTGCCAAAAATATCCAAGATCAGAAAAAGAAAGCGCAGTTCACTCATGCGACTGGTACCTCTGATCTTGACAGCAGCAGAAGTAACAGAAATGACAGCAAGAATGGTCAGAACCACGGCGCAACTCAAAAGGAAAAGTCTTCCAAGCATAATAACAAGCCGTCTCAGTCTAACTTACCGCAAAAAGAAAAGATAAAACGCGAAGGTTGGAGTAATGATCATGAGTTCACTCCTCTGAAGCAAACGCTTGAAGAAGCCCTTGAATTCATACTGGCCAAGGGATTGGTTAAACTCCCAAAAATCGCGGATCCTCCCACGGTCATGGGAAGATTCACAAATGAGTTCTGCAAATTCCATCGAGCAGTGGGGCATGACACCGATCACTACTTCGTCTTCAAAAATATTGTTCAGGATTGCGTCGACAAGAGTCTCTTTGTTGAAGACGAAGAGGAAGATGACCTAGCCGTCATGACCAAATCTCTCCCCGGCTACTCAGAAGACTGAAGATGCCAGAATTCTCCTACTTTTCTCTCCTTTTTGCCAGTCACCTTGTAGGGGGCCAGTCAGCCCAGTCCTTTTGTGACCTTTTGGTCAAAGTGTTTGTAAATATTTCAGTTCTTTGTTATCAGCTTTTGCCCATCAATGAAATGTCAATTTTCCCTTATATCTCTAATATCACAATACTTTCTTCCTCTGCCACATAGGGGCATTTGCTTTTGAAAATCTATATTTCAAAAATCTCTCCATCGGCTTCTATTAAAACCACATTTAAATTCCTGTTCTTTTCAGAATGCGGGACTAATCCTGACATCATTCATGAGAGAAATGATATTACCTATGAGGGCCTTTTCAAAAACCATGAAATTTTAAAAAGTCTTTGTTATGACCAAAGAGTTCGAATATTCTTTTGTTCAACCTTTGTCAAAAATCAACCCTTGTGTTGATCATGTTTTCAAAAATAGGTTTTTGAACCATGGCATTGAAAAAATCAAACCCTCGTGTTGATCATGTTTTCCAAAATAGGTTTTTGAACCATTGCATTGAAGGATCAACCCTTGTGTTGGTCTTATCTTTCAAAAATAGGTCTCAAATCTTGTGTTGATCATATTTTCCAAAAGTGGTTTTTCAAAAACGTTATATTCAAAGATCAATCCTCGCGTTGGTCTTATCTTCGAAAAATGGGTTTTAAATCATTATATTCAAAGATCAACCTCTGTGTTGGTCTTGTCTTCCAAGTTTGATTTTTCAAACTGTCATATTCAAAGATCTATCCTTGCATTGATCTTATCTTCCAAAATGGGTTATAAATCATCATATTCAAAGATCAATCCTTGCATTGATCTTATCTTCCAAAAATGGGTTTTAAATCATCATATTCAAATATCAATCCTTGCATTGATCTTATCTTCCAAAAATGGGTTTTAAATCACTATATTCAAAGATCAACCCATGTGTTGGTCTTATCTTCCAAGATTGATTTTTAAACATTATATTCAAAGATCAACCCTTGTATTGATCTTATTATCAGTTTCGAATTGTTGTTTTTAGAAATCAGATCTATTGTTGATCTTCTTCTTCAAAAATATATTTTCAAACCATTGCCTTTAAAATTTGACCCTCATGATGATCTCTCATGTTTGATTTGAAGGATCAGTTCTCGCACTGATCATTCTTCTTATGGTCGTTTTTCTTCTCAAAAATGATTTTTCACCTATCTTTCAAATAAACATTTTCCTTTCAAGATCCCATATGCAGGCAGGATCAGGAAAACTCATTTTTCTCTTAAATCTTATAAATTTTCAATTAAATTTGATATTTTTATCAGTTTCATTCATTTTATTCAAGTTTATATCAATTTTATCAAGTTTTTATCAAGTTTATCAATATTTCCTCAATTCCATTAAATTTTATCAATTTATTACCCTTTCAGGTTAAGGGATAAACCTGATGCCTCTTTCCCATGAGGTATTCTTTTTATTCTTTTTCCCGCTCAGGTTAAGGGATAAACCTGAACCTCGTTGTCCGAGGTGTTCTCATTCAGGATAAGGGATAATCCTGAGACCTCTCGTAGGAGCCACAATGCTACCTATGAGGATTCTTTTGTAAATACAAGTTTTGCCAATCTTTATTGATTTTCTAGATTTATATCAATTTCCCTTCATTAAATTTTCTTAAATTCTATCCTTTTTTTTTCTCACTCAGAATAAGGGATAATCCTGAAACCCCTCGTGGGAGCGATAACGCTACCTATGAGGATTCTTTTGTAAATACAAGTTTTGTCAACCTTCATTGATTTTCTAAATTTATATCAATTTCTCTTTATTAAAATTCCTTAAATTCTTGTTCCCATTCAGGATAAGGAAAAATCCTGATACCTCTCGTAGAGGCAACAATGCTACCTATGAGAATTCTTTTTGTAAATACAAGTTTTATCGATCATTATTGATTTCTAAATTTATATCAATTTCTCTTCAAATTCTATTCTTTTTCCTGTTCAGGATAAGGGATAATCCTGAAACCCCTCGTAGGAGCCACAACGCTACCTATGAGGATTCTTTTGTAAAGACAAGTTTTGTTAATCTTTGTTGATTTTCTAGATTTATATCAATTTCCCTTCATTAAATCTCTTTAAATTCTATTCTTTTTCCTATTTCAGGATAAGGGATAATCCTGAAACCCCTTGTAGGAGCCACAACGCTACCTATGAGGATTCCTTTGTAAATACAAGTTTTTATCAATCTTTATTGATTTTCTAAATTTATATATTTCTCTTCATTAATTTTCCTTAAATTTTATTCTTCCCCCTCCAGGATAAGGGATAATCCTGAAAACACCGACAATCATTCTTGCTCAAATCTCAAGTATCTTAAAGAATGTCGGTGTCCTCTTTTTCTTTAAATCTCCATCAGAAAACCCAGTACTTACACTGGGGCATTTTTTTGAAAAATTCAGTACTCATACAGGTAAGCCTAGCACTCGTGCTAGTGTTTGGCTGACCGATCAGTTAGCCCTTAGGTCACAATCTTTCCTCAATTTTCCTCAAATTCTGTCAATCTTCCATCAATTTCTGTCCAATTCTCCTTTGAGATTCGAGTTTCGATTCAAACTTCCAACTTTTTCCTCAAGGTTCAAGCCTTGACTCGAACTCTCCAACTCTCCTTCAAAAGATTTGGGTTTTAACTCGAGTCTTCTTTTCCTTCGAGATCTAAAACTTTCAAGTTTCCCTTTGAGATTCAAGCCCGGACTCAAACTTTCCAGTTTTCCTTTGAAAAATTGAGTTCTTGAGTCTTCTTTCCTTCAATAAATAAAACTTTCAAGTTTTCTTTTCAAATTCGAGCCTTGACTCGAATTTTCTAGCTTTCCTTTAAAGATTTGGGTCTTAGCTCGAGTCTTCTTTCCTTCAAAAAAATCTGAACTTCCAAGTTTTCCTTCAAGATTCGAGCCCTGACTCAAATTTTCCTGCTTTCCTTCGAAAATTTGAGTTTTGTCTCAAGTTTTCTTGCCTTCAATAAATGAACTTTTCAAGTTTTCTTTGAGATTTGAGCCCTGACTCGAACCTTACTGCTTTCCTTCAAAAATTTGAGTTTTATCTCGAGATTCTTGCCTTCAATAAATGAATTTTCAAGTTTTTCTTTTGAAATGCGAGCCCCGACTCGAACCTCCCAGTTTTCCTTTGAAAATTCGAGTTTTTTACTCGGATTTTCCTGTTTTCCTTGTAGAATTCGAGTCCTGATTCAGATACTCTTTCGAAGGCTTACCTTCAAAATCCAGTTTTATATCAAGCTTACCTTCAGAACTTTAAATTCACATTTACCTTCAGAATTCAGCCTCATGTTGGATTCTTCCCCAGAATCCCACTGATATGTCAAAATTCGATGATTAAGCAAAGATTTCGTCATCAAGGATCTCAGGAATATCTTGCCAACTTGCTATAAAATAGTTGTTGATCTCAAATTTTTATTATATAAAGAATTTCCTCAAATCTCCTTAAGTGATCCTTCCAAAAAGGGTGAAGCTTCTGTAAAGAAAGGCTCAAATTCCAATTTTTCTGTTGGTCAACCAAGAGGATGAAGAAAAAATCTTCGACATGACCGGTAAAAGAAATATTCAATGATGCTGAAGAGCCATAAATGAGCTGATATTGATCATAGCTATGGCACATTCTTAAAGATTATTCATTGGCAGTAAGACAGTGGAAATATCCTGGGCAGTCAGAAAAGAACCTACCCAATTCATGTCTCCTCGAGTCAGCTAAGCTGCAAATCAAATATCCGCAAAAGGGATCTCTCAATTGTCGTCAAGATGAAGGCGAATTAAGCGAGTAGACCCCCGGGGCCAAAGAAGATTTGAAACATCTCCAAGATGACGGAGTTTGTGACAGATCCTTCCAGGGAAAGTTCGGATCACTGTCGAGTTGAAGGTGGATGTGATGGACCTACCGACAAACCCTAAAAGATATTTGATTCCAGCTATCATCTAAATACCTTTGAGCCAATACCATCATATATAATCCCTGAGATAAAAGAAGGATCGAAACATCTCCAAGATGAAGGAGTTTGGGACGTACCCTTCCCCGAAAAAGATAGAAAAGTCAGGACATCTCCAAAATGAAGGATGATGTAAAAGCCCAAGAAAGCCCCATGACTCAAAAGAGAGCAAAAGATACCACGGGAAAATGCCCAGGATATCAAACTGCCCAAAACCGCAAAGAATCTTCTTTACCTAGGTGAAATTCTTCTATTAATATCTTTTCATTTAATTACTTTTATGAAGCTAAGAATATTTCCTTTCCTTTCATATCAAGGAAATTGATGGCATCCTTGAAGAAGACCAACAACTAAATTTGACTTTGATCCTGAATTCTATAGAGTTAACCTAGTTGGGGGTAGTACTCTAGGTGGAAGAGGAAACATCTTTCAAAAGTGCTTACCTTCAATTACCTTGAAACAACTATAAATTTTATCATTTTGGCAAAATCTTCCAGCTTTCCTGATAAGAAATAATAACTTAACATATGTTTTGATACATCTTGGTGTTTCCTTTTCCTTCTTTCGCATAGTCGAAAGAGTTGCCTTCCCCTCTTTCATAAGAGTTGTCTTCCTCGTCTTTCGCTTTGTCGAAAGACTCGCCTTCTCCTTGATAAAAGGATTGCCTTCTTCGTCTTTCGCTTTGTCGAGGGACTTGCCTTCTCCTTAACTAAAGGATTGCCTTCTCCGTCTTTCGCTTTGATCGAAAGACTCGCCTTCTCCTTGATAAAAGGATTGCCTTCTTCGTCTTTCGCTTTGTCGAGGGACTCGCCTTCTCCTTAACTAAAGGATTGCCTTCTTCGTCTTTTGCTTTGTCGAAAGACTCGCCTTCTCCTTGATAAAAGAATTGCCTTCTTTGTCTTTCTTTCTGTCGAAAGACTCGCTTTCTCCTTGATGAAAGGATTGCCTTCTCCGTCTTTCGCTTTGTCAAAAGAAAAGCCTTCTCCTTGATAAAAGGATCGCCTTCCCTGTCTTTTTGCGTTGTCAAAAGATTTGCCTTTCTCCTTGATTAAATGATCGACTTCCTCGTCTTTCGCTTTGTCGAGAGACTTACCTTCTCCTTGTTAAAAGGATTGCCTTCTTCATATTTTATATTTTGCCTTCTCCTTACCAAAAGGGTTGCCTTCTTCATATTTCACATTTTTGCCTTCTCCTTATCAAAAGGATTGCCTTCTTCATATCTTACATCTCACCTTCTCCCTGCTAAAATAATTGCCTTCTTCATATTTCGCATTTTGCCTTCTCCTTACTATTGCCATCTTCATATCTTCATATTTTACCTTCTCCTTACCAAAAGGATTGCCTTCTTTATATTTCATATTTTACCTTCTCCTTGCTAAAAGGATTGCCATTTTCGTCTCCATCTTCATATTTTGCTTTCACCTTCTCCTGTTCAAAGGATTTGCCCTCTTCCATCTTTTCGTCTTGTCAAGAGATTCGTCTCCTTGATAAAAAGTTCGCCTTATTCATCTTTCACCCCATCGAAAGATTCGCCTCCTGTTACCTTACTCATCGTTCATTTTTTTCTTACATCCCCTTATTTTCCATCTCTCACATTCCAGAAGAGTTGCCTCATTCAGTTGAAGTATCTCTCCTGTCCCATCACGGTTTCGAGAAATCCGTATGGTTGTTCCCACTCAGGTTAAGGGTCAAAACCTGTACTTCCTGCGAGAGGTCATTAAATTCAAAAGCCGATTTTAGTCTCAGCAATGAGACGCCCAAGTTCAGCCCCTTTTCAAAGCTTTAGGGAACCCCATTTTTCTTCCTCCTTTCGTAAACCCCTTTCGGAATTGTTCATCCAAACTCCGAAGGTTTCATCATGGTCTCTTCGCTCGAGGATTCCGTATGGTCGTCCCCTTCAGGTTAAGGGTTAAGCCTGAACCTCGCCCCTTGAGGTATCTTCCTTTTCAGGTTTTGGTTAAACCTGAGTCTCATTCCAATGAGTTTCCCTCGTTTCGACGAGGTGTCTTCCTCCAGTCCCATCATGGTTCTTCCCATCGAGGAATTCATGCTTTGTATATCCATCCGGAATAAAATCCTACTTGAGCTTCATCTCATGAGGCATTCTCTCATAAATGTCCCATCAAAGTCCTCGCATATTCCTTTCCCCATTCAGATTATCTTGATATATCTTCGTCCCATCCAGGTTAAGGGCTAAACCTGAGTCATTTTGAAAAGCTGATTTTGTCTCACCCATAAGACTTGATCAAAATTCTTATCTGTCATCATTTCGGGATCTTTACCCAAAGTCCCATCACGATTTCCTCATTTCTATCTATTCAGTCATATAATTTTCGAGGATTTTGTCTCCCCCAAGCCATTCAAGGATAAAGTTTTAAACCTGAAGAACCATGTCTTTCAAATAAATTCTTCCACACCCAGTTCAGATCTGCTGACTGGGGCATTTTTTTTTTCAAAATTTGGAGTGTTTTCTTTGCCACTAAGCTCGGCTTTTAACCGGCTTAGTAGCAAAGAGGGGCATCTGTGAACACCCCAAATTTTTCAAAATCTTTTAAATATTCCTTTTTTGCCCCTAAATTCATTTTTTGAGCAAATGAGTCATTTCAAATCTAAATTCCAGTTCATTTCTCAAATTAAATTCATTTCATATGTTTAAATTGATTTCGGATCTGAATCCATTGTCCAGATCCAAATCTGAGCCTCGTTGTCCAACTTTTAAATTAAAATTACAGAAAATACCAAAAATAGTTTTTAAATAGCTCAGACAGTCCATCCGACATCTGTTTGGATCCATCATGTTGTATTTCTCGATTCGAGTGTCAAAACTCGAACATTTCTCAAAACCTGGGTCCAAACCCATTTTCTGAAGAAATCTCCTCTAAATAACCTCGAAAACCTTCTTTTTGTAAATAATTCTCAAAAATACACAAAAATTAGTTTAATCCTTGTTTTGCCGTACATTTTAGGATTTTTATTCCAAAAATACAAAAAATGTAGAAATACCGAGAAAAAAACAAAAAAATCAAAAATAATGAAAGAAAATTACAAAAAATAGAAATGGTTTTTAAGAGAAACCCAGTTTTGAAAAAGACTTTTTAAAGAGGCTCCTTTTAGGAAAAACGTTATTTTCGATTAAGAGTCGAGTTAGGGTTTTGAAAACCCTAACTCTCGCCTTCTCCTTCTCTTCCCATCCAAAAGAAACCCTCAGCCATCTTCCCCTCTTTCCTTCCCTCCATCCCCAAAACCTTCTGGAAGCCTCCTCCCCATCGGACTCGATCGATCGCCATGGTCATTCGCCTCAACCGCTCATCTTCAACGGCCTCACCCTTCTCAAGCCTTCTTGTTTTCTCTTAAAAAGACATCCAGAAATCCATTTTTCTTCATCCGTTATCATCCCCACATCCTTCTTTCACGAAGATTTCTCTTACTTCATCTTCTCCATCCACGCCCTTCTCTTCTTCTCCAAATCCCCTCCTAATCTCTCTGGTATTCTCCTTGGAAACCATATAAGGTCGACTTTTCTCTCCTTCAGCATCCCTGTGAAAGGCTATTAGTAAAGGGTCAATAGCGTCGGCAGAATCCCTTCCAAGGCCTCCGCCCATTCTCTCTTAGAAAATAAGCAGGCCAGAGTCTCTGTAAAACTCAGTAAAAGAGAGAATCCTCTCTTTAGAATCCTTGCAGCGAGAGGTAAGTGATACATTCCCCCTATTCCCTATTTGATCATCGTATTCCTCTCTAAGTTTTTCTGATTTTTCTCCTTCTTTCCACTACTTAAATTTTTTTTAGAAATCCTTTATTATCAGATTTCTTTTCCTTGCTTTGTTTAAGTTTTTTTTTTTTCTTTTTACAGCATAATGGAGAGGATCAACCTGCATATAGCAGGATTGACCCTCCGTTGCTACAGCAAAGGGAGATCCAACCTCCAACATATTTTCCTGCATTCTTCTACTTTCTTCTTCTTCTTTTTTATTTTATATATATATATATATATATATATATATATATATTGTCTTTTATCCTGCCTTACCCCATTCCGACAATAGAGAAACAT
Organism: Nuphar pumila; assembly: GCF_984573655.1. Lineage (NCBI taxonomy): Eukaryota > Viridiplantae > Streptophyta > Magnoliopsida > Nymphaeales > Nymphaeaceae > Nuphar > Nuphar pumila. The sequence continues at coordinate 43,924,434 of NC_143250.1, forward strand.
TTCGATCCCCTTCTGGCTCTCTGTTCTTCCTTTACCCACCTGTTATTTTAAGATTTCTTTCCTCTGCATTTCTTTTCTCGTTGTCTTCTTCCTTTCCCCTCATTTCATTAGCTGCTTATGCCACACCCCCTTTCTTTTGTTCATAGGCCAAATGGGTATCAATACAATAAGGGAAAAGCTAGGTCCAGCATCAAGTCTGATCGATATCATAAGCACACAGTGTATTGCCTAAATTCCCATATAGCATCACTGGTTGCTTGGCATCAATGTCCGGCACCTATACCTGTATACAAGTTTCATTAATATTATTGATTTAACGTCTGCAACATATCTTGTTCTCTGCATATTCTTTCGATTTACGTTGGTCGATTCTCTCTTTTCTCTTCCCTTATATCTATATCATAAATTTTTCTTCCAATTTTCATTTCCTGGTTTATTTGTTGTTTCATGGATTTGTTTATTACCTGCTTAAATTAGTCATTTGTTCCTTATCGAAATGGTAGATCAGTGGAGTATATCAGAAAACATGTTGTTATACTGTGACATCGATTCTCATGAATAACTGTTTAGCTGCAATAGGAATTTTTTTTTAGCAAACGTGTTGTATATCCCCTTGAGGAATGAAGTGACAAATTCAGATTCAGTGAATCCCCTGTCACGCCAAGATTTCATGTTTCATTTCGTTCCAGTAATGTTTTAGATATTTTAGTCCATGTCCTCTGCTCATTTCAATTACATTTTAACCTTTGGACTTTCAGGAGTCCTTCCAGTCTCATTTCATTCGGATCACCGTGCAACATGATCTGAATCATCGATCATCTCTATGTAATGCCTACATTTTGTCAATCCATTTTGCACAATACATGATCTTTTACTTTCACTTATTTCTCCCGTCATTGTTTTTTATAATGAACCAAGTCTGAAATTAGTAAGCTATAATATCAGACTATGCCTGCATTTGGTCTCTGTGTATGAGATTTGCTTGAAACATTAAGTGTGGGCATGCAGTTTTCGGATTCATTTCATGGCATCTGTGGTAAACTTTGTTTTGATGGATTCTAATACCAGCGCGTCTACACTTTCATCCTGTCCTGAGCCTCATTTTAACCGTGAATGACTAATCAAAGTGGGCATTGGTTAGCTCTGCTTACTCTGTTGCAGGAAAGCTTCATGTTGTGGCATATAATACTATACATCTGCCCTGGTCAAGCTTGATATCCCAGTTCCTTATGTATACTCGGCTCATGCCCTATTACACGGGGCATTGACTGAATCCTGGTTTTCGATGTGCTCTGAGACGAGGGCCATGTCAATTTTTTTGGAGGTTGTTGAAATTAGTAGATAATATGTGTGATTGGCTTTATGTACATTTTTAATTCCTTGTAGGTAGTATTAGTATTAGCATCTGAACTTTCAAAATATTTTCGTGGTTTGTTTGTTTTCAAAAAAATTTTCTCTACAGCATAGCAGTGTGAGTACAGTGAAATATCAGAAATTTGATAGCTGTGAAATTACCATTTCCTGGTTGTGTGGATCTAAAATTCGGAGAAAACAACATACTCAAATCATCAGATCTGTTGTGGATTCATCGGATTTGAACATTTTCTTAAAAAAATTGATCGATCGATCACTGTGTTTTCAGAATAATTTTTTCAAAATTAATTGAATTTGATTTCCAGCATTGATCAGAGAACTGGATCAAATCCAGCCGATCATAATCTCTTTGTTCTTTAATTGGTCGTTGGAATCCTCTAATTTAGCTGGATTCACATCACATTAAATACCCCTCATGACCTTGAAATCAGGGTTTTTTGAAAGAATTTTTATAAATTTTGGAATTTTGAAAATCAAATGAAATAAATCAAACATAATATGATAAAATATGATGATATGCATGAAATTTTGGAGAATTATAAATTGAAATTTCGAAATTTAGGTCAAAATGACTAAAATACCCCCGATAACAAGACTATGGCCTTGAAACCAGGGTTTTCTGAAATAAATTTTGCAAAAATGAAAAATGTGAAATGCAAATGATATTGAAATTAACCCTAATATAATTCTATATGCTCATGGATATGATAAAAACCTTAAAATGATGAAAATATCATAAAATATCAAATTTAACCTGATTTTCGCTTCTGAACTTAAAGATAAACTAACACATGGAGCAAATGAACTTGGAATTAAGCTAAATTTGGCATGGACACCTAAAAGATCCCTAAAAACATAATGGAGCTCGAAAATCTAGTTTTTTGTATTTTTAAATATGGAAATTCAAGTAAAAACCCTAAATTTTGTGATTTTTGCCTAAAATGTTGATTCTAAAGGGGATTTAGGATATCAAAATTCTATAAAAATTTCCCAACTTTTATGGGGTGACAAAGGACAGTAAGGCAAGGATTTTTTCTTTTTACACTTTCTGGTTTTGACCTATGGTCGGAGCTGTGCCATCCGGCAAGTCAGATCGGAATCCGGCGACTCTAGGATTTGGGGAAACAGACAGGTTTCGATAAAAAAATGTGAGAAAAATAGCAAATAGATGGGAAAATGGCTGAAATTGTAAGAAAATGTCCCTAACTAACAGAGAAAGATTTATTTTTTTTACAGAATTTGGATTCAGGTTACGGTTTGGAAATGATCACACTGTTATCAGAGACCTAAATCTCTGGAATTTCGGGATATTGAAATCTGTCAGACAGAAAAGACAATTTTGGAAAAAATACTGAAACAGATCAAAAAATTCCCAAATTTTGAGAAATGACAGGAAATAATGTTAGAAAGAACTTTTATGTTGAAAGTTTTTGCAGAAAGGCTATGGATTGGGTGGACTTGGTGCATTAATGTCTGTCTATACCCTGACGAAGGAAAATCAAGATTTTCCCAGAAGTCTCGGAAATCCGATTTTTGACAGAGGTCAAAATTACTTGGAAAAACTTCAAAATTTCCAGATCACTAGTAGATTCCATTATGAATCCACTGTGATTTTTGTAGAAAAATCCAAATATCCCACAAGGGTGGCACCGGAGGTTTAAGTCTGCTAAAGCAGAAACTAGAAGTTTCAGAAATGCAGAATCTCGGTTTGGGATTTGATTTTTAAATTAGGATGGTATTTATCAAATCAATCTGGATTTTTTACATGAAATCCCAAACTCATAAGTACATCTATCACGAAAAACTCAGAAATTATAAACAAAATTTTGAACATTAAATCATAGTTGGACTGGACACCTGAATCTGCCTTTACGAACTAAAAAGCACATGTTAATGAAACTGTTGGAATCAATGTTAAACAACTAAATGAAATACGTATGATCCCTAGCACATGTTACCTATATGAGAGTATTAAAAATAAAACAAAGATGAACAGGGCATATGAATCATCCTTTTCCCTTTTTTTTTGTAGCTTCAAGAAGGGAGGATTCGATCCATTGATTGGACGAATCCTTTACTCTTGATAGCCAGAACATGAAATATACGAATGAAAGGAAAGCAAACACATAGCATGTAATGAAAATTTCGACACAATGAGGGATCCTACCTTAGGAAGTGATATATTCGGTTGAGAGAGGGACTGTGGGAGCCGTAGGGATTACCTTGGTTGTTGGATGCCGACTGGAGCCTCTTCAAAGTTGGAGGAGGTTTGAAGGTGGAGGCCTTGCTGCTGGAACAAAGACTGTAGCAATGGGTGCTTAGAACCAAGGTTGAAGGAGCTTCAGTAGGTGATGGGGCGCTAGAGCAAATGGTGCTGCACCCGATGGAGATGATGTTTGGATGAGGCTGGCTGGAACGACTGCTGGCTGGACCAAGGAGGGAGGTTGCGAAGGTTGGAGCAACCTGGAGGTGTCTTTGGAAGAGATGGTGGTGCGCCGGCTGAAGGAAGACCTCTTGTGTGGTGGCTGCCGGCTGGAAGTGGTAGGGCTGGAGGTTGCAGCAAAGGGGAGAGCTGTTGTGGGTTGTCCAGCAAAGGAGAGAGGAGGAGAGAGCTAAAGAGAGAGAGAGAGAGAGAGAGAGAGAGAGAGAGAGACGTGAGATTGGAAAGATGGGGGCAGCCGTATGGCAAAACCTGATTTATCTTTTGGACTTAGGGCTTAATTGATTCCATACTTAGGTCTTTCTAGGTTTAATGAAAAGAAAGCTCAAAGAAGTTTACGTGAATGGCTGGGCAAGAGGGAAAGGAAGGGAGAAAGAAAGGGAAGAAGGAAAGAAAGGGAAGAAAAGAAAAGAAAGAAAGAAAGAAAAAAAAGAAAAAGAAAGGAAGAAGAAGGGGAAAGAGAAAGGGAAAAAGAAAAAGGAAAGGAAGGAAAGGAGAGGGGGCTGGAGGTTTGGGTGACCACCTTGTGGGTCCCACCTTAGGAAGAATAAAATAATAATAAAAATAAATAAAATAAAATAAAACAAACAACAAAAAATAAAGAAAAAGATAATTTTTTTTCTTTTCTTATAAATTAAAATAAGAGAATGCAAATGGATGGGCTATCTTAGAGCGGGTCCAAATTTTGATTTTGAAATTCATTTTGACGATTAGATGGGTAAAATAGTCTTTTCAGAAAGTTTCCAGATGAAACGAGCTATTTTTGGCAGTTTTTGAAACGAGCTCGGATTTTGAAGTTCAATATCTCGTTGAGAAGCAAATCTAATATAGAATTAAAATTTTTAATTTTGAAATAAATCCAGATTGTTTTTCTTGAGAAAATACTTCCAAATTTATTTCCAAACGAAATGAGCTATTTTTTGCAGTTTTTGAAACGAGCTCGGATTTTGAAGTTCAATACCCCGTTGTGAAGCAAATCCAATGTAGAATTCAAAAATTTGTGTTTGAAATAAATCCAGATTATTTTTCTTGAAAAAATATTTCCAAATTTAGACTCTTAGGGGTAAAAATGTCAATTTTGGAAACCCGGGGTTTGAAATTGATTTCTGAAAGCTTTTAAAACTCAATCTGGATTGAAATTTATAAAACTGGAGTTCTGGATTTCGAAAATGAAATGAAATGTGATGAAATGTTATGAAATGCTGAGAAATGATATGAAATGATGAGAAATGACATGTGAAATGCAGACCTTGAATGAAGAATTTTGGATTTTAAACCCCGATTAACACTTATACCAGTTTAAAAAGCATTAAAACTGATAAAATTTGCAAAATGGTTGTAGAAATGGTTTCTGGACTCTACCGGGTTAGAATGAAACTGGAAATTAGGGTTTGAGCTGGATTGAACTGAGATGAGCTAGATTGAGTTGGGCTTTAGAGTTTCAGAACTCCAATGAGTTGACAATGATACTTACTCAACTGACCTTTCCGACTGAATTTTCAAGAAAAGTTGTCATTTTTAAAGAAATGGTACAGAATGGTCACTGGAGTGAAGTGAATTACGAACCTGAGTTGGGTTTGAGCTAGAACAAAGGTCAGTAATACTGATATAAACTAAAATCAAAGCTTGAACACTAGCTCAATTGACTAAACTCAACTCAATTTCAGCTGAAAGAGCTAAAATGGACTAAAATGAGCTCCTAGACACTTGGAAATGGTTTTGAACTGAAACTGGAGCACTTGAACTTCTGGTGAGCTCAGGTTAGACTCAAGGAAACATGACTGACTGTGAATGACTGACTCAGAGACAATTGGCTTGGATTCGAGTGAGAAATGAGCTCATTTCTGAAAAAATGATCCCATTTTGGCAGGAATGGTCAGAAATGAAAATGGTCTGTTCATTGTGAGCTCAGATGAACTTGAGATGACTGATATTTTAACTGTCTTGAACTAACCAATGAGCTTGGTTGATTCCGACTGACTAGGGTCTGGGATGACCTAGGGGTAAAATGGTAATTTTCTTAATAAAAATGGGTAAAATGGTGATTTTCTGAAACTGACTCGAGGTTTGACTCCTACACTGACCTGACAGGGTTGACACTGCCTGAGGAGGATTGTTTGAGAATGGATGTGGAAAATTTGGGGTGTTTACAACGTGATCATATCTAAATAATTTTGATTCATTTGATCATTGAGATCATGTGGAATTACTGAATATTACTGTGAATTTCAGTAATTACTGGATGTTGTTGATCATCTGGATCGGTATCTAGCAGTGTTTTAAAAAGTTTTTGATATGCAATCATGATCCAACTTTAATCAGGGAACAGAACTATTCCAGTTGTAGGAATTTTCAGTGATCATTTTTGAAGTGATCCGATTATTACTGAATTTCATCGATGAGCATGGCCTTCTTGAAATAAATCTGATAATTGGTCTCCAGTGGGGCACATTTTGCATTCACCGGTGGTTGCTATTGGGAACGACTATATCTGGGCTTTGCAGCAGATTGGTAATATGTTTTGATATCTGATTTTTTTTTTTAGTGTTACATATGAGCTCCATTACGATTTCTCTAAATTGGGAAGTAGAATATTAAGTAACCTGCATAGATGAGAATCATGTAATTGAGTGACTTAATGCTGAATGTTGAAGGTTAGTATAGATTGCGTTGTATAGTCTCTGACATTCGGCATACGCATCAACAGTGAGTACGTGTTAGCAGCTAATATAAGTATTAGCGAGCAGCGTATACCAGCATCTTAACATTAGGTTGTATGATGTTTAGTCATATTGATGTGAATTGCCTGGCATGTCATTAAATCATTTTTACACGGACATTGCATTCTTGGTTTGACACCACCTGCTACACTCTCAACAACCAGCTCCATTTTCAAGTCCTCTTTGCCCACAACACACCTTCACACTACCAAAAACACACTTGTTAACATTGTTGGAGCCCATCTTGCCAATATTACTACAAATTGATTTCTGATTGAGTGAATGGCTATTCACGGCAGGTTATCATTAACCTACGAATAGTACCAGTCTACAATAGGTGTGATACTTCCCTTCTAGCATCCATTTTTGTTATCAATTTCTTGACTTAATATGAATTCTTGTTTTGAATTTCCTGTAAAATTTTACTTATTGTAAAAATTATCATGATTTGCTTAGAAAATGTTGGTTTTACTGCAAAATCAGACTGATGTCTGTTATAAGATTTGCTTGGGCCATTCTCAACCAAGAACGCCTGATGAGTTCATTAAATTTCTGGGAAAGACATATGGTGTCCTTTGGCCTCGATTAGAAGCCTCTCCTTGTTCACATAAGTGGTCTTCATCACCTCCATTAGCTACAGTCTCTAGCCACCATCTTCATCCACTGCACTGTACCATGGCCTCCTTCATAAACACTCCAGCATCATCCTCACTTTCCCATGTCATTTCACCTTTCTCTGTTATAGTAGTAACCTCTAACAGTGGGAATTATTAGCCGATAGTCTACCTTCAGCAGTAGTGCTACCACTTGTACATTAGCCATTCATATAGGATTTCATTTCTTAGGCCATACCATACTTAACATAAACATATGTTCATGTAGTGCTTAAATTCGTCATTTATTAGATCTCATGCAAAGTATACATATGTAATCTATTGTATATACACTCCTGCATCCCATATGTTCTCTAGTTCATTTTATCACATCATATGGATTTCTTCTTGAAATCTAGGATATGCCATATGTATCTTCCATTTAGCTTAAACATTTCATTTGATATATTCATTCCTCCATTAGGATAGGCACCTTCATGTATATCCCTAGTCTTGATACAACATCTTAGGTTCTTCTCCTATATATATTGTGTCTGCTTGATGCCAACTTTGTTTTGCAGGGATACATGAAAATATTGATTCTCTCTCTTAGATTGAGATTTTATTTTTTAATCCAAAGTTCTAATAGCTAGACTATAATGAGAATTTTACATTTCAAACACTAGATTAGAATGTATAAGCATGCATATCCTCTAGAATTGTTTGTTTCCTGTCATTTTTCTCTTTTATTTCAAAAAAAAATATTCACGAATGGGAACACGAATGACATGTGCACCATTATAATAAAAGGTGATTAAATCCTAAGTTGATGATTTGCATCAATGACCATAGTCAAGGTGTGAACAAAACTTAGGTTTTTCATCTTTTATGGAATAACAATTGGATCCACACTGGATCTTCTTCTAAAAATCATGTTTTCTTAAAATATTCCTTTATCAGAGTTTAATCTAAAATTAACTCAAAATATATATCAATGGCCATAGTCAGGAAATATTGAGAGTTAATTTCATTTTAAACTCTATAAAGGCACCAAAATGTGTTTTATTCTTTACTCGAATTTAAATATGATTATTATATAATACATTCAATGACCATAGTTAGGAATGTATTATATCTTCAATCTTATTTCAATTCATTTAAAGAATGAAATATGCTTTTCAAAAACCAAATTTCAAATTCTCTTAAATTCATTCATCATTTAGGATAAAATTACATCATATTTTCAAAATTCTTTTTTTTCAAAATCCAAGTGATTTTAAGATAATTCTTTAAATACCTTCTTCATTTCTCAAATCAATTCTTATTCAAACTCATCTTCTCAATTATATCTCATCTCTAAATCCAAATTTAACATCAAATTTATTCTTTATTTTTTGAAATCTCCATCTAAAGATTGAGTCTTGATTCTTAATTCAAAATCAAGGTTTTGAGATTGATTCTGGATCTCAAAATTCGATTTTCTCTAAATCTAGAGCCCACTTTTAGATTCAAATCTGTATTTCCAAAATCCAAATCCATCCTCAAAATCCCATTTGGATCTTCAAAATCCAATGCCACCTTGGATTCTAGATTTAGAATCCAATTTCCATTTAGGATTCCAGACTTCGGATCCAATTTCATTTAGGATGCCGGATTTCAGATTCAACTCCATCTTGGATTCCAGACTTCGGATCCAATTTCATTTAGGATGCCAGATTTTGGATTCAACTCCATCTTGGATTTCAGACTTTGGGTCCAATTTCATTTAGGATGTCAGATTATGGATTCAACTCCATCTTGGATTCCAGACTTCAGATCCAATTCCATCTAAGATTCCAGATTTTGGGTCAAATTTCATCTAGGATTCTAGATTTCAAATCCAGTTCCAATTTTCAAATTTCTACTCTTAAGTCTGAATCCAAATTCAATTTCTGCTTCAGGTTCTGAAATTAAGAATTCCTTTTTAGAATCAATCCATTCAAATTCAAAATCCGTACTGACTTTGAAAATTCATTTTTACCTCAAAATTTCTATCTTTGTTTCCAAATCTCCCATTTTCCTTCATTTCTCCAAAATTCCAAATTCATTTCCAAGTCTCTGATTATTCTAAAGACTTGGAACTTCAAGTCTTCTTCCATATCTATTCTAAAATTCCTAGTTAGATTCAAAATCTAACTTTTTCAAACCTTCGAATCATTTCTTCACTACATTATCAAATTTATTTCAGAATCACTTGAAAAATCCCAAAATTTCTAAACTATTTTCTCAAAGAGATACATCCTTGCATTTGCATTTGCACAAGCATGATTCTTTGTGCATTTTAGACTTAGAATAAATTCTTAGATAATATTTAGGCAAAGCAAAAAGCATAAGTTCAATCCTTGGTTCGATTACCCCTGGTAAAGGCGCCAGGAATGGTCGAACCTCGTACCGATGAGCGAATCCCGTCTCTCCATTTTCCCGCAAATTTTTTAAAACAAAGGCGAGTAAATTTTCAAACATCTTTAAAATTAAGGTTAAGTGAGACCTTTGCAAAAGAGTTCCTCTCTTCTTTCTTTCTCTCTCTTCTTTTCTATCTTTTATTGCCCTTTAAAAAAGGGACTAGAGGCTAAAAAGACAAGGAGGAAACAAAGAGAAAAAATTTTGCAATGATCACACACCTTCTTGTTGAGATTTTTTAGTCTTATATTTATCATTTTGCAAAATCCATCCCTATTTCCCAACTATAATTAGACCTCTTGGGGGTCTCTTTTCTCAATAAGTTGGTGTTTGAGAAATTGAGAGAACAAAAAAAAAGTTCTTTCTTTTTCTTCCCTCCTCTCTCTCTCCTTCTTTTTCCCTTTGAGTTGACGAGTTTTCCAAAGAAGAAAACTCTTCTCCTTTGCATTGGTGGCTCAAGCTTAAAGTGGTGGTTAAAGCAAGGAAGAAGGAGCTCAAGGTAGGCCCTCTCTCTCGCTTTCTTTTGATTTTTTTTCTTTTCTTTTTTTATTCCTCAAAAATCCCCCCCCCCTTTTCCTCTTCTTTCTTGTATTTTCTTTCAATTTCGTGTAATAGCAATGTAGATCTAGTTTAATTCCATGTAAATTTTTATTCTCTATGTTTTGATCCATTCAAATTGCTATTTGTATTGTGTATTTTCATTTTAGTCATTTAGAATTAGGATTTCATCTTCAATAGATTAAATTCTACATTCTATGGGCCAAATCAATTTCAATTTATGCTTCAATGCTTTAAATTTTATTTTAAATGCTTTTATTTATGTTTTTATATCATTTTCATTATCATCTATGATCTAGAATGATAGATCTCAAGTTTGATCATTGGATCAAACCATTTATGAGATTCTATTTCATTCAATTATGTTGAGATGATATTTTCAATTCTGGTCAGTTTTTGCCTACATCATTTCATATATAATTAGGTCTTATTTTGATCTAATTTTTTTACCATATCTTTATTAGTATGTTTTCGGATCCACACCAAAAATCAGATCAATACGAATTGGTTTGATCCCTCAAAAAAATTGGGATTCAGACCCTATCATTTGGTCTCATCTAAATTTTCCCTGAAATTAGACCAACTTATTTGAGTGATTTCTCCCTAACCAAAGATGATTTCTCAAATCTGTAAAATGAACAATCTCCAGAATTGTGTATAGTTTATTCATGTAAATTTGTATAAATTTTTATGGTGTTTTGATATTTGATTTCAATCAAAAACCATGACCCTATAACTCTGTATCATTTTAGTGGTTCAGAATTGTATTCATTTTGTCAGAGTCATATCTCCCTAATGAGAGATCGTTTTTTAGATCTGTAAAAATGATATTCTTCATCTGCATGTCTATTTTTCTTATCATTTCTAGTTTATGCATGTCAATTTTAGAAATTTTTATTAAGTTTTCATCTATCATTTGGATAAAAAATCAGAAACCTATTGAATTATCTTTCACAGGCTTTTACAGATTTTTGACCAACTTGATCAGATGGGATCTGCCTAATGGGAGATCATATTTTAGATCTATAAATTGAAAATGTTTCATGGTTGAACTGATCAACTTCTCTCACAAATTTGGGAGAAATTGAATCAGTTTAGACCCTGAAACTTGAAAATTATAGAAATTTATCAGTCAAAGCTCAATTTCCTTATTTCAAAATTTATTTCTCAATGTTTCAATCATATCTCTAGTTTTAAAAATGATTTTTGATATTTGTAAAAAAGAGATGCTTACTTAAAAAGTTAGGAATCCATGGAATCAATTTTCAGCTCAATTTGAGTTTTTTTATACTTCCATTCATTCAAAATACTCTGACATGGTCAATTTATATATCTCAATTTTGAAATATCTTGTTTTACTTGGATAAAAAGGCCAAAATTTGGGTTTTTCTTCAAACTTTTTCTGCATTTTTCAATTTTAGGATACTTTTTAGGTTATTAGGAACCTTGAAATAAAATTTCACCAATTTCTAATATGTTTATGGATTTTTATTTTATTTTTTTTGGCATAAAAAAGGCTAAATTATGGATTTTCTCAATTTTTCAATAATTGAAGAAAATCCATAAATGCCTACACTTATTTCTAACATATTTGTTCATTTTGTAGGATTTTTATTTTCTTTCTTTTTAATTAATGTAATTCATTCAAAGATTGTAATAGTTATATTAATAAGAAAATTCACTTTATGCTTAGTTTAGAATGAATGGGCATATTAGTTTAAATTTCTTCATTTTAATTTGTTGTATTTTTTGTTTTTTTAAACAAAACACTATGGGAACACGAATGGCACATGCACCATTTAATAAAAGATAAATAATGCTAAGTAAAGTTCATATTTACGGTCATAGTTAGAATATGAATAATACTTAGAATTATTATTCTTTATTAAAATATAAAAATCGACTTACACTCTTAAGTCAATTTTAAAAATCATCATATTTCACAAAATGCATTTTCTTCCTTTATTAGAATCCAAAATAAAGATTAATTTGGAGTATATTTGTGGCCATATTCATAAATATATAAAAATTTAATCTTGTTTTAATTCTATAAAGTCACAAAATTAATTTCATTCCTTATTAAAATTTAAATAAAGATTATATTGGAATATGTTTGTGGCCATAGTCATGAATATATTAAAATTTAAACTCATTTTAATTCTATTAAAAAATGAAATTGGCCTTTTAAATTCAATTTTAAATAAATTCTTTTAATGCATTCATAATTTAAGATAGAATTGCATCATTTTCTTTTTTTAAAATTATTATTCAAGTGATTTTTGAAATAATTTTTATTTCTAAATTCAAATATCTATTTTCAATTTCTAATTTTCGATTTTTATTTCTTACTTTCCATTTTTCAAAGTTCCAAATTTCAATTTTTAAATTTCATTTTAAATTCAGCTATCAATTTCAATTTTCTAATTCTTTTCAAGTTCCAAATTTCAAAATTTCATTCCAAATTCAAATACTAATTCTCATTTTTCCTTTTTTCAAGTTCTAATCTTAATTCCATTTTTGAATTTTCAACTTCTTATTTTAAATTTCAAAATTCCATCTTAAATTCGAATTTCAGTTCTAAATCTCAAAATTCAATCCTCAATTTCAATTCTAAAATTGAATTTTGAATTTCATCTGAACCATAAATTTTAATTTCTTTTCAAATTTCAAATTTGATTTTAGATTCACTTACATTTTCAATGTTAAACTTCAATTCTTCCAATTTAAGTTCAAGGTTCAATTTTTAATTTCAATTCTAACTTCCAATTTTCAATTTCAAATTCTGAATTCAATTCCAAGTTTGATTTTTGAATTCAATTCTCGATTCAAAAATCAAACTCCAAATTCGATTTTTCAGTTTAATTCAATTCAGATCTCAAATTTCAAAAAAAGAAGAAGAAAATTTAGATTTCTGAAAAACTTTCAAAAGCAAAGACATAAATTCTTAAACTCAAAATCATAGCACAAGCCTGATTCAATGTGCATTTAAGACTTAGAATAATTTCTTAGATGAATTTAAACAAAGCAAAGACATAAATTCGATCTTTGGTTCGATTACCCCTGGTAAAGGCGTCAGGAATGGTTGAACCTCGTACCAACGAGCGAATCCCGTCTCCCCATTTTCCCATAAATTTCAAAACGAAGGCGAGTAATTTCAAAATATCTTTACAAAAGGTCAAGTGAGACCTTGCGAGAGTTTTTCTCTTTCTTCCCTTAATAAGGAACAAATTTTTTTTTTTTGCAACGATCACAAGTTTCCCCTATCTTCATGGTTGGGGAGGAGCAACCTTTCATGCTCAAAGTCTTAATCCCACGAAGGCGTAAGTACAACTTGCTCTCTCCTTGCAAGCCCTTACTTTAGTGTTACCTATTTTTTTTTAAATTAAATGCCTTACATGCAACACCGTGAATGAATCCATGAAAAAGATTCAGTCATATCAGAGCCAATGGATGCATTTTTAAACATCCAATCAAATACATGCTCATGTTTCATTCTTGTCAATTGTATGTGCATATGCATAAATAAAATGCTGAAATTCTTAAATATTGCATGCATCCATTCATTTACATCATCATCAATCATCATCATTATAACAAACATGTAAGAAAAATTATAGTATAAATTGTCCTCTTTATCATTATAATTGAATTTGCAAAATGGACTCTACGATCTCTTAATTAACGAAAGGCCATGCGGGCCAGTTTAGGCATTTGTTTAACATTCAATTTATGCCACATAGGTGGGCATACAATTTTCTACAGAAAATTAACTTATGATAATGTATATGCATGCTGACAACCATCTGTAACAGCATGCATATCAATATATATAATTTTTGCAAACATTTGGGGGTCGGTTCCTAAACTGGTTTAAAACTTACAAAAAGCCCAACTTTGTTTGACTGTTATAGCAACTACAAAAAAAATTTCATTTGATGGTCAAAGCTGATTTTTTTACAGCTTGTAGAAAATTTTGTCAGCTTTCTGAGGCCACAAATCATTTATAAAAAATCATCTGTATGAGGGAGTTACGAACGTGTTGGTGTAGATGTATACTTATTTATTCTAACTATCACAGAATAGTGCTCATTCTATGAACAAAGCTCAAAATTTTATAGTATTGAAAAAATTTTGTTAGCTTTCCAACACAATAAACCACTCATTAAAATGCCTCTGGACAAGGGAGATATGAGCAATTTATTGGTCGAGTGTCAGGCCAGAAATACATAGTTTCGAGATTCAGGCATAAAGGTGGGCCAAAACAGGCCACCCAAACTCAAAATTCTAATTTTTTTCACATGAATGTTTTTTCAAATTTCATAAAAACCACATCTAAATTAGTTTTAACCACTCTACCATGGACAAGTCATGCTTTCACAGTTGTTAGGCCGGAAAATAGATCCATCTTCCCGAAGCCTATTTTGTCAGAAATAGATTCGGTAAATTTTTCTATTAATCACGTAAAATACATAATTTTTATATGAAATAAAAAAAAATCCTGCAATAATTTCAAGGTATTCACATGCACATACACATACACTACAATTTCTAATTAAAATTTGTGTGAAATCAATCTGATATAACCTGGTTTTTGCTAAAATTATATAATTTTTTTTAGAAACCTGATAACATAAACATGCATTTTCCTATGAAAACAACCACGAAAATCATTCTAATTTTTATAGTACATCCATATGAACATGATCTACTAATTCTAATAAAAAATTATAGAAAAATGATTGAGCATCATATGTATTTTTTAATTTTTATGGATTTTAATTATGAGAAATTGATTTTTAGAGTTTCTACCATATATTTCGACAGCCATAAGCCAAATCCATGTGTGGGAGCTATGATTTAGGGTCCATCCTAATGAAAAATCGAAGCAATTTGTGCCCACGAATTCTAATTTATGTGTAGTGCAAAGAACCCCCTACCGTTTTGGCAAAATTCGGCTCCTACGCGCGTAAGTCGATCTTCTAGCATGAACCGACCATCTAACACAAGCAATGACCTCACCAATGACCTCCTTTTGCTCCTTGTATGAACGTAGATGCTATAAAACCCATAATTTTTTGATACTTTACGAGAAATAACAGTAAATTAAGGCTAAAATATTATTTTAAATTAAGCTATAAATGTATTTATAATTCAAGTATTAATGGGGATTCAGAATAAATTTTAGGTTGAGAATTTATTCTAAATCAGGGTTTTATTTTTAATCAGATTTAATCTAGATTTAAGCTGAACTTAAATAAAAACTTAATTTTGATTTTAATATTAGTCAGAATTCAAACTCAATATATAAAGTATATATCTATTGCTTAAGCTAACTATAAAAAAAAAGTTAACAACCTTACGGATAGTGGGTTTGACCTCCAAATTGATTTCTTTATCTACTTGCTTCTTGTGTTATTTCTAAAAACCATCAGTTCAACGACCATAGCAATTGAACATATGGTTGGCTGGTCATATGTTAGGAAATCTGACATGAGCAGAATCCCTTAGAAGGTATTAGCTGCTAAACTTGGAAGGCATTATCTGCAAAATCCTATCACTTGGAAAGATATTATTCACACTAAGATTACCTGCATAGTCCCATATTCATGATGCAGATAATTTTGTGTAAACTGTCTAGAGAAATACTATGCATCACGAACCCAAAAAAATAGTAAATTATATGCATGTACATCCAGAAAGTAACATAAGGTTCCATTATATTCACACTTGTTCTCCTTAACACCTTTTTTTTTAATAATGCAACTATAACTAATCAATATTAGTCATTTACTAATTCACACCATGGCGCTTTATAATATCTCCTTAACAACTTTTTTTTTAATAATGCAACTATAACTAATCAATATTAGTCATTTACTAATTCACACCATGGTGCTTTATAATAAAGTCATAACAACAGGCTAAGAGAGCCTTCAATTTAACCAATAATTTGAGAATACATTTAGAACTATGAGATAATGATCGGTTGTCAATTCATTGATTCGGCCATTGTAGTCTCAATAGAGAATGTTGATTTTCATATGAATCAAGAATTCTTACAAAGAAAAAAGTATAAAAATAATAAAAAGCCTTCCCTACACAAACCTTTCTTATTAGCTCATACATGAAATGATAAGAAATAAACACTCAACTCTTTCCTTATTAGTATACAGTTTTCAAAAAATGGGTTGCTATCTTTTATAAAGAAAGAAAAAAAAATGAAAAAAAATATAATAATAAAAAATTAGAATAAGTAGGTTTCAATTTTTATTTTAGAAATAAAGGGATTAAGCCAGCCCATATAAGGGATGGGGAAGGGCTCACGCCTCCCCTCCCTTATTTGCTTGATTTTTATATTTCTTCTCTCTCTCTATTCTCTTATTTCCCCTCTTCTTCTCTTTTCTCTCCATTGTCTTTCCTCCTCCCTCCATTAATTTGAGGAGATCTAAAACTCCATTAGAGGGAGCTCGACCAGGTGTTGCAGCCACTTCGAAGTAGGTATTCGGTTCGAGTCCACTCAGTGCTCGCACAATTTTCACTCCTATGATTTTTTTATGAAAAAAGTAGGGAGAACTATACTTCTCTTGCATAACAAAATTTGTAGCACAAATTCCATTGATTTTTCATAAGCATAGACCCTAAAAAAACCCTCACATACGTGGGTTTGGCTTAGGGCAATCAAAAGATGAAAAAAGAATAGTTTTATGAGAGAAAACCATCTTGAAAACACGTTTTTCAAAAAAAACCAATTTCTTAGAAAATAAAACCATAATTTTTTAAAATACATAAATTAAGCTAATATTTTTATTCAAATTTTGATTTAGATTTGTAGTATATGATATTGTAGATGTCCTGTAGAAATTTGAATAATTTTCATGGTCGAAATATTTAGTTTTTGTGAATTTAGTCTTATCGGTTTTTTTAGAAAAAAAAATTGAAACGTTTAGTAAAACCCATGAAATTTTGTAATTAGGATCATGAAAAATTTTGATTGTAGTTGGTAGAGTAGGTTCATTTGTATATTCTGTGATTTTTGTAGATTTTTCTATTTTTTAATTGTATATAAATTTCATGATTTATTTGATTAATTAGGTATTTTACCAAAATTAATTATGAGGAATTAAGCCATGATCAAGACAGATCTATTTTTCTAGCCAAACTGCTAAGGAAAAATGTGATTTGTTTAACTTAGAATATATTAGCCTTAGATCTATGGTTTAACTTTGAATTAACTTATGTCAAAAAAATATGGGTATACAGATTTGGGTGACCCGGTTTGGCCCCACCCGAATGCATAGACCCGCTATTATAATTTTTTGGCCAAACATCTCACCAGTAAAATGCTCATAACTCTATTGTTCAATGAAGTTTTGTCAAGCGATTTGTTGCGTTGAAAAGCTAACAAAATTTTCTACCTACGGTGAGCTTTTGGGCTCTGTTGATGGAATGAGCACAGATCTATGATACTCAGAATAGAAAAAGATATGTCTGTGGTAAAACATTTGTAACTCCTGTTGAGAAACTCTATTTTGATGTCACATAATATGATACACTGTCGTATTTGATTTTATATAATATGATAATATGTCTTCTTGAAAAATGTTATATTATGACTGGATATGTTTTGCCATATATCTAACGAGTATTTGATGCAAGGATATCTCACTCAAAAAGGATGGAGACCTCCTGTTCAAGTACAACTATGGTGCAATCATACTCCTTGAAGAAAAAGCTTGATGAGCCATGCATTCCTAAAGACCATCTAAAGAGATCGACTACCTCAAGTTAAAGTCTTTTTTCTTCTTTAGAGTCATATGTAACAGAACCTTCAGAAGCATGCATATTGCATATTACATACTCATTCAGAAAAGCTATTTCATAAAAGTATACGATAGTTTCAAAAAGCTCCTTTTTTGAAAACCAATAATTGTACCTTCTTACAAACCTTTATGGAAAAGGTATTTTGACATGATATAATTCATGATTTCAAAAAGCAATAATTGTACCTTCTATCATATACAAGACAACTTGAAAAGTAATGATTTTAAAAGTAGAAAAAAGACAAAACATGGAAATCGGCTAAACAAAGAAAAACAAATATAATACTTGTTGAAAAGACTTTAGTCACCTTTTTAAAGAAATGATTTCAAATGTGTAGGAAAAAGACAAAACATGGAAATCGGCTACACAAAGAAAAACAAATATAATACTTGGTGAAAAGACTTTAGTTACCTTTTTACAAACCCATAGAATGTCGACTTACTTGAAGTCATCATTCTCTTTGTATAGCATTAAATACCTCCTGTAAGAAATCCTTGTTAATATCCATCTCAAGAATGTTGACTTGTTTAAAGTCTTCATTCTCTCTGTAGACATTGAAAAACACATCATAAAGAAAACTCTTGATATGACTATGTACAAATAAATATCTCAAAGCATTTATTGTACTTACACTCATTTAAAGTAAAGAAGTACTTATGTACCACAAATCATTAATTAGGATAAAGACAAAACTACATGACAGCCTACAATCCAATGTTCAATGTACTATTGTAAGAAATAGACTTTTTACATAAAATATATATTACCTAAAATATTACAACGACTATTGTACCCTATATTTTACTTTTATGGAAAGAAGACTTTTTCGAAAACCCATAAATTTGGTTTTTGAAATGACATGACATTTCACATCTCAAAAAGACTACGATTTCAAATAAGTAACGACTACTTTTTTAAAGCTATATAAACACACTCAATTAAACTATTCCCACCAAGAAATGGATATGTGAGCTTACAACGAGAAAAATTCATTTTCGATATTTGAAAGAGAGCCTAGAAAAAGAAAGAGAAAAGAAAGAGAAAAAATCAAGAATAGCTCTTTGACAAAGAGTATCTTCTGAGTGAAAAGAACAGAACATTCTGAGAATCCTTCATTCGTGCATTCATATTGATCATGCATATATTTCAAGGTGATTTAACATTAAAATATGCATGATTTTATGAAAAAAATGTTTTAAAAACCCAATTTTAGGCTAGTTTTCGTTAAATGAGCCAAATTGATTTCAAAACAGAAAATGTATGAAAAATAGCTTTATTTGTATATTTTAGTACATATTTTGATGTTTGATATTAACATAGTAGTTTTAGTTTTAGTTTTCATTAAAAATAAAAATAAAAATTAGAGTTAAAAATAGAGTTAGATATATTTTGAAATTAGGTTAGTGTAAATAATTTTAGATTAGAGTAGTTAGTGAGTTTGAGTTTTTTTTAGTAAATAGTTTGTTTTTTTTTTACTCTTTTAAATAGTTTTTTTTACAAACCATTATTCGGTTTGATTTCTTTAAAAGGAAACTGAAAAAATAATAACCAAACCGGCTGGAACCGGTTTGGATTTTTTTTTAAAAAACTGAAAAATTTTCTGTTACAAACCGGTTCAAGCCGGTTTGGGCTCTTTAAAAACCCAAGAAACAGAAAAAATTGGGGTCTTCCCCTGTGCGCCTCTCTCTCTTTCCTAACCCTTCCCCTCCACCTCATTCTTCTCTCCTTCTTCTCCTTCTCCCTATTTCTCTCTCGTTTCAGGTGGAGGTGTCTTCAATCCGGCGATGGTGTACATGAGGGGGCCAATTCTTTCCTAACCCCTCTAAGGTTCACGGTAAGTCTTCAGATCTTCTTTTTCTTCTTCTTCTTCTTCTTCTTCTTCTTTCTGAATTTCAATCTAATGTTTGAAGTTTGATGTGGAAAATATAAAAAAAGAAAGAAAAGAAAACATAAAAAGAAAAAAATGTCTGAAGAGAAATTCCGGCGATGGACAGGGATCTACTGGAATAGTGTTTCTGATGAATAATTTTTTATAACCTCTTGCATTAATTTTTGATCGGAATCTGCTGGAGTAATGTCCGTATGATGACAATCTGAATCAACATTAGAAGAAGACAAATTTTCTACTCAGAATTTTGTTGATAGTCACGAATGGAAGAGGAATTCCGGCGAGTGAAGCTGAGCATGAATGAACCTTCCGGTGCTTGATTGCTGGAATTTGATTAATTTTAGTCTGTCAAAATTATGTAATGTCTGATTTAAATGAAGATTTGTGAACTTTAGAGTGATTAATCTCCAATAATCAACTATATGAGTGTTGATCAACTGTCGATTAATGTTTTTCGGCAATGATCTGAATCAATTGAAAATCCGACGATTGTTTTTTCCAAAGTCCATCGGCTGGATTAATTTTCTATAGCAATCAGAGAGATGGATACAGTCCAGCCGATTGAAATCTTCTGATTCACTGCACGCAAAGAAGAAACAGGCAATTTCATTCTTGAACCACCGTGAAATTCAGTTCACGGTTTATTGTTTCTTTAGATTTTTGAGTTCCAGTAACTCTGGTGGCTGTTGGAAGTTTCCAGTGTAATTTTTTTTGGTTATTTGAAATTCCAGCAGGTATTTTTGAAAAAAAAATTATAGTCAATCGGATGTCTGAATCCGATATGAATATTGATAGCAACTGACTGTTGAATCAGTGATCTACTGCTTTCTGATAAAAACAATGGGAGCATTGTATCTTCATTGATTTCAAGAAAAAAAAAGGGAATGTTCTTTGACAGCCGTTTGAAGGCTATATCTGTTTTTTTTTTTTAGAAAAATTTTCTGAATGAATTGCTACACGGTTGCTGGATATTAAATTTTCTGATCAATTAAGTGTTGATTTACCTAATACAAGAGATTGATTTGCTGAAGCTCCAGAGGATTTTAATGTTGTTGAATATGCTGTCTGAAATTGATGCATTGTCTACCGAATTTGTGTAACAGTTTAATCAAACCTGTGTAACACTGAAATTGGAGTAATGCTATTAGTTAAATAAGCTGTTAGATATTAGCTCAGTAGTTAGTTAGTGGAGATTTGCATTAGAATTAGAAGATTTAATTACTATTCCATTAGTAGATACTTAGTTCTTCTTGCATAATTGTTTTTGTAATTAGCATTTATCTAGTTTAGTATAGTTTTAGTTTCTATATTTCTCTTGTGCTGCTCGTGTTCCTTTGAATTGTGCAGGATAGCACAGGACTGGAGCAGAAGTGATTACGTGACACGAAGTACGAAGAGTAGAGCTTCTTTTTACTTTTCAGTTTAGAATTAGGAATTTAATTGGGTTTATAAATATTGCACTTTACGCCCTCTGCGAAGGGTATTCATTTGTTGTAATAGTTAGTTGTTTTTACTTTTATCATACATTTTATATTTCAATAATTCGGCAATAAAGATTAGTTTAGAATTGTGTGCTTGAATACGAAATATTCCCGTTCCCTGAGTTCGACCCGGTCTCATCCACTAGTGAGAACCGGTTTTTATTATTTGATGTCTGGTTTTCACATGTTTTTCATATAAAAATCTTTTCAAAATTACAACGATTATAAAGAAGACATCACATATCATTCTGAAGGTTCTATAGGAAGTATTGTAACTTTCTGTTATTCACTGTATTCCTTCTTTGTTGAAAGAAGTAGACCTCTGAGAAAGAGGGTGTTGCCCTTCTCTGTTGAGAGAAGAAGACCTCTGTGAAAGAGGGTGTTGTCCTTCTCTGTTGAGAGAAGAAGACCTCTGTGGAAGAGGGTGTGCCCCTTCTCTGTTGAGAGAAGAAGACCTCTGAGGAAGAGGGTGTTGTACTATTTATTCGGTGACTCGGATGTTATAGTGGAAAGCTCAAGTGGTTTGCTTGGGGACTGGATGTAGGTCAGGGTTTTGACCGAACCAGTATATATTCTGTGTTTATGTGTTGTGCCTTTATTGCATCATATTTTTAATTTATCGATCTGTTTAGTAATTCCCTATTCACCCCCCCCTCTAGTGGAATTTCATTTGGTATCAGAGCAGGTTTGTTGGTTTTGACATAACAAGTCTTCCAGCACAAATGGCATCTACCTCCTATGCTCGTGATATTGAAGGTCAACACGCATCTCGTCCTCCTTTCTTCAATGGATCCAACTACGGATACTGGAAGTGCAGAATGGCTATATTTCTCAAGTCCATAGATTTTGCAGTATGGAAAATTGTTGAGCATCCATACACATCTTCATCCACAGACTATAGCTTATGGTCTGATGAAGAAAAGAAAATGGCAAATCTAAATGCAAAGGCTATGAATGCCTTATATTGTGCCATTGATCAGAATGAATTCAATAAAATATCTATATGTGAATCTGCATATGATATTTGGCATTCTTTGGAGGTTATTCATGAAGGAACCAACAAAGTGAAAGAAGCCAAAATCTCATCTCTTGTCAGAAAATATGAGTTGTTCAAAATGAACAAAGATGAATTCATCACAGAGATGTTCACAAGATTCACCAACATCACCAACGATCTGAAATCTCTGGGTGTAACCCACTCTCAGACAGAAAAGGTGAAGAAAATCTTGAGATCTCTCACAACTGATTGGGAGAAAAAGACTACTGTTATTGAAGAAGCTCAAGATTTGTCCAAGCTTACCCTGAACGATTTAATAGGCAATCTTATGGCCTATGAAGTCCACATGAAGGAAAGAAGGGAAGAAGAACAACCTTTAAAGAAAACTCTAGCCTTCCCATCCCTATCTGAGGATGAGGACTCAGAAAAAGAAACTGAGATTGCGCTACTCACCAGAAAATTCCAGTGCTTTATGAGAAGGAACCAGCTTCCAAATAAGCACAAAGAAAGAAAAGACCCAAAGGAAGATTCTATGTGCTACCAGTGTAATAAGCCAGGTCACTTGAGACGTGACTGTCCTCTTCTCAAAAGAAAATCCAAGACTGAGGAACCAAAGAAAAGGTTCTTCAAGAAAAAGGCTCTGCATGCTCAATGGGATGATTCAGAACCATCCACAAGTGAAGAGTCAAATGATGATAAAGCAGAAACCGCCAACATATGCTTCATGGCAGAAAGCTCTGTAAGTGAATCCCTTGATTTCTCCTTTGAAGAACTTCAAAATGCTTTTCAGGAAGTTTTTGAAGAATCAAGGAAAACGATTCTCAAAAATAGACATTTGAAATATGAGAATTTAGAGCTCATTCTGAAAAATGAAAAACTCAGTATTGAAAATTCTAAGTTACAAAAGAAAAATCTTCTTATTACTTCTGAAATCTCTTCTACTAGCTCCAAGACTAAAAATCTGCAAGTAGAAATTTCAGAATTAAAAAGTAAAACTGAGAACCTTATGAAAACGGTTTTCAAGTTTACTAAAGGAAAAGAGAACTTGGATAAACTCCTATCCTCTCAAAAAAGTCTCTTTCTACAAGAATGGTATTGGCTACTCTCATTTCAACAAGCCTTCTTGTATGAATCAAAAGACCACTTTTGTGAAAAGTTCTTCTGAACCTAAAAAGGAGTACTATAATTTTAATTCCTTAAACTCCTTTAAAGCTGTAGACAAACCTAAATCAAAATGGATTTGGGTTCCAAAATCTAACAAAAAGGGACCCGACTGGGTACCAAAAAGAAGTTTTACTTAATGTTTTGCAGGCTCCAAAGAAGAAGAACAGATGGATACTAGACAGTGGATGTTCAAAGCACATGACAGGACATCCAGACCTTTTTGTTGTTCTTCATCATAAAGAAGGAGGAACGGTCACCTTTGGAGATAACAACAAAGGTTTGATAATTGGTATTGGTAGTGAAAAGTTCTTCTGAACCTAAAAAGGAGTACTATAATTTTAATTCCTTAAACTCCTTTAAAGCTGTAGACAAACCTAAATCAAAATGGATTTGGGTTCCAAAATCTAACAAAAAGGGACCCGACTGGGTACCAAAAAGAAGTTTTACTTAATGTTTTGCAGGCTCCAAAGAAGAAGAACAGATGGATACTAGACAGTGGATGTTCAAAGCACATGACAGGACATCCAGACCTTTTTGTTGTTCTTCATCATAAAGAAGGAGGAACGGTCACCTTTGGAGATAACAACAAAGGTTTGATAATTGGTATTGGTAATATTGGTAATATTGATAAACCTCTTATCAAAGACGTTCTCTTGGTTAAAGGCTTAAAACATAACCTTCTAAGTATTAGTCAAATGTGTGACACAGGTTATAATGTTAGCTTTAATCATGATGCTTGTCTTATAGCAGACACCAACGAGAACATCATCTTAAAAGGTATAAGAAGAAATAATATATATGAACTATACCTAGAAAACATCACTGAACATTGCCTTATAGTTAATAATGACACTCAATATTTATGGCACATGAGAATGGGTCATGTCAACTCCAAATACATGTCTAAATTAGCTAAAGATAAGTTAGTACGTGGGTTACCCAAAATATCTTTTAAAAAGGATTATTTTTGTGATGCATCTCAACTAGGAAAACTATCAAAATCATCTTTCAAATAAAAAAATATCATTTCAAGCAAAAGACCTTTAGAGCTTCTCCACCTGGATCTTTTTGGTCCTTCTAGAGTAGCTAGTCTTAATCACAATAAATATGTTTTTGTCATTGTGGATGACTACTCAAGATTTACTTGGGTAATATTTTTGAAAAACAAAAGTGACACGTTTTGTCAATTTGAAATTTTGTGCAAAAAATTACAAAATGAAAAATCTTGTTCCATTGTAAAAATCCGTAGTGACCATGGAGGAGAATTTGAAAATGATTTTTTTTGTAACTTGCATGGTATTTCTCATAACTTTGCCTTTCCTAGAGCTGCACCTCAAAATGGGGTAGTAGAAAGAAAAAATAGAACCCTTCAGGAATCTGCTAGAACTATGCTCCAACATAATAATCTTGCTAAATCTTTCTGGGCAGAAGCTGTTAATATTGCATGCTATATATCAAATAGAGTTCTTATTAGACCCTTATTAAATAAAACTCCCTATGAATTATTCTATGACAGGACTCCAAGAATAGACTATTTTAAAGTCTTTGGATGTAAATGTTTTATCCTTAACACAAAAGATAGCCTGGATAAATTTGATGCTAAATCTATTGAAGGCATATTCTTAGGATATTCAAGTCATAGTAAAGCTTATAGAGTTTTTAATAAGAGTTCATATACTATTGAAGAATCTATGCATGTCAGTTTTTGTGAATCTATTGATCAATTTGTTCTTAAACAGACTAACGATGATGATGTTGAAAGTACAGATTTGTTCCTAGATAACACAACCAAATCTAATGAAGATGATCATCAAAGAACATTTGTCGAAATCAAAGATCATCCTCAAAAGCAGATTTTGGGAGACCTGACAATGGGGGTTCAGACTAGAGCTCAGCTAGAACGGATTGCAAATATGGCATTCATTTCTCAACTTGAACCAAAAAAGATTGATGAAGCCATCATCGATGAGTTCTAGATGCTAGCCATGACTGAAGAACTGAATCAATTCCAAAGAAATGAAGTTTGGGATCTTGTACCAAGACCAAAGGATCATGAGATCATTGAGACAAGATGGATCTTCAGAAACAAGCTAGATGAAACAGGTAATGTTATAAGAAACAAGGCAAGACTAGTAGCTCAAGGATACAATCAGAAGGAAGGTATTGATTTTGATGAAACATTTGCTCCTGTTGCTAGACTTGAATCTATTAGGATGTTTTTAGCATATGCAAGCTATATGAATTTTACACTTTATCAAATGGATGTTAAAAGTGCCTTTCTTAATGGTTTTATAAATGAATAAGTTTATGTAAAACAACCTCCAGGCTTTGAAAATGAACAATATCCAGATCATGTCTTCAAACTAAAACGTGCCTTATATGGATTAAAACAAGCACCTCGTGCTTGGTATGATAGACTCAAAACCTTTTTATTAAAAACCGGTTTTTCGGTAGGCAAAGCAGACTCTACTCTATTTATAAAAGTTGTGAATAATCATACCTTAATTGTTCAAGTTTATGTGGACGATATCATCTTTGGATCTACTAACAGCACTCTCTATGAAGAATTTTCTAAGTCCATGCAGAAGGAATTCGAAATGAGTATGATGGGAGAACTCAACTACTTTCTTGGACTGCATATTAAGCAAACCAAAGATGGAGTTTTCATCAATCAATCCAAGTATGCTCATGAACTTCTAAAGAGGTTCAACATGAACTCAACAGCTTTAAAAACCATTCCTATGAGCACAACCACTGTTTTGGACAAAGATGAAGATGGTAAGTCTGTTGATACAAAGGTATACCGAGGTATGATATGATCACTTCTGTATTTAACTGCTAGCCATCCAGATATTATGTTCAGTGTTTGCTTGTGTGCTAGATTTCAGTCAAATCCAAAAGAATCACATCTTAAAGCTGTAAAAAGAATAATGAGATATTTAAAAGACACAATTGATTTTGGATTATTCTATTCAAAATCCTCTACATTTGATCTAATCTCATACAGCGATGCTGACTTTGCTGAAAGTAAATCTGACAGAAAAAGCAGAAGTGGAACATGTCATATGCTAGGGCACTCACTAGTTTCATGGTTCAGTAAGAAACAAAACTGTGTATCCTTATCAACTACTGAAGCTGAATACATTGTTGCTAGCCTAGCTTGTACACAAGTTATCTGGATGAAACAAACTTTGAAAGATTTTGGTTTAAATTTTGAAAATACAACTATTTTCTGTGATAATACTAGTGCTATAAACCTATCTAAAAATCCTATTTTACACTCACGAACTAAGCATATTCAAATAAGACACCACTTCTTAAGAGAACAAGTCTTAAACAACATAATTAAACTTGAATTCATACCCACTAATCAATAGTTAGCAGACATCTTTACTAAACCATTAAAACATGAAGACTTTACACGAATTAGAAGAGATTTAGGAATATGCAAACTAAGTGACTTATAATTAATCTCACCTAATAAGACTAAAACATCTTATGAGTTCTATTAAAATTTTATTTTATTCGGTTTCATTCTTATCTATTTCTTATATTTATTTAAAAAAAACAAAAAACAAACTATGTTTCTATATTCACGTATACTCTAAACACTTATAAAAACACATTCATCATGACACATTCTTTATGTCTTTCAACTTGTCATCTTTCACGTACACATCTATAATGACTCCTTGTCCTATTTCCTTTCACTCATATCCATAAGAACTAATTATATTAAGTAAAAGCTATCATGACATTGTTCACACCACTCATCTCATAACACCTTTTATTATTTTTGTCCTTTTGTGAAAACTTCTCTTACGATAAGTTAGTTCACCTTCAACATGATAACATATTCCTCTCAACTTGCCTATACGTAGCTTAAACAAGAATAGTATTTTATGAGAAATCTTGCTTTTCAAATTTTAGTCAAAATCGAATGATTATCTTTTTAGTTCTCTTTACCTTCTTCTAAAGTTAAGTTGTTGTATTTCACGTATAATTTTACTATATCATGTGTTATATCATATATTACGTACACTCTCTTTCTATCATGTCATCATTCACACCTCTTTATGAATGATTATTATTTTCAAAAACTTGTCCACCATTCTTTTTCTTATGAACTATTTAGTACCACACTTTTTTGTCGCTCTTCATCCAATACAAAGTGAATCTCCATCCGTGACCATTATACATTTAAATTTATCGTTTTCAAAAACCATGAACTCCCTCCATTAAAACCATGTCCTCTTAGCCAAACATCAATCATGACTTTATGTCATACATCAAGTGATTGTTGTCCTTTATAATCTCTCTCTCTCTCTTTCAAATTCGTATATCAACTCATCTGTCTTTATAATTTTTTTCACTCTCCTACAAAAATTCTTCTCAAATAAGAAATTATTGCATCCTTGCTTGTCCTATTCCGAATTCATCTCTCACGGATTTTGTATGCTTTCATATAAAGTAACATAATATTTGGCTTAAAAAGTTGTTTGTTTTATTAGGCCATTATTTCCTTCACTATACATCTTTTCTCACATCTCTTCATCACACGAAACTCTTTAAAATCCTAGTCTAATAAGATAGTCCATATGCATCACATGACATATATCAAACTTCGACAAACTCTCCCATAGTAAACCTTTCTCTATATAGAAAACTTCAAAAACTATGTCCTTCTTAACATACAATACACTTTCATCCAAAAAAACTGATTTGATTTGTCATTCACAAGCCTCTTTATTTCCAACTCACGCATTTCCTCTTTCAGCTAAAATCTAAAAATCCTTCACTAACAATGTCATTCATTTCTTATCACCATTACTTTTCTCCTTATATTTAATAGATTGATTCATCTCTCACCAATTCCCCACGAATATCTCTATTCTCTTAACAAACTACTGCTCCTTCCAAGCTCTTCTCTCTTGCTCGTTTTTTCTAAGCTCTTGCAATGGCTTTCTCTTGCACATCCGACTTACTCCAAGCTTCGGAGTTGAGATTTCCGGATGTCATTCACACTTATCACTCCATAAAATCTTTGACCATCCTACCAGGCAGTTTGGTTCACCTTGAAGCCTTTCCAGCTTTTGACTTACAAACTTCTCTTTCCGAACTTATTCATGTTCTAGCCTCTCCAAAACAAATGCCCATCTATCCTCATCTTATCAAAATATTCTACACCAACCTTTCTATCGACCATGATCACTCATCTATCACTTCCATGGTATATGGAAAAATTTTCTCCTTTGACATATCTCAGTTAGGCAATATTTTGAATATCTCTTCTTACGGTATTGAGCTTCCTAACATTGTTCCTCTCGACCACTCTGTATTTCAGAAAATCCTCCTCTCCACTCGCTCCACTGACTTCCCATGGCATGAGAGCAATCTCCAACCTCATGCTCTATTGTTGTCCAAAATTCTTTCCTCCAATATCGTCCCCAAGTCGCCCTCTAGGGGATTTATTGCAAATGAAGTCTCCCTTCTTCTTTATGCCATCTTCTCTGCCTTTCCCATCAACTGGTCCAGTGTCATCTTCCACAACATGATCAACTTTCGTTCCTTTAAGTCTCTTCCCTTCGGATATTTCATCACACTCATTCTTGAATTATTCTAGATTCCTCTTGCACCAGATGTTGTCTACTACTCAAACAATATATTTGATGACTCCTCTCACCTAAACTCTGACGACGAAGGCCCTCAAGAAGCAACTTCTGACCTTGACATCTTCTCAGCTCTTGTCAATGTCCAGAACACCCAGGATCTCCTTCTGAAGAATCAAGCTTCACTACAACTCGGCCAAGATGCATTACTCCGAAAGTTTCACTCTTCCTCCGGATCAAAATAAACTCTTTTTGGACTGTAATAACTTTACATTATTTTGGTTTAACTTTATTTTTTTTTGTCTGTAATAACTATGCTTACTCTGATCCCTTCCTTTTTGTCCATGACAAAGGGGGAGAAAAACCTGTCTCCATTATTGGAGAAAAATACTCGTCTTTGACATTTTTCAATATTTTTATGATAGTATTATTTCTATGCATAATGTCTTTTTGACAGGGGGAGCATATTTTGTCATCATAAAAAAGGGGGAGAATGTTGAGAAACTCTATTCTGATGTCACATAATATGATACACTGTCGTATTTGATTTTATATAATATGATAATGTCTTCTTGAAAAATGTTATATTATGACTGGATATGTTTTGCCATATATCTAACGAGTATTTGATGCAAGGGTATCTCACTAAAAAAGGATGGAGACCTCCTGTTCAAGTACAACTATGGTGCAATCATACTCCTTGAAGAAAAAGCTTGATGAGCCATGCATTCCTAAAGACCATCTAAAGAGATCGGCTACCTCAAGTTGAAGACTTTTTTCTTCTTTAGAGTCATATGTAACAGAACCTTCAGAAGCATGCATATTGCACATTACATACTCATTCAGAAAAGCTATTTCATAAAAGTATACGATAGTTTCAAAAAGCTCCTTTTTTGAAAACCAATAATTGTACCTTCTTACAAACCTTTATGGAAAAGGTATTTTGACATGATATAATTCATGATTTCAAAAAGCAATAATTGTACCTTCTATCATATATAAGACAACTTGAAAAGTAATGATGTTAAAAGTAGGAAAAAGACAAAACATGGAAATCGGCTACACAAAGAAAAACAAATATAATACTTGTTGAAAAGACTTTAGTCACCTTTTTAAAGAAATGATTTCAAATGTGTAGGAAAAAGACAAAACATGGAAATCGGCTACACAAAGAAAAACAAATATAATACTTGGTGAAAAGACTTTAGTTACCTTTTTACAAAACCATAGAATGTCGACTTACTTGAAGTCATCATTCTCTTTGTATAGCATTAAATACCTCCTGTAAGAAATCCTTGTTAATATCCATCTCAAGAATGTCGACTTGTTTAAAGTCTTCATTCTCTCTGTAGGCACTGAAAAACACATCATAAAGAAAACTCTTGATATGATTATGTACAAATAAATATCTCAAAGCATTTATTGTACTTACACTCATTTAAAGTAAAGAAGTACTTATGTACCACAAATCATTAATTAGGATAAAGACAAAACTACATGACAGCCTACAATCCAACGTTCAATGTACTATTGTAAGAAATAGACTTTTTACATAAAATATATATTTCCTAAAATATTACAACGACTATTGTACCCTATATTTTACTTTTATGGAAAGAAGACTTTTTCGAAAACTGTGATCATCACAAAATTTTTCCTCTTGTAATATTCTCTCTCTTCCTTCTCTTTTCCTTTCCAACCTCTATTTCTTCCTTTTTGAAAAGAGAAAAATAAAAGACGGAAAGAAAGAGAGAAAAGAAAGAGAAAAGGAAAAAAGAGGAACTCTTTTGCGGGTCTCACTTGACCTTAATTTTGAAAATATTTGAAATAACTCGCCTCCATTTTTGAAGTGTTTGCAAGAAAACTGGGAGACGGGATCCGCTCGTCGGTACGAGGTTCGACCGTTCCTGGCGCCTTTACCAGGGGTAATCGAACCAAGGGTCGAATTTATGCCTTTTGTTTTGCTAAAGAATTATCTAAGTCTTGATGCACAAAGAATCATACTTGTGCAAAATGCAAAGATGTATGCTCTTTTCGAAAATGTTTTGAAGAATTCCCAAGTGTTTCTGAGATGAAATCTGATAAAGTGAAGAAATGATTTCTAATTTAGAACTTAAGATTTGAAGTTCTAAGTTTTTAGAATAATCAAGAGCTTGGAAAAATGAATCTGGATTTTGGAAAATGATTTTGAAGTCTTTGAGATAAAAAGAAGAAGAAAGGAATTTTCAAAGCTATAAATGGACTTTGAGTCAGAATAGAAATGAAAATGGAATTGAATCAGAAGGAAAGATGGAATTGGGAAATCTGAATAAAATTGATAAATTGAATTGATTTAAAAGTTTGGAATTTCAAGATGAAATCTGAATCCAAGATCTGGATTCTGAATAGAGTTCAAAGTTGAATTTTGAGTTTAGGATCTGAAATGGGAACTTGATTTGAAATCTGGAATGAAATGAAATTTGATTTTAAGGTTTGGATTTAAAGTGGAATTTGGATTTGGAATTTTGAATGGAATTGGATTCAAGATTTGGAATCCAAGATGGTATTTGGATATGCAATCTGAGATCCAAGATAGGGTTGGACTCTGGATCCTAAGATGAAATTGGATCTGAAGTCTGAGATCCAAAGTAGAATTGGATTCTGGATCCTAGAATGGATTTGGATCTGAAGTCTGAGATCCAAAGGTGGATTTGAATTTTGGATCCTAAGATGGAATTTGGATCTGAAATCTGAGATTCAGTGTAGAATTGGGTTCTGGATCCTAAATAGAATTTGGGATCTGTAATCTGATATCCAAAGTAGGATTGTATTCTGGATCCTAAGAATTTGAATTTGGATCTGAATCTGAGACCCAAAGTAGAATTGAGTTTATACTTGGAAATCTGGATCCAAGTTTGAGATTAGGATCTAACTTTGGATTTGATTTTGAATATAAATTTCAAAGTCAAATTGGATTTTGAATTCGAAGTTTGAATATGGAATTTAAAAGAGGAATCAAGAATTCCTAAGTTTGAATTGAATTTGGAAAAATGAATTTTAGAAATTGAATCTTGAATATACGAATAAATTTCAAAGTTAAATTGGACTTTAAATTTGAGGTAGAATTTGGATTTTTGAAATACAAGATGATTCTGAAGTTTCAAATTCAAATGGGACCTTGAAATTGAATTCTTGAATCCTTTTGAGAAATAGAGTTGAATTTGAATAGGTTTTGATCTAAGAAATGAAGGAAAGAACCACTTGGGTTTATGAAAAAGGATTTGGAAAATATGATGCAATTTTATCCTAAATGATGAATGGATTTAAAGAATTTTGAGTTTGGAATTTGAAAAAGCTATTTTATTCTTTAAGTGAATTAAAATAAGATTGAAGATATGATGCATTCTTGACTATGGTCATTGAATGTATTATATAATAATCTATATTTAAATTCAAGAGAAGAATGAAATACATTTTGGTGCTTTTATAGAAATTAAAATGAAATTAACTCTCAATATACCCTGACTATGGCCATTGGTATATATTTTGAGTTAATTTTAAGTTAAATTCTGATAAAAGAAGAAAATATTTAAGGAAAATATGATGAATTTTGAAAATGGATCTAGTGTGGATCCAGTGTTATTTTGTAAAAGATAAAAATGCTAAGTTTTGTTTACACCCGACTATGGCCATTGATGTAAATCATCAACTTAGAATTAATTTACCTCTTACGAAATAGTGCACGTGCCATTCGTGTTTTACCATTGTGAAAATTTGAGAAATGAAGGCAAAAATGCATGAAAATAAGCAATTCATGATGTTTTGCAATGCTCATTCATTCTACCTAGAGCAGGAAATGTAAATCCTCATTTAAATCTAGCTATTACAACACATGAAAATTGGATTTACAACTCCCAATAATGATCCTTTTTCCACGTATTCCCTGCAAGGACTTTAGTTAGCATGAAAGCAAAAAGAGAATTGCGTATATTATATTGACTTCAAAATGCAGATGGTGAGATGCTCATATGATATGATTTTCATGGTAGGGGAAGGGGTACAAACATGCATATATACATGTATATTTATATATACAGACATATATGTATATAAGACATATACAAGGGATTGATCTACAGAAAATGGGAATGCTTGAAGATATTGTAAAGAATAGGAGAGATGGCTGCCCTTTGAGGGATTTTGGATTGTAACCAACCAGGGTTTTCCTCTTACTGGCATAAATTTAACCAAGCATTTGCTGGTTGGCTGAAAACAGGTACATATGAATGAGATTAGGTTCAATGAACCGGGAATGGTAATAATGTAGATATACAGATGTGAGTACTGATGAGATAAAGGCTGCAGAGAGGTTTTGTAAAATCATAGTAGTGTTTGGTCTTGCCGGAGTTGGAATAATGTAGGATATTTACCATGGGGTTTTGAGAGATAAACCACAGCAGTGCCTTGGCACTGTTGCACAACAGTGCCAGGCACTGCTGTGGGTACAGGGGAAAATATTGACAGCAGTGCATTGGCACTGCTGTAACTCAATGAAAGGTTACAGCAGTGTCAAGAGCTGCTATATGTGAAGGTGCACGCAGGGTATAACATAGGTGGACAAAGAAAGCTACAACATGTAATGTTTAGTGTTTAAACAAGGGAATGTAGATAACAATGCGGTAATGAAAGTGTTGGTATGATTTGGTGCGTGCAGGACGGTTATAACAATATATGGATGCGGAAGCAAAAAGCATAAAATAAATGAAGAATGCAGGGATTGAGGGTGGTACAACAGTTAAATTTCAATATAAATATCCGATAGAACAACTTCTGAGCACTAAATACATACCTTGATAAAATACAAGCTTCCTGAAATAAAAAAAGGAAACAGTTTGGTTTAGAAGCACACTATCATCAGCGAACTAAAGTATAAGGGTAAAGTTCCTCATGAAAATTAATTAAGGACTTAGGAAGAAAAAGAAAAAAAAGAAAAAAAAGAAAAGAAATCAGAGTAGCAATAATGCATATACCAACAAACAAAACAAAGTCATCATGCATGAACTAAACCTCCTGTGAGTCATATAAAGAAACCAAACGAACAAACCTCTACTTACAGAATTTGGGGATATAGGTGAAAATTGAAGTTTATCAGAATCACACAGATGTAGCATTATAAAAGGGTGAGACAAGGATTCTGCTGAAATATTGTTAAAACAATAGTAATGAAAATGGGACGCAAAGGGGAGTATAAACAGTTTAAAGAATGATGTACAGCAGATACAAGGAACACGAAATGAGCATATAACAGCTTGATCAATCTTAGCAAAGTGAGTACTTACCTTGGTTCAAGCTTTCAAATGAATTTGTCTCCTCACGGTAGTTCAATGAACCACTTTCAGCAACAGATTGTTTTTAAATTGTTGTATGTATGCATGTGATGATGGCCAACCATGTCGAACGTCAGAAGCCATTGAATGCCACTATAAATCCTTCCCCAAAAGGGGCCAGCACAGAGTGACCTCTTTGAAAAAGGCGTAACCAATGTTTCAACACCAAATCTTTCTTCAGACTAGAAATCAGAACTGGGAATATAAAAGAAAACTCGTTCATCCAGACTTTATTAAAAACCTGGTTAGGCAACCAAATTTGATTCATTCCCCTAGTCTGTTTTTTCTGTATCAACCCAACAAAATGGTAATCACCTGATCAACTGGGAAACACTGGAGGGATTTGGATGATCCAATAAATAGACAAGAGCAGGAATTCAAAGGGGTCAATTATCAATGGCCTCAGAAACAGTAGAAGAAGTAAAAAAAAAAAAGAGACCTTGATTTAGACTTTTTATAGATTTGAGATTCATGTTCAACAGACATATTTTACCATAGTCATCTTCAGTGAATCAGGCCTTCATGGAGTCATTAACAGTAATTCAAGCTTATGTTACAGAAGCTCTGATGTTTGCTCTGTCAAATCATGATGGGTGACTTTGACTAATGTAAGGCAATATTCAAGTAGGATGGGAAGAACTGAATTATAAAGAACATCACTCTAATGTAGGTTCATTTAGACAAGAATTGCTTCACAAAACCAAGGCCCAAAAGTACATAATAAACCAATTAGAGGCTGAAGGATTAGTACTGCATGAACAAGAAAATCATCTCCAAATGAATATTTGATCTGAAAGAACCACCATCATTTAGCTTCATATATCCAAGTCACACATAAAATTACATTTGCAGTGAACGACTGAAACATTTATGGAATCTAACACATCAAATTTTATCACCATAAACCATAGGTGTTTAACTAATAACAGTAGCAACCAGAGTGAAAAATTAGCCGATATGATTGCACCGGATCTGCTCCCATGTCAAGATGCTGCCATTTCTCTAAATGGTAATCCCCCTTTGAAGGCATATTCAATTTTAAATCAACAGTATAGACCACTTTGAAACATTTCAGAGATATTGAATCACTTACCTGGGAAAATTTCCTGCCAATCTTGTTGGGGATGAATTTTACCGAGTGAATTTCTACAAAACTCCCATTGTTGTCCTCCTGACCCATGGTCGACATATCCGGCCCATCTCCACACAGCATAGCAGATCGAATTCCGGGGCTGCTGACTTCCCAATTAAGTGTATCATAAGAAGTTATAACCACCATTATGGGAAAAATAGGGGAAATAACAGATAAATTGCAAGATAAGTGCTAGCTGCTCAGGAGAAAAGGTATGGATCGACAACATCATTCACTACTACATGGCTCCACGAGCTCATTTCCCCCCTGTTCTTTAAGCATCATCTTTTGGAGAGAATGTAAAAAAAAATCATAAATGCATGCTTTAGTATTTACAGAGGTATGAGTTAGAGCATAGATTGATGTTGAGTCCCTTTGATAGCAGATGAGAGGTGACCTTCTCTCGCTGAACTTCTGAACCCAACGAAACTCCATATTGTTCATGCCATGATGGGAGGGTCATACAAGTGATGAACAAACACCATGAAACCAAGAACAGGAGCCTCAGAAACGTAATAGACAGTTTAGGTTAGCGGATATTTAAAACAGGAAATCTCAAATCAAGGATAATCGACATATGAACATAAAACCAAACAAAACCAAATGAGATATCAGAGTTCAAGCCGATTGTAAACAGGAAATTGAACTAATATATATAAAAAAAAAATGGATCAGAATAAAGAGCAGACATAGTGTGATTGTGTTAAAACAAAAACAACATAAAACACATATTCTGGTAAAGGTAAAACATAGGCGATCAAACCAATGGACGATACATTTTGTGGTGAATGCGGTTCATGAATGCAGGTACATTATAAACAGGAGAATAATGAGCCGATGATCAAAGATCTGAAGATAACAACATAAAAACTCTGATGCTAAGAGAAGAGAACGCCGCAAAAAAAAATAAAAAAAAATAAAAATAGAAAAGTGTCGGAACACATTCGTTCCTCTTGTTGTAGCTTAAGAGTGGGTTGGTGTTGCACAGGCAACCCAACGCCACCATTGTTGCGTAAATGGGGCTGGAACACAAACACAAAAAAAAAACAAAAGGGGAGTCAATACTGAAAATGAAAAAAAATGGGCTCAGAGATTCGAAATCAAACATGAATCGATGATGGAAAGACGAAGATTTAGGTAATGAATATTTGCAAAAACCTAAAAAAAAATTAAAGCGAATCGTAAATCAGAATATAATCAGCCATAGAAAATAGCAAGGGATGGAGCCACTTATCTTCTGCTGTAGGGGTTTTCGATCGATTACCTTCGGTTGATGCAGATGAAAACCAGAGAGAGAAAGGTGAAACGAAGAAGAGGGTAAGGAGAAAGAGGGAGAGAGCTTGAGATGGAGGGGTGAAATGCGATCCCCTTCGGTGCGTGCTTCTGCTGGGGTTTTGAAGTTGTAGATAGCCTCTTGTTTCAGCCGACAGGAACAGGAAGAAGGGGGATTCGAGGAAAAGAACGAAGAAGATGTGTGTAGAGAAGAGTAATGGTGGGGTGAAGATGGATGTGCAGAGAGGGAAGAAAAGGTGCAATGGGGAAAGGTGATAACAGATCATCGAAGGAGAAAATGGGGAGGTGAAGAAGCGGTGGTCTAGGGTTTCCTCATCGTGCCCCTCTTAAGGAGGGGGACAAAGGTTCGGGAGAGATTCGGTTAGAGATCGACGGGAGGAAAGGGGGGCGATCGGTGGAAATGGAAGGTGGAGATGGAGGTTGGTTGTGAAGGCTGAGCCGAGAGAAGGAGAAGGCGGTTGGGCGATGAGGGGGGCCATTTTCCCCCTCTTCATCCCTTACGAAGGTTTGTAAAACCCTAAAAGGAAAAAAAAATTGCGGAGGAGCCCCTTTGATTTTTGAGTTTTTACAAAGAGGGGGCTCTCGAGGTTTTTAGCGAAATTATTTTCAAAAGGCTTGAAATCATTTTGTTTTTCTCGTGGTTTTTCCAATCTTTTTTTGGTTTTTGTGTCATTTTTCATTTTTTTTGTATTTTTAAGTAAAAATCCTAAGATTTGTGAGAAAACAAAGATTAAAACCAATTTTTTTTGTGTTTTTGCAAAAAAATATTTACAAAAGAGAATTTTTCTGAGAATTTTAAAGCCATTTTGAGAAAATTTCTTCAGAAATGGGTTTGGATCCGAGTTTTGAGGAAATTTGGATTTAAAACACTGGATTCGGATACGGAATTGATTTTGAATACATTAATATGGATTTTAATTCAGAAAATCTGAAGGATGACTGAAATTTAGTTTTGAAATCGCTTTGATTTTCTCAAAAGATGGAGTCAGGGGCAAAAGGGTCATTTTGCAAGTCTTCGAAAAATTTGGGGTGTTCACAAAAACCCATAAATTTGGTTTTTGAAATGACATGACATTTCACATCTCAAAAAGACTACGATTTCAAATAAGTAACGACTACTTTTTTAAAGCTATATAAACACACTCAATTAAACTATTCCCACCAAGAAATGGATATGTGAGCTTACAACGAGAAAAATTCCTATTCGATATTTGAAAGAGAGCCTAGAAAAAGAAAGAGAAAAGAAAGAGAAAAAGTCAAGAATAGCTCTTTGACAAAGAGTATCTTCTGAGTGAAAAGAACAGAACATTCTGAGAATCCTTCATTCGTGCATTCATATCATTCTGAAGGTTCTATAGGAAGTATTGTAACTTTCTGTTATTCACTGTATTCCTTCTTTGTTGAAAGAAGTAGACATCTGAGAAAGAGGGTGTTGTCCTTCTCTGTTGAGAGAAGAAGACCTCTGTGAAAGAGGGTGTTGTCCTTCTCTGTTGAGAGAAGAAGACCTCTGTGGAAGAGGGTGTGCCCCTTCTCTGTTGAGACAAGAAGACCTCTGAGGAAGAGGGTGTTGTACTATTTATCCGGTGACTCGGATGTTATAGTGGAAAGCTCAAGTGGTTTGCTTGGAGACTGGATGTAGGTCAGGGTTTTGACCGAACCAGTATATATTCTGTGTTTATGTGTTGTGCCTTTATTGCATCATATTTTTAATTTATCGATCTGTTTAGTAATTCCTTATTCACCCCCCCCCCCCTCTAGTGAAATTTCAACTCCCTCATACAAAAGAATTTTTATGAGTCACCCCCACATCTTGAACTAATTTGAATTTTGCAGGGATTAAGTAGGAAAGTTATTCTTTCTCAGTTTAAGAAATTGGATTTCAAATCCACTTAATGATGTAATATCTAGATTATAAATTTTCATTCTCTGCACTAGCTAGCATGAATGAGCATTGTAAAAATCATGAATTATTTGTTCTTCATGCACTTTGCTTTTATTTCTTAAATTCTCACAAATGGCACATGC